>NC_071354.1:86573821-87188321 GCF_943734655.1 Sabethes cyaneus
GACCGTTTTCGTCGCACTGTCGTCCGGCATCCTTACGACGTGTCCGGCCCACCGTAGCCTGCTAACTTTCGCTAGATGTACGATGGGAATCTCCCCAAGCAGTGCCTGTAGCTCGTGATTCATACGCCTCCGCCACTCTCCGCTTTCAGTTTGTACTCCGCCAAATATCGTCCGCAGCACTTTCCGCTCAAACACGGCAAGGGCGCGTATGTCCTCCGTAAGCAGCGTCACGGCTTCAAGTCCATAAAGAACTACCGGTCTAATAATGGTTTTGTACATTGTTAGCTTCGTGCGGCGGCGTATGCTTCCGGATCGTAGCGTTTTACGAAGGGCAAAGTAGGCCCGATTTCCCGCTTGGATGCGCCGCTGGATCTCCTTACTAGTGTTGTTGTCCGCGGTCACCAGCGATCCCAAATACACGAACTCTTCTACCACTTCTAGTTCGTCGCCGTCAACGGTTACCGTCCGTGGGAGGCGCGCATTTGTTTCCTTTGAGCCTCTTCCTTTCATGTATTTGGTCTTCGACGCATTTATTTTTAGCCCAATTCTCCTAGACTCCGCTTTCAGTCTGGCGTAGATTGCCTCCGCCGTCGCAAAGTTCCTGGCTATGATATCGAAGTCATCTGCAAAGCCTAGAAGTTGGCTACTCTTGGTAAAAATCGTGCCTCTCGTTTCAATGCCCGCTCGTCGGATCACCCCCTCAAGAGCGATGTTGAACAGCATGCAGGATAGACCGTCACCTTGTCTCAACCCTCGTCGCGTCTCGAAGGGACTCGAGAGTGTCCCAGAGATGCGTACGAAACACATCACTCGATCCAATGTAGCTCTGATCAGTCGCGTCAGTTTGTCCGGAAAACCGTATTCGTGCATTATCTGCCATAGCTTGTCTCGATCGACTGTATCGTATGCTGCTTTGAAATCGATAAAGATGTGATGCGTGGGCACGTTGTACTCCCGACATTTCTGCAAGATCTGTCGGATAGTAAACATTTGGTCCGTAGTTGCGCGAGCCCCCATGAAACCCGCCTGATAATTCCCTACGAAACCTTGTGCTATCGGTGACAGCCGGCGTAACAGGATCTGGGAGAGTACCTTGTAGGCGGCGTTTACCAACGTAATACCACGATAGTTGCAGCAGTCTAGCCGATCACCCTTTTTGTAGATGGGACAAACCACTCCTTCCATCCATTCCTCCGGTAGCTTTTCCTCCTCCCAAATCCTCGAAATAACCCAGTGTAGAGCCTTTGCTAGCGTTTCCCCGCCATGTTTATAAAGCTCTGCCGGTAGGCGGTCCTTCCCAGCGGCTTTATTGGTCTTCAGCAACCTGATTTCTCGTTTGACTTCTTGGAGATCAGGTGCTAGGACATCACTATCTTCCATGGGCGCTCCTAGGTTAATTTCCGTTCCGCCTCCTTCTGCGACTTCGCCATTGAGGTGTTCATCGAAGAACTGCTTCCACCTGTCGACCACCTCGCGCTCGTTTGTAATTAGATTCCCTCCCTCGTCCCTACACATGTCAGGTTTCGGTGTGTAGCCCTTCCGAGTTTGGTTCACCTTCTCATAAAACTTGCGCGTGTCATTAGCTTGGAATAGTTGTTCTAATTCTTCACGATCTCTGTCCTCCTTTTGGCGCTTTTTTCTCCTCAGGATCGTGGTCAACTGGTTCCTAGCTCGTCGGTACTTGGCCAGGTTCTCTCTAGTGGCAATACTTAGATAGTTTTTCCAAGCGTTTTTTTTCTCCTCCACCGCTTGTTGGCATTCCCCATCAAACCAATCATTTTGTGTACTCCGAGGCTCAATACCTAGTGCCGCGGTAGCGGCCTCTCCGATGGCCGAGCGTATTCTGCCCCAACCGTCTTCGAGGTTTGAAGCACCTAACTCCTCGGAAGAAGGCAGTGCCTCATTCAGTACTCGCGCGTAGTTCTCGGCAGCTTGTGGGTTATCTAGCTGCCTGATGTTCAGCCGAGGAGGGCGGCTTTGACGTGTCCGGTATACGGTGGACAGCTTTGAGCGCACATGTACTGCTACTAGGTAATGGTCAGAATCAATATCCGCACCCCGACGGGAGCGTACGTTCGTGATGTTAGAGAAGAACCGGCCCTCTATGAGAACGTGGTCAATTTGGTTCATTGTACGTTGGTCAGGTGATCTCCAGGTGGCTTTGTGGATATCCTTGCGCGGGAAAAAGGTACTTCGGATCACCAGGCCTCGGGAAGCTGCGAAGTTTATACATCGTTGGCCGTTATCGTTTGTGTCGGTGTGCAGGCTATGGGGTCCTATCACCGGTCTATACATTTCTTCCCTACCGACCTGGGCGTTCATATCCCCGATGACGATCTTGATGTCCCGTGACGAGCAGCTGTCGTACGTAGCCTCCAGCCTCGCGTAGAACGCTTCTTTCTCATCGTCGGGTCTACCTTCGTGCGGGCAGTGCACGTTAATGATGCTATAATTGAAGAAACGGCCCTTTATCCTCAATACACACATTCTCTCGTTGATCGCCTTCCAATCTATCACGCGATCCTGCATTCCGCCCAGCACTACAAAGCCCGTTCCCAGTTCGTTGGTAGCGCCACCGCTCTGGTAAAACTGGGCCTTTCCGCCACGTATCTTCCATACCTTCTCTCCTTTGCGACAGATTTCCTGCAGAGCTACGATGCCGAGTTTGCGGGGTTCCAGCTGTTCAATCAGCACCCGCTCGCAACCTGCGAAATTTAGCGATCTGCAGTTCCAAGTCCCGAGTCTCCATTCGTCGTCCTTATTTCGTCGCCTAGGTCGATGCCGAATATTCCGCTCCGAAAATGCTTGAATGTTGTTAGTTTGTGTTGTTTAGGTGTGTAGCCGTACTGGGGCAACACAACCGAGTCTCGTGATGGGGCTGCCATCTTATAGTGCCGAGACTCACTACCTCCTTCCCGGTTAGTATACGACCTTAGTTTCCACCGGGGTTGGTTACCCGATCTCCGCTAAGGTTGCTCGTATTCCGGCTGGTACCACGAGGAGGTCGGGATCGGAGTTGCTGGATAAGAGGCTAACGACCACTATGGGGTCTATATTCCGCATTATCTAGCCGTTTACCAACCATAATATAATGATTATAATTATTTTAATTATAATAATTTTCATTAATTTAAAATTATGGCCACATTATCACAACGAAACCATTAACCTTCTTCAATCGATGTGATTTCGAGGTGGAACTCGTAAAAGACAAATTCCTGGAACTTGTTTTACCTCTCCTCTATTTCTTCCCCTTTGGAGTCTACGTTCAAATTTGGAAAACCACCGAAATTGGTGATTCTATGTACATACTCACATACGGTGGTAATCATTTTGTGTTTATTGCAGCATTAACCGCCGTGTAGCGTGCCGCAAGGACGCCGATTTTTATTTTTTATTTTTGCACGCCGATCGTGTCGCAGATAATGAGCTTGGCGGTGTGGTTAGTCAGAGGGTTGTTAAATTATATGCTTTCGGATTTGGTGGGCGACATTTTTCTGTTTTTGGTAGATTGGTCGGCTCTTTTTTGGTTAATGAAAAAGGGGCATAATTAATTGAAGTGTACACTCACCGAATATCACGCGTATGGGGAGTCGATCAGCTCACTGAAAGTAGATTGTAGGAAGAGAATTAATAATAATAAACGTTAATTATAAATAAGTATTGAGATTGGGGCGGTCATTAGCATTAAAACGGAGAGTGTTTTATTTTGTAAAACCATTTGCGAACAGTTGCTGATCGCGACGATAATTCGTTTCTTCTTTACAGTATGATATTCTCCAGATGGGAGATCCTCCCATCGCTCGAGCTTGGCTCTGCGTTTTTCTTCCTACGTGCGTGAATGCTACGAAAAGTGCATTCGACGATTCTGCATTGTAGCTAAGAGTGTGTTTGTTTATGAGCCGGAGTCTGGGTCTGCTTCTCTGTGGGAGATTTCGAACTCAAGGCAAAATGCACCTTCAATGCCAGTTGCAGAGCGTGTTCAAAGAGGGTGTGAAGTGATAAATTAATAAATAAATCGATTTAATAACTTGCTAAATACACTTTGATAGTATAGCTTAAGAAGTCAGGTTTGAGCAGTAATCGTCAGTAGCATATGACGGCGATTGTTTCTTCACTTGATTTCACATGAGTTTTACTCAAGAAAATATAACGATTCGGGGCTGTATAATGCTGTTTATAATAAACAGATTTTTTTTATGACACATCACAAGAGATCAGATATCTTTTGTAATTATTGTTACGGTTATACTGTAAGTAACAGAAGTAGTAACTTTTTGATGTTATTGTGAATCAGTATGTTAGTATTTACAGAAAATATTCAAGAATTGATACTTTTATGGTCTAAAAACCCGTTCCAGAATGATTCTGAAAAAGTGTTCTCCGAGATGAGCCAAAGATTTGTGCTAAATATCACAATAGATACAAATACAAGTGGCCTGAAACCAAATACAATACCTACTAGCTGTATTGACTCGTCTGTACAAGAAAAAATCTTTCTGATCCTAACTTCATACATGCCGCGAGTCAGCCCTACACTGCATCGCAAAACTAAACGCCTCCGGCAAAAAGGGAACCATGTGGTGGAATCTGCTTTTCAACAAACAGTCCAAATTATAGTGCCTTTCCTAGATCACACGCTGGCAGACAAACACAGCTATGGAACAAAGAAAAACTTTGCGCAACCGCGTGCAAAATTCTCCCATTCTCTCATCCGTTTACCTACGTCTGCAGAGCTAGGAAAATTCATTGATGTTTTGCAAGTCGCGTTTTCACATTTGTAGTACTGGCCGAACTAACTTGATACTAACAAGTGGACTAGGTAGTAGCAGTTTTGACACACTCTAAAATTGGCGATACAGTAGAATACCGATTATCGGTACCTCAGTATAATGAAAAATCTCATAACAAAGAAAAGTTACAAAAGCACTTGACGATTGGCATCTGTTTGACAATTTACTCACTAGGACAAAAAAGGCGGTAAGAGGATTCATAAGAAACTTTGAGGAAACTGAGAAACTAACGGGTGGCAACTAAAATTTTTTAGTTTTTTTTTCTCAAGCTGTCAAAAAAAAGACAAAGATTCATGAGGAAGATCTGATTTACCGAAATTAAATATACACTATCCATTGTTGAAAAAAATTTAGTGTACATTTGAAAACGGTCCGTAATCGGCTGTTCGGTGAAGCTTCCGTTTGATGTCCGAACAGGAGCGGTTTACGGCCGTCATGTCAACTTTGCGAATGAATCTCTTGATTCTACTAATCAACTGTTTGCAATTCGTGGCTCTCCAGTTATCTTTGTACACCAAGGAACTCAAAATCCCGAAGAAATCTTCGATTGGGCGCACTGAGACAGATTTTTTGGGTCGTGGTTTTTGGATAAAATGGGTTCGAATGGGTATTCAGGAACGATTGTGTTTTTTTGGCGTAATGCAATGATGCTCCCATCCTTGCTTTTCGGTTAGCATTTTAGCTGCTTCTATGGGTGTTTTCTTAGGAGCTTTGTTATTCAAACTTTTTTTATGACAGCACAGCTGATTCCTGACGTATATCAAAACAAAATCTACTCAGCTTGTCTTGTCATTTCATTTCAGAAACACTTTTTTAGACTAATCTCAAGTTTTTAGTCTTGACCATGAAATGCGATCATACATATATATTAATATTTTTTTGAAACGATGGTTCTACAATCGGTAAAGGAACGGTAGGAGAAAGAAATGAAATTTTTGGTGAAGGAGGGGGAAGAGCGGAAAGGTGGGGAGAGGGGGGGATATTGGTAGCTATGCTTAACAAGTAGTCGTTTTGACTCCTACCTTTTGTCCTGTATGAGAGTCCTTATCCCCCTACCACAGGGGTGAGGGGTCTCAAACCATCATTAAAAAAATTCCTGCCTCCAAAACCCCCCACATGCCAAATATGGTTCCATTTGATTAATTAGTTCTCGAATTATGAGGAAATTTGTATTTCATTTGTATGGGAGCCCCCCCTCCTAAAAAGGTAAGGGGTCCTAGTTCATCATAGAAAAAATTCAAGCCTCCAAAAACACCCACATGCCAAATATGGTTCCATTTGTTAATTAATTCTCGAGTTATGAGGAAATTTGTATTTCATTTGTATAGGAGCCCCCCCTCCTAAAGTAGGGAGAGTTGTCAATTCACCATAGAAAAAATCTTTTCTCCAAAAACACCCACATATCAAATTTTGTTCCATTTGCTTGATTAGTTCTAGAGTTATGAGAAAATTTGTATTTTATTTGTATGGAAGCTCCCCCTCCTGAAGCGGGGAGAGGTTTCAATTCACCATAGAAAACATCCTTGTCTCCAAAACACCCACATGTCATATTTTGTTCCATTTGCTTGATTAGTATGGGAGCCCACCCTCCTAGAAGGGTAACGGGTCCTAGTTCATCATAGAAAAAAATCAAGCCTCCAAAAACACCCACATGCCAAATATGGTTCCATTTGATTAATTAATTCTCGAGTTATGAGGAAATATGTATTTCATTTATATAGGAGCCCCCCCTCCTCCTAAAGTAGGGAGAGGTGTCAATTCACCATACAAAAAAATTTTTTTTCCAAAAACACCCAAATATCAAATTTGGTTTCATTTGCTTGATTAGTTCTCGAGTTATGAGAAAATTTGTATTTTATTTGTATGGGAGCCCCCCTTCTAAAAATGTAAGGGGTCCTAATTCATCATAGAAAAAATTCATGCCTTAAAAAACACCCACATGCCAAATATGGTTCCATTTGATTAATTAGTTCTCGAGTTATGAGGAAATTTGTATTTCATTTGTATAGGAGCCCCCCTTCTAAAGTGGGAAGAGGTTTCAATTCACCATAGAAAAAATTTTTGTCTCCAAAAACACCCACATGTCAAATTTTGTTCCATTTGCTTGATTAGTTCTCAAGTTATGCAGAAATTTGTGTTTCATTTGTATGGAAGCCCCCCCTCTTAGTGGGAGGATGGGTCTCTAACCATCATAAGAACCTTCCCTGGCCCCAAAAACCCCTACACGCAAATTTTCACTCCGATCGGTTTAGTAGTTTTCGATTCTATAAGGAACATAGAGCAGACAGAAATCTATTTTTATAGGCATAGATTTGTATGGAAGCCCCCACTTTTAGTGGGGGAGAGGGGTCTTTTGCCATCGAGAGAACCTTCTCTAGCCCCAAAAACCCTGCATGCAAATTTTCACGCCGATCGGTTCAGTAGTTTTCGATTTTATAAGGAACATAGAGCAGACAGAAATCCATTTTTATAGGCTTAGATTTGTATGGGAGCCCCCCCCCCCTTTATTGAGGGGAGGGGTCTTTTGCCATCGAGAGAACCTTCCCTAGCCCCAAAAACCCCTGCATGCAAATTTTCACGCCGATCGGTTCAGTAGTTTTCGATTCTATAAGGAACATAGGGAAAGACAGACAGACAGACAGAAATCCATTTTTATAGGTATAGCTAAATACATATACATGTAAAAATAATCGGAATTTTCAATCTTGGGTATGACTAACGTATCCTTTATTCACACAATAAACAGTTCGACTTTTAAACTATTCTTTACAACCAAAAAATATGGTTTAAATTGATTTCAAATAGGTGTATCAGTATGCAATACTCGTTGTCTCACTCTTTCTACCTATTGGTTAACAGTGAGACAAAATTACGCGTTTACATTTGTGATTAAAACTAATTTAGCTTATAACCAAAACGACTGAACTTTTTTTTTCAGACACCTTTCAAATAAATTGAAGAGCTCATTGGTAGCTATCATCAAAAAAATTTTAATTTTTTTTGGAAAAAAGTGTCCAATGGTAGACGTCTTTCCCCTACATTCCACATTTCTACACTCAAAAAAATCGGCACGTCAAGTTTACGTGAAAACATAGGTAATTCTCATCCATCACACTTTTCATGTAACATTTACGTGAATTGTAACTCGCACTCATACTAACCAGTTTACGTGCGATTCCGGTAAGTTTTATTAATTTTCCCATGAACTAGTACATGAAATTCACGTAAGTTGCTGTACAGAAGTTTACATGATTTTTCACGTGGATGCGACGTGTCGATTTTTTTGAGTGTACTCGTGTCTATGTTTTCATGCTAAAAATTTTCTCTTTCATTTTCGGAAAAGCTCTATGGAATATATTTGTTGAATAGCAGCTTATCAAGTGCTTGTTCCATTGGTTTTAGCTATATGAGTGTTAAATAAGCTAAGCAAAAATGTTTGTTGTGCTAGAAGTTTCTCTTCTTTTAATCAAGATGTTAATGTACATATGTCTTCATACGGTGGAAGATTTGATGGATTAGTCCATGGAGGGAATCGCGTACCGTCATCCGGGGATACTTGAAACACTTTTGAACTTTGACTTGGTATAACTTTCGAAGTGTACCGTTTAGATCCAAGTGTAAGTAGCCAAAACTTGTATTGTGGTCAGTACTTTTGATTTCTGATTATGAGAAAAAATATCAACTAAATGAGCCTTAGAATGAACCGAAAATAGGGGTGTTGCAAGTTACCCAGTAAATGGGGTTACTTGCAACACTTTTCTGATTTTGCGTTTCTTATGATTTTAAATTTGATTTCAAACCGCGAATGAGTATTTTTAGATATTTTGAGTATATTTCTAGTAAAACAAGTGATACTGGAGGCATGTTTTGTTTCCCAATTTTGTCTATCGCTTTTTTAAAGATATTCGGTGAAAATGCAGCATGTAGGAGAACTTCAAATTGCCGTTTCAAGGCCCGTGGAATTTTTCACAATTTTAATTTTTCTGGAGATGGCAGTAGATGAAACAACATCGTACAGATGCAAACATACTGTTTACATACTGTCTATTACTCTAATTATCTATTTTACAAGTGCTGCAAGCCGCGCCATATTGGAAGTAACAACACGAATTCGTCGTTACTTCCCCAAGTTCAAAATATAAATAAAGCTCAAAGTTGCTATTTGTTAGCTTATATGATGTACGAATTGTGTACAGGAACCAAACGATAAAAAATAATTTTATGTCAATGCACTAACGCAACTTTGCGGATCCACTTTTCCTACTCTGAAAATGAAATTACTTTCCAGTCGTATAAAAACAAGCAAATCAACGATATAATGGATTAAATTAAACTAAACAATAGGTAAACGTCCCTTCTTTAAAACCCCATTGACTACAAATGGTTATGTTAACAAACAAATGCGTTAGAGCTGTCAAAAGTTTGATGCGCAAAAGTGTTGCAAGTAACCCCGGTGTTGCAAGTATCCCCGGATGACGGTACCTAATAAAAATTCGTTGCACTCGTTCTGTTCTTGATATCTAGATTTGTGTATATGGATTCCAAAATATGAACGCTGTGTCAAGAATTGAGTGTATTAGTGAAAAGTAAAAGGAGATCGGACACTGCGGATCACAAAACTCCTTTTTTTGTATGCCAGAAGGGCATTGGGTTCAAAAATGCCACGAAACTCCTTAGCAAAGCGCATATTAAATCCCAAGTTGCGACTAGCTTTTGATAATTATAATGTTGAAATAGTGGTAACGGAAGGTTAGCTCTGGATCATACCACAGTAGATCCAAAGAATGATCGCAGCGGTCGAGATTTTCTGATACTGTATTCAGTTCTACTCCCAAGTCTTTAGCATTGGCAATACGTTCAATAAGTGTTCCTTCGACGAAATATCGAAAGAAATATTGAAACTGTTTTCACATTTAATTTGAACTTTCAAAACAAATACCAAAGCTCCGTTTGAAAGCAGAGACTGATGAAGTTTGCAGGTCGTAGACGAAACGTGTAGCTATCGGAATAAAATCTATAGTGGAATTTAATTGTGAAAGTAGTTTCGACTTTTTTTTCATTCAGATATTATAGTTCTTCACAGTCTTCAATTGATCTTACAATAAAGTATATTTTCAAATCGCCCATACATATTAACTTGCTTCCAGGTGGTATTGCAAAACAAACATCGTGGAAGTATATGAGCAAAACTAATGGGTCGACATTACTTCCCTGTGGAATGCCGGAATTGCTGCAAAAATTACTCGTTTGGGAAGTGCCCAACCGTACCGAGCGGCTACGATTCGACAATGATAGGGCTGCCATCTTATATATAGTGAGCGGGAGCCGCATTTTGTTTTCAACCGCTTAGTCCGAGACAGACGCTGCTTTAGCCACCCCGAACTTCGAAAATAGACATTCGAAGAAAGCTGCACCATACGATGAGCGTAACAGCTCTTTCCTGTTTGCGTACGACAACCACATGTAGGCAAGGATGACAGCTAGTGGACAGAGGTGGTAGATTTACACATGTTGAAATTTTAGTGGAAAGTGGAAGGTTCGTTATGTTCATATTTAGAATGCCTTTCAAAAACACTCTTTACTGGTTTCGAAATGTATGAAATATTTAAAATAGGACTGTTCAACAAGAAAAAAGCTATTAAAAATTCATCAACTGCCAATTCACCGTATGAAGAAACCATCTACTATTGCTGCTTAGCTAAGAAAAGGTTTTGCAGGAAAAATTCAATATACAGTTTGCAGCGTAGGATTGTGATTTTGCAAACAATGTACTTTCTATACGATTTGATTTGATTGTTTACTGACGCCTGTGATACATGACTCATAACGTATACAAACTCAACGTCTTTGTGCTTTGTGAGTAAGACTCACTGTTTTTGTTAAAAACAAGTGAAGTACTTTGTTTTCTGTTTGCATGTCTCATAACATGATCAACTTACTGCATTCGTAATCAATTTGAGATTCGCGTTCTACAACCCAAACATTCGTTTCAGGAAGATTCTAAACGCTCTGCTAGTAGTATTTATCTAGTATTTTCCCCCTCGCGCTAAAAGTTGCGCATTGTTCATCACAAGTTTACTGTCCCTGCTATTTCGGAGAATTAGGTCAGCAAGTGAAAGAAACAGTCCCTCCGACTTGTCTACAAGTTACCCCTCTCGGATGACGCTCAGATGTATTCATAGTCGTGAATCCGGCAGTGGGGTGCTCCGATGCTGGGTGGCAGCGGGCGGAAAATCTAGTGTGGGTCGGTTGGTACACGATTTTGTGTGTCGAATATTTTTTCATCGTCGTCGGCATCAAAACCAGCAGAGATGACAGATCATACTAGACTAGTAGGGAAAGGTCGTGATTCTAAATCGATGCCGACTGGTGTTCCAGATGGAATGATTTTTTTTGGCAGAGAGAAGTGAAAAGAGCGGAAAGCGGTCAAATGGTTTCGCTTACATGTGCGGAGAAAGTGGAAAAGTTTGCGAAAAAAAGACATCTGTTTGTTGTTTTTTTGACTCGGTTTCAGTACAACAACAATCATCCGAACTCGGTGTGACGTCTGAGACGAGATTTAAAAATAATCGATAAACGTTTGAAAAACAACAGAGTGACTCATTTGGTTATCCTTTCGAATCAATCGATAATAAGACATTAGAATGCGGAATCCGTAGCCATTCATTGGTGCACTTACTGATAGGTTGTAGTAGTGTTAGCAGCACGTAGTCATGTAGGGCACAAGCAGCAGTGCAAGAAGCATACTATTTCGAATGTGACAGATAGTATAAATATAGTGACTGATGATGCCATCTTGTGCTCTATTCCTTTCAATAGGCGGTAGCATTTTTTTATGTTTTGCTAACCATGGTGATGTCATTTAGGAACGGTACATCTCACTTCGGCCAAACTATTAGGTCATTCGCATATGAAACATGTAAGCACTATTATTGAATCAAGAGCTTACATCATCGTTCTATCATAGCCCGAATAGCTCAAGTTATACTGATGACCTTTCCGAATTAATGCATGATTGATAAGATAACTATCTGTAAACAAATTTTAACATTGTATGACTATAAATTTTATAGTAACCGAAATAATTCGCCATTTGGTAGCTTCTTCCCTGATTCAGGTCGAATGGACGGAAACCGCCACGCCACCGCACGTGAGTGTGGTTTAATATTCCGTTAACATCGCTGCTGTTCGAAAGCCAACGGCAGCCCTTACAAAAGTCATATCTTGCATTTTATTGGCAGTCTTGACTGTTTCTGACAGACGATCGAGCGCACAAGGAAACCGTACGATGACGCCTCGAAATGCGCTTTCCGATATTTATGGGACGCACAGAGGAACCGCACGCCGCTCACTATGTGCGACGGTTGGATTCCAGGTCGAACTCGTTTTGACCATATTTTGTCGCGGGATCTGGTCGTTTATCGTCGGTCAACTCTCTGAACAATCCGATATTTATAACATCTCTTTTTGTTCGCGTTGTTCCCTGCTGCAGAGGCACGTCGTCAACGTTCAAGTTTGTTCCGGGTAGTTCTTATCTGTTGATTAGAAGGCCTACTCTTCAACCGAAGCCAGCGACTTTAAGTTTCAATGAAACAAAACAACTTACAACCGACCGAGCAGCTTCTGGCCTCCGTGGGGATACTTGTGAAATTGTGATCTTTCTCCTGCTGACCGATCAGTGTATGATTTAATGGCGCCATTATAGAGCCAAATATGGCATTCAGATGTTCCCTGATCGGCATTCGATGCAGTGCCACTGCCACCAAGGGAATTGTCAGCCCTTGACCAGTTTTACGCAGATTCCGGACGTGCTTCGTGTCACCGTCCGGCCAATAATGCTCAGACCGGTGCAGCCGATGATGATCGGCCACGACTCTTAACGAAAAACGACTCTTAGTTATAATTTCGACGAATATATTTCTGAAAATTGCACTTTATTAAGCTGATGACAAAATCGTTTAGCTTTTATTAAAATGAATTATGTCATTCATCTGCTCACGATGCACTGTTGAACGTCTTCTATTAGTCAGTTTTCCTTGTTGGGAAGTCGATGTGGGTGTACGCATATGGAGTTTTGCAGCCGGAAGGTATAAATGAATTATGAATCGCCGTTCCATAGAATTTTGCGGTCTGGGAAGGTGTGCATATGGCACAGCAATAATTCATATGCTTCATACTATGAACGACCGTTTGAGCAGTAAGATAGCTAGACCTCGACACCTATGATTATTTGCACCATATGTTACGCAATTGTATATTTTGTAAGATGAGAAATTGGAAACACACTAAAATAAAGTTAAAGTTGTCGGAAAACGAAATGATCTCCACCAATTCACGTGAAATTTGTAACTTTTCTTTTGTTCAGTCTGAACTTCTCAGGGCGGACATAAGTCAATGCGGAGAACAAGCGAGCACGTGGAAAAGAATATAGCAGGGCTCTATGATCAAATATGATAAAAAGATAATGTAATTCACTAGATACAACGAATTTATTTAAAGATCGTTTGGTGTCAGGATGGGAAAGGGTTTTTGGATGGACGTATACCTTAATGTAGCTGTGTAGTAGCTCACCCAGTCTGCTCAGAGTGGTGAATTTTAGCGGTGGTGCCACCTCGTGGCCGGGTTGTGCCTAGAACCGCCGTCTCGATCAATCTGGTGGGCGGCGGGAATCCAACTCCGCTTGCCGTCTTTAGCCGCCGGTATTACCGTTGAAGGCCTCGTTCACAGGTCGCTGGTTGGTTCGAATCTCGAGGGGTCCCGCAGTCCGCCAGTGAAATACAGCACACAGAAGTATCCGCGTCCGCGATCGTAGCCGGGTGATTTGCACGGGCCAACGGGAACGGGAAGGCACTAGATACGGTCACTCACACACTTGGCTCACTATTTAATTTTTGTCGTCACCTGGCGAGAATTTATATACTTAAATTAAATGACGCGACTTGGTTCGGTCTATGGTTGTTACCAGAAAGAAGGCCGTCCGCAGGGCAGACGGCGTATTTATCCAACTCCGCCCAATTTTGCAAGTCATGCTGACATCTCGCGTAGCTGTCAACGTTGGTCCATTGACAGGCGGGCAGTTGCGTCAATGTATACGGTTTTTGTCGGAGTTGATATGGAGGGGTATTAGGAGCGGGATTGGGATTTTATTTGAATTTAAATTTAAATTAGGTATATTTAACTCAAGAAAGGTAATTAGAGTAGAATTTTAGTTTTAAAGCAAAATATTTATTTTCATTAGATTTTAATTATTTAAATTTGAAAACATATTGGATTAATCAATTAGATGAATTAGATTTAGTTTATAATACAAAATATAAGAATTTAAATGAAAAATTTAGCTCTCGTGCATTGTGACCTACGATTAAGGGGTTACAATCTTCCCCGGGCAGGTAATAAAAAAAATAGGAACATTTTTTTTAATCATCAAAAGGATTTACTTTCGCTCTTACAAGCTTATGGGCCTACTTCTTCCGAAGTTCCGACGGAATATGCGGCAATGATTTTTTCCATTTAAGGAGCTCTTTTCCCGCATATTAGACAGATCTTAAAGAGTGAGACTCGCCATTTCTATTAAGCATTTAGGAATTTATTTTCGCTATTAAAAGCTCATGGGCCTACTTCTTCCGGAGTTCCGACGAAATATATGGTAATGATTTTTCCACTAAAGGAGCTCTTTTCCCATATATTAGACAGATCTTCAGGAGTGAGACTCGCCATTTTTATTAAGTGTTTATGGGCCTACTTCTTCTAGAACTAAGACACAATACAAAGCGATGATTGTTTCCATCAAGGAGCTCTTTCACTTAGTATTAGACATACTTCTAGGAGTGAGACTCGCCATAAGGAGGTATTTTCGCTATCATAAGCTTATGGGCCTGCTTCTTCCGGAGTTCCGACGAAATATATGGCAATGATTTTTCCGTTGAAGGAGCTCTTTTCCCATATATTGGACAGATCTTCAGGAGTGAGACTCGCCATCTCTTGTAATCGGTGGGAATAAAACTTTCCAGGAATTATAGTTCATTTCAATTCGAAATCTGTGAACCGGTCTATCAGGGTTCGTCAGAAAAAATGCCACTCTGCTGCCTCGCTATAACCGATATACTATCAACAATCAATGATTAAAAGGAACCGCCAATGATAAAAATTATCTTAATTAGGTATATGCATTTAGAAGACAGAATTTCATTGTACACTCTTCTTATATAATTTACTATCACGAGGAACGTTGTTGGCTCGGATAACATACTGGTATATTTCCATTCATTCATCCCCTTTCGCTGGTACCAATTCCCATTCAATCTCATTCAAATTTCCTCATTCATTCCCGTGATTATATTCTTAATTTTATCGTGATTCTTGGGCGCCCTAAGCAAAATATATTGTATAAATGTTAGCTTGCTCGAGACTTTTTGAATTTACCGAAAGTGCTATCATCGTGTACGGAGTACGTTCATGAAGCTTGACGATTAAATTTATACTGGCGAAGATTACCCCTGGGGTTTCGTCCAGTTTCTAATAATGTGCATCTACTTTATCGACTGACCGACTGTCAAATCGCAATGCCGAAATGTGGTTTTAATTCCATCATTGAAACGTTGCTAGTATCGGTGGAGGCTGAAAAACGTGGCTGCAGGTAAGTGAAAATTTAATATTATTTAATCCTTACTTTCTTTTTAGGGTATTAGCGATGGCTCATCCAGGTTTTAAAAGATTAGCTGGCCAAATGCCTATATCTTTGCCATCACCTGTTCTTCTTCTGCAGAAAGAACCGTGGGTGAACTGGAAAATCAGGATAAGAATCAATTATGCTACAATCCTGAACGGTGGGTTGAATACGGAATTTCTCCCAGAAATCCATTCCACATAAGCAACTTATGGTTAAATCTTGCACTACTAAAGAGGGAATTATTTTACATACATTATTAAAAGTAAAAGGCAAATCTATTTGTCCCGATATGTGTAATTTTTCACCGCTGGCCGTTCGTAGCACAATCGGGTTTTGGAGAGGCAATAGTTTTCTTTTATTTAATCTGGAGAAAACTGAGGAATTGATTAAAGTTACGTTGCTTCCGCTGTCTAAAAGGGCGCGGATTTTTATTCCGTATAGGTCAACTATAATATAAGGTCTATTATCAGAGTTTGGGTACGAAATAGATAATACAACGGGGTCTTTAGTGTAAATATTTTCAGCTGCTGTTTCGAAGACGGTAAGTATATCTTCTTTTTCAGCACACGCGTTTAATGTGAGAAATTCAGCGGGCGGCGGTTTTCGCTCGCTGCCAGAGAGTTTTTTATACAATATGGGCAGTTATTCGTCGGGTAACCTCGGAAACCGCAGTTTTCGCAGACTACTCCCCTAGGTATTCGGCAATCTTTAAACGAATGTTCGTAATTACCGCAGTTGTAGCACTGATTAGGTGGGGGTGGTCTATGAGAGTTAATAAGCGTTTCTAATGTCATTGTGCGATTTTGATTTACCGCGGAAGTGGTTCGTTGGTGATTCTGATATGGAGTTTTGAAGTGATTCGATGCAGTTTCTGGTAAGTTTAATGAAGTTCTAGGATTTCTTGAAGTGTTAGGTACAGTCGCGGAGGAGGTCTGGCTTGCTTGCGGATTGGACAAACTTTTGGTTTTCTTCGAATTTACTTCAACTAAGTGTACCGATTTCTCATCTTCGAAAATCTTAGAGTAAGCTGGGAATAACAAAGCATCAACTTTTTTCGCTGCCGAGATTAAACTTGGCAAATCTACGATATTTACAAACGCTAAATGTTTCTTATATTCTAATCTCATATTTTGTTCTAAAATTTTTAATTTTTCATATTCGCTTAGCTGTACGCTCATGGTACGAAAAAGCTTTTCCATTTCGTAATAATATTCATGGAAGGATTCTTTATTATTTTGGCTTCTTCGATAAATTTTCTTTTTAATCAATGCATCCAGATCCGGGTGCATGAAATTACGTTTGAGTTCCCAGACTAGATGTTGCCAATTTAGTAAAAGACCGGATGTGCGCATGGTCATATACCATTTTAAAGCCGCACCTGAAAAAAGGTGTATCGCGGATTCAAACAATTCGACCTCACTAGTTTGCTCGGCTAAAGCTAACACCTGAATAATTTCTAGGAACTCATTCAGTTTTAACCCTTGATCTTCACCATTATATTTGGTAATCGACCATTTTGAAACCGGTAGATTTCTGCGTGACTGGTTCATCTGTGGTGTCGACCGTAGCGGGGTGTGAATAAAATTCGGTAAAGGGTCAAAGTTAGCACGTGGAACGGCGCCAAAAGCGCAATAATCGAAATTGCATGAATTTGGTAACACGTTTGTTGTACTAACTTGTGGCACAAAGCTATGGTGTTGAGGACCAATCGGTTGGCGAACATGATGCATGTTTGCTAAATAGCAACTAGAAAAACTATTCGCTAGACTTGTTACTGTAGCTGTTTGCGAAACGGAACAAGGAGTGATGTTAGCTTGGCAATGACTAGTTGAAATAGGCTTATGATGACATTGGACTGCATAAGGGTACGCGATGCTCGTGCTCAAAGAAAGATTAGATCGTTCTTGATTCACGTAAGGTTGAGTGTTAGGGTAACTATTAGAATTGAACACGTCCAACTGTTGGTTCATCGTAGTTTGAGTGAAACTATCTTGACAACTTGCTTTGTTCGTGAGTTGGCGTTCCAGCTCAGTAATTCGTTCTTGCATGGCGTTGATCAATTCTAAAGTTTTTGGATCGGGTTGCAAACTATTGTTCACCATTTGCCTTGAATTTTCCTGCGAGCCACTACTACCTCTATCCGTTTCATCACTATTTGCCCCACCATTACTGTTCGTCCCACTGGATGTAAAATAGAAATATCTTTTTAAGATATCCGTACATTTTGAAAGTAATAAATTTAACTGTCTCGTTTGGTCTGCTTCTCTTGAATTGTTGGCTAACTGATACACTTTATGACCTAAATGTAAGAGTCTCGATTTGCATTTCGCCTTTACAAATTTGTCACCATTTGCCACGTGGTTCAATATTTCAGCCAATTTCTGCTGACTGGTTAAAATTTCTTGATCGAAATCCATTTCGAGCTCAATTGCGAGAAGATTATTATCTTCTCTTTCTAATTTTAAACATTCCCTCAAACTTCGACGCCTTCGGGAGAAAGAAGGATCGTCCTGAATAATGATTTGCCGTATTGAAAGCTCAAACAATAGCTCGTCTTCTAACAAATGGTCCACGTGCATATCATGGTACCACCCTAGAATCACATCTGTAGTTTGGTTATCGTTTCCGGTCACTTCGCTCATTTTAATTTGTCTAATATATCGCTTAATAAAGTATAAAAGAAGAATATTCAACACAACTCTGGATTTTACACTAATTATTGTATCACGTGGTTCGTTATACTAAATCACTGTATCGTTGATAGTTATCGGTATTATAGGGGCAAAGCAAAGTATATCGAAATGATAATTCTCATCATCCGAAATGATAATTTGTTTCACGATTATCAAATATTATTGAACACAATTCACTCTTAAAAATAAAATATATCTGAAATAGGAATTAGGATAGCTAATTACGATTCCTCCCGGAGTTCGGAGAAAAAAGGGTTCCAATTTTTAATTTAAAACTTGGAAACCTTTTTGTTCTCTTTTATTTTGCGTTGGGCGCCAATTGTAACTTTTCTTTTGTTCAGTCTGAACTTCTCAGGGCGGACATAAGTCAATGCGGAGAACAAGCGAGCACGTGGAAAAGAATATAGCAGGGCTCTATGATCAAATATGATAAAAAGATAATGTAATTCACTAGATACAACGAATTTATTTAAAGATCGTTTGGTGTCAGGATGGGAAAGGGTTTTTGGATGGACGTATACCTTAATGTAGCTGTGTAGTAGCTCACCCAGTCTGCTCAGAGTGGTGAATTTTAGCGGTGGTGCCACCTCGTGGCCGGGTTGTGCCTAGAACCGCCGTCTCGATCAATCTGGTGGGCGGCGGGAATCCAACTCCGCTTGCCGTCTTTAGCCGCCGGTATTACCGTTGAAGGCCTCGTTCACAGGTCGCTGGTTGGTTCGAATCTCGAGGGGTCCCGCAGTCCGCCAGTGAAATACAGCACACAGAAGTATCCGCGTCCGCGATCGTAGCCGGGTGATTTGCACGGGCCAACGGGAACGGGAAGGCACTAGATACGGTCACTCACACACTTGGCTCACTATTTAATTTTTGTCGTCACCTGGCGAGAATTTATATACTTAAATTAAATGACGCGACTTGGTTCGGTCTATGGTTGTTACCAGAAAGAAGGCCGTCCGCAGGGCAGACGGCGTATTTATCCAACTCCGCCCAATTTTGCAAGTCATGCTGACATCTCGCGTAGCTGTCAACGTTGGTCCATTGACAGGCGGGCAGTTGCGTCAATGTATACGGTTTTTGTCGGAGTTGATATGGAGGGGTATTAGGAGCGGGATTGGGATTTTATTTGAATTTAAATTTAAATTAGGTATATTTAACTCAAGAAAGGTAATTAGAGTAGAATTTTAGTTTTAAAGCAAAATATTTATTTTCATTAGATTTTAATTATTTAAATTTGAAAACATATTGGATTAATCAATTAGATGAATTAGATTTAGTTTATAATACAAAATATAAGAATTTAAATGAAAAATTTAGCTCTCGTGCATTGTGACCTACGATTAAGGGGTTACAAATTGCTTACTGCTTTCACAAACTTGGGTCGAAGTTTGTGCAAAATTAATAAGTTTGAAAGTGCTGCTCAACGATATTGAACTCTGCGTCATTGTTTACAACTCAGTGATTTCTGGAGATGGCAAATTGTTCAATGCGAAACTTCTTTAAAATTATCAGCATTTTTTGCAACCGTAGCACCAAGTACTTGTTTATTTTACTTTAGTGGTGACGGTTCGTTATCGATCCGGCGCAAAACGAACTATGGTCCTCCAGAACTGTCGGTCCTGGGCTGCAGTTCTACAGTGCCCTCGACACCAGCAATGAAAGATTTGGGAGGAGGAGAAACTGCCGGAAGAGTGGATGGCAGGTGTAGTCTGTCCCATCTACAAAAAAGGCTACCAGCTAAATTGCTGTAATTACCGCGGCATCACGTTGGTCAACGCCACCTATAAGGTGCTCTCGCAGATTTTTTCGCGTAGTCTATCCCCAATAGCAAAAGAATTCGCAGGGCAGTATCAAAAGGGCTTTATGGGGGCCCGCTACTACGGATCAAATTTTTACTTTCCGACAAATCCTTCAGATATGTCGAGAGTAGAACGTGCCCACGCATCATATTTTCTGGATTTCAGAGCCGCATACGATACGTTTGAACGAGAACAGCTATGGCAGATAATGCACGAATACGCTTTTCCGGATATACTGACGCACTGACCAAAGCTATCCTTGAGTAAGTGCTACGTGTGCGTTTCGGAGAACCTCTCGAGTTCTTTTGAATTTCGCAGTGGGTTGCAGCAAGGGGATGGGCTATCCTGTATGTTATTTGTAGGCAAACAATGTTGTTACGTGAGTTCCGCATGATCCCTCGTTTATCCCAACAGTAGAGTCCATGCAAAACAACGTCATGCTCAGAGAAGTGACGTAGATGAAGCATACAAATATATGGCAAGTCGCTATTGAACGTGTGATCGGGTGAGCGGCCATCGAAACGAGTGGAACGATCTTTAGTAAGAGTAGCTAACTGCTAGCCATCGCAGACAACCTCGACATCATTACTAGAAACCTTGGGACGGTGGACCAAATCTACACCAGACTGAAAAATGCAGGCTGGGAGGATAGGGTTACAAATCAACGCATCGAAAACCAAATATATGGTAGGAACAGGCTCCAGAGAAAGCAACATTTGCCTATCACGGACAATGACTGTTGGCGGTGATGAACTGCAAGTGGTTGATGAATTCGTATATATGGAATCTCTGATCACCGCCGACAATAACACGAGTAAGGAGATACAACGACGCATTCAAGCTGGAAATCGAGTCTACTTTTCCCTCCGCAAGACGCTTCGATCAAGGAGCATTCGCCGCCGCACAAAGTTAATCAGACACTAGTCAGACTGGTAGTCCTCTACGGACTTGAGACAGTAACTTTGCTTACAGAAGACATACGTGCACTAGCCGTATTTGAACGAAACGTGTTGCGGACTATTTTTGGCGGAGTACAAATGGATAGCGGAGAGTGGTGTAGGCGTATGAACCACGAGTTGCAGGCAGTACTTGGAGAGACTCCCATCGTATACCTGGCGAAAGTTGCGGGCTACGATGGGTCGGTAACGTTGCAGGGATGCCGGACGACTGTGCACTTCAAGAGAGGGAGAGGGAGAGAGAGAGAGGGGATACTGGAGGAAAAGAGGAGAATTGGTTGGGGATGATCGCAGGATGGAGAGATAAGCAGGGGGCAGTTGATCGATAGTCGTTGTCGAGTACGGAGGGAAAAGTTAAAATTCCGCTCCGTACAGCTCTAAAACCCGCGTGTTTTGCGTCGCCAAGTGATTCCGGACAAAAAGTAAAGTCCGAAGAACCGAAAAATATAGCAGGCTGAGTGGTTAGTGAAGCCGATACGGAGTTCCGGCTTCCGAAAAACCCTGTGATTCCCACTACGATCTGCAACTCCTCGGCAGTCAAGCGTTACGGCAACGAGCGGTGATTCCCCGAGATTCCCGGAGTGAATCATTCCGAAAGCTGCAGAAATTTACCGATCAACGAAGAGGCGCGACGAGCCTATCACGTGGACGGCGCATGTCGCTATAACGGCAGGATTTGTCGTTGTACAACCACACGGTCATCATGGAAAGTCTATCCCGGTAACCCGACGTCTTGGAAATTCCCTGTAAATTAGAACCAGTCAATCAGCACAGTCATCGAAGCATGTTCTTCTCCTCTCTCTCTCTCTTCGTTCTTCATCATCATCAATGGGCTTCAACTTGTGACGTCGAGCGGTAATAAAGTTTTCATGCATGGAATTCTATTCTTTTATATAAGTAAGAATCACTAGTCCTTTCATTTCTTTCTTTGACGCTTCTGGTGGTTCCGCTTCGTTTCGGGTAAGTTTCGGGTTGCACGAATCCTCCGAAGGTCGGTTGCCGACCCTGAGATAAAGTAAAATTGAGCTAGCTGGGTTGAGTGTACGAACCGACACTTATACAATGTGAAAGTGTAATTTTGTATCACTGTTCACCTGTGGTTGGTGAATTCGTATATTTGGGATCTCTGATCACCAATAATACGAATAAGGAGATTTAACGACGCATTCAAGCTGGAAGTCGAGCCTACAGCCTACTGTTCCCTCCGCAAGACGCTTCGATCAAGGGGCATCTGCCACTGCACAAAGCTGACGATGTACAAAACGCTTATCAGACCAGCAGTCCTTTGAGACAGTAACTTTGCTTTCGGAAGACATACGTGCACTTGCCGTATTTGAACGAAAGGTGTTGTGGACTATTTTGGCGGAGTACAAACGGATAGCGGAGAGTGGCATGGACGTATGAACCACTGCCGACAATACTTGGAGAGATTCTCATCGCATACCTGGCAAAAGTCGGGAGACTACGGTGGGTCAGCCACGTCGCAAGGATGCCGGCCGACTGTGCAGTGAAATTCGTTCACTTCAAAAACCCCGCTCAAGGTAGCCCAACCCGAGTACAGTGGAGAAGAATTTGTAGAGATAAGCAAGTACGGGTCCTGATGGCGTAAAATAGCTCGTACTTACAGTGAACTAACTGATATTACCACAGTCAATGATTTGTTAAAAAAAATCTGCATGTTTATAATAAATTTAAAAAACTTGTCGACTTATACTCCAATGAGCCATGTGATGTCGCGGTTCTCGAAGGAACATCGGCCTTAATCCGTAACCAAGTGTTCGAATACAACTATTCAAGTTCGAATACAACTATTCATCGTCGTGTAAGTGCGCAACATGTACATTCTGTGTATTGGTATTGGTGTCAGCTTTAGCCTGATATACCGACGCGCGAGGTGTCGACTTGATGTCATTAGTTATTTGTTTACTGCGCATAGAAGTACCGAAAACTTGTTTGCGAGAGGTGAGCGACCCGGCGACACATTTCGGCGGTTGAAATTCCACCGGGTGAAGCGGAATTTCATCTATAAGACCATTCGTCGGTACAGGGAGACGGGCCCGGTCAAGGACCGTGCTAGATCCGGCCGGCCGCGTTCGGCGAAGACGCCAGCAGTCATCAAGGTGGTGAGGAAGCAGGTTCGTCGAAAACTGAACCGCTCGATCCGGAAGACCGCTGTTGACCTGGTTGTGTCGATCGGGACTGCCCACACCATCATGGCGAAGGACCTAGGATGCAAACCGTACAAGAAACGCAAGGTTCACGGGGTAACGGAGGCTACAACGAAGAAGAGGCTGGACAGAGCAAAACTGATACTTTCGCGGTACGCTGGTCAGGAGTTCGTGTTTTCTGATCAAAAACTCTTTATCTTACAATAGTCGCACAATGTCGAAAATGATCGCCTGTGGGCGCCGACGTTGACCAGCATCCCCCCGTCCCACATAAACATCCCGGTTCCAGAGCGCCGCGTCGGTGATGGTTTCGGGGGCCGTATCCAAGCGTGGGAAGCTTCCACTGGCGTTTATCGAGAAAAACGTGAAAATCAACGCCGCGTACTATAAGACCGAGGTTCTGGAGAAGGTAGAGACCCCGGCACTTCGTGATCTCTACGGGAATGATCATTACGTCTTTCAACAGGACGGCGCACCGGCCCACACG
Source organism: Sabethes cyaneus (assembly GCF_943734655.1). NCBI lineage: Eukaryota > Metazoa > Arthropoda > Insecta > Diptera > Culicidae > Sabethes > Sabethes cyaneus. Next base: position 86,597,384 of record NC_071354.1, read on the forward strand.
GCAAATAGTGTCCAAGCGTGGTGTCGGGAGAATTTAACTGATTTTCTCGATAAGACTTTGTGGCCTCCCAGCTCCCCGGATTTTAATCTCCTAGACTTTTATAAAGTGAGCACTATGGCCCAATTTAAGAAGCTAAGCTTATTTCCAAGATCTGGAACGAGAAGCCCATGCACATCTCAGGTGCGTGCCGCGTGTGATTCTTTTGAGACGTCTCAAGCTCGTCAGGGGGGGGGGTGTGTTTCCACCAAATATGTCGTAAATGTTTTCAGTAAACACTGCTTCAATAAAAATTGACTCAGAAAAAAATATCTTGTATTTTTATTTTTTAACCGTTATGTGTTCGACAGGGTACCCGGGTACCTTTTCAGTTTTCAAAGTACGAAATTCTAAAGTTTTCTTTGTTCAAGGATACTGAAACTCTGTGACATCTAAGAACTAGTTGAGTTGCAACTTTTCATAAAATAATTTTTCATGTAGCACTTAAGGGGGTGGAATGGGGGGGCTTCGAATTTTTTTACCCCTTAAGTGCTCGACAAGGGTACCCGGGTACCCACAAATTGAAACGCTTGTAACTTTGGTAATTTTTGACCGATTCGGACACTTTTACCACCAAAAGATTCAGGAACTTATCCACTTCCAGTGTGGTTATAACAGAGCCGGAAGTGGTTCATCTGGTTCCCGGAAATCCGGCAGTCCGAGGATGTGTTCCGGAATTAAAGCACTTTTTATATTTTTGGATGTAATTATAGTAATATGGGTGTCCAAAGTTCTTCCAATTACTCCGAAAGGTCATTCTTCATTGTTTTAAAACAATACAATGATATATGCTCGGAATAGCCATTCTGCGACAAGTTCCCGTGGGACCTCCTGTGGCCATAAAACTGTTTGGTTTGCAACACTGGCAATATGGGTGTCTAAATTCATGAAATTACTCCAGAAGGTCATTTTTCATTATTTTGATTCTATCTGATGATTTTGCCACGGCATGGCCATTCCGGAACATATTCCCGTGGGGCTTCACAGTTGTCCAAAACCAAAAATATGTGCGCATTAGAGTTTTGAGTGAGAAAACTTGATTTTAGGTTTACGGAACCTTTCGAAGAGTTTCTTGAAATTAAAAGTTCTATCGTATGGTGAAATTCAAATTTTGAATAATCCCCCTAAAAGTGAAATAAAAAATTTATTTTTCTGCAGCTTCAATATAACACATTGATGAGTTCTGCAAAGTTTTAGAGCATATTATTACAAGAAATTTTGCCGAAGACCGTAACCTTCTATCTCTTCAGCGAAGATAGAAAATTCCTATTTCTTAGATGTGAATCGTCAAAATCAGTTTTTCTATTTTAGCTTTTTTTGTAGTTGTTGTATGACTTTTTCAGGTTTTATAAAGTTGTACAAATAGTAAAAATACACAACTTTGTCGAATGTAGTATACCTCAATCTTTGCTTGTTTAGGAACTGTAAAACTTTTGTTATAATAAATACCCTAATTCTGACCCCGAATTACTCAACTATGCGCAAACAGATACAAATTACATTACATGAATCTGAAACTAAATAAAAAACTACAATAAGTCAGGAAGTTTCATTTGTTCAAGTTCAAGTTGTGTATCATTGCTATTTGTACAACTTTATAAACCCTGAAAAAGTCATACAACAACAACAAAAAAAGCTAAAATAGAAAAACTGATTTTGACGATTCACACCTAAGAAATAGGATTTTTCTATCTTCGCTGAAGAGATAGAAGGTTACGGTCTTCAGCAAAATTTCTTGTAATAATATGCTCTAAAACTTTGCAGAACTCATCAATGTGTTATATGGAAGCTGCAGAAAAATAATTTTTTTATTTCACTTTTAGGGTGATTATTCAAAATTTGAATTTCACCATACGATAGAACTTTTAATTTCAAGAAACTCTCTCAAAGGTTCCATAAACCTAAAATCAAGTTTTCCCACTCAAAACTCTAATGCGCACATATGTTTTGTTTTGGACAACTGTGAAGCCCCACGGGAATATGTTCCGGAATGGCCATGCCGTGGCAAAATCATCAGATAGAATCAAAATAATGAAAAATGACCTTCTGGAGTAATTTCATGAATTTAGACACCCATATTGCCAGTGTTGCAAACCAAACAGTTTTATGGCCACAGGAGGTCCCACGGGAACTTGTCGCAGAATGGCCATTCCGAGGATATATCATTGTATTGTTTTAAAACAATGAAGAATGACCTTTCGGAGTAATTGGAAGAACTTTGGACACCCATATTACTATAATTACATCCAAAAATATAAAAAGTGCTTTAATTCCGGAACACATCCTCGGACTGCCGGATTTCCGGGAACCAGATGAACCACTTCCGGCTCTGTTATAACCACACTGGAAGTGGATAAGTTCCTGAATCTTTTGGTGGTAAAAGTGTCCGAATCGGTCAAAAATTACCAAAGTTACAAGCGTTTCAATTTGTGGGTACCCGGGTACCCTTGTCGAGCACTTAAAGGTGTTTTTTTTTGTCGAACACATAACGGTTAAACACATTTTTAAAGTGTATTCGAACTTATTGAACACCTTGTACTGTCAAGGCTCAGTACTTCAAATTAGCATACAACAATTAAAAGCGTTGCCCAGTTTACTTCAGTCCTGTACCCTAATAACCGCCTGCGAAGTCTGTCGATAAAGAAGGGTCAAGTTCTAAAGGACATTCATACCCATGGCTTTGCTTTGCAAATTCCAATTGAAAGCGTTATAATTCATGATAGTATATTGTTTTAAATTTGAATAACCTTTGAATTAATTGAGAAATTCGCTTAATCATAACATTGAAAAGGCAACATGTCCTGCGTAAATTGATAAAAAAATAAAAATGATTGTGGGTTTTATCCAATAATTTTTCTTAAATTATCCAATATGTGCACTGAGACTGAATGTACTTGAAAGTTGTACAACCGGGTTCTGCGGGCATAGCGTGTAATATATGACGTAGTGATTTCTCACTCTGCGGTGGTTTACGTTACGGTTACGTCCGTAAGCTCATTGCCATCAAACCCCGTCGCGATTGCCCGTTGCTGCAACAGGCAATAATATGCATTCATGTGTATCATCTAGCTGACGACAAAATAATCGAATTCGCTGAGTCAAAGTGCTATTTTTATAATCTTTCGCCATCTGAAACGTGATTGTGAACCACTACCACTGCAATTAAGAACCACTGCTGTGGTGACCACTGTCTGTGTGTCAGCCAGTAAGTAGGAAGTTGACTGATCTAGGTCAACTGTAAATTAAAAATCCCGCCTCACAGAAGAAAGACCAAAGTCATATGACTAATCTACTCCAGTTTTCCTCAATTAGCATCTACATCCTGTAGGCCGCAGGGATTCTCCAAGGTACTTCGTTCGCTGACGTTACACATTTTGCTCCATCACGTAATTCTGCCAGACAGACTGACGCGTGCAACGGTCCTGGAGTGCGGGAAAATGGTTCTCCCTTACTTAATGGAATTGTATTGCATGCATCCGAGTATTTTACGACAAATTTCCATGCAGCACGCTAAGCGCCGCTGGAAGTCTGATGCCGGGTCGTCGAACATCCTGCCACTACGAATGGGAACACCACGACCGAGTGCCTGCCTGGAAATGATTCATTCCTGAACTTTTGTCCTAGCAAGTGAACTGAATACAGCAACGTGAACAAGTAGGTTTAATAAAACGAATGTTTCCGAAATACACAAAACATGTAGTTCTCAGTGTGCGGAACGCATCCTGTAGGTCACACTGGAGCCAAACTGGAGCCAGGACTCCAAGCCAAGGTCGTTACGGTTAGTTTATTCAGTATGAAGCTGCAAATGCTTGTCCTTGCCAATGAAAAGTTAGCCCTTAATATATGTAGAGCAGGCGAACAAAAACTCACTGTTCGTAAAAGTGGTGATGTCACTTTTGTCCTCTCGCACTAGCTTTGACGGTGTGCCAACTGTTTCGCTATTCAATGCGGAATATATTCGCGTGCAAACAGTGTTCTGTTTGATGGTAAAGGAAGTTGAATTTGAAATTTAAAATCCGATTTTTCTCAACTTCAAGTAAACAATTTGAAACGAGATCATGCAGTAACTGCCACGGTTGTGACGCTTGGACCACATGAAATGAAAAGTAAACAATTTCTCATCGGACACATGAAACCGGGCGGAAGTCTGAAAATATTTGTCTCTACGTGCGCCCGAGAGAGTGTGTGTATTCTTGGGATGGCAAAATCCGTCCGAATATTTACCAGCGCGCTAATCATAACACATAAATTACCGACGAATTTAATATTGGAACGTTATGTCATCTGAATGGAAAGTCATCAGTCGCTGTCAACCGGCAAACATTCGGTTAAGTCATCTTGACCAAACGCAGAAAAATTACTGGTTTCAATGTTTTTATGACATCATTGTAGTTAGGTAATTGTAAATAAAGCCAAAATTTGCACACGGTTCGGGTTGGAACAACCCAACAGTAAGAGTCTGCTTAGTTAAAGAACCGCTACCAAAAATGGACTACTGAAATAATCCCTATAATCTTTGTTTATGATTATACCAAACGATAGAAAATTCCTGTACCAGAAATCGAAACATGATGAATTGCCTGCAATTACGCAATATATTCTTCGTTAACCTTAATCTGAACAGTGGGAATAACCGTATTGACTCAATTCCAATAAAATATTAGCACATTAGGAAGCGACAAGACACTAACGCTTCCTTCATATTTCCATTTTTTTCAGTCGACGATGCACCACCCTGTTACTAATGAAACCTATTATTAGTAAAAATTTGCATGGGTATCCGGCTCCACGCCACAGGACCGGAAACCTCGGTTCCCGATCTAGAAACCTCTTTTCCATACACATTTAAAATGAAACTTAAGAAGATTTATCTGCAATAAAATTTCGCCTCGTATGTTCGTACTTTAATTAGCGACATCACCTTTTTATTGGAGTTTGCTTGCATTTAACGGAAATGGTAAAATACAATGTTGAGCTCAACAGCGAGTCGGTTTTGGTAAAACGGAAAAAAGTAGGTATAATCCGATGTGGGCGCTAACCGCTCCCGTTGTTTATTGATGTCGTATTTTATTTTACAGCCTGGCGGTAAATTGCTCAAAAAGTAGCAACAGCCCGATATGGAAGTCTATTATATGAGAACTCATCAATTTCTCGGCAAAAAATGAAAACCCACCGAATATCCCATGCTGCGAAAAGTAGCATAATAATCAATTACTGACCGGTTGGAAATAGATTTGCAGAATCGTTAAACGAGCTCTAAAGGTTTTAGTGCCTGTTACCATGATTATTGTGTTTTTGTTAATTCCTTTATCCCTATGTTGTTTTCGTACTAAATTTCAGTAAACAACAGTGTTCACAGTTAATCTTAGTGGTCATGTGTATCTAGCTAAAGTGTTCTTATACCCAAATAGAGCATAGTTTATAAGTAATTTAACAAACGTTTGTATTTTCACTTTGGAATTTTTGTGCTAGCGTAAGCACTGCTAATATATCCGTATAGACTGGACAATGAGTGTGGTGTCCAGTACAGATAAGCCTTTGTATATGTGAATAAGTGAAGAAGTGTAATTACGCTGCATGAGGCAGGTTGGAAGCAAGGGGCTGGTAAGCAGCCGTGTTTTTGGAGCTAGCATGTCCATCGTAATATAATTTAATTTGTTTATAAAAAAAATCATCGAACAGTGGTCTTAATGATATTAAATATAATATACCTTGTAGTAAATACACACAAAGTACAATTAGAAATACGTCATCTACGAGAGATTCCTCGTTGAAACCTATATTTGTCCACTAGGCGTTGCAGTTCAATGCATTCGGAATCCATTTTAATAACCTGAAAGATTTTTACATCGTTGGCATAAAAAGACTGATAGCCAGGTGGCAGGAGAGCTAATAGTTCATTCATAAAAAGAGAAAAGAGAAGTGGTCAAAGGTTGCTCCTCTGTGGTACGCCAGAGATGTTGCAGAACGAACATTCAGCCTACGGTGTGTTAGATACGAGTGTAGCCACTTGCAGAACGTACTTGCACTTGCAAGGAGGACATCGTGATCCATCCGATCAAATACTGCTGTTAGGTTAGGTACACTGCTTCAATTTCATACGTTCCTTCATTCATGTTACGCAGGCAGAACGAGACGAAATCAACGAGATTCGTGAAGACTCAACGTTTTGGAAAAATCCCGTGCTGGGGTGACATTGCGATTCTCGTTTCGAGAGATTTTGGTTCGTTTCGCCCATTCGTTTAACGTGGTCGAAACGAACCAAAATCACTCGAAACGAGAATCGCACTGTCACCCCTGGTCTGAAATAATTGGCACCAACTTTTCAAAAGGGCCAATCTGCAAAATGTAAACAAACTGAGTGAGGGTTATTTTCTATTGGACTAGCATAGCACAAGCAAGAAACCCTTACTCGGTTTGTTTACGGTTCTGTTATGCATGTTGCGGAGTGGCTTGCATTTGCAGGGTTTTATGCTGAAGGGTTTTTACATTTGTATGGTTTTATACTGAAAACTCGAAGCAACACCCGCGCGCCGCGGTGTGGCCATGTTGCGAAACATGCTTTTCTGAAAAATGAGTGGTTTTTGATTGGACGATGGAATTAACTCGAGTGTCCCGTCTGTTTGTCTGTGATTTTAGTTTTCCGTTAATCTCGACAATCTCCTCAGTTTCAGGTTCAGTGACAGGTTGAGGTTGACGACTTCGCGAGGATTGTTTCTAACAGCAAAGGCAATTTGGAACAGAAGGAAACAGTCCAGAAACAGATCTTTTTCTTCTTCAGCATAGAGCTCGTGCTGTTTCAAGCACTCGTCTCCATTCAACTCGGTCTTGGGCCACTCGTCGCCAATTTCCTAGTCGTCTCAGAAGTCGCAAATCGCTTTCGACCTGGTCGAGCCATCGTGCACGTTGGGCCCCCCTGTTCCTGGTGCCGGTGGGGTTGTCGAAGAGGACTATTTTCGTCGCACTGTCGTCCGGCATCCTTTCGACGTGTCCGGCCCACCGAAGACTGCTAACTTTCGCTAGATGTAGGATGGAAGTCTCCCCAAGCAGTGCCTGTAGCTCGTGATACATACGCCTCCGCCACTCTCCGCTTTCAGGTTGTACTCCGCCAAATATCGTCCGCCTCACTTTCCGCTCGAACACGGCAAGGGCGCGTATGTCCTCCGTGAGAAGCGTCACGGCTTCAAGTCCATAAAGAACTACCAGTCTAATAAGGGTTTTGTACATTGTTAGCTTCCTGCGGCGGCGTATGCTTCCTGATCGTAGCGTTTTACGAAGGACAAAGTAGGCCCGATTTCTCGCTATGATGCGCAGCTGGATCTCCTTACTAGTGTTGTTGTCCGCGGTCACCAGCAATCCCAAATACACGAACTCCTCTACCACTTCTAGTTCGTCGCCGTCAACGGTTACCGTCCGTGGGAGACGCGCGTTTGCCAGAAACAGACCTATAGGCAGGTTATCTTCATTTTTCTTTGAGTTGATAAATGACCAGAACTTCTTCGGATTTTCACTAAGGAACGCATCTCGCAACGGATGGGCGCGTGGGAATATAATTGGCGGTCGAGCTGTTGCGATTGAATTGGTCAACAGCGGTTTCAACATCAGGAAAAAATAACAACGATCGCCTGTCGACTTCTTCAGTTATCGTCGTTGGGCCTTCAAAATCAGTTCTGTGGAAGTCTAAACCGTTACCGCCGATAACATTCTCAAACACGACAGGGTTTGAGCCACCTCGGTAATCGGGCAAAGTTTTATGGCGTCATCACTGGCAAGTATCAGATCTAACAAGCGATTATTGCTGTTTAGCTCTAGTTTAATTTGTGTTAAGCAGAGGAAACAGAAACCGTCTAAACACCTTGACCCTTTAACAATTGCCTATATAGAGGCGTGTCGCTTATCGCTTGTCGCCTTGTCTGCAGACAACTTTAAACATTCTACACATGGAGTGTCAAGCGACGAGCGCATCTTCACTTTGAACCATATTTCTTACGAAGTACACGAAGTTGCAAAACGACGCACACGAATTACCTGTAAACGGGCGTGTCACTCATGTGTAGAGTGCAATATTGATATGGGTGAGATGCAGAAGGTGGTGACTGTTCAACTCCAGAACTTACTATGCCAATCACAAGCACTTCGCTGTACAAATCACAATACGATCTAGTCGGCACCATCTGGTAAACCTGGCGAGCAAATTCTGTAGACGAAAACAGCTTCTAGCCATCCGCGAAGATTAGCACACAGCCGTTTGGAAGGATCAGGGGGACATGATTGAAGAAGAGAGTGAATAGAAGAGCTCCTAAACTAGTTCTTCGAGGAACACTGCACTGCGGAGTAAATGTTGTCGATTCAGCCGTGCTATCTTTGCCTATAGCTGTCGGTTTGTCAAATAAGATTTCAGCCAGTCACAGAACCTATCCAAGAAACCGAGACAACAAAATTTGGCATACAGTATTTCATGATCCACTGGGTCAAAAGCTGCTTTTGTGTCTGTACATTTTGCATCAATTTGCGCACCACTATTCATTTTGCTTATATAGCAGGAAGTAAACTCACACAGGTTCGACTCTACAGAACGCTTGTGGAAGAACCCTTGTTGAGAAAGCGTAATATAGTGTTTGCATGCTTTAAAAATCACGTTATTCAGTATCTCAAAGCATTTCGATCTTACGGACAGCCATGTTAACCCACGATAATTGGCAATATCCGTTCTAACTCCTTTTATGTACACTGGTGTCATACACGAGCTTTTCAGGGCTATGGGGAACGTTTGCAGTGAAAGGTTGAAAATCACTCGCAGAGCCGTCAGGTCCAGCAATAGATGATGACTTCAACTTCGCGAGTGCCATAACAACCACCTTAGTACTGTACTGATACCGAAAACATCCATGTCAACAATGTCGAGGGCAGCATGGCGAATGGCGTTGCTAGTATCTGGGGCCTACCGTCTGAAACGTGGTGCGAAAAGTTCGCACTTTCAACGACAAGTGATCCTTTGAGTGCATGAAAATTAGTTTTACGAAAGTCGAACTAAAATATGACAACAAATTCAACGTCGCCATAATGAAGACCAGGGCAGGGAAGAGACCCTCGACGGTTAACACAACTGCAGGATGATCGGGGCCCCGTCGCACAACAGGTTCGGGAACCTCTGCAGCTGTGCTGATGCCGTGATAGGATCGGAAGTGTAAATCAAGTCAAAAATTCGGTTCCTGGTGTTGTGAACTGCATTGGTTGTCTCAAACCGGCAAAATGACAAGCCATCCAGTAACATGCGACAAGCTGGAGGAAAGTGCGATGCAAGAGGATCAGCGCATAAATAGCCGCATGTAGCTGTACTCCATTCAATGCGAGATTGGTTGAAGTCATTAAAAACGATCTCGTGACGGTCAGAACGATTAGTGATTTCAACAACAGCGTCTAGATGCAATTGAATGAGGTTGCAATCCTTGCTTTTGTCCGGTGGGATATAGACAACGTCAAGGAAAATAACCTTGTCACCAATGGCGATTTTCACCCATAAATTTTCGACGGTGTGTTCGCTAGATAGATGGACAGAAACAGCACAGCAACCCTGCGCTACTCAGGAATACTTCGGAGATCTTGGTTTACAGTCCGCGGACGTTTTGATAGAAGATGCGGAATGACTCACTGGGGGTATTTGGCATCAGTTTCGATTGCTCTAGAACGCAATAAGTGTGTTCATATTCGCCATGGAAGTGTGGTCGGAACATCCCCTCACCAGCCACGACCGTAAGGCCAGGAGGACTGAAATGGCTGAAGACTCGAATGGGTCTGAAGGCTTAGCGATTTCCTGGATCAGGGCGGGAAAGCTAGGAAATGCACAAATACTTGCCTGAGATAGCAAGCTGGAAGACCCCTTTATAATGAGCATTGATCAAATGTTTGATAATGAAAGAATATGAAAATATTACAGACAGGTGGATAAAATTTGAAGTTTGATATGGTTCGACGGATGGTTGTTTTCAAATTATTTTCAAAATATTCACATAACTTACATATATAAATAGGAGGCGCTATTAATCTGGAAACAATTTACAGCACATTTTTTCATTAACTCTGTGTTCCTGCCCACAAGCTATTCACAATTCTAGTCTTAGATGGGGACCTTCTGGATGCCTGACTTACTACCGTATAGTACGAGGAGACCTTTCAAAACTTTCCAGCAATTAAACAGCGGAGAAAGCATTCTATTCACTGATATTGCTCGATTCTGCGACACCACCTTCGCGGTTGGAGTTTCCGCTTAAATAAACATCCCATGATTACACATTTGTGAGCATATATGTGCACGTGTGTGCTCATATTTGTTCTTCCCGGCAAAGCTGCGGGTATGGTTCAAGCTTCGAAGACATAATTGACTAGGTTAGGTTAGTCTTCCAGTCAGCCAGTGAGGAGTGGCAGTAAGAGACAAACAAGCAGAAAAACGGTACTAGCAGCAGCTGCCAGCGGCAGAGGGTATAAATCTATAAAATTGAAGTGAAAAACGCTTGAATCAATTACGACGCCAATTAACGACCATCGATTGGCGTATTAGTCGCTGATTTTGAACTCCACCGCTGAGCATTCTTAACCTCTTTCTGGCCGCGCGGCAAAAATTCGTCGTCAGTTGGTGAGGAAACTTCCAATATGTAATAGACTAATCTCAAGATTTTAGTCTTGACCTTGGAATGAGGTCATACATATATTAATATTTTTTGAAACGATGGTTCTACAATTGATGAAGGGACGGTAGGGGAAAGAAATGAAAATTTTCCCCTACCGTCCCTTCATCAATTGTAGAACCATCGTTTCAAAAAAAAAAAATATTAATATATGTATGACCTCATTCCAAGGTCAAGACTAAAATCTTGAGATTAGTCTATTACATAGGAACGGGGCCTTCCCTCGAAAACCCGCGCCGAGAAACGCGGCTAACATACGCTGACGGACGAACAGCGTCACGTGCAGTACCTTGCAAGTCGTAAGGGCCGGCACAGTGTCGTCGTCCTGAAAGTAAATAGTAGTTAGATTAAGACTTCTCGCTCGGTGGTAATCTGCAATTGATGCAGGAAGCGGCATAATATGTGTCGATAACACAACCAACACGCGTAGCTATCCTTGAGAAGTGGATTTTGCGGTCTCCTTTTGTCCAGCGCCTCTATGGTTCAAAGGTACAAGTACCAGCGAACCACATGCCCTGGAGGGTGTTGTGGGTTCGAATCCGGTTATAATCTCAGATTACAGCTTGGTTCGACTCATGCACCTTCCAGTATTGGACAAAAGGTAGGAGTCAAAATGACTACTTGTCAAGCATAGCTACCAATACCCCCCCCCCTTCCTTTCCTCTCTTTCCCCTCCTTCACCAAAATTTTCATTTCTTTCCCCTACCGTCCCTTCATCAATTGTAGAACCATCGTTTCAAAAAAAAAATATTCCAATATGTGTTAGACCGCCGTGGAATAAGTGTCAGAATTTGAATTATGCTATTATTTTAATAGTTATATGTTATCTATAACTGTCATTATTGTAATTCTTTTTCATTTTTTTCTACCTTCAACATATTCTTTGTATTTGATGAGCAGGTATGATTTCCAGGAGAAAAAACGATGTAGGTTAATAATTTAAAAATATTAAAAAGTATTTTATTCATCAAAATATTCACTTCAATTTTTGTATTATTTCCGCCTACCAAGAGATGCAGGTCGTATATTAACGGTGCAACCCAAGTTTTAACCGATCAAAATTATTCAGTTATTCAGTACCTAGTGATAAAGTCAGTCAATCGCGCTGGAATCGGCTTAGTTTTTGCTGAGTAATTCGACTAAACTTAAAAGTGGGACAAGTATGACGTGATACATGCCCTCTTTTGCTTTTTAATGTATAATGTCTGCCCTTACTACACACCCAAATTGAGAGGTTATTTTTTAAAGCAGTGTATTAAAGTTCCCAAAAGAGGAAACGCATAAAAACGGAACTAATTATTTTATAACGAGAAGACGAATCTTTACCTTGAGATCGGAATCGTCTAACCGTTTTTCAATTAACATATAATGAAACGGGTGCCACTGACACACCGGCTTCTAGGTTGTTTTCGTCAGGGATGAGTACCCTATCATGCCACCAGCAGCGCGGTGCACATTTTTTCCGCCAAGGGTGAAACAGGTCCGCCAACTTTACCGAGCTTCAGATCATATATTCTCGATGGCATTGAACGAGTTTCGGAGAAACAACCCGGTTTTTATGCACAGTTCAATTCGCCACCAAGTCGCCAACAGCCAGTCTACCAAATCTCCCGCGTACTAATTCATACGATATTCTTCTCGTGTAGACTTCATTTCGGCTGTTAAACGGCTGTGATGTCATTCCGATGCGGTGAAATATGGTCAACCAGCAGCGTTGGGAATAAGTGTGTGAGCGGGTGGCGGCGCGATCGTTTGTATCGCTGTTGAATTTTATGGCATCTCCTCCTAGTGATAGGATATAATGGGACCAGCTTTGCAAGCGAGCGCCTTGAACTTAGGCCGCGGTAGCCCATGAAAAAGTCATAAAACAGCATTTTGTTCACTTGCGTTCTTAACCTCCGTAGCATGTGGTGCTAAATGAGGCCAAACCATAGTTTTAGGTGGTAGGTATAGATGACTGATCGTATACTAGTTTGTGAGCGAACGACAAATACATTTTTACCCAAACTGAGAGTTTGTAAACAATGGGCGATTCAATTGAATTCGACTATGCGTGTGGATAGTCAAATGTGTTCTCGATGCCAGTCGCTGACTTTTTATTATTTACTAGTATTTATTGAAACAGAATGTTACGAAACAAGGGGTATAGATCTATTTATATGAATGATCATAGCAAGTAAACATTCGACGTGTACCAAAACAATGTTTATTATGACAAGCGTTTGGACATTGCTAATGTGGAACACAACTTGTTCGTTTTCATTTGATGGCATACTAGGGGCAACAAATTATTTCGGACACAGCGTTACTCTTTTTTTAATTTGGACACTGTCGGTATCCAAAATTATTGTACTACTGGCGTTCAAAATAAACTGGTTATCTTAAGCAATGTTCATTTCATTAACTGCACACTTGTTTTTCAATGGTCCAAAGTTTATTCTTAACGGAAGATTATGAAAACCATTTTAGTGTGTATATAAAATGCTTATTTTTGCAACACAACTGATAAATGTCAAAATAAGTGCAAATTTCTAAAGTATGGGTCGGATTAGCATGTCGACAGGCTAATTAATTTTTCTTACATAATGCTCTGAGAAGCTATCATTGCGCGAATTAGCGAAAATCGCGAAGTCTGCGGTAGCCAGCGGTGTTCACAATCGTTAAGAAGTATGGAGAAACTTGTACTGTAGAGGATTTACCGAAAACCCGACGCAGAAAGGGACCAGTGGACCGGAATAAGCAGCGATTTCTCACAAAATAAGCGGCGATTTTTCTCAAATATCTGTAAAACACAGAATAATCTGCGCATGTGGCAACCCTGCCTCCGAATGATGCCTAAATACCGTTTTCTCTTATAACCACTCTTGTTGCGGAAAGGGAGCACAACTACAAGCAGAGCTAATATTTTCTTCGCATCCTAACATCCGATAGCGAGAGAGCAATTCGATTCACCTTCTGCGCTTTGCCAGTAAAACAACGAGAATTGAGCAAAATTTCAGAGCACGGCAGAAGCCTGGCCATAATACAGAATTCAGCATGAAGGTAGGGTGATGAGGGGCCTGAGAATAAACGCAGGCTAAAGTCACTTTGACATCGAATGGTCTGATTCTACTAAGATACGAACCCATGATCATTCGCTTGTCAAAGCAGACTCGGTAAACATACGGCTACAGAGCCCCCTTTCTTCGTATTTTATAATAGCCAGGATCAATGGCAGGGACTACAGGAAGTAGGGTATTAAAAATCAATTCTGCCTATCTACCGAAAGCACATAACTCCTCTATTATTTTGGCCGGATATAGCATCTGCTAACTATGCTGCTGCGACTTTGACACTGCTCAGAACTGAAAAAGTTAATTTTGTTCAAAAATGTCAAAATCCACCAAACTGCACAGAACTGCGGGCCATCGAAAAATACTGGGCTAAAACGAAAAGGTATCTCAAAGAAAAGAAGCTAACTTCGTTGAAAGTTTCAAAAAGATGTGGTCTGCAGCAGTGCAAAAATTTTAGTAAACGTTATGCAAAAGCTCAGGAAAAGTTAGAGCATTGTTCAGAAATTCAGCAGTAAATCTTATACCTGTTTCACTTTATTCTATCGTCACGTACAATCATTTTCATATATATAACCCAAACTTATGAATTTGTTCCAAAAAAAAAACAGTCGTACCAGAAATAGGTGACCACTTTATAAAATGAACTGTCCTAAAAACCACAATAGAGTAATTTCTCTTGATAACGAGAAGATCGAATGAAAATACCTTTGAAACCTTTGAAGGTAAAAATAAAAAATTCCATCGTGTGTTTTAGATCGGGGAACAATTTTCCCCATCTGTAGGGCACTAAACCACTGCGTATTTCGAACTATCGTGGGGACTAATTAGGGTCTCGAGCGACTAATGATCATAGTTTGCGAACGCATCGATATGGTTTAATTGGCACATTTTAAATGCTGTTTGATAAGCATAACCATACATCATATTCGAGTGCATGACATACTTTTTAAGATTTATTTTAAAGCCCTTTGCGATTGATTGATCTAGTTTAGTTTCTTGACAATCAAATATCTACACCCAAATGATGTTCGCAGCATCACGATGTCATTATAAGTACATACCAGCTAGTTGATAAACTGGAGTAAGCCGATTGTACAATAAAGATCGCTTTCACCAGCAATTGAATTGACGTTATGGTAGCCCATATGATTGTTTTCATTGCGAAAGTAGGTTTTAGAAGAAAAGAAAGGTGTTAATAGATATCACGATAATCATAAAGTATAGAAGCACCAACTATAGAAACTATAGAATAAGACAGAATACAAAATCTTTTATAAGATGCTATATTCATATGTACATTTTGGCGTTAGTAAGATCAACGGTATTGTTAATGAGTTAATATGCAGTCAATAGAAAGCGATCGATGTTTGTATCACTGTGGCCTAGAGAAACTGTAATGGGAGAATGGCCAAAAACAACTCAACTTTATCGGTCATCATTAAATCATATCTGCTCCTCGATAATAATTGTGCGTGGCTCTGTTTGATGTTGCTCGAAAAGCTGAAAAGTTATGAAAGTCTTCTCCAGACTTCTACCAACAAAACAAAAAAGAAAAGTTTGTTCAGGTACCTTGATTAGTTTCTTAGAAAAGGTACCATCGATTCCACAATGGTCGGAAAATTGCGATTTTTGGTCAAAATTATTTTTTAGTTTCAAATTGATTCTAGATTATATTTGTTACAAAAGAAATGATTTATACTTATAAGAACTCAGTGTTTAGGGTGATTTGGGAAAAAATGATCAAATGTTTCCGATATAAATATTTGCTTGACAAAAAAAAATTCTTTCTCGCGGGGATTCTCCCATTTTCTCATTGAAAGTCTCTTCAGGTAATTCAAATTTTGATAAAGTACAGAAAAACTGGAAATTGGAAATGATTCTGCGTTTGGATGTAACTTTTTTGCCATCGAAATTAAGCTTTTTGAGTGGTTTAATTCTAAAATGTTACCCATAACATGAAGTATTTCGATTTAATAACTTTTCAAGTAACGTCTGCATCGAAAAAATAGGTAATTTTATTTACATATAAAAAATTGTGAACGCTTTAAAAATATGTATAATGATGGGGTGAAATGGACAGCTGCTAGTGTGGGTAAGATGGTCAGTGAACTATTATAATAAAATTGTTGATTTTGCTTCTTAGTATAATCTTATGCATAAAAATGAAAATTTAACCGGCAAATGTGGACTTCAAACAAATTAGCAGCAGCCAGGCATGAAATAGACTTTAGAATGCTTGTTCATATTGCCGCTGCCATACAATTTTCGATTGGCTGCCACTGGTGGGAGGGGGTGGACTGCCCCTTCACTTTTTGCACGCTACACCACCATATTTTACGTATTTAATTTGTTAAGGGTCAAAAATAATAATATGCTCACTGTTGGCGCGATTTACAATACCTGTCCATCTTACCCCCACACATTGTCCATTTCACCCGCAGCACTAAAAAAGTTCACTTTTCCGGACCATTTTTAAAACTCAAAATACACATTGAAAAACATTTTTTGTTAAATATTTCACTAGCTGCTTTTGAAAACAATATATTGAAATGAAGTAAACTGTATTTAGGTTTTGTAAATCATAAGTTCCCTGTATTGTATTAGATGTTCTTCTTAGCCTGTTCGTCTTACCCACAGTTCCCCTACTAAATAAATTTAGTAACAAGGACAATCAAATTTGTTGAAAAAGTACTTAAAATTTTAAAGACTTGCTAAAAATATGACAATTTTAAAATTTTTTTCTTCGAAAAACGTCAAATTATAGCAAACTTTTAATTCATGTTTTGATACAACAAACTTCGAGCTTTCAGACGCACTGTAAGAAAATGCAGCGACAAGAGTTGTTTTTTTGATTAAATTTTATGAGAATTTCATTTTTATTATAAGTAGCCTATGGCGCCTCTCATTGAGTTTTGTTTTCATTTAGTTTTTTAATAACCTAAGATATCAGTTTTAAAATGATATAGAACAATAATTTTTACATCCGCGATGTCCTACCTTGTGAGTCCTACCTTTTGTCAAATGCTGGATTATAACTTGGTTCGACCCACGCACCTTCCAGCATTGGTCAAAAGGTAGGAGTCAAAACGACAACTTGTTAAGCGTAGCTACCAATAACCCCCCTCCCCCACCTCACCTGTATACTGTTTCTCCTCCAGTCAAAAAATACTTCTTCGTTACTTTCCCTTACCGTCCCTTCATCAATTCTAGAACCATCGTTTTAAAAAATATTAATATATGCTTGACCGCATTTCAAGGTCATGACTAAAATCACGAAATTTGGTCTACCCTATCCCAAATCATGTGGTGAGACGTAGTCCTACGTCAAAAGTTAAACCCTTTACAAGATCAATTATTGAAATACAAGTGGCTCTACTCTTCTACTTAATTTTTATATGACTGTGTGCAAATTTAGTTTTACGAATCATTATATACGTAGAATAAAGCGTTCCATGCGCAAGACGCTTTGATCAAGAAGGCGGAGTACAACCGGAAAGCGAAGAGTGGCGGAGGCTGCATGCGCTACTCGCCGTGTGGTTTCCGGCTACCTAATCATGCAGTTCGGCGCCGGTTTTTCGGAGGGCGTGGCTGCGGGGTGTGAGCACACCGGGAGAGAGTTATTTTCTCAGCTGGCTTAGCACAGAGAGAGAGACTCTCAATAGGTCTGTTTTACACAATCTGCAGTTATGTCCTTTGGCGGTTGGTGCCGAATTGTACGTTTGGGCAAAAATTGAGCCACGGGACCTGATCCTGCCGTGAGGGTCGGCAAATCAGGAGCTTCTAAGTCAAGGTCTAACTCCGTGCCGATGACTGAATGACTGGAGGGGTGAAAACATGCCAGTCGCGAACGGAGTGCTTTGGGCATCTTGGAGGCCACTCGTTATCATAATGTGCCTTCAATAATTATAAAGTGGATAAAACAAATGCTTAGTAACCGATTGCTTTCGTCCTTACGGTAAGCAAGCATTTGGAAGCAAATAGTTTGTGGATGTCCACAAGGTGGCGTTCTCTCGTCTCTTTTATGGAACCTTGTGGCGGATGGCCTACTAAGAAAACTCAATGGTCTAGGCTATCCGTCATATGGTTTTGCACATGACTATCTCATCCTAGTAATTGGAAAGTGCATAAGCACATTATTTGACTTAATGCAGCAGGCACTACGCGTCGTGGAAACGTGGTGCCGAGCAACTGCACTTTCGGTAAATCCGAGTAAAACATCTATCGTCTTATTTTCAAGACGTAGAAATACCAATGAAACCATTTGATTTCCGAACTAAAAAAGCGTGCATGGCCTTTGGGCAATGTAGACGAGCAATTGGCAACTCTTAGGGGCTTAAACCCAAATACATACACTGGTTATACACGGTCGTTGTCAGACCAATACTGGCGTATGGTTGTTTTGAATGGTGGCAGAGAGGGGAAGTTGTGACTGTCCAGACAAAGCTAAACCATCTTCAAAGGATGTGTTTAATGGCAATGTCTGGTGCATTTACTACAACTCCTACTGCCGCCCTAGAAGCTATTTTCAATATTAAATCTCTACAGTTCCACCTGAAGCAAGAGGCACTAATATGTGCTTATCGACTGGCCTTTGGCAGTCTGTGGACGGTTCCACTGGTCATACTCGATTGTGGTCGCAAATCGTTGCTGAGAACAAGTTTGCACTTGCTACTAGCGATGTAACGCTCATGCGTACTTTCCCGTATAGGACTTTCTCAAGTGACTTTCCTCCTAGAGAGGAGTGGATGTAAGGCTACATGGAAAAGAAAATTTCCGACTATGTGGTCTGTTATACCGATGGTTCCTTGTACGAAGGTCGCGCGGGTGTTGGTGTTTACTGCCGCAAGCTAGAATTGGAGGAATCCTATTCGTTGGGTAGTTACTGCACCGTTTTTCAAGTTGAAATCTTTGCAATTATGTGCGGAGCTCAGTTTGCACTTCAGAAAGAACTTATAGGCAAGATTATCTACTTCTGTTCTGACAGTCAAGCCGCTATAAAAGCCCTTTGTGCGGCTGATTCTAAATCTAAAACAGTCATCGCCTGCCAAACCCAATTAGAAGAACTAAGCATCTAAATGCCGTTCATCTGGTTTGGGTTCCATTCTGGTATAACCGGAAATAAATCGGCTGATGAACTAGCAAGATCTGGAGTAGAAAAGTCGGTTTTTGGACCGGAACCTGCTTTACCAATTGCGGCATGTTGGATAAAACAAAAGATTCGATCTTGGTTTTCATCTGAACATGTACGTTATTGGGAAAATCTTGAAACTTGTCGTCAAACGAAAAGTTTCATTGTTAAGCCTTGTGAAAAGGTTGCGAAATGCAACACTCAAAAGTAAATTGCAGTATTCTTGTCAGATCACTGATTGGTCACTGCAGACTAAATTATCATATGGCTACGATTCAGCGAGCTGAATCCTGCAGGTAAATCAGGTAAATTATGACACGGGCAAAATAGGCAAGGCACAAATCTTCCACATGATTGTGAGGAACGTGCTGCTCGAGCCAAAGATGCTGAAGTTCATATATTTAGGATTTCTGGTCACCGCCGACAATAATAGTAGATAGGAGATTCAACGACGGATTCAAGTTCCCTCCGCAATACGCTTCGATCAAGTAGGCGGAGTACAAACGGAAAGCGGAGAGTGGTGGAGGCTGCAGGCGCTACTTGGACAGATTCCCATCGTGCACCTGGCAAAAGTCGAGAGGCTACGGCAGACCGGCCACGTCATAAGGATGCTGGAAGACCTGGCAGTAAATTCTGTTTTTTTAAGAAGCCCGCAGGCACCTGGAATAGCCTAGAGTCCCAATGTACTAGATGGCTCGACCAGTTTGAAGCCGACGTGCGTATATCGAGACGCCCAATAAATTGGTGACGAGTAGTCCGGATTTATGGTACTAGAAGCAAGAAGTAAGCATTTTCGCTTATCAAAAAAATGAACGTAAAGTTTAATCCACATCATAAAGTTTTATTTCGAATTTCAAATTCTTATAAAGATTTCGCGTGGATTAGGTTCATTGACATTATCAAATCTGCTCAGCCCAGCTTCCTGTGCTAAAGCAAGTAAAAGTAAGTTAAATAGTTTTATGCATGTTTTTAAAGAAAAGTAAATTGTAATGAAAAGTTAAATACAATTACTACCGTAAGGAAAAAAAACCTCGTAAAACGCTACGGCGAAACCTCAATTGGGTTCACTTATTTTTACGAATTGCAAATTAGTCATCAATATACAATTGCATCGCCAGTGCGCCTAATTGCGCCTGCTATTTACATTCGTAACCCCGGAATACACCGTCCATCTGACTTCAGGGAAGCGGCAAAAAGGTGTTGATTTTCGATAAGATTACCGTGGTCAGCTTCACTGGCAAGAAAACATGCATTTTCTCTCGACTGAACATGACTGGAGCGAATCGTGACTTGCCGCCGCCGCCGCTTCCATGATATGCTAAATGGATCGTTCTCCGTGTGTGGATCAGCGGGCGACCGACCGCCGGTTGTAAATGTGCCCTTTGTTTGATGACAACTTTTATTTCTGATCAGCTGAGAAAATAGGCGGCTTGATAATAAACATTACTTTTAACTGAGACCGCGTGATTGTCACCGAAAACGTGAGTACACCATTACACCCGGATGGCTCCTTCGGTGAGGTGATGCAACCGGGAAGTGATGTAGAATGATGGTGAATGGTGGTTTTATGTATGCATTTACCGAACTGCTAGAAGTTCAGTGTATGTAGTTACTTTCCAACGGTTTTTATTTTTTTAAACGAAAATTCAAATTTGTATAATGCTAATAGAACTTACCAACCAAATGTTGTTGTTTTTACGACGATAGCCTTTGATCCTGCAGATGATTCAGTAGTGAATCACTTCGCTGTACACCGACCTTTGAGATAACTTCTATTCGACTTGCTACGTACGGGTTTATTTTCCGGTGTTTTAAATTCGAACCTTTACAACCACTTTTCAACCGTGTCGCTGTAATCCTGACATAATCGTAGAAATATGTTCACATTTGACCACTCTCTGCGTAAAATAACTGAACCAAACCGTGCTTCGGCGTGTTCGTTGGCCGTTCCGTTCACAGACAAGCTCGTCTGCAGCACACACTGATCCACTGGCAACTGACTGCATAAATTAATTCTGCCGAAAATTTAGCGTTCACTTTAGTCCGTATACCAGCAGCTCCGGGAAGATCCGCACCTGTTGAATGGTTTTCAGCTGTGATGATGGTGGTTGTAATAGTGACAGCACGCTACACTAAGCCAACACCCGCTATATTTAACTCCGGGGCTCCACAAACGGGTTCGATCAATTAAAATTCGAGCACCAATGTCATCACTTTTACGCACAGCGAGGTTTGTTGGAATCTGGTTCGTTGAATATTAATGACATTTTTTATATGTTTTATTTTTTGAATTTTTATTACATATTCAAAACATTACGAACTATGACAAAGAAATTATTGCAAACTTTCAACAAAACTCGTTGCAATGTTTACTTATGAAAAGTAACTTTTTTGTACAGTTAGCTTGCAAAATTCTCATCATTGACTTAAATTCCTAGCAAGTAAATAAATATCACTCTAAAAGAGATTAAAAAGTCAAGAAAAAACTTTTTTTTCTCTTAAAAAAAATTATCGATTATTTTTCATACAAAACAAAATCACGCGGAACAGAATTCTTTTCGTTCCGAAAATAAGAATTTAAAATACATTTGTCAAAACAACAGAATCAACCGCGCGGTTAATCACAGCAGAAACCACGTCATGATATGTCCTCCCCTGAGCAACTGCAATTGCAAAGAACGGTCGTACGGTGGTGATGCGTAAATCCACCCACCCACTTGGTAGCTTCCCGTCTCTTTTTGGTCTCGGTACACACGCGTTTCAGCACCGATGCGTGCTGAATTTTTGCTTTTATTCGCTTTTTCCGCAGTTTATTGAACGGATACCGATCGGATGAATCGGTCACCAATTCAAAAATATTTCTCGCCAGAATGTGTGCCGCACGGAAATAGCCCAAGCTGAGATGACACAATGACACAAGAGCACTTCGAATTTTGAAAATAACACCTCGCCGTGTTCGACAGGCGCCGGTTCTCGAAATAGGCAAAGTTTCAATGTCACCAAAAACCGAGTGTGGAGATGCGCCCCGGTTTGTGCGTTTCCTTTTATTTTTTATTACAGATACTGATTTTAGTAAACACCCGTTGACATCACACTACCTCTACTATTTACGCATACGTTCGATCGACTAAACTACTAGAGAAACTAACACATCCGCTCGCGGTTACAGTTCGAATGCTACTGGTTGAATTCATAAAAGAAAAAGGACGCCAAAGCGTGATCGACCAAAAACAATACCTTCGCGAGCTCTTGGACAAGGTAGCCTCTCTCTTGCTGTCTGTTCGCAGTTTGACGCCGATCCGGTCCAACGTAGAGCAGTTTCTCAACACTGCCAGTGACTATGTTGAATATTCTAAGTTCGCATAAATCGCGAGTGGTGAGTTTATGCTACGCAAACCATGGTACGGGTTCAGTTTTCCCGCGCGCATAAGAGAGAATACGGATGACTGCTGCTCACATGTGGGCCGGTCGGTGATGAGACTCTATACTCTCTTCGTTATGCTTTTTTGTCTTTCGGCTCTTGGAAGCGCACGCGAAAACATTAGGATGCGGTCAGCACGTGGTTATTGAGAAACGTAAGTCCCTAAAGAGCTATGGGAATGTTCCTCGTTTGAAAAGAAGCATAAACTGTCGATTTGGAACTGACATTATGCATTATGAATTTTCATTACAATAAGTGGCAATAGGTAATTGGACAAGACGATGTAAAATGGAAGTTCAAAAGTTAAACGAGAAAGGAATTCCAACGAAATGTGATGATTATAGGGTAAGCTTACCAGTAGTGGAGCATTTAGTGGTAAAATTTTGAATTTTTGGTTAAAATACAGTGATATAAGAACAAATATACATGCACACGCGCACGATATGATTGAAACATTCTTAATCTTACTAAAAATGACGGTTGCAATCTTTAAAAATTCGAACTTTGTTAAAGAGAAAGATTTTTTCTTCCATCATTGGCTTGCCTATAGTGGTGGTATGGTTCCTGCCGAGGTCCCTAGATTGGAAGCATCGTGAGCCCATAATGGAGGCAACACATTAAACATTCAATAACTGCAATAAAAATTTATACAAACTGGATCTGCTTGTTTGCATGAGATTACGTACTCACTTTATATGCTCGACAGATTTAAATTTCTTAAATTCACAAATGAATAATATCAGAAAAATAAATAAATAAAATTCTAAACCTATTTTGGCAGCTATGCAAAATTGAATTTTTATCAGAAAATCTTAACAAACCAGCCGAATATTTCTGCAAATTTAATTTTATCACTAAGAGAAGAGACGATTATTTCAAATAAACCTGTATAACCCAGGTGCAGATTATCTATACGTTATTTAGAAGAATAATTGCGTTTTATCTCATAAAGGGCGTATTTTATTCAAGTACCACCATTATTGGTACTACCTCCACTAAGGGTACGCCTACCCTATGTGTTTACCGAATAGACGGTTAAAATATGTTTAAAAAATTTAAATCTCTGTTATATTTTTGCTTTTAATACCCTAAAAGTTTATAAGTTTTCGATTGTAAGATAGCTCGCCAACCGAACATAGACATCCAAGCAAATGGTTTACACGATTTGGATAAAATGTACGTCAAACTAGTTGGGAGATGCTGCCGTTAAAATCGCATAAAATTCTGCAGTAAGTTCGCAACAACTTGCTTCTGACTCCAATATAATCTTAATCTATATATAAAAGTGAGCGTGAGTTCGTATGTTTGTATGTTCCACCATAACGCCAGAACACCTTGACCGATCTTCATCAAACTTGGCACACATATTGTTTGATATAAGGAAATCAGCACTGGGGGGTTGATAAGAGGAAGGGGGGAGGTGTTTGTAACAGGTGGCGGGGGGGGGGGGGGTTTCCATGTGTGGACTCATTACTGCGACCAGTATAGTTGATCTATTGTAATATCGCCCGGGTGTTTGCTGTATGACCTGCACTGCATTTCTTTTTGCTATAATCGCTATTGAGTGAGCGATATGCTTATTTTAAATTGTATGCGTGCTTGCGTGTATTGGGGTTTACCCTTCCTTCAAAGCTTGATCTACTTTACCCACTTATTCCTCGCTGTCAGCACTATCCCATATTATAGCCGTCCCTGGCGAGGACTCATTCGTACCTGTGACCAGTACACTTAACTATAGGAGGGACATTTGCACTGTCAAGAGGCCTCAGAGGGTAAATATAGAATTCAGCACGAAGGAAGGGTAAATGGAGGGGCCTGAGAATAAACCCATGCTAAAGTCACTTAACATCGAATGGCTTGATTCTACTAAGATTCGAACTCACGACCACTCGCTTGTCAAAGCAGACTCGGTAACCTTGCGGCTACGGAGCCCCCCGGGGGGGGGGGGGGGTAGTACTAGCTCCGAAATAGCTGGACGGTTCTTCACCAAACTTGGCATACTTGAACATAAGGGACTCAGCACTCGGATGTTGCCAAAAGAGGGGCCCTAACAAGGGACTAAGTAAAAGGGGATGCGTTTTTCTTCCATTTAAACCGATTGCAGTTGTGCAAATAACTTTGAGAAAAGAGGGGGTTCCACCGAAGAAGAATATATGGTAAAAAAATACCTTTATTTAGTTTCCATTGTAGTGATTTTCATTATATTGTCATGTCATACATACTAGTGCATACTAGGGAACCAGCAGAGTAGCGAAATTTAAATATATGTTTGTATTAGTTAATAGTTGATAGTTTGGGCATGCGTTTCATTATTTGTTTATTATTGTAAATTTGTTGAAATCTAAAATAAATATTGTTCAAAATAGTCAGAGCATAAAACCAATTAAAATAAATATAAATATAGGGACTTTGCACATCAAGTAACGCAATTGGTTTTAAATAAGAATTGATAACAGATTTAAAACAAAGCTAATTGCTGACCTTTCGTTTTCGCATACTCATTTAAACCCAATTTCCGACTGAAAATGCGCAAGAAACGAGCTAAAATGTAACATGTTTGTGAAATATTTCAAAGTAACGCCTATGCGTTGCATGGCTGTTGTACTACCAACAGAAAAGCGCAAATAACTGTTGAAGGGATTTTTTTCTGACATTTCCCTGAAGTGTATGTATGTATGTATGTATGTATTTACAAGCAAAATAATGTCAGACATTTTTCGCAAGATAAAATGGCTAAAGTATATTTCGGTAATTCATCAAGCACTCAAAGCAACATTGTAGCCTTCACATAATCCAAACTAAAGTGCGATTTTAAATTTATCGTTAACTTTGCCATTCTACTTCCGAAAAATTGATGCGCTTAAGATTTCCTTTATAAGCAAAAGTTGAGTGGAATCGAAATAAATATCATTTTGTGACAATCTCACAAAACATGCTAATCTCTTTAAAAACTTGTGGGATATTTCATATTAATTATGTTATATGTCCCTTTTATACATAAAATCATTCTATGACACAAAAATATTGATCAATTTCATTATATTTTGGCGCATTCATCGGTCATGTTTATACAAGATTGGGTACAAATGAGCACACCGATAGCCGAAAAATTCGAAACCAATGAAAAGTTGTACTGTATGAACTTTGTTTTGCGTTAATTTACAACTTACTTACTTACTTACTTACTTACTTATGTGTCCATGTCCGCCGGTCCGGCAGAACAAAGGGATGAAATCAGAGATCTCCACTACTCATGGTAACCCGCCATGGCTTTTACCTGTCGCCAGGACAGGTTCTCGTCTACAGCCCGGATGTCGTTGGCTAAACTCCGTCGCCATGAGCCTCTGGGTTTGCCTCTTCTACGCTGTCCTTGTGGATTCCAGTCGAGCGCTTCTCTGCAAACCTCGTTCGCTCCTTTTCTCAAGGTGTGTCCGATCCACTTCCACCTACGTTCACGAATTTCTGTGGCTATCGGCCGTTGATGACACCGACGATGGAGTTCCTCTTTGGATATCCAATTATCAGGCCACCAGGCACAAATGATGTATCGCAGGCACCGGTTAATGAATACCTGCAGTTTTTGCGCTATCTCCGCTGAGACGCACCACGTTTCGCAGGCATACAGCAGTACGGATTTAACGTTTGAATTAAAGATTCGGGTTTTCGTACGTAGAGTGATCTGGTTTGAGCGCCAAATGTTTCGCAGACCTGCAAATGCACCCCTGGCCTTCCTGATCCGTGTGGCTATATCAGTCTTGGTATCACCATCGGGCGTTGTTAACTTACAACTGATTCACAGTTAATTTTTTTTGTGAAAGAACTTAAATAGCGCTCAAAAAATACTCGGAAAACTCATAAATTGGAGCATTTAAGCTCAATAAAATATTGCAATCTTGCGAAAATGTGTCAAAATCATTGGTCTGCGCTGTACTCATCGTCATCACTTCGCCCGCTGTTCAATGCTGACAATTCGCAACTACGATGTTGCTGATATTTGTTTGATTTTTGTGTGACACAAAAAGAGAAGGAAGTATTATTGCTTTTATTTTCACGCAAGTTTTGACAATTCGACATGGGTTTTCGTGTGAGTGCGAACAGGCTTAAAAATCTCTTTTACTTTCGTAGTCGCGAATATTCAGTTGTAAATGATCGATAAAAGCTTAGCTGTACAACCGAAATATAACTTTAACCTGTCATTCTGGCTGAAAACATCGGCGTTTGAAATAAAACATTTTTATAACATCTTGTTATAAAACTCATTAATAACTTAAACTTATTAATGATTTAAATGCAACTGTTTTCTGAATATTTTTCAAAAAAACATGTTGCAAGTGTTACTTAAGAGTACCGCACGAAAGCCGCTGCACAATGCACGGCTGCAAGGTGAAGGAGGAAATGGTTTTTGGGTGTTGAGAAGCTGAGGATCCGGTTCAAGTCTCCTTGATCTAAACGTCGACGTGTGAAGACACAAAATCGCGTAGCTAAAAGTAAAAAATTAGCACCTAAAAGTTACATAAGAAAAGTTAAAAGTTGGCAGTGAAACTTGATTAGGCTAAGAGCCAAAACTCTTCCTGCTAAGTGCTTATACAAGTGAACCAGACTAGAAGAACGAGTCAGGTACCAAAATTACATCACCAAACATCATTGGACATATTGGAGTATAAACCTAACCTCAAGCTTCTCTCCCCAAAAATACTTCAGGACCCGTTAATATTTGGCTGAATTTCCGTCGAGTGCTTGAGCAACAACCATCCCAACCGCATCAACGGTTGCATCGCAGCCTTCGAGGTCGTAGGCGTCCAGCAGGAGCTACGACGGGCTGCGATTACGAGCGACACGGGGTCGCATTCATGCAGCAGAGCAGTTGTACCGCCAGCAGTTGCAGGCGACCACGTGGATTGGATTTTGTGTTCCGGAATTGTGCACAGAGTGAGTGTGTTTAATAAATACCCACTAAAGAGTTATTCCGTTGTTTGCTTGATTCCGAAATATGCTCTGAGGACTTTCGAGTCGCTCACGGCCGACTGGGAGACATGAGAGGTCTTGGAAACCCAACCCCAACTGTATCCAGTGGTTCGACCAGGGACTAGAGGCTTTAGCAAAAGCCCTTCAGGCTGAGCAGCAACATTAGCTACGTGACAGAAGAGGGAGCTGACTGGGAAAAAATCGACAAGTAGAGGGACGAAGAACGTGAGTATGAATGTATGTTTCGCCATAGCTCCGGGACTTCTGGACTGTTCTTTATTAAACGTCGTTTATCAAACACATGTATTTTGGCATTAAATAATCAGCGCAGGGGGGTTGACAAAAGAGGGAGATGGTCTCTTACAAGGGGAAAGAAAGGTTCAAATGGGTAAAAGGGTGCGTTTCTCTTGTAATTGGAACGATAGCAGTTATACAAGTTGCTGGATTTCTGAAAGCGGGGATAGGGTAGCCATTAACAAAGAGAAGGTTCAAAAACGGTTTTTTGTCGATTTATAGAGATTACCGGGAAGATGTCAGATTTACAAGTGGCTCGGTGACAACATGATGGAAACTGACAAAGAGAGTAGAAACATTGAAATGAAATAAGGGTTTGGTTTTTTGCACTATGAGAAATTTCGTTACAGTAACAGATGTACAAGTGACTGAAAGGCAAAGGGGCCCCGAAAAAGATCGGGTAATCAGTTAGTAGTTCATGTATACTAACGCTGTTGGATAAATTTTAACGAATAATCGAATAAACGTTTTTCGAAAATTGGAAAAAATGGCGTCCCCCGAAAAGCAACGTTGCAAATTGATTTTGCGCAAGCACCTGGAAAATCCTCATCTATCGGGACATCGGAAAACAACTCGGAATCGTGCACTCAACTGTGAGTCGTGTGAGAAAACGTTACTACGAACCTCTGAGCATCAAAGGCAAGTAGAAATGCGGTCAGAATGGATGTTCTATTAGCGATTAAGACCATAAGCGTGTCGTGGAAGCGTTTAAGGAGAATCCCAATGCTTCGGTCAGGGATGTGGCCAAAAAGTTGAATCTGTCCAAGTCTTTCGTTCAGAGAGCCAAGGAACGGGAGGGCCTGCATAAGTACAAAGTGCAGAAAACTCGAAATCGTGACGAACGGCAAAATACGGTGGGAAAGTGATCATGGATGATGAGACTTACGTCAAGGCGGGCTTCCGACAGCTTCACCACCCAGCATGAGTTTGATGTTTCGGGGGAAAAAAAGAAGTAGAAATTTTCAAAGTTTGCCAAGGAATACATGATTTGGCAAGCGATCTGCTCATGTGGCAAACGGAGTGTGCCGTTCGTGACTATACCGGGACTGTAAACTGGCAAAAACGGGAGTGTCTACAGAAGCATCTGCTTCCTCTGTTAAAGCAATACGAGGGCCTCACGATCTGTTGACCGGATCTAGCTTCGTGACACTATTCAAAGACACTATTTCCTGGAGTGGGTCGCTCCAACGTACGCTCCCTACGGTGTGCGGATATCGACTCGGACGATTACCATAGTAGTAGTACATTTTCGCTCAAAACTACCGACGGTTTATATCTCGCGAGTCGCGACAAAGCCGCCCTCCTCGGTTAAACATTCGGCAATTAGACAACCCGCGAGTTACCGAAAAATTCGCGCACGTACTGCATGAAGCTCTACTTTCCTCTGTGGAACTGTCGACCCTCGAAAACGGATGAAGTGTGATACGCTCGGCCGTCAACGGGGCCTCAACCGCAGTGCTAGGTGAGGAAACCTCGAACGCACGAAATGATTGGTTTGACGAAATGCCGACAAGCGATAGAGAGGAAAAAAGAGCTTGTAAAAATTATTTAAGCATATCCACGAGGGAGAATTTGGCCAAGTTTCGAGGAGCGTGGAATGAATTAACCGCGATCCTGAGGAGAAAAAAGCACCAGAAGAAGGACAGCGATCGTGAGGAGCTGGAACAACTATTCCGGGCTAACGACACGCGCAAGTTTCACGAGAAGGTGAACCGAACTCGTAAGGGCTACACACCTAAACCTGACATGTGCAGAGACGACGAGCGCGGTGTTCGACAGGTGAAAGCAGTTTTTCGATGAACATCTCAATGGCGATATAACATAAGGAGACCCAACGGAAGTTAATCTAGGGGTGCCTACAAACGACAACAGCGTGCCAGCTACCGATCTCGAAGAGATCCGACGAGAAATCGGTCAGCTTAAATTAATAGAGCCGTCGGAAAGGACCGACTCCCGGCAGAATTCTACAAAAATGGCCAAGAACCGCTAGCAACGGCAAATTATATTGAAAGGTGAAGTCTGTCTAATCTACGAAACTGGCGATCGGCTGGATTGCTGTAACTACCGCGGCATTACGCTGCTCACACAAGCTGCTCTCCCAGATTTTGTTGCGTCTCCTATTCCCAGTAGCAAGAGAATTCGTAGGACAGTATAAAGCGGGTTTTATGCTGGCCGTGCTAATACGGATCAAATTTTTACTCTCCGACAAATCCTACAAAAATGTCGGGAGTGCAACGTGCACACGCATCATTTTTTCGTGGATTTCAGAGCATCATACGATGTAGTTGAACGCGAATAGCTATAGCAGATAATGTACAAGTACGGGTTTCCAGGCAAACTAACGCGGCTGATCAAAGCTACCCTGGAGCGTGTGATGTGCGGAAGCTGAAAACGGCAGCTAGAAGGATAGGGTTACTGTTCAATGCGTCAAAAACCAAATATATGGTTGGAAGAGGATAATAATACGAGTATGGAGATTTAACGACGTGTCCAAGCTGGAAATCGATCCTGCTTTTCTCTCCGCAAGACCCTTCGATCAAGAAGCATACGCCTCCGCACAAGGCTGCCGATGTATAAAACGCTAATCAAACAGTGACAGTAACGTTGCTTACGGAAGACATTCGTGCACTAGCCGTATTTGAACGAAAGGTGCTGTGGACTATTTTTGGTGGAGTATAAATGGATAGCGAAGAGTGGCGTAGGTGTATGAACTACGAATTGCAGGCACTTCTAGGTACAGATTCACATCGTATACCTCGTGAAAGTTGCGAGACTACGGTGGGCCGGCCACGTTGCAAGGATGCCGGACGACTGTGCATCCGTTGAAATCCGTTCTCTTCAAGAATCCTATCGGCATCAGGAATAGAGGGTCCCAATGTACCAGATGACTCGACCAGGTAGAAGCCGACTTGCGTGTGTCGAGACGCGCAACGAATTGGCGATGAGTAGCCCAGGACCGAGTACAATGGAGAGGCAAGAGCCACCCCAGCTCTCGGCTGGCAAATCATCACATCATCATCATCATGTTTTCTCAGCTTTGCCTTCTTCAAAACCCAAAAAGCTTCGATAGGACGAATCTCGGGACAGTTTAGTGAGTTTATGTCCTTCGGTACATATGTAACATTGTTGGCTTCATACCACTATAGCGCTTTCTTAAAGTAATAGCAGGAAGCGGGATCAGGTCCAAAGATTGCAGGATCGTTATGCTGTATGATCGACTCTTAGAAATAAAAAGGAGAGATTGGGTGTGTATTTTAGCATTTTAGTATTACGGGAGAAAGTGTGTAGGAAAATACATAATAAAACTATATTATTTTTAATTATCCTAATTGAAAATTCAGTCAGTCTCACGAAATGAATGTATCATGTCACATAATTCATATGGAATTTCGAATATGCACCGTAAATAATCTGCCTGTAACACATCGAGCACCCTTTTGTACCTTTCCTTTACAGTCAGGAAAATCGTTGGGGTGCATATAATTTAAAGCATTCTTCCTTCCATTTAAACACCGTTAACTGGCTGTGTGCAGCTCGATTGCACGATTTACCTACATGGTTGACATATTTCACTATCCTTTCGCATCGTCATGCAAGAGTGCGGGCTACCATCGCTAGGAATAGAACGTTAATTTCATTGCTTTTTATGATATGAGTAGCCTTTTCTACGATGCAACCAGGTGGCAAACGCTCCAAAGCGCTACGTATGTTGAGGATAATATAAAATTCAATGAATAATTGCAATGTTACGCTCTAACGTGGTGCGTATCTCAAGGGGTGGTCACTGTAGTCCGAGCATGATTTTCTGATCTAATCAACGTCATGACCGATTGTTACAAAGCATTTGCGATATTGGTATTGCTACTATATAACTAATATGTAATTGAATTTACAATCCTCTTGGTTTACACCTGAAAGTTGACACTAGACTATAGTCATAAATCTGGTCAACGATGTTTTTACGTGAAATTTCAAGTGGAATTGATTTTTTTAATAAGAGGCATCGGAACGTCTGCAGAAAAAAATAAGGAGTGAATATATTTTGAAAATTTTGGAGAGTAAACACGTTCATTACAAAGGTAGAAATCCAAACAATCGAATCGACTGCAATCTGAGAAGTTACGCCAATACCGAACATAAATACGCATGGAAAACATTTCTGGATGATTGCATTTACCAATTCGTTAGGGCGGTTCATGCCGTTCACATTTGGCGCAAATCACCGATCGATTGTCTGCCTACTCCCGTATGACTTTCGAATCGGTCTAATGTGTCTGCTCCATCCGAGCCGAGTTGTAGTCTACGGCAATGTTTACGTCGCGTGTAGTGCTTTCGTTTAAACGTAAACATAGAGCAACATTTTAAACATCCATTTTGCTTCAGCCAGAAGGCATGGTTTTTAGAACGTTGTTGGATGCAACTCTTTCAAGTGAGAATTTGGGTCATTGGAGCAATTAGTGCAACCAGCAGTGTGTAGGTGTGCGGCATGTTACAATGCGCGCCTGGAACCGAAACTTTGTGGAAAGTAGGTAGTTGCAGAGATGTAGAGTAATTCAATTAACAAGGACCCATTGCTAGATAAATTTATGAATGTTTAAATGTTTGCATCATAAAGAAGTTTGCAGAAAACGGGCACAGTTATCACGAGTTTTAGTTTTAATAAAAACTTGGCATAAATCACCATTGTAGATGACAACGGATATATTAGACAAAATGTTCGGCAGTTATACTTTTCTACTCAAATTAATATAATTTACTGGAGCATGCAATGGTAACAAAACTAGCTTTTAGTTAAGATCAAAAGAAGCGAAATGCTTGAAAAATTGTTCTTATAAAACATGCATCGCCAGTGAATTTTATCAGCTTTTAAATCGAGGTGCTGAATACGACTTACCTCGTTTTTCCTGAAAAACAATAGTATGCTGTTAAATGTGTGTGCCACGAGCATGACATAGTTATTAACTGGTTTGTTATTAAGAAAGTGTAATTAAAATAGTTTTATTATAATAAGTTCTACGTTATCTAGACGTTGTAACTTCTGCTAGACTTACAGAATAATGGCATTAATGATTGATGATGTTCTCAATTTTCATTCCATAAAAGGCATCAAAATATTGTAACTTATCCTTACTCCTATCCAGTATATTTGGACTATTGTTTTCTCATAATCTAAAAATTTTCTTACTGCGCGGTCACTAAGAAAGAACGATAAGAAAAAATAGTCAGTTATTCGGTCTCAAAACCGGTTCGGGAGCAAAACCGATGGATCACTGATTAAGTCCACTCATATTCAATCGAGAATGCGATATGCAGTAATTCAATAATGTAAGTGTTAGTTTGCAACAATATCTTCTGTCCGTTGAGACATACTTTTTATAATACCTCTAAAATTTCATATCAATTTTTTTTTATTTCTATTAATAGTCTATTAGAAATTTAGAAATTCGAGCTCTAAAGCTGAATCATTAACACCGAATGAGAACTCGCATCAAAGCAAGTGTACTTCGTTAGGCATATTAGTAAATTTACTTTCGGGTCACAGAATGCGAAACCGTTACGTTTCCTGCTGTACTCGTTCCCGTTTACTTTGCAACCGTTCGAAGAAGACGGTGTAGTATCTGGTAGTTTTGCCGTTTAGCTAGAAAAGCATAAAGCTTACAATTTCTGCATTTGGCATTAGGGATCTTATCGTTTCGACCCCTTTTAGTGTGATTTTATGACAACTCGCAATTTCCATGTAGCACAGATTGGGAAATTTTTCCGCTATCACCGGAAGCGCTGCATTATCGAGCTGCAATTGGGAGAATCGAAAGGAACAGAAATACGATATTAATATTTTCGAAAACCTAGTTTATTTGTCGTAAAATAGTGCTTACTTTATCACAGCGGTACAGAGAAAAGTGACGGACAGAATTTGGTGGCATTAGTTCGAACAAGTTCTGAGGAACGTCAAGGTACCCTAGTTTGAGCTCGTGCAGCTGCTTGAGACGGTCGAGAAAACTGAAGGCCTCTTCAGTAAGCTGTTTAAAAAAATATTGTTCATATGGTTACTGAAATGTCTGCTGATTTTACTTTTCCTAACTACATACTTACATTAGGGCAAAACTCCAAAACTAAACATCGCAAGGACGCAATGTTGCAACTAATGTATTTCAGACATTCGTCATCTATGTCTGACTCGATAGCTTCCAGTGTGCGAAGATTTGGTGCAATATCTTTCAGCAATCGAAAGAAACCCTGTGTATCATCTACCAGCACCGAATGCAGATACATTCGGTCTAAAGACGGTATTGGTTTGCAACCTTGCAAAATGTTACACCTTATCCAGCCTTCAATTTTTAAACTCTGTCAAGGAAATCATCAATATACATTCTTACCATACTTAGGAAAGTATTATAATTCTCACCTTCAATTTCTTCAGTTGTCCTAAATGACTGAAAGATTTTTCCCCCAAGTTGTCCCCTTTCAAGTATAGCGTCCTCAGTTCTGGACAGCTCTCTGTGATGGCCATCAGTACTTCTTCATTAATGTTGCAACGTAACGTTATTTTATGCAGTTTTGGCATTCGTTGAAAAAACCTGCAAACCATCCGCACCGATTCGGGAATATCAAACTGTTGATCGTCACTGTAGAAATCTAGCACTTCTAGCTGGGAAAAGCGCAGTTCACAAAAAGGCAGAAAGTAGTCATCACGCTTAAAAAATACTGCCAACTCTCGCAGCTGAGAACTAAAATGGTCATACACGGTCAGCGCTCGTTCCGAATCGCAGTCCATATCTAAACTGACAATGTTGGGGGTCATAGTGCGAAAATCAATTTCGTCCAATTGCAGACCACCGTCATTTTCCAAGTACAGATGTTTCAGTTTTCGCATCACTGGAAAAGACATTCCTGCATCTCTCCTGCTTAAATCGGGACATATTCGAGACACAATAAAGAGACTCTCAAGATTGGGAACCTTAACGAAAAAAAGACTAGTGAGCTTAAACACGCTAGAGTTTCACGCTAGAGAAACTCACCTGCATCAATATTTGTCGCAAATCAGGGAGCATTATAAAATAGTTAGGACATATTTTCAACGTTATAATTGAATCTTCCAGTTTTTCAAGCACCGCCAGCAGCATATCGAGATCCAATTGGTCACTTCGATAATAAAAACCAACGTGACGGTACGCTCGGTCACTGTTCAGCAGATACCGTTCGTACTGATTTTGTATCCCATCTCGAAAATCTAATCTGAGCATTATTCGGTTCAGGAATCGTCCTGAAAAGGCCACCTGGCTCCACAATCGACATACCAGCGAAACGTTTTTCAAATCTTGCAATGGAAGGTGATCAAATATGTACGGAAGTATCTGGCAATTATAAGGACAATTTTGGTAGCGCTATTATAACAAATCGGATTATTTTCATTTACCTCCTCTGGTAGATCATCAATGTGCACTGCTTCCATCAAAAATATAAATTAATAACAATTCACTTTTTTTGGTTTATCGACTGGAGATAATCAATAATAAATTGCAACCAAAACAACCAGCTTTCGACTTTCCTTTAGCCCTCCCAGAGCCACCCACTGTTCAGAGTAGAGATGCCAGATATTTTAATGAAAAAGTGCTTCTAAAATTGGTAATAAAAATATTCAGTTAGGTAGCACAGCCTGCAGAAAACGATTTTAACAAGGGGATATTGGGAAGAAAAGTGCGCACATCTAAAAACGTTTTATTACGAAATCCAACAAACATGCTGCAAAACCTGCAAAACACCTGTATCTTACATTAGCATACTAAGTAACAATCATAAGTAAATCAACATATCTGGTAATCCTGATCCTGATGATTTCGATGTTTTCTTCGGCAACGGCGAGCGATGTCTTGTTTGGCGTCATTCACAAACGATGTCAATCGACCAGGTTAAAGGGTGCTGGGGGGCTTTAAAACACAAGTGCAATAGACCAAATCATCATACCGTCAATTGACAGATAGTGGCGCCCTTGTTTACATTTTGGAAAATTTTCCTTTTCGTTTATAGCGAATATAGCGTGTGTTTTAACATTTTACAGGCATAATGGCGTTTTAAATTCAGTCTTAATGCTGTTTAAACAACAAACTTGCCGTTTAACAGCTGAAACTTTTTTGAACTCTACGGTCTGTTTGTAAACAAGGGCGCCAGTATCTGCCAGATGACGTCACCTTGATTTGGTCTATTCCAAATATTAAAAAAAAAAGATTAAACGTTTTGTATCAGGCCTTACCACAATATTGCTATTTTCAAATCAAGCTGTAACTGAATGATAGCTGACTTTGCCGATTTTTAATTTTGTTTTTGGACGTCTGAAATCACATAAACCCTCCCTCCCCTCGTAGTTCAAAAGCGTCCGTTTTTTTAAAGCCCTCATCCATATTTGTGTGATGTCGGTTACGCACCGAATATGACAATCTTGCCATCCCGTTGGCGATACCTGGACCAGACGCAATGAGGTTTAAAAAGATATGCAAATGAAGACATTTGATGGTATTAGTAGCAAAAAATCAGAAAACGACGTCAAACTGCAAAAACAAACCGCGTCGGACAATGGGGTTTGTTTTTGGAGTTTGACGTCACGCTTCATCGTAATTGGTCGATTTACGATCCCACCCACACCATGATGAAATTTCTTCATTGCACTAACATCACTTAACCAACATTGCCACATCTGTATATATCACATTGGACCAGACGGCACTGAAAACTACTAAAATTTTACAAACAAAACAAAAAGAATTACATGCAAACAAAATTTACACAAAAAAGCCCGAATGTCTATTCTCTATGCTTTAACCGCTAAGTTTTCCTGGGTCGAAAAAAGAGCACTGCACTGGAATAAGCTACATATGCACTCAAATGAAATTCCGTATGATTATCATGTACCACATATAAACACAATCTACCCAGAAATTTACATAACATAACCTATATAAATGGTATATGCAAATTCTTCGCGTACACGTAAATTTATATGCCGCATTTTGCACCTTACTGGACACCGCAGTCCAAAAGTGCGATTGGCAGTGGCACAAAAAGTGCGACACAGTGAGATTGCTGTAGTAAAAAAGGGAGAGCTATAACGGCAATGTTGCTGTTTTGTTTTGTCATATACACTGGCATTAGAGAAAATAATGTGGATTAATCCAGGTACATCTGCAAAGAACAACTATTTGGCACATAGAGTTCATTTACTGGGCACATTGCAAAAATGTATGTGGGACACGGAAACTATACGAAAAACTTTCTTAGTATATGAGCTATAAATTGCCCTACCTACTGTGTTACCTGACTCACTGCGAAATGCGTTGTATTCGCGGGATCGTGTTGGTTCGAAAGGTTTCGAAAAATATCGCCCTTGTATCGAAAATATCGTTAATTTTGATCACTAAAAATAACGTACTTAAACGTTATATTTCATGTGCCAGTAGTACGCAATAATTTTATTGTGAAACTGAATTGTTATTTATGCAACTTTTTACAAATTAAATGCAATAACAAAAGCACAACTTACAAAAAATCGTTTGTTATCGATATTAACTGCATATGCTTTATAAACGAATAAAGCGTATGGTTACGTTTTATTTCAATAATACGCATATTCGCAGTGAGTCAGGTAAAACAGTAGCGTCAATTATGGATGATGTTTGATTATTTTTTAATGTGAGCACTTTCAAATTACCAAATTCGGTCCAGATCTGGCTTTAGTTTTCAAAAGGTCGCATAATGCATGTAAAAGGGTTGATTATTCGACCTTCTGAAAACTAAAGCCAGAAATGTTCATATTAAAGATGATCATATAAGCAGGGTTTCATAGTAGTTTCAATTAATTTGTAAATCTTGGTAAAAATATTTAAGAGTGGAAGGTTTTCGATGTTTTCGAGTTACTTCAAACATTTTTGAAATCTATTGGCATCTCTGGACTGGATGGTGCGTGCGGTCTGCAACCATATGATTTCGATTACAAGATTACAAGCGTGTTCCGTGTTCTTTAAAAAGTTGTTGATATTTCAAATCGGTTAGTTTAAACAGGACTTAGGAACAATAAACGCACTAGCTCGAATCTGTAACTTTCTGGTAAATACAACGATATTTTTGTTGCTGAGTGCCAAATTTATAGACCGACCTATACATCTGTCTAGTACTGTAAGTATAATTTATATTGGCTAATTCTAATCATATCAAGCGCTGAAGTCTTATCAACAGCAAATAACGATTGTCTCGTTTTAGACAATTCAAAACAGAGTGACTCAGCTGAAGTTATGGCGTTAAAAGCAATCATTTATAAGAATGGAGAGCTTGATGTTTTGGATCAACTTCTGTTGCCGGCGCAGTCGAAATATATTTCCGTAAAAGGAGTCGAGGATGGCTGGAAAGTGATAAATAAGATGCAGGTGCGCGGTGCGCCGGCAATTGCCATTGTAGGATGTTTATCCTTAGCTGTGGAAGTGAAGAATGAGAAATTCGATAGCAAAAACAACTTTCGGCGTGAGATTGAGGGTAAACTGAACTATCTGATTTCAGCTCGACCAACGGCAGTTAACATGAAGCTAGCAGCTGACGATTTGCTTAGTTTAGTAAATAAATTAGCGGACGATGAAACTATAACGCTAGAAAATATTAAACAAAATTTTTTGGACGCGGTTGAGGGCATGCTAGAAAAAGATATATCTGACAACAAAGCCATCGGAATGAATGGAGCAGATGTAATTCTCTCGCACACAACCAGTGATACGCCAATTAAAATATTAACCCATTGCAACACAGGATCTCTTGCAACTGCTGGTTACGGTACTGCGCTGGGAGTAATACGAAGACTGTGGGAAATCAAGCGCTTGGAACATGTTTACTGTACTGAGACTAGGCCTTATAATCAGGGAGCTAGGCTTACCGCTTACGAGTTAGTTCATGATAAACTTCCAGCTACTCTTATTCTCGATAGTATGGTAGCTTCGCTTCTGAAGTCTAACAAGATAGCTGCAGCAGTAGTGGGAGCAGACCGCGTTGCTGCTAACGGTGATACGGCCAATAAAATCGGCACTTATCAAATAGCGGTGGTTGCCAAGTATCATAACGTGCCGTTCTTTGTGGCAGCACCTTTCACCTCAATCGATCTTGCAATTCCGTCAGGAGACCGTATCACCATTGAAGAGAGGCCCGCCAGGGAGATGACTCACGTTGGAGAGCATAGAATCGCGGCGCCAGGCATTAATTGTTGGAATCCAGCGTTTGATGTGACCCCAGCGGAACTTATTACGGGGATCGTCACCGAAAAAGGCGTTTTCAAGCCGACTGAACTTCGTGACGCTGTTCAGAGAATAATCGGCAATGCAGCTAGCCAATGAATAATGGTGGTGGATCGGACTTCCGTTTTGCTACAGGAAAATGTAAAATGAAATTTTACATAGATAGTTATGAAAGTGTTACAATCAGATTTTTAGTCATTGCAATCTCTACAGGTTTTATTGATTTAAACTCAAATTTCAGTTCGGTTGCCATCAAACCGACACAACGTACCTTTATTTTCCTTAGAAATTTGGATGAAATTTTGAATTAAATAGTTTAGAACAGTAGCTAGTTGCACAGCGAATTGCTCTATATCTTACTAAGGTAGTAACAACATGCGATAGAAAGACATTCATGCACATGGTTGATTTAAACAATCAAAACAAGTTACGGCTCACATCAGATTTTGGCAGCAACAGCAACTCAAATAAGTCTCGTTTCCAATGCATCCCCCCCCATATAACACCACTATATCTACTGCTATGCAGAACTGCATTTTACTCTGAATTTAACTACAATATGCAAATGTCAGACAACACAAAATAAACAGCCTTGACTTATACCTACGTCATAGTTTCAATTGCCCCATGAAATATGATTGTTTTATTTTCAGATATGTGTGAAACTAAATATGATTTCATACAGCGCTAGCTGCACCTGTGAAAACGAAACTCAACCAAAATGTTTATTGCAGTGCAGTATGAATTCGACTGACCACTTTTCAAAGTAGGTTATTATATGAATAAAATTGGAATAAATAAATTGAACACATTATTTTCCTTATTTATTATAACTTACTTACTTATGTGTCCATGTCCGCCGGTCCGGCAGAAC
Organism: Sabethes cyaneus; assembly: GCF_943734655.1. Lineage (NCBI taxonomy): Eukaryota > Metazoa > Arthropoda > Insecta > Diptera > Culicidae > Sabethes > Sabethes cyaneus. The sequence goes on from NC_071354.1 coordinate 86,637,107, forward strand.
AAAGGGATGAAATCAGAGATCTCCACTGCTGACGGTTACCCGCCATGGCTTTTACCTATCGCCAGGACAGGTTCTCGTCTACAGCCCGGATGCCGTTGGCTAAGCTCCTTCGTTGATGACACCGACGATGGAGTTCCTCATTGGATATCCAATTATCAGGCACGAATAATGTATCGCAGGCACCGGTTAATGAATACCTGCAGTTTTTGCGTTGTCTCCGCTGAGACGCATCACGTTTCGCAGGTATACAGCAGTACGGATTTAACGTTTGAATTAAAGATTCGGGTTTTCGTACGTGGAGTGATCTGGTTTGAGCGCCAAATGTTTCGTAGACCTGCGAAGGCACCCCTGGCCTTCCTGATCCGTGTGGCTATATCAGTCTTAGTACCACCATCGGGCGTTGTTTGGCTACCAAGATATTGAAAGGCGTCTACCTGCTCAACTTGTTGTCCCGCTACTGTGAAGTTGGAGGAATTGTCAGCGTTCACTACCATAGACTTAGTTTTCGCTACATTGACTGTGAGCCTGCTGCTTGGGAGCTCTCGGAGAGGTCATCTAACTTGCTCTGCATATAGTTTCGGCGTAGTGCGAGCAAGACAATGTCGTCGGCTAGGTCGAGGTCATTGAGCTGCTCCATCGTTAGAGGATTTCAAGGCATTCCTCGATTTGGTATACTGTCAATTGCTCCAACTAATATCTCATCCAGAACGATGAGAAACAGAAGCGGTGATAAAATGCAGCCCTGTCTCACGCCAGCAGTAACCCTTATGGGGTCGGACAAGACGCCGTCGTGCAAAACCTTGCACGAGAACGCCTCGTACTGAGCCTCGATGAGATGGACTAGCTTATCTGGAACTCCTCTACGCCTAAGTGCGCCCCAGATGTTTTCGTGATTGAGTCGGTCGAACGCCTTTTCGAAGTCAACGGACACCAGCTGAAGAGAGTCCTGGAATTCGTTGATCTGCTCCAATATAATGCGGAGCGTTGTGATATGGTCTACACATGATCGGCCAGCACGGAATCCTGCTTGCTGCCGCCGGAGGGTAGCGTCGATCTTCTCCTGGATCCGATTGAGGATTACCTTACAGAGTACTTTGGGAGTAATACAGAGCAACGTGATGCCACGCCAGTTACCGCATTCAGTTAGGTCTCCTTTCTTAGGGATTTTGACCAATATGCCCTGCATCCAGTCCACCGGAAAAGTTGCGGTTTCCCAAATATTGCTGAAAAGCTGATGCATCATCTGGGCTGACAAAGATGGGTCAGCTTTGAGAATTTCAGCTGAAATACGATACGATACTCTTTGTTGGAGACGTGGACATCCCTACATCGTTATTGTCGGAGACGTCGACATTCGTAACATCGTTACGGCCAAGCTCTCTGGTCACAGTGACAGCTGTCATCAGTTGATGCTCGCCAGTGCTGACAACAGGACGTTCACGTTCCTGTTCCGTTTTACCGCGAAAATGAGACTCGCACAATTGTACCTCGTTGTTGTCCAATAAAGTTAAGTTTTAATTTGTTTAATGTACGGGTCGTGTTTTACATTCATATCGGGCACCTCCTCCACCCGAACCGTAACACTCTTGATCTCATCCAGCGATGGCGCCTCCGAGTTAACGCGATTAATTCGACGAACTGTAGGCATCATACGCTGCTGGTTTTGTTGTTCTCTGACATTTGAAACTCGGAAGAGTTGTTCAAAATGATAATTATAATAGACCGTTGTATTTGTATTAAAAAATGTGGCTTTTCGGTCTCGGGTTTCTTACGAAAACTTTATTTTACGTTTTCGGCTGACGTTTCGAAGGTCTATGCCTTCATCCTCGGAGCAACTATTGTTATAAAACATTACAATTATTTAAACAATCTTCGTCATTACACATACAATTACTTACAACGTTAACAAATGTTTTCTTAGTCAAGTGTTTACATTTAAACATGAGAATGTTGATTTTGTTTAACCCTCTATACTGAAAGTATAACAAAATGTTCAACAATTGTTCAAAATGTTCAGTCCATCGCTTAAGCTGTTCTGTACGGTCAGTCAATAGCTGACCAGCTCTGTCCTTTAGCGGCATCTTTGTATTCATCCTGGCACCACTAAGGCGGCGAGAAATATCGTACAACAAACGGATATCACCATTGGCGGCGGCGGTTTCTCCTTGTTCGGCTAGGGAGTTAGTCCAGGCTCTCTTGTCCCGCCTACAAGCACATTTAACAGCCCTCTCTAGTTCGGCGTATCGTTGAAGGGCAGCTGTCTTAGCCGATCTGGTCCGCGCTCGCTCAATGCCGGCTTTTGCCTCTCTCCGCTCGTCGATCTTCCTCCAAGTTTCATCCGAAATCCACTCCCCCCGCCCACTGCACGCTTTGCCGAGGGTTTCATCACTGGTCGTGATGAAGGCGTTCTTAATACCGGTCCATTGCTCTTCGACGGTTCCACCAGGTGGCAACTCCGAGGCTCGAGATTCAAATTGTTCAACAAAGACCCTTTTCACCTCAGGATTCTCCAATCGGCGGACGTCGTAGCGGCACCCAACTTTCTCCTCCCGTCGTTGGACACGTGCGACACGCAGACGTATCTCAGCGATAACAAGATGATGGTCGGATGCAATGTCAGCGCTGCGTTTGTTGCGTACATCAAGAAGGCTCCTTCTCCATTTCCGGCTGATGCAGATGTGGTCGATTTGGTTTTCTGTTCGGCCGTCGCGGGAAACCCACGTGACTTTATGTACTGGTCTATGGGGGAAGAGCGATCCACCAATGACCATGTCGTTATTACCACAGAATTCTGTAAACAGCTCCCCGTTTCCGCTCATCTCTCCTAGGCCATGGCGTCCCATGACGCGTACAAGGTCCGCGTTGTTTGAGCCAATCTTCGCGTTGAAGTCGCCCATGTGAATTTAGATGTCCCCCTTCGGGATTTTCTCAACCACGCTGTAAAAACTCTCTTTCTTCTGCAGGTCGGCAGCATCTGTTGGCGCATAGCACTGGATTGCCGTAAGGTTTTTAACCCGTGTTCTAAAGCTGGCAACGATTATTCGCTCATTTATTGGTTCCCACTTCATCAGGGCCGCATGTGCCCCTGGGCTCAGTAGGAATCCAACTCCTCTTTCTAAAGTAGCATTTTCACCTCGTATGCCAGAGTAGAGCAAGACTTGCCCGGATGATGTCCTGTGTTCGCCAGTACCCGGCCAGCGGACCTCGCTCAGCCCCATGATTTCAAGCTTCAGGCGGCTAGCTTCCCTTGCAAGTTGAGCCAGCTTGCCCTGCTGGGCAAGGGTCAGTATATTCCCTGTTCCGATTCGTGTCCGTGTTTTCATGCTAAAGATCGTTGCCAATAATCCAGAGAGATTTCTTCTTCCATTTTCGGTAACTCTTTTGTGTTCCGGTACAGTAGGCTGTTAACTTAAGGTCCTTATCCCGCTGATGGGGCTGCCATCTTAATGTGGGCGGGAGCCACTGTGCCCCCTTTCCTGTTAGCATACGACAACCGAGGTTGCGTACCCCAGCCGGCACTTCGTGGAGGTAGGAATAGGAGTTAATGAACAGAGGTTATGGAATGCACATGTTCACCCTTTGCCAGCCAATTTTTTATTTATTATAACCATGGCCAAAACTCCGTGTTCTGTTCCGGAATGTCAAACGGAGGCGTAGCGTGTGTGGGGAATCCGTTCCCAGAATTTTTATTTTTATAGCAAAAAGAAGCGTTAAAGATTAAAGGGCTGGTGGAGTGGTTGGCGTAAGGAAAGGAGAATCGCTGAATCGGAAGCCTTCTGTAGTGTAAATAGTACTGTAACACTTCCCATCCACTTTCGCATGCAACACACGAAGCGCAAAAACGAACCCAAGGATAAAACAGAAGCAATGCAGCAACGGGCGACCAGTTGATAAAATATTGTTTTAATTTTCTCATACATTTTTTAACAATTTTTGAATTTATGGTTAAATTAAGCTAGAATTTGATAAAATAAAACTTAAAACCTAATTATTTTATGTAAAGAAGTCCTCAGAATGGAATAGGCTTCGTCCTATTTAGTTTGGACACTATTAATTTTTTTGGCTTGAGTTCCTGTTACAAAACCTTAGCTTACTCAAAAAATAATATGCTCTAAACAAAATGGGATACTTCCAGATTTCGAACAGGAATGGTGTGAGCACCGCGGGATTCGCCGGAAAATTTTTGATGGGGACTGAATTGCGGCTGGTTTTAGGTTCGATATTGCCCTTGGTGCAACGGTAAAGATGGGCGCGCCGTGACCAGTAGTATTTGTTGGAGACGTGGACATCCCTACATCGTTACTATCGGAGACGTCGACATTCGTAACATCGTTACGGCCAAGCTCTCTGGTCACAGTGACAGCTGTCATCAGTTGATGCTCGCCAGTGCTGACAACAGGACGTTCACGTTCCTGTTCCGTTTTACCGCGAAAATGAGACTCGCACAGTTGTACCTCGTTATATTTTAATAAAGTTAAGTTTTAATTTGTTTAATGTACGGGTTGTGTTTTAATACATTTATATCGGTCACCTCCGAACGCGAACCGTAACAGTGGCGACGAGTAGTGAAACGAGGAATTTACTCATCAGTCAAAATTCCCTCACCCACGTGGACAATTAAGCGGGTTCATCAGGACATAACCCCAAACAGCAGCAGCAACCACCGGGAGTTAGTCAGCAGCAAGGCCTATTTCAAGCCACAGTAGGTCAAAAGCATCCCACAATGCAGCAGAATGGTGCAATTACAGCCGGACAGCCATCTCCAGATGCACCGTTCGCCCATTTCTTCCAGCAATTGATGCAGCAGCAGCTGATCTTTATGCAACAGCAACAGCAGCAGCTAATGCACCAGCAACAGGAATTCTTCAGGAAAGTTATGTCGTCCATACATGTCCAAGTTCTATCAAACCCTGAGATAATGCTCGATTCACTGGCGAATAACATAAAGGAATTCCACTACTGTCCAGAGCACAACAACATTACCCTGGAACATTTTGCGGAAAACTGCCAACGGTCGATGTGTTCAAAACGGGACACGGCAATGATAGATTCGACACCGACGTCATCAGTTCAGTATATCGGTCGAAAAAAGCAGTTCGCAAATCGTCCGTCAAAACCTTCAGTAAATTCTGGCAGCAGTGCCGAAACCATACCAGCTACGCCCTGTTGGTATTGCGGCGCAATGCACTTCGTCAAAGATTGCAATTATAAAAGTCACGAATGCGAAAAGTGCGGTATCATCGGGCACCGTGAAGGTTATTGTTCTAGTGTAAAACAAAATCGGAAAGCAACACACCGTAAACGCCAGCAGCCAGAGAGGTACGAGACAAAAGCAGTAAATGTATCATTGAATGCAGCAAACAACAAGCGCCGATACGTACAGTCGCAGCTCAACGGTGTGGAAGTGCAACTTCAGTTGGACACTGGGTCCGACGTCAGTATTGTTTCAAAACAAACGTGGGAGAGAATAGGCAGACCGCCAACATCGACTGCTAGGAAAAAAGTAACGACAGCAACAGGAGATCCCCTGCAGTTTCTGTTTAAGTTTGAGTGTGATATCTTCATTAATAATAATCATCAGCAAGGACAGTTTTATGTTGTGAAGAAACCAGTTCATCTTCTTGGCAATGATTTGCTCGATGCGTTCTCCTTATGGAGAGAACCGATCAGTGAATATTGCAACAACATTTTTAGTCAAACACAGCGCACTCAACAGTTCTACTCCAGGAAAAAGACCAGCAGAACTCATATGCAAAACCGGTTTGGAAAATCTTCGTCCACCGTTAATAATCGATCAAAAAGTGACACTGCAGTAAATCGTCAGTACAGCAGAGGTGATTATGTGTACACTAAAATTTTTATCAAAAATCAATGGCACTGGACATCAGGCAAAATTTTGGAACGTGTTGGTCATGTAATGTATAATGTTTTGGTAAACGATCGCAAGCTGGTACGATCTCACGTAAATCATATTCGAGATTGTAACACACACAGTAAGCCAGTATCAAAGAAACTTAAGAAGCTACCGCTCAGTATCCTGCTAAATGTTTGGAATACCAGCATTCCCGTTAGTGTCAATTCGTCAGCACAGTCAACATCAGTAAGCTTGCAGTCATCAAAAGCGCATGCGGAGGCACCGGTTGTTCCAGCGTAATCAACATGATCTTCGTCATCAAGTTCGTCATTCGACTTCATGTCTGCAACCGAAAATGAATCAGCTGTTCAGGTTCCTCGCCGCTCTTCCCGTACACGAAGGACTTCGCAACGGTTCAACCCTTACCAGCTGAATTAGAGGGGAGATGTTGGAGACGTGGGCATCCCTACATCGTTACTGTCGGAGACGTCGACATTCGTAACATCGTTACGGCCAAGCTCTCTGGTCACAGTGACAGCTGTCATCAGTTGATGCTCGCCAGTGCTGACAACAGGACGTTCACGTTCCTGTTCCGTTTTACCGCGAAAATGAGACTCGCACAGTTGTACCTCGTTATATTTTAATAAAGTTAAGTTTTAATTTGTTTAATGTACGGGTTGTGTTTTAATACATTCATATCGGTCACCTCCGAACGCGAACCGTAACAGTATTCACTCACAGGCAACATTCCGACCTTAACCCATTTCCTCCCAGCGTTGCGAAAACGCAACGCACTTTCAATCAATTCTAGAGATGGCTAGGTTTAAGATATCAACTCGGACCCTGAGAAACAAAGAGAGATTGGAAAAAAATCCAGCATCTCAAGATTTTCAAAATGTTATCTTTCTCGTTCGCTCCAACGCTGTTTGATGCTAGCGCTGGCTCGGCCTTAAGACGATATCGAAATTCATACTGCGTCCTTGTCAGCTCGGTCTCGCTTTACTCAACTTACCCAACATGTTAAGTAGGTAGCTAAGCCTATACGATGAGGGATTCCCTGGTGGTTTCCCCGGTTTTGCCCAACAAACATTTTTGTTGAATAGTAGCTTATTCAACTATGGTATAGTCAATTACTGGCTAACAAGCGCTCGATAAGTCATCATTCACAGTGCACTACGTGCTCCCTGTTCCTATTAGCACACTACCGACGGTGCAACCAAAGACTGGTATTTGGTCGACCCCAGGCCCGGTTGCGTCCCAACCGGCACCGCGTTGACTGATGCTGCCCGTTATAGTTCGTGTTTTATTGTGTAAGGCTATGCGACCCGATCACTGGTCTATACATCGCTTCCCTACCGACCTGAGCGTTCATATGCTCGCTGACTGTCTTGATGTCCCGTGGTGTGCAGCTTTATGATGATGTAGGAAAAGAAACCGCATAGTATCCTCAATATACACATTCTCTCGTTGATCGCCTTCAAATCAAGTACGCAAGCCTGTATTTTGCTCATCATTAGAAACTCCTTTCCCAACCCATTGAAGGCTCCACTGCAAAACCTCTATGCCCACTGCTGAGTCCAGGAAACGGGACATCGTTGCGATCAAAGTTGATGTAGGTACCAGACAGCAGGGAGGATCCGATATCTTTATGGAGAAATCCACGGTTACATCACTACCGGAAATGACATTAGCTGAGGCCCGTTTGGAACCATACACAAACAGGGGAGTACCTGGGGATAGGGGAGTATAGAGTGGTTCCAGGTGGTTTTTATAGGATTTTTTATAATCGACGGAGAACACGGTAGGAGAAAGTAATGAAACGAAGGTGTTTATAGTACCTCAGAGGAGGCAAGACGTGGGGGAGAAAGGAGCAAAAAATTAGGTAAAGAAGGGTCATTGGAGAAACGTTGCTTGGAAAGTGTACCGTTCCTCTTTCCTCTTTCTAAGCGTTCCTTTTATTCACTCCAAAGCTGACTCGCAAATTCTACTAAAACGCTTAAAATAATTTAAAAATATTCATCGAAATAAAAGCCTTGGTTTAGATTTTCCAGATTTTCGTTTATTTTTATACAATTTTACATAATAATCGAAAGCGATGCAGTCATTTCATGCTTCTATTTTCTCGTTCTTGTTACATCTTGTTAGTCGTTTTTCACGGATTTCCTATAGCTTTCTCAAAAAGCAATGATTACGTGACATCTTGATTTGACTCGCTGGAAACAGTTTACTGACTTAGTAGGTCTTAGTCATACACAATATTCAATGTAATTGAGATCGGAAAAGGGTTCGTTAGTAGAACAGTTACACGCCTAGCTGATCTACAGCTCGTAACGACGAATTTTTCAGGAAGAAAGTTTACAAATTGCTCTGTCTAATCTAAACTGTCCCCAGCGCTATCGCCAAACTGCTGGTATAATATTTATCCTAACGACGAAGCATTGCCATTCATTCTAGCTCACATAAGCCTTTTAGCGCTTATTATTTTACTTCAAGCCTGTTCCTGTAGCAGCATTAATTATGATTGGTTTTTCCATTTTGTTTGTTAATATTTTTGCTGTTACTTTGATTATAGTTGTGCACAAGTGCAAAAAGCAAGCCGTAGATAGTTTATTGTAAGTTTATTTTATGCTTTACGCTTGTTCGTTTAAGCTTGTCACTGGATGTCCTAGGGTTATTATATCTAACATTGCGGTTTTAGAGATTTCTTACGCTTTGTTTTAGTGTATAATTTTTGCTGTTGTTTACCAGAGGAAAAAAAACATTGTTTCACTCCCACGCTTGCCCTGTTGTTGTTGTTGTTGTTGTTGTTGTTGTTGTTCCAGTCAACTAGTGCTGCAATTCTTCGCTTTGTTCAAAATTAGGGAAACAGAATCAGGCTCAGGCTGTCCAATGAAGCAATTGCTCGGATTAACCACAAAATTTAGCTGTTGCACTTCCGGTTGGCGAAATATAAATAGCATTTTTCTCGAGGCTCACATTCAAAGTTTGCTCGCATTTTTTTCACTATAGTTAGTCACAAAAAGCTCCTAGATAAAAATAATATTTTTTTTTGTTATAAATATACCTTTTTTTTTGTTTCAGCTAGATAATTTCTTGTCACATATTTTTGTTTGAATACATACTTTTTTGTTCGTTTCGAAGGCAAGAAATTTTTTTTGAGATTTTTTTTAGTATTTCATTTATATTTACATTTCCATGCTTGATGTTGTGACGCGAATGCATGAGTTTTCCCAGCTTTGCTAGTGCATAGAGTTTTTACTATGACAGTTGTATAAGACTAATGTTTTCTTGCTGTTACTGCAACATCCGTTTTTCAATACTAAAACGCACTTCCTGTACTATAGTTTGGGATGTTGGTCTGTCGCGGTTTCTGAAGCATGACTACATTTTCTTCTCCTCGGCGATCCAAATAAAGAGACGCCATTTTTCCACAAACAACGTGTTTTCGCTGTAGGCAATATTTTCATTTCGTTCGTAACGAAAGTGTCAATTTTGGATTGCAGGAAGTTTGCAATTTTTGGTGTGGATTCAATAAATAAAAACTAACTATTGGTCTGGGTTGGAATAAATGTTAAGTAAATTAGAAAAAATAAAATGAAATACAGAAAAGATTCTGTTCACATATTCCGCTGAAGCACATACACTAATCACTATTTTTTCGTCTACCTTTACAATTCTTATGTAGTCCTTCAAGCCGATTTGGTTCCGTTTAATGATGGGATATGTCGTGTCTTAAGTATGGTTGAGAAAATCAAATAACTCTGCTCACTGATGTGCTATTCTGATGTAAAACCAAAAACTACACAATTAGCGTAAACTCTTCTGGCCTGACCATAAATAATTCACATACTATTTTACCACATTAAAATGCAACATTTGAGGAACAACATTTTGTTGACAGGTGGCAGCTTTGATTGAGTCAGCAATCATACTGCAAGCTGTTGGTACTCAGTCAAACAAAAATAGTACCTCCATGTTTGCTGAATTGTTGTGTTGTCCGGCCTTTAAAATCTAAAAACTTTATCTCTCAATGTAAACAAACTCAGAACGTAATTATTCCAATTGTGGTTCGAAGGAGAATTCCTGCAAGCGATAGAGAGACTACCTAAGCATTGACTCAAAGGAGCATTTGGCCAAGTATCGACGAGTGTGGCACCAGTTGACCACGATCCTGAGGAATAAAAAGTGCCAAAAGGAGGGCGGAGATCGCGAAAAATTAGAATAACTATTCCGGGCTAATGACAAGGAGGCAAAACGAAGGTTAAGAGGAGTGTTGGAGCGCCAACAAACGGATAGCAGCATCCTGACTCGAGGACATACAACGAGAAATCAGATAGGTTAAGACAAATGGAACTGACGAAAAGGACCGACTCGCAGTAGAACTTTACAAACATGGTAAGGAACCACTAGTAACGGCATTTCATTAGATAATTTTCGGGGTTTTTGAAGGAGAAGAAACTATCGGACGAGAGGGTGGAAGGTCTGGTTAGTGATTTGTCCCGTCTACAAAACGGAAAATCGGCTTGATTGCTGTAATTAACGAGGCATTACGCAAATTACGCCGCCTAAAAAGCGTATTTCCCCATGTTGTTTGCCGTCTATTCCCAACCTGGGATTTCTGCTGTACACAGTGAATGCAAGAAAAGAGATGCAGTAAACAGTCAATCCTAAAATCAATCCTACTTTTCCATTCGCAAGACATTTCTATATCTAGCTTTTAACGAGCTCAATAGAGAGCAGAAATACTACGAACACGGATTATGCCGTTCACAATTAACAATTTGTAACAATTTGAATTTTATTATACAGCTTTTTGCGAGCCATAATGGCAAACAGCATAATCGGCGTTTATATTTGAAAAACATTTTTGACATTTTTTGTATTCACGACTTCGAAGGTAAGGTGCTGCCACCTGGATAAGCTTAGTATCCAGCTTTTTACGAGCCATAATGGCAGAAGTATTTGTAATATTTGAACATCATTACTTTCCCCTACCGTCCCTTCATCAATTGTAGAACCACCGTTTCAAAAATATTAATACATATGCTTGACCGCATTTCAAGGTCAAGACTAAAAACACACGAGGTTTGGTCCATGTCCGTAATATTTCAACAATATTTTTGACATTTCTGTATACATCGCACATTTCTTTTCCCTACGTTCTCATAGAAAAATTAAAGGAACGTGCGGAAATAAAATGTGCGATGTAAACAGAAATGTCAAAAAGGCCGTTTAAATAATACGGACACAATTCGTGTTCGTAATATTTAAACAGCATTTTTGACATTTCTGTAATACATCGCATGTTTTTTTTCTGCACAGATTGTAGCGTCCGCCATAATGACTCGTAAAAAGCTGGATGCTTCTATCCAGCTTTTTACGCAGCGTACTTGCCATGTAATAATCCTAAAGCCGCTTGGTTCTATTGAAAAAAAAAATGCTTAGCTAACAAAACCGTAATAAGACTGTAAATAAAGCGAATTTCTTGTGGTTGCTTACATGTATTGGCACTATCCAGCTTTTAATCCAGGCGCATAAACTACGAGCTGCAGGCATTAGTTGCAGAGATTCCCATCGAACATCTGGTAAAAGTCGGAGAGTTATGATACGCCGATCACCAAGCGGGGACGGAGGACATCGAAATATGTTCTCTTCATGAACTGCATCAGCATCTGTTACAGAGGGGCCCAATGAGCTAGCTGGATCTAGCGAGTGTCGAGACGCCCGAGGAATTGGCGATGAGTAGCGCAGGACCAAGTCTCCTCGAATATTTATAACAGCGACGCGACGGTCACGAATTGCTCATATACGGGTGTATTACCTGTCGTCTATGGCTCCGTCTGCGGACGACTTTAGAGTATAGCACAATTACAGGGCTAATGGTGCGTTCCTATTGACACTAGCAGCCTCTCCCAGTCGTGATTTGAACATACAACCACTCGTTTGTGTAGACCAGTGTTATACCTCGAGGCCAATTGGGAGGTTTAAGGTATTCTACCAAGTGCTACACCGCCGCCTATCGAATTACCAGCGAGCAGCGGGGGCGGACCAGATTTTCGCGATACGGCAAATATATAGAAATGTCATAAGTATACCAATACATGCCCACTTGATATTTGTGTATCGACCTCAAGTCAGCACAGAACATAATCGATCGAGACCAAGTTGCTAGCGTTAGCGTAAACGAGATACGATATCACCATCGCTACTCTTCACATAAGTTAGCTCCTCGGTTGTCAGTGAGGGCCACGACTCCTGAGCCCGCAGTGATGTTAGCTCTTGGTAAAGCAAATGACATAAAGGTAGACTAACCTCGTCAAAAATATTAATGAGATAAAGGTGCGAGTTGGTTGATCGAGACCACGTATGAGAGATAATGCACAACTATGCATTTTCGGAAAAACAGACACGATTGGCCAAAACGACGATATAAGTACCTCGAGTGTTTGAGATGTTCTCGAATACTTTTGAATCCCTAAGAGGTAGCGGCAAGGGGATGGGTTCCCTTGCTTGCTGCTTGCACTAAATTCCAAGTGGATGTGTTCCGAACAACGGGGCAACACGATGACATTGACTACAAGGCACGCGCAACTTTGGGGTGTGGGTGATTTCACAGTCGCTTAGCAATCAGTTCCCCAGTGGAGCTTTACCGTGTGGGTGAATCACAGCCGCTTTGAAATATAAATTCCGCTACTTCATCTACAGTTCTTTTTTTGGTTCTTCACAGTAGTAAGAGTGATGTACGGCAAGAAGGCAATTGCCATCCACGTCGTTCGCCAAAGGCAGAAGGAAGCTAACCCACTGACATTTCATATCGTTAATCCGTTCCGTTCCGATTCGTTCATTCGTGCGTTATCGTCATAGTGAAAAACGTCGGATTTGGTGGGGGAGTATGTTGCGGCAAAAAGTCGCATTGTAATGTATTGGTAGACACGAACATCAGACTAGAAGTCGTGCATTTGGCCTTACTAACAGCCGCCGATAACGATATTAACAAAAAAAAAATGCAAAGGCACAGTGTCAACATAATAAACAGAGAAAAAATAAGAAACGAAAAGAATTCGTCCTTCCAAATTCACAGATTCTAACGAGTAGTTCAACAAAGAAACATTAGTGTTATTTCTGTTAGTCCCACTCGTTTGCTTAGAAAAATAATTATCGGGTAAAATAAAGTTGGAAGAAAATTAGAGCGAGTGGCACACCTGACCAAGTGCAAATGAAGTACATCACACAGAGCATATTGTTATACAACCATCCTGCAAAAACTTTTCGTGAAGATTACGTATATCGACTGAGAAAGATTTTACCATAAATTATTTCTAATGAATCCATTGTTGATACGTTGAAACATATACATATTTAACGTTAACTTACTGCGTAAGGGTCCAAACAATTGGGCTTCAACGAGCGCAAAAAAATCAATCATTCCAAATCAGTCACACGGTGCACCCTGTTATTTCTACATGTTCTTATTAACCCTATGCATTGTTAAGTCACATTGAACCGCTAGACAACTGGCAATTATTATAAGCATTCTCCAATCAAAATTATAATGGTCTACGATTGGGCGGTACTCGCTATTGATATTGCCTTCTTCGAAAAGGTGACTCTGCTAACACGACGGTAACAGGGGATTTTCTTTGCTGGTTTTGTTGTTTAAAGTACTATCGTTAATGTTGTTCCTATCATAAATAGTTTTGCAATTGGTGCTGGTAGCAGGTTGATTCCTGCTGTTAGCTGTAGTTGTTGCTCTTGGTGCGGTGGTGGCGGTTGCTGCTGCTGCGTCATAATGATTGCTACATTTACTGCTAATGGACGGCACATTCGTCGTTGTCGTCGTCCTGACGAAGAAAGATTCCGACGAGAGCGCCGTGGATGGGCCCGATGCAATGGAATGCGAAGATAAGGGTGATTTGCGGCTAGTGCTGGTGGTGAATGTGATTTTTCGCCAGGCTGCTGGCAGCATTATATGCTACGGACTGCTGGGATACTCGAAGATTTTTCTGCTTATCAACGGCGACTGCAGGTGCCGATGTGGGATGACCTCCCGCTCTGGGGCAAGTGACCAGATTTCCTAAATTACAATCGGGGGCTTGATTTACTACACGGTTGGTAATACGGGTTTGCAAAGTGTTCGTACAATGTTTCCAGGGAAAAGTTGATAGGACGGGTAGAAACGAGGAATTGTTCACGTGTAAGCAACAACAAACATTACAGTTATTTGAAGCCAGACGTTACCTGCAGTGATTTTGCTCGTTCTCAGGAACTGGCCCTATCCTTTTTAAGTGAGAACGAGCTCATCAAGTTTTTTAAAGTTGCTCCAATTCCTTTTCCTGGCGTGTGTGAGTCGGCCGAATAGCGGCCACTACCTTCCGGATGAGCATCAAGACATTTCTGATATCGGAGCTGCAAAATATTAAACTATCAGTCATTCTACATTCCAGACTAGCTCTATGAAAAACTCACCTTACAGGCGGCCTCTATCGTTTTACATAATGCACCGCTAGATGGTTCGCAGTGGAAAACATGTGCTAAAAATTTATCCTGCGCGGTGTGCATGATAAATGCACAACATTTTACGTTCTTTCCTATACCCAAGAAGCTCAGGTATCTCACTCGACATTCACATAATAGTCGCGCATCTGGATCCTGTAATTAAGCCACACTTTACCATTGTACGAAAGTCGGAACTAAGTTCGTCGCCTTACCGAAGTGTTGACACTGATCATGCTTGGAGCCACCGACACGTTGACACTCTCCCAGCCGTCCACACTTGCTCCATTTATTACCTTGTCGATAGCATCGTTCAATACATCGATTCCGGTCGGTTGGCTTACCTCCGTCGAACCGATGTACTGTGCTTTGAGCACCTTTTTTGGTTCTTCCATCGGTGTAGGAAAGGATGCCGCTGAGGAACAAGAAAATCGATTAATTTCGAAAACCGGACTGCGAATGGTATGATTCTTACGGTGTCGAATCCATCGGCGATTTTCGGTCGGCAAATCAGTGGGACGAATTGCGCAGCGAGAACTGCTCGAGCTGGAACTGTTAGCGTCGAGCTGGAGGGAACGTTCAATCATTATCCGTTTGCAGATATCTCTGTTGGTAGAAAAATTGGTAGAAATGTAAAATTAGCTTTTGAATATCGACCTCGTCAGTGACAACTAGGTATATTGCAATTAAAACAAGTTATGAGATTAATAATTGCGGCTCAAATATTGAGTATTCTGTGTCTGTGTGAACTCTTGATCTGCTTATATCCTTATAGTCTAAATCGTGTAAGAATTGTTTAATAGGTTAAGATGTACATCCGCATTCCTCGCAGTCAGCCATAGCAAACAGATCAACGCTCTAGTATATATTAACTTTGTAATGTTTATGATTTTAAGCACAGCACAGTTTTACATATATTTCGAAGATACTTATTGCAAAGATGGCTTCCGAGTAGAATGCACGCGTTTCTTGCGCTTTCGATTCTATAAGTTATTAGTACCTTATTTTAATATCCGAACTCATAATTTCCGTCCATGAGTTGGACACTACAAACTTTTCACTGTTCGAGTTCTCAGATTACTATAACTAATGACCGGACTTCTAATACCCGATAAGGAAAAAACTACCGGTAGAATGTTCCCGAGTGCCATTTAGTAACAGAGGATTAAGACGAGGCTATGGCTAACAGCAAGCACAATGTTTAACATCTCTATTGAGGTTGTGGAAGATAGACTGAGCATCGACAATATTGCGTGAACTCCTGGGGGGAGGGAAGAGTTGTTCGAACGAATAAGAGGTCCGAAGGGACTGTATTGCTAAAATGAAAGCAAAACACGATTGGAAGAAAGTTCCACTTTTGGCCCTCTCAGCGCATAGTCAAGCCCTTCCTGCTAGCGCACATAAAAGCAAAGCCGTGGGCTTAAACCGTCATTAGACATTACCCTTCTTTATCGACAGACTTCGCAGCCGGCTGTTAGAATGTAACGATCCTACTGACTCTATCTAGCAAGCACCGCCTAGCCGAGATTCGAACATACGACGACTGGCTTGTTAGACCAGCATCGTACCTCGAAGCTAACTGGGCGGTCCAGCGCACATCAGTCGTCTTACACACTGAGCTCACCATCAATCTAGACCCGCTTGGCGTAGCATACTACTCTAGCCTATGCCGGGGTGCAATGACTTCGGTATTATGGTAGCCTCCGACCACTCACCGCAGTGGAGCCATTCCTGCCAACGAACAACAGCCGTCGCAGTCCTGTCTATGGGTGTATAGAACGTGGATTCCAAAATTCTAGAACAGGCAAGTGCGATAACTCAAATAACAATTCTATTTGGGATTTGGGATTTGGGAAGAGGAGAAGTAATCAGAAGAATAGGTGGAAAGGATGGTTTGTCCCATCTACGAAAAGGTTTCATAGGGAATTAACAGGCGGGCTTCGTGGGGGCTCGTGCCACCCGGACCAAATTTTTACCAACCTACAGATCTTGCAGAAATGTCGGGAATACAATGTGCCCACGCATCACATCTTTATGGACTTCAAATCAGCATATGATACAGTTGATCAAGACATGCTATGGCAGATAACGAACGAACACGGTCTTTCGGACCAACTAATGCGACCAATCAGTGCTACATTGCATCGAGTGATGTGTTTCGTGTGCATCTCGGAGACATCCTGGAGTCTGTTCGAGACGCGGTGAGGGTTAAGACACGGTGACGGTTTATCTCGCATGCTGTTCAACATTGCTCCTGTAGTGATGATCCGAAGAGTAGACATCGAAACGAGAGGCACGATTTTCACCAATGGTAGCCAACTCCTGCGATTCTACGTCAGGCTGAAAGCGGAGTCTACGAGGATTAGAGGTAAAAACAAATGCGTCGAAGACCAAGTACATAAATCAAACGGGCTCAAAGGAGACAAACCCACGCCTCCCACGGATCCCAACGAACTCGAAGTGGTAGATGACTTCGTGTATGTGAGATCGCTGCTGACCGTAGGCAACAACACTGGTAAGGGGATCCAGCGGAGCATTCAAGCGGGAAATCGGGGAAAAGAGCACATCAAATTGCATCACGGAAAAAACGCTTTAGAAAATTACCCAGTTAATGGATCCTTATCAAACTTTCAGACAAAAAAAAATATAATTTAAAATATAATCCGTTAGTAAACTTTTGGCATATTTATTTCATTTATCTTCAATGCTATAACCGTATGCTCGCACCTTACGCTTAACTTCACTGATAAGGTTCTGTATAACATCTGCTGCAGCTTTTTCTGTATGGAAACCCACTTTTTCTTCATATCTTTCTCAGATTTGACCTTCTTGGGATGCTTCCGTAGTGCCTGCTTCGTAATAGCTCAGTACTTTTCGATGGGCATTTGTTCCGGCGCATTGGGGGGTTCATGTCCTTGGGTGCGAAAGTGGCCTCGTTGGCTTCGTACCACTCCAGGATATCCTATGAATAGTGGCAGGAAGCTAGACCTGGCCAGAAAATCGCAGGGCCCTCGTGTTGCTTAAACAGAGGAAGCAAACCCTTCTGTAGATACTCCTTGAGGTAGATGTGTCGTTTGCCACATGAGCAGATCGCTTGCTAAATCATGTATTTCTTGGCAAACTTTGAAAGTTTCTGCTTCTTTTCTTCCTGCGGAATATCAAACTTGTGCTGGACGGTGAAGAAGAATAGCTTCGGAAGCTGCCGGAAATCCGCCTTGACGTAAGTCTCATTACTTATGATGAGTTGATGAGGCTTCATCACCATCTGGGTGCACAGTTTCCGGGCCCGTGACTTTCCCACCGTATTTTGCCGTTCGCCACTATTTGTAGTCTTCTGCACTTTGTACGTATGCAGTCCCTCCCTTGAAGATTTTCTTGCAAGGGAGCTTGCGCAAAATTAATCTGCGACGTTGCTTTTCGGGTGACTCCATTTCTTCCAATTTTCGAAGAACTGATTGCGATAAAAATACATTGTAAACAATACACTCTAAACTACTTCTACCCAAATTTTCCAAAGAAACTGCCCAAAGGGTAATTTTCTACAGTGTTTTTCCGTGATGCAATCTGCTGTGGGACACCCTCTGCGGACCAAATTTTTACCAACCGACAGATCATGCAGAAATGTGTGAAATACAACGTACCCACGCATCAGATCTTTATTAACTTCAAAGGAACATACGATACAGTCGATCGAGACCCGCTCTGGCAGATAACGTACGAATACGGTTTCCCGAACAAAGTAGCATGCATTATCAGAGCGAACATTGGATTGTTTCGTGTGCATCGCGGGGTTACTCTCAAGTTCCTTCGAGACGCGGCGAGGGTTGAGACAAGCTGACCGCTTTATCCTACATACTGTTCAACATCGCTCTTGAGAGGCTGATCCGACGAGCGGGCATTGAAACTACCCAGGTAACCAATAAGCATTTCCAATGCAATTTAAAAGCAAGCCAGCCCTCTTATAGTGCTGGCAATGCTTATTTGCAGCTAGTTACCAACAAGAAGAATTTAAAAAAAATTGTGGATGCCAATTTACAACAGTTATGCAGTCAAAAAGCTGATAAACAACAACCTGCAGTATAAAACGCTAGGGATGCTAATAAACGACTGATTTACTGCTTATTTTAAAGCTTATTGGTTACCTGGGTAGAGACATAATTTTCCTCGGAAGTAACTAACTTTTAGGATTCACAGGTTACTTTGATAGCATAGCCAGAAACATTGCAAAGGCGGAGGCAATCTATGTCAGGCTGAAAGCGGAGCCTAGGAGGATTATAGGTGAAAAACCAAATGCGTCGAAGACCAAATACATGAAAGGAAGACCAAATGCATCAAAGGAGACAAATCCGCGCTTTGCACGGACGGTAACCGTTGACGGTCATGAGCTAGAAGCGGTAGATGAATTCGTGCCTTACTTTGTCATTCACAAAACACTACGTTCAAGAAGCATACACCGTTCAACAAAGCTGATAATGTACGAAACCCTTATTAAACTGGAAGTTCTTTATGGACTTGAAGCTGTGACGCTACTCACAGAGGATATACACGCCCTTGCTGTATTCGAGCGGAAGGACTGTGGACGATATTTGGCGGAGTACAAACTGAAAGCGAAGAGTGGTGGAGGCGTATGAATCACGAACTATAGGTACTGAGTGATTCTCGTCGTACATGTAATGAAAGTCGGTAGGTTACGGTGGGCCGGACACATATTAAGGACGCCGGACGACAATGCGAGGAAAACGACGACGACGATGATGACGACAACCAGCTGAACAACAGAAAACCCAAGGCGAAGGTGTTCTGATTTCATATCTAACAAGCTGAGTAGCTTCATCGGCCTATCCCCCCATTTATGAAACACTTGAGCAGCTGTGGGTAAAAGTCCTAGTGGTCGATCGTTCTCTGAATATCGGAGCAATCGTATGAACGACGTAAGGAGTATCAGCAAACATATCGACTCATAATAAGCTGGAAATATCGAATAATTCTTGAATAATTCTTCGATATAAGCGGTATACTTAATGAGTTCAAGGAAATCCTCGCAGGAATCCAACGTAGTTCTGGTCATTTGCCAACTCCAAGTAAAAAGAAGACTTGCGTGTAGATCTTCTTTGGGCGATCGTCAAACCAAAGCTGCGCGCGATAAATGTAACCGCTTAACAATGCACTTCGTGCAGGGTTAAATGCTTTTCCTATTCCGGCGGAACAAATTGCCTCTGCTAGTGGAAGCACTCGAAACGAAATCACCAACCTACAATAGTTTTCATGTAACTGCTTCGGAAAACTGAAATATTCGATAGTGGTCGAACCTGACGGTTTTCCGCCTTGCATTCCTAAAAAGTGTTCTACTGTTCTCGCAGACCTCCTGCACTATAGTTTGATGCTTCAATCCAGCAGTGTAAGTTTCTTATCCTATGGAAGACAGCTAGCAAGTCAACACTACATCTCTTCAGACCAACATGGAGTTTTCCTAAAACGTTCAGTCTCTGCGAATTTCTTTGATTTAATCTCGTTCTACCAGTGTAAATTGATGCAATGTACACGGACCGGCAAGCAGCGTTTGATCGAGTTGATCACGGTATGCTCCTTGGGAGGTTTGAGAAACTGGGAGTTCTGTACTTACTTGGCTACACTTGTAGCGTAGACTGAATGTAAAGATCAGGTCCGATTTATTCAGAATATCTCTGGCGTACTACTGGGCAGCCACCTTGAACTACTCTATTCTCTTTTTGTAAATAAACTGTGAACTCTTCTGCCAGCTGGTTGTCGATCTCATTATGCAGTGATAAGCGGAAGATAGGAGACATGAAGAGATTCTCTCATTTGAACATAAGCCCTTTTCACATGTTGCTCGAGACCGCGACGAAAACTATTTTTTTTTTGCGGAAAACTCGTGGTTTTCTAGCTGCTCGCATAGTAAGTGTGTTCCGTCCTTACTCGCTATCGCTCTTTCGTAACAGAAAACTAGTAGTAGAGCTCAGCAGACCTAGAAAAACAACAAAGCCTAGATAGAGATAGCTCTCCATAGTAGCTAGTGCTTCCAATGGCGGATCGGTGTAAAACACGTGTGCAATTTTGCTTGTAGGTACTGTACAAAAGAAGACTAAGCTGCAAAATATTCCCATACTATAATTACGATGCAGCCGCTTTGCTACGTACAAAAATGATTCGATAAGTGGTTGGTGGCAAAATGTTATCATTTTTATTGGTATGTAAAATGGGAAACTAAGAATAAAGAATAACCAAAAATTTGAGCTTCTTAGTAGAACTTTTGAGCGTCTTGGAATGGGGAAGGCAAATGAGGAGCATCCAATATAGTTCTAGCCATCCCAAGCCCCTACCTAGCGCCTCCACGTGGCCATACCTGGTAATGCTCTATTGAGTAGCCAAGCTAGGAGGTGCGATGCTGGGTGGTTCACGGCTGCCTGATCTCAAAACCGGGGTTTTGGGCAGACGGCGGAGCCACACGGCCTTGCTAATAGGTAAGCCTAATTTAATTATTTTAATTATTTTTTTTTCGTTTTAGCTTATGAAGCATCTCTTGCTATATAGTAAAAACTTTGGCCAAAACGAGTTTTAATACTGCACATGGATACCAGAATGAAAAAATTAAATTAAGTATTAGAAGCACTTATGGAACTTCAAAGGACGCTGTTCTATTTCATACGAAGGACTGCTGGTGAGATTGTTCTATTATATACCACAGGTGAGATTGTTCTATTATATACCACACTTCATTATATACCCATATATACCACATTTCCTCTTAATATCATATTATTAATAGTATTATTATTGATATCATAAATGTGGAAGGCTGGATGATGGAGTGGATTGCCAACCTGAATCCTTAAGGCCTGAAGCAAATATGGCACTTCTCAACTCAAAACAAACAAATCATCACCTGGGTTAAAGTTGGTACAGCGAAATTGATTATTACATGGAAGGATCCTAATGCTGGAAGGCGACTCTTATAACCTCGGAATGCGCACAAGTGCCTCTGCTTGTGGGTCCGCCCAATCCCTTTTGGCCCTTCTGTAACAGCATTAGTGTGAAATTCATTTGATAATCAAATTTGGATCTACTGTAATTCTACCTACATACATTGGCAAGTCTTTGAAATGATGCAGGCCTTCCCCTACTACTACTACTACTACTACTACTACTACTACTACTACTACTACTACTACTACTACTACTACTACTACTACTACTACTACTACTACTACTACTACTACTACTACTACTACTACTACTACTACTACTACTACTACTACTACTACTACTACTACTACTACTACTACTACTACTACTACTACTACTACTACTACTACTACTACTACTACTACTACTACTACTACTACTACTACTACTACTACTACTACTACTACTACTACTACTACTACTACTACTACTACTACTACTACTACTACTACTACTACTACTACTACTACTACTACTACTACTACTACTACTACTACTACTACTACTACTACTACTACTACTACTACTACTACTACTACTACTACTACTACTACTACTACTACTACTACTACTACTACTACTACTACTACTACTACTACTACTACTACTACTACTACTACTACTACTACTACTACTACTACTACTACTACTACTACTACTACTACTACTACTACTACTACTACTACTACTACTACTACTACTACTACTACTACTACTACTACTACTACTACTACTACTACTACTACTACTACTACTACTACTACTACTACTACTACTACTACTACTACTACTACTACTACTACTACTACTACTACTACTACTACTACTACTACTACTACTACTACTACTACTACTACTACTACTACTACTACTACTACTACTACTACTACTACTACTACTACTACTACTACTACTACTACTACTACTACTACTACTACTACTACTACTACTACTACTACTACTACTACTACTACTACTACTACTACTACTACTACTACTACTACTACTACTACTACTACTACTACTACTACTACTACTACTACTACTACTACTACTACTACTACTACTACTACTACTACTACTACTACTACTACTACTACTACTACTACTACTACTACTACTACTACTACTACTACTACTACTACTACTACTACTACTACTACTACTACTACTACTACTACTACTACTACTACTACTACTACTACTACTACTACTACTACTACTACTACTACTACTACTACTACTACTACTACTACTACTACTACTACTACTACTACTACTACTACTACTACTACTACTACTACTACTACTACTACTACTACTACTACTACTACTACTACTACTACTACTACTACTACTACTACTACTACTACTACTACTACTACTACTACTACTACTACTACTACTACTACTACTACTACTACTACTACTACTACTACTACTACTACTACTACTACTACTACTACTACTACTACTACTACTACTACTACTACTACTACTACTACTACTACTACTACTACTACTACTACTTAGTAGAACTTTTGAGCGTTTTAGTAGAATCTCAAATATGATTAAGAGAAGTCACTCGCAAGTGAATATTTTGTGAATTTGTTTATTTGTTTGTTTAAAAGACTCATCTGACAAAAGTATGTCAGAATTTGTGATAATAATAAAATTAAATGAATTTTTTTTAATCACAAGAATGAAGAATGTTTTGAATAAATTTCTCACTTATGATTGAGGTACTCTAGATCAAAGAATCAAACTTGTTGGTTAAAGACAACACAACTAAAACACTAGTTCACAACTGAACCTGAAAATTCCAATTGTTTTTCAAGGCATATAAAAATCCCTGAGGATGCCTTTAATATGCAAAAAATCAACAACTTTAGAGATAAGAATATTTTGACGGCGTCTGAAATAAATAACAAATTTCTGTTCGGGCTTGCATTCGCGACCAGAACAGTGTGCAGTTATGAAGAAACTACTTACGCTCTTGGCTGTACTTTGCAGTAGCACTGCATATTACAGCAATAAATTTGAAGGTAGGCATTAGTGATTAGTAAAATCTGTTGATTCCAATAGTTGTTTGTAGCTACCATTGGTTGCCTGCAGTACGACGCAGTCGGTGGTTATGATGCTCCTCATCCGTATTTTCTGACCAAGGCTTTCAACCACATTGAAATCACAAATAAAAATGCTACGAAACTACGGATGGGGGTACTAGCTCGAAATGATGGCCATATTCGATTAGCTCCAGATGAATATCCATTCAACAATACAGTGATGAACGAAATTGGTACATATTAGAAGGTTTCTCGAGAAAGCTCATTTACCTACTTTAATCAATACACTTTTATAGTCCTGTCCGGTTGGGCTAACACTAAGAACGAAGTCCGTCGGTACATTCGAAAGAGTCATCATACCAGAACGGATAACGAAGTACTGCTGGAACAGCCTAGCAACGGAATGCTCTCCGAATTTGTACCGTTCATGTTCACCATGGAGATTCAATCCGATGGAATGGTTTCACTGACGAAGGATGGCGATGTAAACCCTCTGCTGCAATTCAAGGACGCTAAGTTGTCTTTCCTGTACGTTAGTTTCTGCAATTGGAACGTTCCGGTAATTTATTTCTTCGACTGTCCGCTCGATCCAAACCAAAATGGATGTAACTAGATAGTAGAGTTATTACAAATAGGGACTATTGGGAATAAATGAGTTATTTGAAACTTCTAACACAAATATACAATCATTCAAACTTCATGTGAGAAGTTAAGAAATCTACTGAGAGAAAAAAATGTTGAATCTAAATGGCGGAATATTAAAGAGTTTCGCAAGACTAATCGGGATAGTGACACTTACTGAGGTTGAGTTCAGGTTTAATATGAAGGCTATTATACATTTCTGTATAAATCTGGGTTGTCTGGTAAAAATCTTGAATAGACCCAACCGAAATGTTTTGATCGTCCTGGCTAAAGCGAAATCGATTAATCAGGTTACTTTCTACTAATGGCGTATGACCTAACTCTATTACTAGAGGATCAAATGAGGTACAAAATCATATAGGGGACCCGGGGCATAAAGGACACCTTAACCGTTTTCTCTTAATTACGGGCAAAAAGAACCAATTGAATTCAACCTAGAAAGGCCTAAAACTTAGATGAGGGTATAATCTAATCTAAACGGTTTCAGTGAGTTCAATATCAAAATAATAAAAATATAGAAAAAAATAACGTTTTCGTTTCAGATGTTTTTTCGCTCAATATTAATAGGTACGGGGTAAAAGTGCCACTATAGTGGGGAAAATTACGACAAGCAGAGAAATATTGAATTTGAACTTCTATCTATAGGAATTAGGTCTAGTTAATGTGTTAGACTAAAAAGAATACACATAAAGATAAATAAGATTTCAATATGCTTGTTTTCGGCATAGTCATTATCATTTTGTGCAATTTTCAAAAAGTAAAATTTCAAAATCATTTTAATCTCTGAGTTCATATTTTTTATCGATGAATTTTCTTATGGTATATTGTAAGACACTTTAGAAACCATAAAAAATAACCATATTCAAATTCTTCGTCGTTATCATGGAAAATCGAAGAGTGGCACTTTTGCCCCGGGTGGTCGTCTTGCCCCTTGTTCCCCTACGTTGTAGAGCATGGAATTAATACGGGATTATCTTATTCTTATGCTCTGTCCTAGAAGGTAGCAGGTAGCTTAGCAGTAGAATATTAAATTGAAATTCTTACAAATAATGCTACAATCAAAATAATTTATTGGACGACCAAAAGAGATATTCATCCATCATTTTAAAACGATTCACCCATGTTTCTGAAATTATTCGCACACAATCAATCAACACGCTGAGTTCAATCAAAGCAGTTTTCTCTTATCGTTTACAATTAGCAAAACAACACAACAAAAACCCTTTATTTCATGTCGTATACGTGAGAAATTTATTCTAAACCAGTTGTGTCGGGTATTTAAAATTGATTCACGATCAGTCGTGTTAAGTGCTTCGTTCAATATGCTAGTTTTGATAATTATTTCAATTTTAATTTTCGGCAATAGTTGCACCGCTCAAACCAATAAATTTGAAGGTAGGTAGCTACAATTCTGGATGCTGGAGATGTAGTGATTTCGATGAAACCCTTTTCTCCAATAGCGACGATTGACTGTCTACAGTATAACGCTGGTCATGGCTACAACCACGCACAGCCATACTTCCCAACGGGCCGATTTCAGAACATTAAAATCTCTAAGGGCAAGGTTATCCAATTCCGTTTAGGCGTTGTTGGTCCCAGTGACGGTCACATTCGGCTAGCGCCAGTGATATTTCCTTACAATAACACAGAAATGCACGAAATCGGTAAGTGATAGACGCAGGGGACTCCCAGCTGCAACGCCAATGTGTTTGTTTTCACAAACAACTGTGTTTAACAATAAGTAAAGATGAGTAACGAAGTACACATTTCTCAGTTAAGGCAATCATCCTTGTTTCACCCTCTTTTCAGTACTCTCTGGTTGGTGGAACACCAAAACGGTCGTTCGTCGTTATACGCGAGAACAACCTGATAAAACAACTAATTTAAAAGTGCTGAAAGAGCAGGCCAGCCATGGTATGCTGTCAACCTTTACGCCCTTTATGTTCACAATGACAGTCCACCCTAATGGGTTAGTACAGTTAACACGAGATGACGATTTTGTCCCATTCCTGGAATTTACCGATGCAAAGTTTTCGGCGAAGTATATCGGATTCTGCAATTGGGAAAATCCGCTGGTGTTTTTCTATGATTGCCCGCTGGAGGTAGATCGAAGAAAGTGTGAAGGCATCACGTTCAGTTAGTTGGTTTTACCGGCGCCGATGTGAGGCGTTAGCCAATGGGGAAATGGAATTCTAAGACATCGTTTTGAGTTATGCTCGAAACCGGAGGCGAAGGTGCATTTTCATATGTATTATAAAATAGCATAGCATAGACAACCGTACACACCATGAGTGGTTGATATGGTGTACCCTTAAGTACATCATACACCTGGCCATGCCCTTACGATTGTAGAAATGGGAACGTTAGTTGAACACCTACTTTAAGAGGATGCGCAAAAACTCACGCTATCTTCATAGGTGTTCATGTACCCAGTAATATACGATATGAATATATAAGCATAAAAATAAAATTAAATGGATCACATGTGGGCAAAAATAGAACAATCTCACCAGCAATTCGTCGAATGAAACATGCGTCATTTGTGTTTCCATCAATGCATCTAATATCCAATAATTAATTTAATATTTCCTTCTGATATCCATGTGCATTATTTAAACTTGTCTCGGTCAAAGTTTTCACTGTACAGTAGGAGGTACTTGATGAGCTAAAACAATACAAATTATTAGAATAATATATTAGGCTTACCTGACTGTGTGGTTCAGCCGTCTGCCTAAAATCGCAGTTTTGAAATCAGGCAGCCGGGAACCACGCAGCATCGAACCTCCCAGCTTAGCTACTCAATAACATTACCGCAATTACCGGGTATGACCACGTGGAGACGCTAGGTAGGAGCTTGAGATGGCAAGAGTTATTTTCTACCCATTTTTCCTTTATTTTTTATTGACAATATTTTGTTTGGAATTTTTGTAAAGTTATTAATTTGAAATTTTTGAGCAAAAGTAATTTAGGATAATCAAGGTTGTCATTTCGAAAACATTATTCCAACAATTTTTAAATTCTTCGCAAATTTTAGTAACTATCTGTATTTGCAGTAGATAATTTTAAACGTACAGCACTAATTTGTCTAGCATCTAGGAGTAATGATAGACGACCGGTTGAATTACAACTGAGACGTCGATTACGTTTGCGAAAAGGCGGCGAAGGCTATCAATGCGGTAGCCAGAATCATGCCGAATTGTTACGGTCCTCGTAGTCGCAAGCGCACGTTGCTAGCTAGTGTACCATCGTCGATACTGCGGTATGGAGGTCCAGCCTGGATCGCAGCACTACGATCGAAGTTGAATAGTACCTTCCGGCTCATGGCTGTAAGAGTCGCCAGTGCATATAGAACGAGACCATCGGAGGCAGTATTTATTATCGCTGGAATGATCCCCACCGGCATCATGCTTCTGGAAGATAACGACTACGGACGAAGAAACACCAGAGTAGCCCGGAAGCTGGCGAGGGAAAAGTCGGCGATCAAATGGCTGCAATATAGGTTACGGCAGAGAACGGTAGATGGCCGCACCGACTCATACCGGTTCTGCCAACCTGGTTGAAATAGGAAACATGGAGAAGTCGGGTTCCTCTTGACCCAGTTTCTCTCGAGTCACGGTTGCTTCAGGCAACACCTGCATCGTTTCGGGCACAGAGACGGTAGAATCACTACAGTACATCGTTTCTGAATGTTCTCGATTAGCCGCGATGCGAAGGGAAATGCCACCCCACTTCCCCTAACTTCCACGGTACGTGGAGAGCATAGTAGGCAAAATTTGTCAGGAGGAGGGCGTGTGGAATGTCGTCAACGGCGTTGTAGAACCGATTATTTTGCAACTGCAACGAAAGTGGAGATAATACCAGCGAACTACCAATCCCGGTTAGCATCGTCTCGCCTCGGAGGTGAAGTGACGAACGCGAAGGAGCAAACTAAGCTTGGACAGAAATACTGCGAGGGTGGCAGTGAGTGGATGGATGTTATGTTGGTCGTCATCTCCGGATCGACTCACGTCTCGATAAGTGAAGTGGAAGGTGAAAAGGCGAACTCGACGCAGCAGTGCTGGGCTCGATAAGAAACCCTGCGATGGTGGCCAGGAGGAGATGAAAGCCCTAACGGTCGCCATTTCTGGATCGGTACTCGTCTCGACAGGTACAGGGAAAGTGGACGATCAAGGAACATGGAGTAGCATCAAGGATGGCAGAACCCTACGAGGGTGGCTGTGAATGAATTGAAGTTATGACGGTCACCATTTCCGGATCGGTTCATGTTTCGACAGGTGTACGGAGCAATGTACATACACAGCCTGATATAAAATTTCATACGCTAGGGCTTAACGACTAAAAATCTGGATCGTTTTTCATCCAATCCCCAAACCTCGTGTTTATAGTCTTGACCTTGAAATGCGGCCAAGTATATGAAGTATTCCACCACGCACACATATAAAGATTTTTTGACATTAGCTGGGGCCCTCGCTGAGGCTGTTTGCAGTAGGAATAATATCAACAACATCAAATTTCAAACTCCCGGATCCTCTCCTCCACTCTTTGCTCCCCTCTCATTCCTACAAAAACGAGCGTCAGCTAATGTCATTCTCGTTAGTGACGAAACCGCACATTACTTCATACCTATATTAATATTTTTTGGTTCTACAATTGATGAAGGGACGGTAGGGGAAAGTAATGAAAATTTTTTGAATAGAGGGGAAAGAGTGGAAAAGTGAGGGGAGGGGGGGGGGTTACTTATTAGCTACGCTTAACAAGTTGTCGTTGTGACTCCTACCTTTTGTCCAATGCTGGAAGGTGCATGGGTCGGACCAAGCTATAATCTGAGATTATAACCAGATTCGGACCCACAACACCCGCTAGGGCATGTGGCTCGTTGGTACTTGTATTTTTGAACCATAGAGGCGCTGGACAAAAGGAGATTGCACAACCCCCCTTATTAAGCTAGTGAGCGTTGGGTTATTTTTAGACACAAATTGTGCCTCTTCCTCCGCCTACCGTAGAAACCACCGACCGAGAAGTTTTAATCTAACTTTGTTTTTACTGGCGGGACGACGACACTGTGCAGACATTTCTACGACGACACTTCAAGGTTAAGACTAAAAACACGAGGTTTGGTCTATTGCATAGGAACGGAGCCTTCCCCGAAAACCCGCGCTGAGAATCGCGGCTAACACGCTAACAGTCGAACAGCATAACACGCAGTACCTTGTAAGCCACAAGGGCCTGCACAGTGTCGTCGTCCCGCCAATAAAAACAACGCGTAGATCTATGGCGAATCCAGTATTCATACGATGAATACATCAATAAATCATCTGGGAGCTCTAGCTGAAAAATCTCTTCAGATTACTCTAGTGTGGATATCGTTTCCTCGTATAATTCCTGGCAAAAAACTGGCTCTCTGGCTTTGACAATTGGTGGTGGCGGCTTGATAAGCAGAAACATACACCTTCCATAGATTTAGAAGACTCATTAACTCAGACTTAGGTAGGGTAACCACGTATTTTGGACCCCATTAGCAGTTATACATAATTTGGACATTTACAGCAAAATCAAATGGAAGTGTCCAAATTATGTACAGCTGCTAATGGGGTCTAAAATAGATTGGTTACCCTGTATTTTCAAAATATTTTCTTCAGCAGAAAGATTAGTTATTTTTCGACCATCATGATACATGATTGGTTTTGTTAGAGGGGGGGAGGACTTAAACTACATTGTCCATTGAATTGAACTTCCCTATTTCCTGTTCGTGTCAGGCAAATTAACCACCTTTATATAAGTGATTGGCCAGTTGCCACGACACGTTCCCTGTCAGGTATTATATGGTTTATGAAACCAATGAAACTTTCCCGGGAGTAGCAGACCAGATCTCACTGGGAGATAAACAACCCTTGTATCTACTATCTGTATCTACTATATACTACTATGTATCTACTCAGACAGTGCCCAGTTGCTAGGTCAGTGTATGTACAAAGAGCTTTCTTATTGAGCTCTATGAGCTTTTTAGTGTTTTTTACATTTCGAGTTATAAATCTTTGCGACCGGTTACACCCTCTGACTGCCATCCAATTGGCTGTCATTTTATGTTCTTCCCAGTGTCTTAGTTCCATTATTGTGCAGTTTGATATGCCACAACATAGATGTCGCAAAGAAAGTATGCAATCCCAAACTACTTTAACACTTAAGAGCACTTAGTGCTTTCAGTGTTGCTTGAATATCAAGGAAAAGGCAAATATTTGCATATTTATATTTCCTCCTCAAGCAAACATATACACATTCAATTATTGAAAAAATGATAAGAGTAAATCAATTCGAAAATGTTCGCACACCGTCTATTTACACGCAGGGCTATCAAAACGCTTTGAGTGTTTCGTTTGTTAGCGTAGTTTAGCGTACAGTTAGCAAGAAATAAAGAAAGATAGTGCCTTGTCGTCATTTTGATACTGACGACCAAGCAACCCAATGACAGCTATTCGGAAGAGGCGAGAACAAAAACACATCATTTCATGCTGAACCTACCGGGATTTTGTTCTAAACCAGTTTTGTTGGCTTTTCATAACTTATTCACGATCAGTCGCGTGCAGTGCTTCGTTCAATATGTTAGCTTTGGTCATTGTGTCATTATTAGTTTTCGGCAATAGCTGCAGTGCTCAAACAAATAAATTTGAAGGTAGGTACAATTCTCGATACTGCTGAAATGAAACGATTCTTATAAAAATTCTTTTTTCTTTAGCAACTATTGGCTGCTCACAGTACAATACTGATCATGGTTATAATCACGCACACCCGTACTTCCCAACGGGTCGATTTCAGAACATTAAAATCTCTAAGGACAAAGTTATTCAATTCCGTTTAGGTGTTCTCGGTCCCAATGATGGTCACGTTAGACTAGCACCAGTGATGTACCCGTACAATAATACAGAAATGAACGAAATCGGTAAGTGATAGATGCAATGCAAACCTGTTTGTTAGTACAATCAGCTGCGGGAAGATAGGTGAAGGTTAACAGCGAAGTACAACTCATAGCAAAGCTAACGAGCTGTGTTTCATCCTCTTTTCAGTGCTTTCGGGCTGGGCAAACACCAAAACCGTAGTTCGTCGGTATACGCGTGACGAGCCCAAGCGAACAACCAATCTGAGAGTGTTGAAAGAACAGGCCAGCCATGGTATGCTGTCACACTTTGCACCATTTATGTTCACGATGACAGTCCACCCCGGTGGGTTGGTACAGCTAACGCGCGATGAAGATGCTACCCCATTCTTGGAGTTTTCGGACACAAGCTTTTCGGCAAAGTACGTCGGGTTCTGCAACTGGGATAATCCGCTAGTATTTTTCTACGATTGCCCGCTGGAGGTGGACCGAAGGAAATGTGAGGGTATCACATTTAGCTAGTGAGGTCGTTCCAGTGTAATGTGAATGTGATATGTTTAGTTAGTACGCAAATGTAGGCCATTGGATGGTATTTTCGGCATGATTTCAATTATTGGGCCTACTCTTTTTTCGTGTTACCTGCACCTGAAGAACCAATTAATCACCACGAAACGAATTTACAACCATATTAGTGTATATTGGTAAGAATTAGTGATGATTTTCCACCTAGGATGCAGAGAACAGAGCGTAGGAATAAAATAGAAACAGGCTGAAAAACTGCTGCCGCAACCCTATATTGCAAATATCGATTGAAATTATGCTCAAAATGGAAGAAAGATTAACTGAAGACATTATAAACATATCTACCTACTATAAAATTTAAAAAAATAAAAAATAAAACTAAACGGCAAGTCAAACGTGTATGTTGTGCTTCCTGTATCATTCCTACATTCATGAAAATCCTTTAGTATTTGTAAATAAAATTCCAAAGATGATGGGTTTTTACGCCACATTAGGAGTGTTTCACCACAAGTGTACTTTTCCACATCATACTATAAATTCAACGAGACATACGTTAGACAAACTAAATACATAAATGATAAATCCGAAGTGATTCGCGATTACGGCGCAATTAGCAGAATGTAAACAAATCGTTTTGTTGCACCATCCGCCTTAAAAAGTCTGATAATATCCACGGCAAAACCCTTTCTTCTGTTTTAATCGATATAATTATTTAAAACAAGTTTTTAGTGATGGGCAATAGAAGTGTTTAATCATATATCATAAGAATAAGAATAATGAACGATAGAATTGTTTAATCAAAGCAAAAGACAATTTGCAGTTTTTTTTTTCATTGGGGCAAATATTCGATTACATAAAATACTTAAGAGTAACTATCCTATATCATATTGTGTGTTCAATCACAAGTGGTGACTTTTCAACACTATTAGAATTGCAATATATACTATTATTCTGATTTCTTATGATTTGTTATGACAATTAAGATTATTTAGCAGTAGGGATTACAACCTAAATGTAAGGGAAAAAAATATAAATCTTAACCTAATATCTAACCTAGCTAACTTATGATCTATAAAGAGACCTAATCATAGCAATAGGGTAGACGCACCATTAGTGGTGGTAGTACCAGTAGTGGTGAAAACTTGAATTATTCCTTTATTTTTGCAGATTTTGGTACAAGTTTGATAAGTATCGAACCACCAGTAACAGTATTATTTGATAAATATCAAACTTGTACCAAAATCTGCAAAAATAATGGAATAATTCGAGTTTCCACCACTACTGGTACTACCACCACTAATGGTGCGTTTACCCTAGATGATTGCAACGATTTTTGTCGGAAATTTGAAATAATTTTGTTTGACATAGTTTCTAGGGTTTCAACACCAGTAAGTCTATGTAATTCTAATGTACTAAACCAAGGAGGACGCTTCAAAATCATTTTCAAAATTTTATTTTGAATCCTCTGAAGACTCTTCTTCCTTGTAATACAACAACTTGACCAAATCGGAACGGCATATAACATCGCCGGTCTAAAAATTTGTTTGTAAATCAATAGTTTATTTTTCAGACAAAGTCTAGAATTTCTGTTAATGAGAGGATATAAACATTTCATATATTTATTACATTTTGCTTGAATACTTTCGATGTGGTCTTTAAAAGTAAGTTTTTTATCATAAATTAATCCCAAATATTTAACTTGGTCAGACCAACTCAAAGCAACTCCATTCATCTTGATAATGTGATTGCTATTTGGCTTAAGGGAAGAAGCTCTAGACTTATGAGGAAAAATAATTAATTGAGTTTTACAAGCATTGGGAGAAATTTTCCACTTTTGCAAGTATTTGGAGAAAATATCCAAGCTTTTCTGCAGTCGACTACATATGACACGAAGACTTTTTCCTTTTACGGAAATGCTTGTATCTCGCAGAATAACGACTTTGTGCAGCCAGCCGGTAATTCAGGAAGATCAGATGTGTATATGTTATACAGGATTGGGCCCAAGATCGAGCCTTGAGGCACACCTGCTTTAACAGGAAATTTATCAGATTTAGAATTCTGATAGACAACCTGTAAAAATCGATCAGTTAAATAATTTTGTAAAATCTTTACAATGTAAATTGGAACAATTTGCAGTTTAACCCCTTTCATTGGTAAGAAGTAACAGGCTTATTTGCAAATCGTTTTGTAAACAGGCGATAGTAAAGAACGAAACTGCGTTGTTTTCAAAACACAGGCGCATGTAAACAGGTGAAACTTAATAAAAAATCAAAGTAAGGCGAAACAGGGCTGGGCGGATGTCATTGTCAAAATGCAATGAGGCTTATTTCAAGGGGTTTAACTAGAAGACTTAGATTTTGAACTTGAATGCACAGATTTAATGCAGCGTTGCTGTGAAATTATAAGATTGCTTTATTCTACACCAATGTATGTCTTTAGACTCGATTTTTGTCACTTTTATTTAAATTACGACTTGAAAATGTACTTGCAAATTATCATAGTGATATTCCTCATTGTTTACATTTCTCTAGTTGCGCCCTAATCGCGAATCACTCCGGAAATAATGAATATGTCCCAATCTCTTCTCTCTTTTGGCACAATTTCATTTTATAAGCATTGGCGAAATTAGTGTTCACGTCTCGAAAGGAGCGTAGCTCATAATTCTTTTTTCGACACAGGGATATTGACTGTTTTAACTAATCGGTGAAGAAAAAATTAGGCAGGTAAATGAATATGGGCGAATTTAATGAAAACTAAAATAAAACAGTTCGGAAGTTTGCTTGTTGTTGTTTTTTGTCACAAATCGGACCAGATTTTTTTATCTAGTTTCCAACTGAATAAAAAATATTCAACATAAGTGGTGAAAAGAATTTTACGCGCAGTTGGAGCGCGAATACGACCGCTGCCCAAGACATGATGTCAAAATCATCACCGGCGATTGTAATGCTCAGGTTGGTCAGGAGGAGGAATCTAAACCGGTGATTGGACGGTTCAGCGCACACCTGCAAACGAACGAACGGCCTCAGAACTGTCGACTTCGCCACTTACAAGAACATGACCAGACCATACGTAGTACCTTCTTCCAACATAACCTCTACCATCCGTACACCTGGAGATCACCCAACCAGACGGAATCACAAATCGACCACGTTCTGATAGATGTTCCGCACTTTTCAGACATTATCGACGTCATAACCTATCCGGGCGCTAGCATTGATTCGGATCACTACCTAGTGATGGTAAGGATATGTCAAAAACTATCTCCTGCGGCTCTGCGATTCAAAGGTACATGGGTACCAGCGAATCACATGCCCTGCCCTGGCGGGTGTTGTCGGTTCGAATCTGGTTATAATCTCAGATTATAGCTTGGTTCGACCAATGCACCTTCCAGCATTAGACAAAAGGTAGGAGTCACAACGACTACTTGTTAAGCGTAGCTACCAATAATCCCCCTTACTTTTCCGCTCTTTCCCTCCCATTCCAAAAAAATTTCATTACTTTCCCCTACCGTCCCTTCATCAATTGTAGAACCTCCGTTTCAAAAAATATTAAAAAGTATCTGTTGTGAACAACATACGATATCGGCGCCCGCAACGGTATAATCTAGCATGACTGAAGCAACCGAATGGCGCCGAAAGCTCCGCGTTATCTCTCGAAAATTAAAATAAAATTCCATGCTAAGCATGGAATGAAGTGTTTTGTTCTCGAACTCCCTTCTGCAAGGCAATCAACATGCTTACCAACGCGGTAAATCTACGAAAACCGCACTTCACTGCCTAGTGACGCTGATTAAAAAATCGCTTCAATACCAAGAGACGGCACTTTGTGCTTTTCTTGACATTGAAAGCGCTTTCGACAACACGTCCTACGCTTCAATTAGACGGTTCTCCTTAATAAAGGAACTGATCAGCCGACAATGAGGTAAATTCAAGCAATGCTGTCAAGCAGGGAAATCACAGCTTCATTGGGAGATACATCGATCACAATCTCAGCGATCAACGGATGTCCTCAAGGAGGAGTTCTCTCCTCCTTTGCTTTGGTCACTCTAGCAAAAGTTATCACAGCATGGTTATGAGGTCATTGCGTGTGCCGACGACGTAATACTTATTATCAGAGGTAAATTTGACGCAGTGCTGTCTAGTCACATGCAAGGAGTTCGAAACACCACTATTTCGTGGTGTTTACGAGAGGGTCTTAATAGAAACCCCTCCAAAACAGTCGTGATACCATTTACTAGGCGGAGGAGACATATTCTTACTCCCCCTGAATGGAGTCAGACTAAGCTTCTGCTTAGCCTGCTTAGACTGCTCACCTAGACTATGCTCTCAAGAAAGCAACTACAGCCATCTGTTCACTATTTGGTAAAACCTGTGGACTAAAACCTCAACTAGCCCTTTGGTCATACACTACCATGGCACGACCTAGACCAACAAGAAAGTAACTACAGCCAACTGGGTCTGCAGTACACTGTTTGGCTAAACTTGGGGACTGAAACCTCAACTAGCCCTTTGGTCATGCACTACTATTGCACTGCCTAGGCTAACTTATGCCGCTCTTGTATGGTGGCCAAAGGTGAATGAGGTGACAGCGCAGGCTAAGCTAAACAAAGTTCAACCCCTGGCATGTTTGTCATGCCTATGCGCTATGCGCACTATACCAACTGCAGCCATGGAGGCAATATTATGCTTGCTGCCTTTACATTTTCCTCCCAGTTGGCTCCGAGGTATGACGCTGGCCTAATAAGCCAGTCGTCGTATGTTCGAATCGGAGAGGTTGTTAGAGTCAATAGGATCACAGCAACTGGCCTTGCAATTGTCCTGCATTCTAACAGCTGGCTGCGAAGTCTGTCGTATAAAAAAACAGAAGGTCAAGTTTCGATAACGGAATATAGCACCTAGACCTTTACATCTTCATGTGAAGAAGGAAGCCGCAAGCGGGTGCAAAGGGTGCTAAGGGTGCAAAGGTGTCGTAACATACTTGAGGGGGACCAAATTGGTCACCTTCGCGTACTAAGAGAGTTCAAACTATCACCCCTAGTAACGATAATCTCTGACTGGATGGAGGCACGGCCTAACATATATGTTCCTTACAGTAAAATTGACACTGATCGCACTGGATGGAGTAATGGAGGGCCTGTTCTTCCATCTGGTACCATCTGTTTCTTTACAGATGGATTAAAAATTGGGTCCTGCACAGGTCCCGGAGTCTACGTTCCGTTTTCCAAGCGGAAGTCTATGCAATATACATCTGCGCCAAGATATGTCTAAAACGAAAGTATAGCACTACTGTTCACTAAAAGTGCATCCAAATTAGTTTGGGAGTGCGGCACAACTTTAAGGGAGCTCTCCCGCCAGAACAAAGTTTCATTATTCTGGGTGCTTGCAGACAGCCTAGCGAGACAAGGGTCTGCTCATCAGTACATTGGTCCCGAACCGTTTCTGGACACCTCCATATCCGCTGTAAAAAGCGAATTACTGACCTGGGAAAAACTAGACAGCATCCAGTTGGTATCAAGCGCAAGGCTGTAGACAAGCTAAACTACTTAACGCGTAGTGAACTGCGCACTATCACGGAACTCCTCATCGGACATTGTCCCACTCTTTACTATTTAAAGAGAATTGGCAAGGTCTTAACCGACATTTGCCACTTTTGCAATTTAGAACTAAAAAGTTCAGCGCACTTGCTCTGCTCCTGTGGAGCTCTTGCGTCTTCCAGTTACAGTTTCTTTGGGAGCTGCCTATTAACTCCATACTCTGTATGGAAAATCCATCCTAAGAAGTTTATTGCTTTTATTAACCATGTTATACCTAATTGGAGCAGTCTTACAACCTAGTTCAACTCCATCAATGGGTATGAGCAATTCGTAAACTGTGTACAGCAATCAAGGCCAGCTACAAAAGACAATCTTCGTGACTGTTGCAGTGGCATTTATGAATCCAAGGCCCTTCTGGCGTACAAT
Source organism: Sabethes cyaneus (assembly GCF_943734655.1). Lineage (NCBI taxonomy): Eukaryota > Metazoa > Arthropoda > Insecta > Diptera > Culicidae > Sabethes > Sabethes cyaneus. The sequence goes on from NC_071354.1 coordinate 86,674,498, forward strand.
AAAAAAAATCTCTCGAAACCGCGCGCTTGCCTGGAAGAGGATGAGCAGGATGAAGGTCTTCTTGTGGACTGTTAGAATGCCGTGAAAACAGCCATTAACAGTGTAGCGGAGAACGTACTAGGCCGTTGTGGTACCGAATCGACGCAATGGTTTGACGAGAAGTGCCAGCAGGTATTAGATGAGAAGAAAGCAGCGCGGGTACAAATGCTGCGTAGAACCACCCGTCAGAATGTGGAGCGAAACAAACAGAAACGAAGACAGCAAACCCGACTCTTCCAGCAGAAGAAGCGCTACCCAGAGGAAAAGGAGTGCGAAGAACTCGAGCAACTGTACCGCTTTCACGACACACGGGAGGTCTATCAGAGACTCAATGAATCTCGCAAAAGCTTTATGCCATGGGCCGAAATGTGCAGAGATAAAGATGAAGTTATGTTGACTGACGACCGTGCGGTGATCGAAAGATGGAAGCAGCACTACGATGAGCGCCTGAATGGCGTGCAGGCGGAAGACGATGATAGCGGAGAAAGCGACCACATTATTAGTGTAGTAAGCAACGAAGATGTGCCACCCCCATCAATAAGGTAAGTTAAAGAAGTCATCCTGCGGCTGAAAAACAACAAAGCAGCGAAAAAGGATAGCATTGGAGCGGAACTTATTAAAATGAGCCCGGACAAGTTGGCCGGCTATGCTGTCTGCATCAAATGATTGTCAAGATTTGGGATACGGAACGACTATCAGAGGTGTTGAAAGACGGGATTATTTGCCCTATCTACAAGAAAGGCGATTAGCCGAGCGATCACTATCTTGAATGCCGCCTACAAAGTACTGTTCCAAGTCATCCTTCATCGAATCTCGTCAATAGCCAATAGACTTGTGGGAAGTTATCAGGCTAGTTTGATGGAAAGTAGGTCTGCAACGGACTAAATCTTTACCCTGTGGCAGATCTTCCAGAAGTGCCGCGAATTCCGAGTCACAACGCATCACCTGTTCATCAATTTTAAAGCCGCATATGATAGTTTAAACCGACAAGAGCTATGGCAAATTTTGTACGAAACGGCTTTTCGGGTAAGCTTACTAGACTTATCATGGCTACGATGGATGGGATCCAGTGCTGTATGAAAATCTCGGTTGGATTGTCGGACCCATTCGAATCTCGCAGGGGACTTCGACAAGGAGATGCTCTTTCCTGCGTGCTATTCAACATTGCGCTGGAAGGTATTATAAGACGAGCGGCGATCGAAGTGCGGGGCACGATTTTCAATAAATCCAGTCAAGTTATCTGCTTTGCTGACGACGTGGATGCTGTCGGCAGAACATTTGATGCGGTGGAAGATCAATACACCAGACTGAAACGCGAAGCAGACAAGATTGGATTGAAGATAAATACGTCTAAAATGAAGTATATGCTGGCGGGCGGGACCGAGTGCGACAGAACCCGCTAGGGCAGTACCGTGGTAATCGACGGGGATGAGCTTGAGGCAGTCGACGAGTCCAAATACCTTGGCTCACTGGCAACTGAGGACAACAATACCAGCCGTGAGATTAAAAGGCGTATTATCAGCGGAAGTTGGAGATACTAAGCACACCACAAAAACTTACGGTCGAACAATCTGAGCCCCAGTGCAAAGTGCACACTGTACAAAACGCTAATTAGACCGGTTGTCCTCTACGGGCACGAGACGTGGATACTGCTAGAATAGAAAAAAAGAGAACGAGCACTCGGTGTTTTCAAGCGGCGGGCGCTAAGAGCCATCTTTGGCGGAGTGCAAGAGAACGGTGTATGAAGGCGAAGAATGAACCACGAGCTCGCGCGTCTCTACGGCAAACTAAGTGTTCGGAAAGTGATTAAAGCTGGACGGATACGTTGGGCAGGACATGTTGCGAGAATGCCGGCAAACTATCCTGCAAAAATGGTTTTCGCATCGAATCCGGTAGGAACAAGACGAAGAGGGGCACAGCGTGCAAGGTGATAAGACCAGATGGAACGAGATCTGGCGAGCACTAGGAGCCCGAGGAAATGGAGACCAGCTGCTACCGACCAAAATAGATGGAGAAATTAAGCTACACAAGCTTTGTCATAAGACGTTAGGCCAATTAGGTAAGTAGATAAGTTGTGAGTTATTTACTACAATACGATTACAATATGCTGACGTTAGCATAGTTTTCTGATTTGTATTTATGACGCTGCAATGCTGTTGGTAACTAAAAGAGTTATCTTTTTTCTAGCCAGTCTTAAAACAAGGTTAATGCAAAAGATATAGCAACGTTCACTTTAGTAACATTGCAGATAATATCATAACATATATTGTCAAAAGAGCAAAATCGAAGTAGAAAGAGTGTTAAGCTAGTCCGTAATAGGAGTCTTTCAAACTAATGCATTGACCTTTCCAATTGTCTTCAATTTTTTAGGTTGCATTTTTTTCTGCCTTCATCGAACAAGGTAAATAAATTTAAGAAGGCATTGTGTTTTCCTAATTGTAAAAAATGGCAACACAATGATTATGCTTTTGTCACTGACTAGATTAGTTTTAGTTCAAAAATCAATAAAAAGCTGTTGTACTTACCTAAGCGTATTAGCAATCGTTCTGGCTGCGGTGTCACACCGAAACACGTGACACATATGAATCCGGGTAAGCCGGTCTCGTGCAACGTAGGCAAAATCTCTGCACGCGTATTTGAGTGTCGTCCATCGGAAACGAAAAAGTAGAAAAAAAAAATCAAAGTTACTAAATTTACTTATTACTGGCTTACGTCTATCAGTTATGCTAACTACATTAAAAATGGATATTGCTTAGTGTAACGTTATAGTATAAATTAGAGTGATCTAAAAAATGAACTACCATGAGGTCAATCTCCTCTCATGAGGGGCTTAGAATTTGGGAAAAGGCAAACTTCCGAACAAACTTTAATTTTTCTGGACGACATCGGACCATTGTTTGACTTTATTTCTCTAATTAAATTTTAAAAATTCAGTTTGATTTTCTGTATAAGAATTTAGTTTTAAATGATCCAATTGAGCTTTCCAAATTGTTATTAAAATTTAGACCGCTCTAATATACACGTGAAGAGTTATCGTTTTAGAGTATTGAGTATTGATACATGTCTTTAAATAACCGAAAGGTGTTGTTCGAATCAACAATGTGATGATAGTTTTGTGAAAATGATCAAAAAATTCAACGAAATAAGTGCAGTACAAGATCAGTTATTTCTTAGTAATTCGTACCTTTCCCTGATAATACATTAACAGGACATTAACAGTAAAGTTGAAACGAAAGTATTACAGCGGTGTTGTGCAGCAAAAAGATAGCAGCAGCAAGAAAATAGAAGAAAAGAGTAGATTATTACAAAACACGATAGACACTTAACTACCTAATTGTGTAATTTTTAAATGAAAAAGTGCTCAATATTAAAAACCAATTGATAAACTTTATTGGAAAAGTTCATTCCAAGTCTCTCTTAGCATTGTTTGTAGCTTTAAATTTATTCAGTGGCAGTATGAGATTTGTTTTATGTCACACAAATATCATTCAATAATTAGCAATGTGGCGAGGAATTTAGAAGCATCATTAACTTCCATCATTAACATCCGAAACATGTAGCATATCTCCGTAGCAAGTAATAAAATAAGAGTTGCTCCCTACTTGTAACTTTTTCTCAAAGTTTTAACATCGTTTTGCAACAACCTTTCATTATTGCGATGTTATTTCGTAATGGATTTCTTTGTATTGACGAAATAAATAAATGAATTCAATTTCGCTTTCAACAACACAAAGAGCAAGTTTTTGCTCGTGAAAGGTGTAGTTTTTGAAATCCTATTTTTTTAAGTACTGGAGAAGAAAAACATATTTAAAAAAACGCATTATGTACGTACCTTCCATTATCTCTGCCAACACCCCAGACACGTATCGTGTGAATTGGCTGCGAGTTTAGTATTGTCAGTGTTTCCGGATCAATTAGTTTTAAAGCACCTTCATCTAAGTCCATAAACAAGTCCTTGCCCTGAAATTATCACGTACTTAATATACAAAGCCAAAAACAAAGAAACCCGTTGGTTAAATATCTTACATCACCCCATCTACCGACAACATCCAGCAGTTCATTTCTGCCGAGCGATAGATCCACTATACATTTGTTAACCGCCTTGGAAGATCGCTCCGGTGTAAGATCTTCCTCTGCAATTTCCACCCAACCCAGGGATCTAACTGCAAAACGGATCGGTCGGTCCGTGTCCGATTTGAGAGGAAAACTTCGGCGTCTGTAAAACAAGGGTTGGCATCAAATATCAAATAATAATCAAATAACCTCGTCAACCGGTAGAATCTATACGCACTTCAACGCTATGTCCTCCCTCCGTCGGCGTTCGTCCTCCTGGTCGAGAGCAGAAATTGTGCTGCTGCGCGTGACGGACGTGATACTTTCATGCAATCGACCGCTGCTGGACGAGGCCGAACTAGTTTCCGGTTTCGGTGTACCGTAAAGATTGGCCAATGTTTGCGAAAACATAGAATTTTGTACGCATCGAGGCGTTGGCATGGTTGCAGTTTTGCTAAGCTCTTTCGGTGGTTCTTTTGGCCAAACTGGTGGCTCCCGTTGGATTGTTCCTGATTTAATGTGCCAATAATATGGTCCTCCATTGTCTGAAAACATTCAACAAGCGATTTAGTGATCTGTTGCGAGAATGAAAACGCAAGAAACAAACCTTCATGTTTTTCCCAACCAGGTGGAAGATCCTTCGTTTCATCCTTGTCCTCTATACCTTCAATATCCTCCTGTTTGTCCTTCTCATCATCTTCCTCCTCGTTGACGTCATCGTCCGGAGCTATTTCTCCAATTTCATCTTTCTTTTTATTTGGCAGCGCATATAAATCCTCAGCATTGAGTGTGCCGGCTATATGTTTAATTTCTCCCTCAGTTTTTTCCTCTTTTTCCGAAACTTCATCCTTCTGCATTTCGGATTCGTTGGGTGACCCATCTAGCAGTTTCTGCTTGTGCTTTGGAGATCTGCCGATAAAATGATTTGGTGAAAACTTTTTCCGATGCAACAAAAAATAGCCTACCCATCAACTTCCTTGCAATCGACGCCCATGGTACCAATGTCCAGGTATCCCTTCCGGTTGGTTCCGAGCATTTGGTTCGGATCACGCACTAAATTCACTGCACCAGCGGGCCGTAGGGTACCTTGCTGTTGCAATTCAGAGATTATCTCCTCGTATAGATGCGAGTTGCGCTCCATTCGCAAAGGGTCCATGTGATAGTTGGGATTTTCGTAGCTTAGCAAGCCGTTTTCTGTAAGCAAAAATTTAAGGCCAATTACTATCGGGAACGGAGTACTTGGCGTTTGGGAAAATGATTCAGTACAAATGTGGACTAATCAATCATCAAGCATTTTCAGCATCTAAACAATCAATGGGGAAATGAAGGAAAGCATGCATTATTAGTTTTTTCGCATAATGTTCTGGGGAGTTTCGTGCAAACTAAAGGTTCTGTACTATCACTACTGTACCTATTTGAAAACGCAAAAATGATAAAATTATGCTTATTGAGTTCAAAAGTGCCCCTTAAAATTTTGTAAAACTGAAACATACGCAACTGCGAAAAACACAAATCCTCTAATATTGGCAATACCTATAACGAAAAGAATAATGGCTTAACTCTAAGGTGCTTTACAAATATAATGTTTGACTTGCTGCTTTTAATAAATTGAAACTAACAAAATTTCTTAAGAAAATAAAGAAAAAAAAAACAATAAATCTGGTCTCAAGCTAACTGGTATACTCAGAACGCACTTTAACCTTCCTATTTTTCGTCTGAATTAAACCAGCTGTGGGAAAATAATGTCAGTCACGGAATGCAAATATCGGAAGAAACCGGTGAGTCACGTAACTACTATGCAGGAGCACGAAAAATAAAGTTTCACATTCGAGCCGGCGACGGTTAGTATGTAGGAGTCCGCTACCCGCTCCGTAGAATTCCAGTAAAAGCGGCACTTGACATTGAACATTGTCAGGCTATTGATTTTTTAGCTATCATTCATGATCCTGGCATCCTGGTGAAAGAGGAACTTTCGGGCTTTTGTTTAGTTGCAATTTTCCAATTGACTTTCGATGTAGTTAAAATAGATATAGCGTAAAATTGACACTTTTAAATACCGAATTTTAAATACGATGATAATATCGTTTTTTGATGACAATTATCAAGAAAGTCCAACAACGCGCTGCCAAAAAATCAGGCTCAAACTTATAAAAAGAATGAAAGTTCTATTACTTATTACAGTCCAAAAAAAAAGACCGAAAGTACTTCACACAACAACAACAAAGGCCCTCTTTGAAAAAAAGACCGGTTTTTGTCAAACCTTCCTTTCGTTGCTATTTCATCGTTATTTAATACTTCTTAAGCCTTTTTGTGCATTTTTCATGAGTAAAGTATTGAGGAAACCCTACTCAAACCTTTTGAAAAGCGAACTTCATATTTTCCTCCTTTATATCTATGAAAATATAAGGTTTACAATCAAACTGTTGGAAGATTAAAAGGAAATCACTCAAGGAGCTTGAAAAAATATGATTTTTAGTGGAAGTGCTTCTAATTATTGTCTTTTTCTATTTGAAAACTAAATTTTTATTTCGCTTATCACCACAAGGTATTCTGTACCGATCCCGAGATACAGCATTTTGAAGCAAATATCTCCCAGTCTCTCATGCAAAATTAAGAGCAAAATTATACCTTCTTAAAACAATGAACCTACATGTAACGAAAAGACGTTTATGCTATTATGGCAGCATATAAACAGCATGTAATAAAAATTTCCTTAGCAGTGATGCTAACTTTTTAATTTTCCGTATGTGCCGTGCTGAATATTGCTTTCACTACTCCGCCATTCGACATCTTTGCAATGTGGTCAGCCCACTGTAGTCTGTCATATTTTACTCGCTTCTACACGCTTGGTATCTCTCCGATTAACACCGATGGTATCGATATCATCCAATAGCACCTTCCAAGCCAATGTTGTTTGTTGACCTGTCGTCTTGCTTCAAACCATTGAACGATTCACGAATGATTTCGACGTTTCACTCGCATTTCTGACACTTTATGTTGAACCGTCAAGAGTGGCCCCAGGCAGCCTAATTAGTTTTGGTAGAAAACTATGCGCAAGACTAATCCGCTGCAATTAATTTCGTTTAACTGAATTGTACATCGCCTTGAAGTTTATGAACAAATAATGGGTTTGCTGGTAAAATTCTCGGAATTTGTCAAGAATCCGTCTCAAGGTTCTTTGTGAAGCGTCCTTCTCGAAAACCGCAATGATATCTGCCAACAAGAGCTTCCTGTAACGACTTCAGTCTATGGAACAGGATGTGATAGAGAATTTTAAATGCAGAGCTGTGAAGAGTTATGCCGTGATAATCAATATGTTCTGGACGATGGCCTTTTTTGTACATACCCAGCTAGCACCAAGTCGTACATCAATGTACGAGAATTATCGTAAATATCTCTTAAAAAATTCGGAATCGTAACTAAAGCTTGAAAATGTCCGCCCAAGTTAATTTTCAATCCTATATAATGATAATAACTGACACACATACGATTTTCAATACAGAATTGTGTAGTAGTACGGAGGAAGTCGCGCTTAATTGGATATTATCGTATATAACTACGTATATAGATGAAATACGTATAATTATTTCGCGAAGTATCTTCTTTGCCCGCAAATACTGCGAAGCCTATATCTTCTGAGCAACGAATAGTAAACCGAACACCACCAACATATGCACTTACCAAGGTGTGGACGTCAAGCACGAGGATTCCGCACTTAAACTGTCGAACTTGAAGCAGTAGACCCCTCATGGACACCCTCTCCCTCCAAACGAAAGAAAATTTGGTCTATACCTTCATGCTTAGAGCATAGGGAAATTTATGGGGATGGTTGTACGATCCTCGTCGTTGTCATCAGCAGTTTAGAGCCGGGGTGTGAAGGAATTCTGTAGAGGATTCGTACTGAAAAAAAGCAAAGCCTGGGTGCTAATTCCGTTATCGAAATTTGACCTTCTGTTTTTTATACGACAGACTTCGCAACCAGCTGTTAGAATACAGGACAGTGCGGGGTCAGTGCTACGGTCCTATTGACTCTAACTGAATGTCTTGCTTATAGAACCAGGAGTCTTATATGAGAATCCAAGAGTTAAATCTCCGGGATACCTAACACTCGGTTAGGCAACTATTCACTATGAAATAAAATTCATATGGATTCTAAAAGCAGGAGTCTGGTGTATTAGTGAGGATATTGGTCTAATGGGGGTTTGTACATTGTCAGGTTTGTACGGCGGCTTATGCGTCTGGATCGTAGCGTTTTGTGAAGGGAAACGTAGGCTCGATATCCGGCTGAATAGGCCACTGGATCGCCTTATTTGTGTTATTGTCCGCGACTACCAGCAGTCCTACATACACGAAATCAATTACCACTTTTGGTTCATCGCCGTCAACGATTTGCTTTGATTTGTCCGCAAAACGGCACGTCACCTACGTAGCCAAGAAATCAAACCTCTCGTTTCGAAATCTGCTCATCGAATCACCTCAAGAGCGATGTTGAAAATCATGCAGGATAAGTTGTCAGCTGTACCCTCGCCACGTCTTGAAGAGTCTCGATACTATGGACTCCAACAGCCTCTCCAGCCGAGATTCGAGCAGTATATCTGCAGTATTGTTGTTTAGCATTCTGAAAACATGGCCAATATTATACAATGATTGCTTACATGCTATGTATTATTCCAGTTGATTAGTCGTTATTTAAGTAGTTTTCTGGACATGGTGATGTCAATACTTTCACAATGCTGATTATAAAAATGCATCATGCGATTGATGAGGTTATTTTTTGCGCATCTTGTTCTGTTTGAGTTTTACGAAAACATTTGTCGAGATCTTAAACTGCAACTGGGTACATAAAAGTTTAATTTAAATGGTATTTCGCTAGACTGTACCCGTTGGGAAATAATGTCATTGATGAAGCCAAGATTCTCAGCATCCGCTATTAGAAACTTCGGGGAAACTGTTGCGGGGCTTTTGCGATCCTGTTGATCTTAGCAGTCCCTCCCAGTTGCTATTCAAATACACGACGACTGGCTTGGTAAACAAGTGTGCTTCAAGGCCTGTTGGAACTTGATTACTTCAAAAGCCTGTCAAAACGGTCATTAATAGTGTAGCAAAGTGCATTTTCAGGCCGAGCGTGAAGTGTTAGCATCTAATGGATGAGAAGATCATGACACAGAATGCAGCGCAGAGTTTCTCGTCAGAACGTGAAACAATGTAAACAAAAACAGAGGCAGTAAACCCGACTCTTCCAAGAGAAGAAGCCCGTTAGAAAGAGAAGGAGTATACTCCATCGTATCGTTTTTATAAAACCAAAAATTTCTTTAAAAGCATAATGAATCGCGCAAATCCCGAAATGTACAAGAAAAAGGAGCCAATATTTTGAGAGATGAGCGTGCGGTGATTGAAAGATGAAAGCAGCACTTCGTTGAACACCTGAATGGCGTGTAGCTGAAGACCAAGATAGATAATGAAGCGACTTAATCGGTGTAGTAAACGACGTGCATGTGTCACCTCAAACGATAGGAGAAGTTAACGAAGCATCCACCGGCTAAATAACAGAGCAGTAGGAAAGGAGGATATTGGTCCGAAACTTTTTTAAAACGGCTCTGGACGAGCTGCCCCAATTAGCCGCTTGAGTTTTATTACGTTCCTCTAGTGGTTTTAATGACCACTTTAATAAAATCGCTAAAAAAAACTATGAGCTCCACTAGATGTCTCTTCTGATGAGCGCTATAAAACTGCCTTTCGACCAAGTGACCCACTTAAACTTAACTTCTTTAAGAGTCAGGTAGTTTTATCACGCTATGCTGAAAGGCCTTATCTCGTTTGTTTCTTGACGGATCTTCATTCTCTTTTCACCAGTCGACTGGACATGAAGTCTAGTTTTGGAACAAAATATGAATATTATTAAATTTCCATGGCAGAAAAAGATAAAAGCGATGAAAAATATCAATTTTTGACATACTCTCGGATAACCCGGAATATCCTCGGGGTCCGCTGACTACTGCGAATTTTGAATTATTTTAGAAATACTAGAAAAAATTTCCCGCCGAATGCAATTGGGTTCATTTAAAATGTCTTATTTTATAGAAGATAGCCGGATAAGGTCGTTTGAATTTCGTCGAAATTTTGAATGTTCCTATCATTTTCACTAACCCCTGTGTCCGTGAGCAGAAAAGCTTAAGTTTTACTGTCAAATCATCCTGATCGATTTGGCTTTTAACTACCATAATAAAATATCCGATACAATAAATAATAAATTTTCAGCAGTTTCTGTTGTTGTGCAGCATATGCGTAAAAATTTTATCGTACGTATTGGAATGATAGGTGGACTTCTGAAAATCAGATATTTAAACAAAATAAATACATTCAACTAGACAATCTCGATTTCTAGCAAAATCATTCTAGTTACTTCTTGTAACATGAAAACCAATTGATATCAACATTTTTTCTATAATTCACACATTGCTTGGATGGATTTTTGTTCGCGGGTAGAAAAAGGCTAGAATATGACAATATGACCTTACATTAAAAATGGTTTCGGTATTGAACTCTTTTCTACTATTCTTCATAACAGCAGCAAAAAGTTCCCAGTTGGCCATGTGGTAAGATGATGGTCTAATAAGCCAGTCGTCGTATCCCAAGTAACAATTCCAAGCTTACTACGTACGTATATAGTGGTTTTCATGACCACAGCTACCGCCATAATTTAATAAAGTATTTCGCTTTTTGCTCTGGTAAAAGCTAAGTATCAGTTCGCCAGCTTTGTCAACTTGAAAATATATCCGTGAGCATAAAAGCTAAAGTTTTACTGTCAGATTATTCTGAACAATTTGGTTGATAGATAACATACCTTGTTCGGATATGAACCAGTTTTTTGTAGCAACCGATTATTTTTCGGTAATGCTCAAACTGCAATATATTTAAATTAAAACAAATTTTCAAAATATATACATTTAACTTACAAGAAGTGGTTTTACGTTTTCCGCTAACACTTTCTTCCTATCCTACGCTTGCTACAATTTATGGTTTGGCAATACGTTTTGTGCCTAAGGTCAACTTGGGGTGAGCTACCCTACTAGTAATTTCCGCGGCTGCGAATGCAGAGGTTCGATCTGGTAAGTATACTTTTTTACACTTTTGTTTTATTTGTTTTAGACTACTTACAACGGATTTACGGTTGGTTACGTTGATTATTCTTTACAGGTAAGTATCCCAGGCTACTATGGTATTTCGACGGTTGCTATATCTGCAGGTAAGTATAAACAGGTATTGTTTACATTTTGGTATACATTAATTTCACTGCATAACTTGTTCCTTACCACTCAAAACACTAACTTCTACCACTTATCAGGCGCTGTTTCGCGAACCCGGTGCTATTTCGCACGTTGAAAATGGTAAATAGTCGATATTAATCAGAATTAGCTTTGAAACACTTTCTATTTGTTTTTCAGAACACTTTTGCGATGGCGTTTTTTTATTTATCTTCGCTCTTCTTTTACCCTCTAACCAACATAAACGTCATAAGCGATGTTGGCAGTGTTGCCATATATGCGGTATCGTAACATACCTAATAAAATATCCCATAGAATAATTAATGAATTTTCAGCAGTCTTAGTTCGTTTGCAGCATATGCGCATTATATTTTATCGTGCATATTGATATGATAGGTTGATAAAATCAACGCGTCACTGAAATTTTGCAATTCTCGAAAGCTGGTTGTTTTAATAAAATAAATATATTTAGTTAGTCAATCTCAACTTCTAGCAGAATCATTTTAGTTGCTTCCTGATAATAACTTTCTTTCTGCAAAACATTTTGCTTTGATGAATTTTTGTTTGCGAGCTAAAGCAAAATATTAGACTATGGCAATATGCTTACTTTACTTTAGTGGCAACGGTCCATTACCGATCCTGCGCCGACCGAATTATGGTCCTCCAAAACCGTCGGTCCTGGGCTGCCGTTCTCCAATCACCACGAGCACCAGCTGAACGCGCATCGTCTTCGACAGCACACGCCCTCCAGGTGCGGGGTCTGCCTCGGAGTCTACGGCCTCTTCCTGGTTCTCTGCTGAAAATAGTTTTGGCTACCCTTCCATCGCAATTCTGGCCACGTGTCCAGCCCACCGCAGCCTGCCATATTGCACTACCTTCACTATATCAGCATATTTGTATACTTGGTACAGCTCGTGATTCATGCGTCTGCGCCACACTCCATTTTCCATCTTGCCACCAAGTATAGATTACAGAATTTTACGCTCAAAAACCACAAGCACTTGCCGATCAGCTTCCTTTAGCGTCCATGATTCGTGTCCGTAAAGGGCCACCGGAAGGATTAGTGTTCTGTAGAGCGTCAGTTTTGTGCGAATTTGCAAACTACGGGACTTCAGCTGGCTACGTAATCCGTAGAAAGTCCGATTCGCGGCTGCAACTCGTCGTTTCACTTCGCGGCTTACATCATTGTCACATGTCATGAGTGTACCAAGGTATATAAATTCCTCCACTACTTCATATCGTTCCCCATCTAACTTCACCTCGGCACCAACACCACTTGGGCTCCCACGTTCCCTACCAGCAACCATGTACTTCGTTTTGGCGGTGTTAATGGTAAGTCCCAATCTCGCCGCTTCCCTTTAAAAGGCCTGAAGGCCTCTTCCTCTGCTCTACGGTTGATTCCGATGATATCGACGTCATCCGCAAAACCAAGAAGCATGTGAGATTTCGTGATGATGGTTCCATTCCTTTCCACGTTTGCCCTTCGTAATGCACCTTCCAAGGCAATGTTGAATAGCAGGTTAGAGAGTGCATCCCCTTGCTTAAGTCCATCCACGCAGCTGAGGTCTCACCTGCTATTTTAACGCATGATTTGGATCCGTCCAGCGTCGCACGAATCAGAGTAACTAGTTTCGTCGGAAAACCATGTTCTAGCATTATCTGCCGCAGGTCATTTCGTTTAACTGAATCGTACGCCGCTTTAAAGTCCACAAATAGATGGTGTGTCTGCAAGTTGTTCTCCCGGAACTTGTCTAGCAGCTGACGCAGGGTAAACATCTGATCCGTCGTGGAGCGACCCTCACGAAAACCAGCTTGGTACTCGCCGACGAAGGACTCCGCTAACGGTCTCAGTCTACAGAACAGGATACAGGAAAGCACCTTGTAGGCAGAACTGAGCAATGTAATTTCTCGATAGTTTTTACACTCCATTCGATGTCCCTTTTTGAAAAATGGGCAAATGAGGCCATTCAACTACTCCTCCAGCATTTGTTCTTCTTCCCAGATCCTGACAATGATCCGGTGAATTGCTTCGTACAGCCGCTCGCTCCCCGGTTTTAGAAGTTCAGCCGGGATACCGTCCTTCCCAGCAGCCTTACCGTTTTTCAGCTCACTGATTGCCTTCTTAACCTCCTCCTGTGTTGGTGGCTCCACAGCTTGACCATCGCTTACAATTTCTATCCTAACCCTGCTGATCTCCGCATTTACCTCTCAATTCAACAGTGTCTGAAAGTGCTCCTTCCACCTGGTTGCTACCGCCGTTTTGTCGGTAAGCAGGTTGCCAGCACTATCATTTCACATCACAGGCATGGCAAAATTCCTGCATCTCACCGTTTTATAGAAACTCTGTGTATCGTTGTTGGCGTATCGCTCCTCTGCGCCGGCGAGCACGTGCTCCTCGTGCTCGCGTTTCTTTAGACGCTGCACAGTGGGGCGACTCCATACAAATGCTGGCCAAGCATAAAAATCTCTTTAAATCAAGGATAATATGTGGTTCTTGAGTAATTTTGGGGTGCTGAGTCCGAATTTCAGGTTTATTTTGCATTAGAACGTATATTTTTTGTGCTAGGGAGAATTTTCGACTATTTTTCAAGTATTTTTTAAGTATAATGACGTATAAGAAATGAGGGTCATTTGCAAAATTATTGCAAATGGATTTTTATAGGATAAAACATTATATAAAACAATACAAAGCAAGTATGAGCTTTAATAATCAACACAAAATCCATATGAGTTAATATTAATCAAAAATCAAAACTTTTCCCCTTATTAGTTTTCTTGATCTTCTTTATCTCCTTCTTCTTTTTCTTCTTCTTCTTCTTCCTCTTCTTCTTCTTCTCCTTCTGCAGAATCACCCGTTTCACGTTTCGTCTTCAATAGTAATATAGCGTTCTCAGAAAGATTTTTCTAATTACATTTTTCCGTTTCGAAGAAGCTGTAACCTTTATTCGGAGGAATAAGAAGACTAATAATTCTATCACGATTTGTATTTTCACGCTCATTTTTGCATGTAAAATATTGTCTTGTATTTTTATCACTATTTTTAGCATAAGGCAATAACCTTATTTTCGTGAGGGTCAATACCGGTGTAGTGGCTAGCATTCATGCCTCTCACACTGAGGACCGTGGTTCAATTCCCAACCCCGCAGAAGTCACGAATGTCCCGAGTTGTTGAAGTGACTATAATTAAACAAAAAAACTTATTTTTGTGCTTCTTCTGTCATTCGTCCTATCAGCAATATGGTTGTCTAGATTCATTTATGACCGCGAATTCAAATTCTTTGCATTGCAGTGACGTATTATATAAGGACTATACTCTGACATAAAGGTTTTTGGTATACAAACAATAAGTTTCGAATTTTTCTGAAATAATGTGTTCAAGAACTTGCTACAAAAAAATTCTCAACTTTTTAATTAATTTCATATCTATACCCGTGATTCCAGAACTAATACCCGGATTGGCATAAGATCTTCGAGCTGTATTTCCGTCATTACTATCGCTGTATCCTCCAGATTTCCTCCAACCTCTAAAATCTAGTCAATATGCAATATGGACCATACATTCGAAGCAGCTTATCCAACCATGTAAAGAAGATATCCCATAATTAAGATATCTTACGTTTGCTTTGAGTGTTTGCATTTTGTCTATATTGTTGAATTCTGATATAGTAGCCTTACAAGCGTAACATCTGTGCTCTGCGCTACTCTGCGCTAAATGAGACTATATCCATTTGAAAGCTTATATTTTACGCTAACTTTTACCGGTAGTGTCAATAGTGGCGAACCTTGGCTTCAAAACTTTTAAGTGTGTTTTACGCGAAAATATGGCACTTTTTTAATAAAAATTGAAATTGTGGCATACTATGATAAAATTACTGCATACTCACTTAATGGGTTTTATTCAGCACTATTTTTTGAAGAACTTTTCCTTAGACACCGTTGAAATCCGAGCTACCATTACACCTCTAGCATGTTTTGACATATTGGGTTATTTTTCAAAAAAACCCTAAAACATGCTGAGATAGCATACTTTAAAGATTCATAGAAAATTCAAATTTCGTCATATTGCTCTAAAATTTTGGATTTGAACACTTCAATAGTATAGAATTACAGGAAAAATACAACGGAGAGTCGAAATGAACTTTCATTTTTTGGCTGCTGGCCAGCGATTCCCCACTGTGCGCTGGATTCTTCTTTCTTTCTTCTTCTTTTTTCCGCAGCTCTAGTCTCTCTGTACCTCTCTCTGTTTTGACATGTTGCCGCAGTGAGCCTGCGACTCCTGGCCTGGTTCTTTTCATCTGTCACTCTCTGGCATTCAACATCAAACCAGCTATTTAGCTGTCTTCCACGCGTCGTTCCTACCACCTCTCTCGCAGCTGATTCGATGGCACCATGGATGTTCCTCCACAGCCCATTTATATCTTCTTCTTCTACCTGCTGCTCTGCGATTCGTTGGTCAAGCTTCCTGGCGTACTCCACTGCTACGTCGTCTGCCGTTAACCGCTGGATGTTGAAACGCAGCGTCCTATCAGTGCGAGCTTTCGCCGACAGCCTTGCGCTAATCTTACTCACTGCGAGATAGTGATCAGAGTCGATATTTGGTCCCCGAAAAGACATGATCGACCTGAGAGCTAGAGTCTCTATTTGGATGCCTCTAGGTGTGTTTCCGAATTTTCAAACGTGGAAAGTAGGTGCTACAGATGGTCATTCCTTTGGCCGCGCCAAAATTTATGAGCCTCAGACCGTTATCATTTGTCGACAGATGAAAGCTATGTCTTCCAGTGACTGGAGGGAATAATTCCTCCCTCCTGATCTGCACGTTTGTATCTCCGATGATAATTTTCACGTCGTGTTTTGGGCACTCTCCATAGGTCCTCTCAAGCCTGTCGTTAAACTCGTCCTTAGGATCATCGGATTTATTATTTGTCGGTGCGTATAAGTTGATTAGGCTGTAGTGGAAGAATTTGCCCTTAATCCTCGACACGCATATAGGGTCATCTACGGGCTTCCACCGGATAACTTGCTTTTTTCGCTTTTTTCCCAACACTACGAAACCGACTCCATGTTCTGCTTTTTTACCGCCACTGTAGTAGATGTGGTACTTGAAAGAAGTGCCTGCAATAGGGTCTACTGCACGGAACTCCCTTTCACCGGAATTTGGCCACGGAACTTCCTGAATAGCAGCGATCTCCACTCCGAGTTGATGCAGCTCTCGAGCAAGCAAGCCAGCCCGTGCCGGTTCATGGAGAGTTCGGACATTCCAAGTACCAAGTGTCCAATCGTTATCCCTTAATCGCTTCCTTGTCCCTTGCCGTGTCCTATACCGATTGTTCCATCCTGAATTTCTTTCTTCGTTGTTCATGGTAATTGAGTTTTCGGTATACTACCTCACCGGGAAGTTTTTTCCTAATCTTGGTGTATATATTCAATTAACGAATTCTCCAACTTCTGCTTGTAGCATCTTGGTATTGCGGAATACCATAATAAAACCAGAGGGAATGATTAATACCGCAATAAAACCTTTATAATGATCAATTAAGTCCAAGCGGTTTTAGAATTGTCACTAGGGCTGACCAGCTGTTTGCATCAATTGATTATTAAAATTTGAAATTGAGGAGTGGAAGAATGGTACTATCCGTTCTAATTACAATAAGCTGAATTGTGGAAACTACCGAGCGATCATTATCCTGAATAACACCTACAGATTATTGTCCCGAGTCAACTTCCAACGATCGTATATTGACCAAGAGATTCATAACAAGTTATTAGACCAGTAATATAATAGATGCTCCAGAAGTACCGGGAATTACCCGGTGTTTATTGGCCGACTTCAAAACGGCCCAAATTAGTCAATTTGAGATTATGAGGTAGTCGACGAGTTTATATCCTTTGATTTACTGGCAACCGAAGACAACAATATCAGCCGTGAGATTAAGAGTCGTATTATTAGCGGAAGTTATACCTTCTATGGCCTCCACAAGTATTTGCGGTCAAACATACTGACCATTGTACAAAACGCTAGTTAGACCGGTTGTCTTCTGATAGGCATGAACCGTGGCTATTGCTTAAAGAGGACCTGCCAGTAGTCGGAGTTATCAACCGAGGGGTGGAAACATCTTTTTTGAAGTGCAAAAGTACTGTGTATGGAGATGAAGAATAAATCACGAACTCTCGCATCTGAATGACGAACCCGGAAGGTGGCTGAAGCTGGACGGATACACTGGACAGAATATGTTTTTAGAATGCCGGAAAACTACCCTGAAGAAATAGGGTTTGCATCAAATCCGGTTGAAACAAGTCAAAGAAGAACGCACTAAGCGAGGATGCAGGAGCAGATGGAACAAGATTAAGCGAGCACTGCAGCGGTAGAATGTCTGGGTAATCTCATTGGAATCGTGTGGTGGAATTCAGCATGAAATTCGCACAGGATACCGTGCTAATATAACCAGGATTCTTGTATGAGAATCCAACAGGCGAATCCTCAGGATTCCTATAACTCGGTGAGGGAGACACCTTTACTATGAAATAACAATCTTTGGAATTCTGAAAGCAGAAAGCTGGTTGCCCACTAGAGACTATAGCTGTCATGGACGATTATGCAGGTCACCGATAACTTAAAATCCAACAACGAATCTAAGCTGAAAATCAGAACTACTTTGTCCTTCATGACCGAGGAGTATCACCGCGGCATTGGGATGGTAAATGGCTGAATAATGCGCTCCAGAACCACCGAGAGGTTCCACAGCCTCTTATTCAGCAACTCCTATCTCGACCTCCTCGTGGTACCATCCGGGATACGTTCCTTAGTGGAAATCGGACAACCGGTGGAAACTAGGGTCGTATGCGGACAGAGAAGGGGGCACTCATGCGAAGGCTGAAGTGTGAACTCTCCGCCTGCAAGACGGTTCTCTTGACTCCCAGGAACCAAAGCAGAGGGTCCAAAGCCCCTATATGGTTGTAATAGCTGTTATCCATGACTATTATGTAAAAATTTGAATGGATAAACCCCTAATCCAAAGTGGGACGCGACCCGTGCCGAGGGATGAATGGTGGAGGGGGTTCTATAAATTCTCTCGCCGCAACGGAGCCTGTGGAGTACCAGGGCGCCCTCCACAACAATTTGCCCTTGCTGCATCAAGCCGGTCACTGATGCAGTGGACGATTTCCTACCGTGCAAGCTCTCTCTGCCGAAAAACAAAAAACGAATGAGGTGGAAAGGAGAGTAGGGGAGGAGCAGGACTTGAACGATGCGCTAGCAGAGGTTCAGTCCTGATCCTCGTCTATCCTCAACACGTTGACTCGTTGTGAGTCGACAAACGAAGATGTGGCTCCAACTCTCTACTCACGGGTCGAAAATCACTCTGCCTGATCTCTGACTGTGGTGGAGGGTGGGCTGAAACAAAAGGAGAGCCGAACGGTTATGGCCAGTAGGATGGCTGTACAGTCGCTCAAACAATCTAAAAAAGAATATCGAGAACGTCGAACGTCGAAAAGAATATCGAGAACGTCGAGTATCCACCGCTAGGTTACTCAAAAGTTGCTGAGTCTCAATGAGAGAGATCTCAGCAAGCTTACCGGTCTTGTGACAGGACATTATCCGAGTAAATAATATCTTCGGAATCTTAGTTTCGTACAAGATGATTTTTAACCTCGGAGCACTTGCTCTACTATCGTGGAGCACAAATAGTACGCAGACTGCAGTATCTCAAAAAGGGGAGACCTGGTTGGCGTCGCCGATGAGGATACTAGGTTCATAAACCTAGTCATACCTGATTGGCACAAGTCTCGCTCCAGCAACCAGCCTGTCACTTCCTCAATAAGTGATAGGTAAGTTTGAAGCGTGCAGTAAAATAATAAAACGGGGCATACCACAATACTTCAAAATAATGGACGCAGTGGTAAGAGTACCCAACAGAGGAGGAGATGAAGAAGATCACCGCGGCACAACACTAACGACAAAGTTCTTATATCACACTAATATTATGAGCCTGACAATCATTTGCCTTTTGCTTGTGAATTGTAATTGTAATTGTAATTGTAATTTATTAGAGATACGTTAACCACTTAGTTTAGAACTTTGTTCAGGGTCAAGGATTTTACCGATTACGAATATTTTCAGTACTTGAAAACATAAATGTAGTTGTTGCATAAGAATATCGTTTGTCATTGTAACGAAATTCTAGCAAAATGCTTAGTATTAGTGCTGTGAAGAAGACAGACGCACAAAATCGTCACCATCAACTTAGATATTTGTTGAATTTCGATAGGATAAAACACTGTAAAAATAGTTACAGCTAGTTTTTAACATAAAATGATATAGCTACGACATACTTTTTGATATAGAATATTTACAATACAAAGTATACAGATTATTGATGTCATGATTTTGGATCAATCTCTGTTCCATCGCTTTCACTTCAAATATGATTACAAAAAAACATGGTCACAGGAGAAAGTGAAGCAAATACAAATTAATATTCCTACCCATGTATACAAATGTCATCATTTGGCGCCAGACATGCTGCCTACCTTTATTACTTTTTCGACTCTTGGGCTTCTTTCTAGTAGGAACGACATATGACATTACCAGGCGAACGCATTGGAAAAACTTCCAACTTGGTAATCGCGCCGCACGAATACGCAACGTGTGTACCTACCTAGGTACCTATACAGTGTAGGATACAGTCATAAAATGATGAAGTAACGAGGAAAGTGAACATTTTCCTGTGTGTTAGGAAATTGCTTCTTGCTTCTTCGAGCCTTTGGTATCGGATTGGTTTGAGGGAGGTCATGACAGGCGGAACGGCTGTAAATGTAATACCGCCTAAAAAGGGGATCTCTTGCGAGAACACATAATGCTGACAACTTTCGATATTTCAAAGAATCATACCATTCGTGAATCAATTTAGCGAAGATCAGGCAGGCTTGATCCGTCGAGATAAAATATAGTAATTTTGTATGTAGATTATATGTAAATTTCATTTTATCATCAATAAATTTAAGAAGTAAAATATTGGCTAACATCTCCTAGTATAAATAAAATAAAATTCCTCTTGTCAATCAGAAGGTCTCATTCATAATTTAATACAATTTTGACATTCAAGTTATTTAAACATCATATTTTTCACTAGTCATTTAACCTGTTTAATTTCGGTATAAATTTTACGTAAAGTTTCAAACAAATCTGTATGTTATATAAATTAGAATCATGTCTATTAAACTATTACCTAGTTTAGTTAAATATAAATTATTACAATTCAACATAAGAAAACCAAACTAAGATGCTGTTACTACATGCTTGATATTCTGCAGCAGTCTAACAGAATGATACTACGACTACCATGATACTAAGGCTACCAAAACCGAAAACTGTAGAGAAATAAAAGGATACCGGTGATGACCGAACAGCTTTCTCGTGGTTCCAAAAGCAAAAGTCTAAAGCGGGTACATCCAAAAACCAACGGACAAAAGTATGAAAGTTACAGGAAAAAGCAAGAAAATGAAAACTTTAAAGTAGAAAATCTGCCTCGTCCTGTAAAATCACTCGAAAGCGCATTGTGAATGTTTTCCTAGGTGTGAACAATGTGGAAATAGTGTAGTGTGGCAATTCAAACTATTTAAACACAAAATTGGTAGGTATTTAAACTGTATTGGAAGGTGAGAACAGAAGAAAAAACAATATTTAGGGTCGAAAAACACCCATGAAAGGAAGGAACAACACTGTACCAACATTAAATTACCTAGGAAAATGTCGTCATCATCGATATTTTGCTGATTGGCTAGCGTAGCGAGAGCTGCCATAGTTCTACAAAATTCAATTAATGAGGGTGGCGGTAGCAGCACCACGCTCAATGGCGATCGACTCAAAATTTCACCCGACAACATTCAAAAGTGAGCAGGTCACGGCGCTTACCTGTAAAGAGAAGAAAAAGTCGTTAGTAGTGTGCTTAAACAAGCAATAGATAAAAAAGATGAAGTTTATTGATTACAAAACTCTATTTCTTGTCATCGCAAACATGAGAACAATATTATAAGTGTTATAAGTTTCACAAGTTTGATTTTGTCACTAAATTACCTATGAAAATATTCGCTCCTTTAAGTCCCATGGCTGTTAACGTTTCAGATCCGACTTTAAGTGAAAGAATTATTCCGGTTGTTATCAAATTCAGCTTAATCAGCACACCAATTAGTACACTATTGATTGCGTTGATGAGCAAACACATAGATATTAATGCAGCACGGTATTCGATATGATTGCCGTAGTGCGCCACTTTGAGACTGTTCTACTGTTAACTTCACTACGTTGAATACTATCGAATCGAATACACATTCAGTCAACAATATTTCTTTAATTACCACTGCAGCTATGCTATAATTCAAAACATCAATTTAGCGACAAGTGACCTCGATTGGAAATAAGCAACCAATCGGTCCAATCAATATCCTCACAGTGCACTGTTTTTCACCTGGCTGACATTCATTTTTCATTACTTTCCTTGAACTCGACGCGAACAGTCACGAGACCAAAAGCGAACTGCAACTGCAGCCGTTCTGCTTGCGGGCTCCACACCAACGGGCATTTAAATGCACGCTTCCGTCACGAAGCCGAACCAGGAAACTGCACACGGTGACGCTCCACACCGTTCTTACACAGGTTTTTCGCGATGATGACTCATTCACGCCCAGACAGTTCGGCGACACCGGATGACGGCGACTCGGGAACGCAAGGAATAATGCATCCTTTTTCAGCACGATGGTGGAAATGCCGCAACGAAAAAAAAACTCAGAAACAAACAAGCTTCCCAAAGACCCAAATTGGTCCGGCCACAGTAAATCATTCGGGCCGAGGACTTCGGCCGTCGTCGTCCGGTTTGGATTAAGCAAAACGGATGAGTCACTAAATGCACCCTATAATGACCACACTTGTGCCGAAGTGCCCACGTCGGTTGCGAGCTGAAAACTGACGGAAAATTTATAGCTGTTTTTCTCCATTACTGCATCGTTCTGTTTGGCACGAACGGTGCAGCTGTGTTTGTCGACGGCCGGGAGAAAAGCTTCCCAAGCTTTCCGTCTACTCTTTGTCGTCTGGATGAAGCGAGCTTTCGGGCCAACAACACTCACATGTGAACATCTGGCTTTGGCACCGCTGAAGCAGAATGGTCAGCACCCCAGCTGCAGGGGTGGTCCGATGAACGATTAGGCGAGAAAAAGCTACCGAGTTGAAGTGTAGAACAACCCCAATGCGAAATGCGTTGTTACCAAGGGAGCTTCACATTTACAAATCTAAATCTAATAGCAAAATTGGAAGCAAAAAATCAGCGCAAATCGAAAATCCCACTTGCCAGGCCATAAAATAGGTGCGGTGTTGATTTGAAAAACTAAGCTGCGGTTATATTTAACTTTACCAAAACAAAAAGGATATGAAAGAATGTATTCGAGAATAGCCATGAACGTTTTGGCAGACAGAATGTAATTAGTTTTTGTGTCGTCTCTTGAGGCTTGGACCACAAAGTGTTGCAGATTTCTTTTTACAGATAAACGTCTTTGCTTTCATTGGGATTTGTTTTAAATCATCTGATTGTGGTATTGTTTAAAACGCTAATAAAAGGTAAACATTTCAACATTTAATTGAACAGAAATATTTCAAAATAACGAACGAATCAATTTTGAAAATCGAAAACCGCCTTTTTTCGCAAGTCAATATTATTAGTTAATCTTTGCCGCTTTTTGATTTCGTCAAATATTCATTAGTTTGGGTGTTTTGGTTTTCCCAAAAAAGTGTAAAGTCTGAAAGGCACCGAACCGGAGTGACAAACAGAACGCAGTGGTCAAAACTCGTGCAAGTAAGCTGTACAGGAAGTGACTCACAAATCGATCTGCATTGTGGTAAATGATTAAAACCTGCATCAAGGCCAACACCAGATAAATGCCGGGACAGGCATACTAATATTTCAGATTACAGATTGATCTTAGACGAGGGTGAACGGATGAGGAGAATGCTGCGCAGGCGGCCAAGATGCGCAGTGCCACACGACAGAACGTGGAAAGACACAAACAGAAGAACATGCAGCGAAACCAAATCTTTCGGGAGAAAAAGCGCTACCTGGAAGAGCAGGAATATGCAGAGTTGGAGCAGCTGCATCGTTCTCAGGAAACGCGAAAGTTCTACCAGAAACTGAACGGATCCCGCAAAGGCTTTGTGCCGCGAGCCGAAATGTGTCGGGATAAGACTGGCAGTATTCTGACGGACGATCGTGAGGTGACTGATAGGTGGAAGCAGCACTTCGACGAACACCTGAATGGCGCCCAGGCGGAGAGCCATGGCGGCGGGGAAAGCGATTTCGACGGTGCAACAAACGGGGAAGAGGTGCCAGCCCCAACGATAGGCGAAGTTAAGGAGGCCATCATGCAGTTAAAGAACAACAAGTCAGCTGGAAAAGATGGCATCGGAACGGAGCTTATTAAAGTGGGAACAGAAAAGCTGGCCGTTTGTCTGCACCAACTAATTGTTACAATTTGGGATACGGAACAGCGACCGGAGGAGTGGAAAGATGGGGTTATCTGCCCGACCTATAAAAAAGGCGACAAGTTGGACTGTGAGAACTATCGAGCGATCACCGTTCTCAATGCCGCCTATAAAGTGCTGTCCCAAATCATTTCCGCCGTCTATCAGCAATTGCGAATAGATTTGTGGGAACTTATCAAGCCGGCTTCGTCGAAGGTCGGTCTACAAAGGATCAAATATTTACACTGCGGCAAATCCTCCAAAAGGGCCGTGAATACAGAGTTCTCACGCATCATTTATTCGTTGACTTCAAAGCCGCATATGACACCATCGACCGGAAAGAGCTATGGAAAATCATGTACGAGAACAGCTTCTCCAAGAAGCTCATCAAACTGATTAAATCTACGATGGAGTGCTGTGCTGTGTTCGGATTTCGGGTGGATTATCAAGTTCATTTGAATAACACAGAGGGCTTCGTCGAGGTGATGGTCTTTCATGCCTGCTGCTCAACATAGCGCTTCAAGGTGTTATGAACCGAGCGGATATCAACACGCGGGGCATGATATTCAACAAATCTAGTCAATTCGTCTGCTTTGCTGATGACATGGATATTATCGGCAGAACATCTGAAGCGGTGACTGAACAGTACACCAGACTAAAGCGCGAAGCAGAAAAGATTGGGTTAAAGGTAAATACGTGTAAAACAAAGTACATGCTGTCCAGCGGAACCGAGGCCGAACGACACCGCTTGGGCAGTAGTATATTGATCGACGGCGATGAGTTTGAGGTAGTCGATGAATTTGTCTACCTTGGCTCACTGGTAACGGCGGACAATGATACCAGCCGTGAGATACGGAGGCGTATTATCAGCGGAAGTCGTGCTTACTATGGGCTCCACAAGCAATTGCGGTCGAGCAGACTAAGTCCACGTACAAAGTGCACCCTGTACAAGACGCTTATTAGACCGGTTGTTCTCTACGGGCATGAAACATGGACAATGCTCGAGGAGGACCTGCGAGTGCTCGGAGTTTTCGAACGACGAGTACTAAGAACGATCTTCGGCGGCGTACAGGAGAACGGAGTATGGAGGCGGAGGATGAACCATGAACTCGCACAGCTCTATGGCGAACCCAGTATCCAGAAGGTAGCTAAAGCTGGACGGATACGATGGGCAGGGCATGTAGCAAGAATGCCGGACAACTACCCTGCAAAGATGGTGTTCGCCTCAAATCCGGTAGGAACAAGACGACCAGGAGCGCAGCGAGCAAGATGGTTAGACCAGGTGGAGCGAGATCTGGCGGATAGTACTCGGTGTCCGAGGAAGTGGAGAGCGGTAGCCCTCAACCGAGTTACATGGAGAAATTTTGTGCAACAGGCTTTGTCTTAGGACGGCATGCCACCTAAGTAAGTAAGTAGGGTGAACGGAAAATTTGTATTCGGGTTTTCTAATTAATGTGCTACCAGATATGATTTTCTTTGAGATATTGGTTGAGAACTTGAGAGTTATCATGTTCATGTTGTCTGGATCGTTTCCTAGTTTCTGATGCAAAATTCTACTTAGTTCAGTTTCAAATGCTGAATTTTCGAATAGTTTTGCTTGAAATTGCTTTCAATTCATAAATTTTAATTATTAATATATAAACCGGAAAATTCCAATCAAAAATTTTCTGCCTCTTAACCAACTGCTTTATTGAACAATCGTTTATCTTCTTTATCGCAAATTTACCTCCGGTAATCATTTATGCCAAAGGCAGATCCTATTATTTCCCTGCAGCTAAGCAGAAAAGGCGTACAATGCACTGCACAGGCAGCAGTACCTATTTATGTAGGTATTTATTTTTTCGACTTCGGATATTGGCTGAAGTCGTTCCATTCAACTGGGTCAAGCCATTAGCTGACTTATGTTCAATGGCCGGAGGCCATATCGATTTGCCGGTCGACGGGGTTTCTCTGAAAAAAAAACCAATTGGAAAAACCAAACGCAATTCAGTGCATTGTGCAATCGGAAAATGTCTCTACCGTTAAGAAACTGTTCCATTGTTTGTTCAAGTAGATTGAACAGCAAAATCGAACCGAAAGGCAAAAGCAGCAATTTTTTTCGTCAAAAGCAATAATTTTTTTTTGTATTCGCGCAATATGAAAAAAATGTAATACCTAAAATTGACAAGAGAAGAAAAGAAAATTGTACCACCAGCAGAATCATAATGATCTGAACTTTTTCCAATTTTTCGCAGTCATGTCGTCAAAAAAATCTATTTTATTATGGTCGAAATTAAGTCGTGTTTTTTATCGACTGAATTCAATTGTAACTCTTAATAGACTGCCCTGCCAAATATTAACAGTTACGGTCGAAATTAATCAAATTAAAGTTGACCTTTGTACGCAGTACGCTGCATTGGGAACAATATGCAACAACGTTTGACTTGACTTGACTTGACTTTCGGTTAGTATAACAAAGGTTTCTTTCAATACGTTGTTAGAACCTAATAAAGTGTAGAAAATACATGAAACTGGCTTAACAGGAGCGGCATTTTGCATCGAGTTTGTTTCTAACTGCAAGAGTTTATGTTTTAATTTTATACACTTGCTGTTGTCGGATGCTTACAAAATTGTTATCCAAACAAACAAAAAAAGGCTAGAATTGACGACAAAGTTTTCTTAATCCAAAATTGATTAAGCGACGTAGATATAGGGATTCACTACATGTAATCCTTATTTCAATCTGATGTAATGTAGCCGATGTTATAGTTAATGATAAGCACTAAACCTTTGTTTAATTAATCCGAATCAGCCCAGTGATGCCTGATGCCATAGTGACACATTTTCGCCATAAAATAAAAATAATCTATACCAATAAAAATGGATTTCTGTCTGTCTGTTCCTATGTTTCTTATAGAATCGAAAACTACTGAACCGGTCGGCATGAAAATTTGCATGTAGGGGTTTTTGGGGCTACGGAAGGTTCTCTCGATGGTAAAAGACCCCTCCCCCCACTAAGAGGGGGGCACCCATACAAATCTATGCCTGTGAAAATGGATTTCTGTCTGTCTGCTCGAATGTTCCTTATAGAATCGAAAACTACTGAACTGATCGGCTTGAAAATTTGCATATAGGGGTTTTTGGGGCCAGGAAAGGTTCTTATGATGGTTAGAGACCCCTCCCTCCACTAAGAGGGGGGTATCCCATACAAATGAAATACAAATTTCTGCATAATTCGAGAACTAATCAAGCAAATGGAACAAAATTTTACATGTGGGTGTTTTTGGAGGCATGAATTTTTTCTATGATGAATTAGGACCCCTTACCTTTTTAGGAAGGGGGGCTCCTATACAAATGAAATACAAATTTCCTCATAACTCCAGAACTAATCAAGCAAATGGAACCAAATTTGACATGTGGGTGTTTTTGGAGGCAAGAATTTTTTCTATGGTAAATTGAGACCCCTCGCCACTTTAAGAGGGGGGCTCCTATACAAATGAAATACAAATTTCCTCATTACTCGAAAACTAATTAATGAAATGGAACCATATTTGGCATGTGGGTGTTTTTGGAGGCATGAATTTTTTCTATGATGAATTGAGACCCCTTATCTTTTTAGGAGGGGGGGGGGCTCCCATACAAATGAAATACAAATTTCCTCATAACTCGAGAAGTAATCAAGCAAATGAAACCCAATTTTACATGTGGGGGGTTTTGGAGGCAGGATTTTTTTTAATGATGGTTTGAGATCCCTCACCCCTGTGGTAGGGGAATAAGCACTTTCATACAAATAAAACAGAAATTTTTGCGTAACTCAAAAACTAATCGAACTCGAGAAATTTTAGACTCTTTCATAAAACATTAATCAATAACAAGACTACCAAAAACTGTCAATAGTAACATTAGATAATTCTTCGCAAGACGGCCACAGGCCGCGAGTGTTGCCGGCGACCTGCCATCGGAAGCGCCGGCCACTGCGGGGGGCAGCACACCGTAGAGATAACCTCTATCTAGGTTTATTTTTTTCCTAGATCTACTGACCTCTATTACTTTCCTTCAGTTGGGTCATCCCTGCGAAATGGTACTTTCTACGAAAAGATTTTCCGTGAAATGATACATCCCGCGTAAGGTTTTTCGCGAAATGGTATTCTGCGAAACTTTATATTCCGTGTTATGGTCACCCGAGAATTGGTGTTCCGCAAAATGGTATTCGGCGAAATGGTTTGCAATGATGGCGAATATTTAAATGCTATCCGCTTTATTTTATCAGGCTAAGTAATGGGGGGAGTTGTTTTCCACTTTACTGTGAGGAAAATTTGTATATTAAAACACCCATGAACTCCCCAGAAACTTGCAAAACTCAAGATTGTGACAAAGGTCATCCGAGATTCACGATTTATGTACAACACAGTTTAATTTGTGGCAATACGAAGTTTGTCGGGTCAGCTAGTTTCAATATAAAGGGTGTCCCACATCAAATTGCACCACAGAAAAAACGCTGTTGAAAATTACCTAATTGACCGATCCTTTGACCGAATTGACCGAAACTTTCAGAAAACAACATACACTGAAGTCGCTTTTTACGCGGTTTTTACGCGAATTTCGGAATTTACGCGGTTTTTACGCGATTTTTGGAATTTACGCGGTTTTTACGCGATTTTAGGAATTTACGCGGTTTTTTCACGCGATTTTCGGAATTTACGCGGTTTTTTACGCGATTTTCGGAATTTACGCGGTTTTTTACGCGATTTTCGGAATTTACGCGGTTTTCGGAATTTACGCGGTTTTGATTTACGTGGGACGTATCCTTCGCGTAAAAAGCGACTTGAGTGTATGACCCATTAATAAGCTTTTGGCATATTTATTTCATTTAACTTCAACGCGATAACCGTATGCTCGCACCTTACGCTTAACTCCACTCAAAAAGTTTTGTACAACCGGGCTGCAGCTTCATCTGTACGGAAACCCACTTTAAATACATGATATACACAATGTCTACTACAATATGGTAGGGTTGAAAATTGAGTGCTTGACTTTTGAAAATGCTGTAATCAGTGCTTAAAGTAGCGAGCTTACGGTTCTCTTCAGCAGCCGAAAAAATGTAAGTGTTTTTAAAACAATTTTTAATTCATCATATTTCTTGTTGAAAACACAATAGATTGTGTTTGTATGAATTACATCTATTGTTAAGTGATTCAAGATGATGTTCTTATCAAGAGATTCCAAAAATATGAACAAAATACTGCATTTTGGCTCATTTATTTTCAACTGATTTAAATAGGTGACCCCTTGAATAATCAGTTCCTTACCCTAATTGGCTACGAAAAAAAAACACGAACGTTAGGCTAATGACAAGTTCAAATGCTTATCTATGTACTGTATTCGAGAAACTATAAGCATGTTACAGACTCCATGAATATCTTCAATTGCACGATGCAACGGTTCATTAGCATTACTACATCCTCGTTCGTTTGAAGACATGCCAAACCTCGCATGGTCCAGTTCTAGCAACGTCAGAAGCATCGTTCGTTTACTGAGCTTATAATAGGAAGGCGATGTTGCTGCTCAACGACGATATTTACTTTGCATTATACATGTGCATCGATAATCGTATGTATGCAGTATAGAAGAATATGTTACTTGACGTTCTCGTTCCACTCGGGAAGAAAACTGTTTCCATCACCGAGGACAAAGCGGTCGGATGTCCTTTTACAGCCAAGTTCGGTAGGTAGCTCTAACATCCGCTGTATGATCTGTGAATGACGCCGAAGGAAAAGTCAAAAAGCTATTGAAACTTTTTTCCGCCAGTTATACACAAAATGAAATCTAACTTTTCTGGTATACATTCGACTCTCGAGTCGAGCCGGGGTCGCTGTTCGGCGTTGTGTCCTATTTTCTCCCAATCACCATCACCGTTGATGTTCGGGTGTGCTCCGAGTTAAAAGTTGTTTCATTTCTTTTCTTTGTGCACCATTCACCGGTTGTTGCAATAAGGGCAAACGATGTAGAATAGAATTACCAATTGGGAACGAGTTTTTATCCGCGGTTTGGCAATATTATATCGAAAGTGGATTTCAAGTACCCTCGAAGATGAAAGTTTGGCTTTTAACGGGCATTTCGTGGATGGTGGCTGAAA
Organism: Sabethes cyaneus; assembly: GCF_943734655.1. Lineage (NCBI taxonomy): Eukaryota > Metazoa > Arthropoda > Insecta > Diptera > Culicidae > Sabethes > Sabethes cyaneus. The sequence goes on from NC_071354.1 coordinate 86,704,472, forward strand.
TTGAAAAGATGTTTCAGACAACGGATTGCGCCCGGGCGAGTGAAAAGAAAATTTAATGCTATCGCAAAAGTTTCATAGTTGGAGGATGATTTAATCAGGATTCGAGCGATTAAATCTGCTCAGGCGAAATCTTTTTAGTAATAATGCATGTTATTGCATTTTTTAACATGGATTACTTTCAATTCATCAACTGACCGCACCTTAACAACGATATTTTTCTTCAATTTTCCTTCATCATGATATACACTGTGATCATTATATTAATATATTTTGATACATTATTCCATAATAATGATTCTGAATGTATCACACTTTAATATTAGAGAAATTAGAGAAATTTGCAACAAATTAGATAATATCAGATTAAATAAGGTTTAGTGTTAGTCCAAAATTTAAAATTTTCCAAAATTTTCCAAATTTAATCAATAGTAGAATAGTAGCTCCATAGTAGACAGGAGGATATTTTTTTTAAATAATACAGAGAATCGAAGCGTCAAACCACTTCACGAACAATTGTCAAATATTAACATTTCCACAGACACAGTCTATCGATTTCTGCTTACCAACGTGTGAGTGAAACCACATGAGAATTGAAACCACTGAACTGCGGCTCGGGAGAGGTTTATTTATAAATCGTTTCCATACGATTGCTTCTCACCCATGCATCATTATGTGGCTAATGAAGAAGATTGAATAGACAGTTCTACGCAGTACCGCAGTATCGTAATGAAAAGCTCTGTCTGCTAAATCCCAGGATGAAACCCACAAAAAGTAGTCCATCTTATTTTTTTACTGCTATAACAATTTTAGTCAACGTCTTGTACCTTGTTTTCTGTTCAAGTAAGTGTCTGTTGACAATAGAATTGTTTTTCCATTGAATGTTTAATTACCATAAAACTAATGAATTCAACTAGTATCAAGAGTAGCTTCATCGGGTTAAATGTTTTAGGTGCATGTGAAAGATATAATAGTCAGGTAATCACTACTCAATATTTTGGGTCAATTGGTCTGTTCAAAAGTTTTGTTATAATATGAAGTACTACAGTGTACTTTTTGAGGTACTGCAGTGTGGGTCCTATGAGTGTTCCTCAATGGCACAGCAAGTGTTCCGAGGTTAAAAATCATCTTGTACGAAACCGAGATTCCGAAGATGATATTTACTCGGACAATGTCCTGTCACAAGACTGGTAAGCGTGCTGAGATCTCTCTTATTGAGACGCAGAGACTTTTGAGTAACCTTAATATTCGGCATTATATTTTTTTTATTGTTTGAGCGATTGTACGTCCATCTAATTGGCCATGACTGTTCGGCTCTCCCATTGTTTCAACTCACTGATGATAGACGAGGAACATGACTGAACTTCTGCTACCGCATCATTCAGGTCCTGTTCCCCCCCTATTCTCATCTCCGCCCCCTCCGTTTCTTTATTTTACGGCAGAGAGAGGTTGCTCGGTAACAAATGGTCCACTACATCATTGGCCGACTTAATGCAGCAAGGGAAAACTAATGTGGAAGGCGCCCTGGTACTCCTCGGGCTCCATTGCGGCTAAGTATTTATAGAACCCCCTACAACATTCATCCCTCGGCACGGGTCGCGTTACACCTTGGATTAGGGGTTTATCCATTCAGGTCTTTACGTAATAGCCATGGATAACAGTTGTAAAAACCATCCTCCTTTTAGGGGTTTTGGACCGTCCGCTTTGGTTCTCACTAGCTTCAGGTACGTTCGAACATCCCTCTACAGAGATCCATCATTTGCAGGTGGAGTAGGAACGATAGATGAGTTTCTGTGTTACCTGTTCCGCATAATATTCCAACTAGGGAATACCAGCAGAGTTTTCAAACGGGAAATCGAGTCGGGCTTATCCTACCCTTCGCAAAATGCTACGATCAAGAGGCATACACCGCTATACGAAGCTACTTACTTACTTACTTACTTCTACCAGAAGTTCTACCCGGCCGAGAGCCGTATCGAGAATTCCTCTCCATTGTATTTGTTCCTGGACTACTTGTCAAGCCATCTAGCATGTGGAGCTTCTCTATTGCTGGTGCTGGTGGGATTCTTGAAGAGGGCGGATTTCACTGCACAGAGGTCCGGCATCCTTGCGACGAGGCCAGCCCACCGTAGTTACTCAATTTTCGCCAGGTATACGATGGGAATCTCTCCAAGTAGTGGCTGCAACTCGTGGTTCACACGCCTACGTCACTCTCCGCGATCCGTTTGTAATTCGCTCAAATATGGTAAGTGAACGTTTGACTTCCCTAAGCAAAGTTACTGTCTCAAGTCCGTAGAGAACTACCAGTCTGATTAGCGTTTTGTCATTATCAGCTTTGTTCGGCTGCATATGCTCCTTAAACGAAGCGTCTTGCGGAGGAAAAAGTAGGCTTGATTTCCAACTTAAATGCGTCGTTGAATCTCCTTACTCGTATTATTGTCGACGGTGACCAGAAATCCCAAATATATGACTTTATCAACCACTTGCACTTCATCGCCGTCAATAATCACTGTCCGTGAGAGGCAAACGTTACTTTCTCTGGAGTCTCTACCTACCATATATTTGGTTTTCGACGCATTGATTTATAACCCCGGTCCTCCTAGCCTCCGTTTTTTGTCTGGCGTAGACTGCCACCGCCGTCCCAAACTTTCTAGTAATGAGGTCGTCTGCAAAGGCTAGGAGTTGGCTACTCTGGCTGAAGATCGTACCTCTCGTTTCAATACCCGCTCACCGGAGCACACCTTTAATAGCGATATTGAATAACATATAGGACAGTCCGTCCCCTTGCCGCAACCCTCTGCGCGATTCAAAAGAATTCGAGAGTATCCCCGAAACGCGCACGTAGTGTTTGTTGTCAGTCGCCCCAAGATCGTTTTGATCAGCCATATCAGTTTGTCCGGAAAACCATACTCGTGCATTATCTGCCATAGCTGTTCGCATTCAACTATATCGTATGTTGCTCAGAAATGCACGAAAATATGATGCGTGGGCACGTTGTAGTCTCGACATTTCTGGAAGATTTCTCGGAGAGTAAAAACTTGATCCGTAGTAGCACGGGCCCCCATGAAGCCCTTCTAATACTGCCCTACTGTACTGTTCGCAAGACGGTGCGCCAGCGTGCACTTCAATCGAAATCAACGAGATAGTTACCAGCCGAAGAAATTGCTGCAGAGTACTGTCGGAAAGCTGAAGAGTGGTGAGCGGTGAGCGAGTGGGAGAGATGCGATCAGCACAAGATAGAGCGCAAGAAGTGTTGAGTACTACAGCTACAGCCACTTTCAGTGAACGCTGCGATGAAGAGTGCCAACGATTGACTGAGAAAGACGAATCGAGTCAGGGGTAACGTGTTGGTTGCAACAATAACATGCCAGCGTAGAAAGAGATATCTAGACGCAAGAGCTACCGAAAGGAGGTACGGTATGAGAAGTTTCTTTGATACGAGCTACGGAACTAGGAACTAGACCGTGTCAACTCCTGTTATGTGCAATAACCAGGAGGAAAACATGTTGTTTGCCAAAAGTACGGAGTTGGTCAGATGTTGGTAACAACATTTCGATGAACTATAGAGCGGTGACCAAGATGGAGCTGATGCCAGAAACTGAATACTGATTGACGATGATGAACTAACTGTGGATCCGTCAACTTTGGATAGGATTAAAAAGTAGCTAGAGAGCAGAAAACGCTAAACTTCTGGAAAAGTCTTAAAAGTTATACTAAAGGTATGGATTAAGGAGGACCATCGACACAAATGCAGTAATTAATTGCTGCTGTTAACTCTCCATATAAAATTCCCACTCGCATTCTATTTCATAGACCGAGGCCGTTACAGAAAATCTTTTTTAGGGAATGCCAGTGTGGATTTTGAGCGGAGGCGAATTATGATTTATCATGGATTTCCAAACTGATTAGGCTGAAAGGCGTCACCCTTGATAGTTCCACGTACATCTAACGGTAATATATCGGGTGAGTTATCGGACTCGTTTGTGACGTTAGATGGTTTGAAGCAAGCTGACGGGCTATTGAATTTTCTTCAACATTGTAAGATGTTTTTCGAAAGACTGGCGTGCCGAGAAGCGATACCATTATCACGAAATGCTCCTGGAGTTCTCGAACGAAATCGATATCATCGGTGTCAACCGTAGAGCTGTAGAAGAGACCTATAATACGTATCTTAGGCAGGAAGCTATGATGATAGAACTTATTATAAACTCTGCCCAAACGAAATTTATGGTAGGTGTGGTAGCCTTCAGAAGTTGCCACTTATTTCCGATTCTATCTGGAGTCACTTGAAGTGGGAACCAGCTGTAAACAGTGCCTTAAGAAAGTAAGAAAGTGGGTAACCGGTTTTCGCGGGTGTAGAAAACGGTCATCAAACGTCCGCCATGTTAGCGGCACAGAAGAAGAACCGATTGTTCCTCCACGACCGGCTGGCGTGCCTCATGTCAACGACTAACAGTGTTTCGTTAACGGTGAGATGCAATCCGATCATTATACCCGGCGGATATCCTCGAAATTGTCATCGTTAACTACTACTAGCAGGTGTGCCTGCTAACAAGTTTTGACATCATTCCGGGCAGCGAGCCCCGGAAATGTACATATCATGTTTTTTTTAGCGGAGGCGCTGGTGGCCGGCGAGCTAGTCGATATTAAGCTTGACCTCCACTCTTCGTTGTTAAATCTGACATGTTCCCCCTTCGGCTCCGTGTCACGGTGGGTAGAGCGTTGAAACTGGTGGAGTAGCAAGTTATTGAACATCAATTCGAATGCATCTCTGGTTACCCCTGGAAACCCGCTACATATATGATAACTAGAGTTTGCACTCTAGTTCCTGTCATCAGTTCCAGACAGCTGACAGCTGACAATGGTTTTTACTGGACTGGACTGGCATGTGTGTCTAATCTGTGAGATATCGATTGCGTTTTCGGTTTTAGGTCCTCTCCGAACAGTACTGTATAGTTAAAATATATTTGAAAATTCCTTATGAAAACTTTCGAAACAAATCTATTATTGTGCGCTAAACCTAATAAGGTTACAAAATTTATTATCCACCTTTGTTGCTTTAAAATGACACCGATAGAACCAGGTAAAGCCGATTTAATGTGTTCGCTTTTGTTAACATGTCTGACACAGACGACTTCAATTTGCTGCGTTCAAATTATGGGTATTCATCTCGTTAAAATCAACGACATCTGATAGCAACTACGTGTATACTACCCAAATAAAAAAATAAAATACACCTGCACGTGAAACCAATTTTTTTGCATTCCACGAACCACTGGCAAGTAGGTACCTACCGATGCCACCGCGCTCGTTACGGAGAACACCCGCAGCGATCATTTATTTCCGGTTAGCTACAGTGTACCATCAACCGGTCGTTTGCATGGTTGCGTAAATTTACCCCCACAAACCACTACTTTCTTTGCTACAAATGATGCAGCAGGTAATGCTAGATGAATGAAAAAAACCGCAGCTTCCTTTCTCATCAGGTGGTTTTCACGCCCCAGATTTCGAGCCGACAGGAAAAGCCTCTAATGTGGCGTTGGATTTTTTCCATCATCATTTTTTATCACCGAGCAATTTGGCACGTCTTTTGAGTTCAGCGTTTATTATAAAAATCCCTTTATGCGCAGAAATCGTGCTAGTTATTAGAGATTTTTCATTCTATTTTGTTGTGCATGAGAGGGTTGAAAGTGCTATTTTTGTTGCAATCAAGGGCTCTCGACAACTGTTTTGTTAAAAAAAATGTGGACAAATTGACTAATGGGAGCATAATCAACGTTAGCAAATAGTCACTGTCACAATATGAAAGGGTGGATTTAATAAAACTCTTTTTAATTTACTCTGCAGATATTGTACATTCATGCAGTACACTCATCTCTAAATATAAACCCACGACCAGGAAAATTCCTGGCCATCATCTACCACTAACAGTACCGTACTTCCATACTCATGGTTTATGCAAACAGTTCAGCATAGTGCCCGCTAGTCTACATAACAACTCTCGTTCATTAGTGGGTGGTGGAATCGACACTTTCACGGTGAAAGACTGATTCACTCGCCCGGTTTCAATGGAACGGGAGTGCAATCATGCAATTCAGGGCATCCCAAGCATGCATACCGGGATGCTTCTATCCTCCGGTAAAAGCCTTGTTACCAGATCAGGCCAGTTGCACAGCAGCAGCATCACTCTGCTCTGCTGGTGACCAAATCTGGATGGCACACGTTGTTTTGGTTCGAAATAAAATATGCATAGACTAAACGGATGCCGATGAATTCCAATCGTTTTCGGCACAAAATTGAGATGTTTTCGCAAGAGCCAATTTGCATCGAATCGGACTGAATTTAATTCGGCTTCATTTAGAAAGGGTAATTTTGGGAGCATAAGATACACTTCAGAAGAATATTTTTGTGCAATTTGTTTGTGAATTCATTACGTACTAGCTGAAAATAATAGACTGTATAAATTTACGTTAATATTTACGTTATCAACAATGAAAATTCTTTCCAGGTTTAAGCCTAGTAGCCTTTAAGTAAAATTGTAGCCGCTAGTTTATTATTCAAGTAAAAGATTGATTACGATGTACCATATCATGATCATCATGTCATCGTGTCACGAACTGTAGTAATGATAGTCATCTGAGGCCTTCTGCTAACAGATCATGATTTTGTTAAAAGATATAAAAAAATTTCACTCTTTGCGTAAGGCACGTAAGAATGAAAACCATCTGACGGACATGAGAAGCTCTATCCCAAGAAAACGAATACCCGCTGTATTTCGAAAGCCGCACGTATTGTCTTATCGTATCCTTGTGCTCCCAAGACAGCGAAAAAACTGCACTAAAAAAATGCTTCTCTTGGTGTATAAATTGAGCCAATATATTTCGAACACTTCTTCCCCGTCGACGTAGACGTGATGAATGTGTCTTCTTGCTTCCTAAAGTCCTATAAAGCAGAAAACGTGATATCCGGACAGCGGAATAAAGCACCAAATGGCGGCGAGGTTTCGCGGTGACGAAGGCACGGCGCTTCAGTGCAAATATCCAATTTGTGTGCACTTGACGCAATATGCCGCGAACTGTAACCGAACTGCCAAAGTGTCCTTTTCTGCGTTACAGCAGCCACTTGAAATGACGCAAAGTTTAGTGATCGATCATGACGCTTTCATAACTGATGAGTAAAGTAATGTAATAAAGAGGAAAAAAGCTCTTTACTTTGTAGAGGGATGCTTCTGGCTATTTAAGAATAAAAGTATCCTACTGGTTTCTAAACGAATTCAAATCACTTTTAGAAAACCGAATTCCAATTAATTTCATAAAACAAAGGGATAAATCTCTCTCAATGCGATGAAAACTGCATGCTTATCCTACCTTTTCTGCACTTCAGAATAAATTTCTAATTCACAGAAATGAACGAACGAACGAACGAAATTCACATCCAAGTGCAGCACACTGTGGAATTCGTTTTCCATCGCTTTTCGTAGCAAATAGTATTAACCCACCGGATACACCGAGTTAGTTCTAATTTATCCAGGTTGCAGACCGATGGAAAGTTTTTCAATTCAACTGCTAGAATAAAAAGAATAAATCGCATTAGTCGTAATGCGAAGGCCACATTGGAATGCTCGGGTACGATTACATAATTTTTTCATAGGATAGAATTGCAGAATGCAAAGAAAAGCGATATTCTAGTTAAATCATCAATTAGATATTTGTTGCAGTAAATTTGCAGTAAATTTCATTTAAAAAAATGATACATTGAACATGGAAAAATCCGAACACACAAAGAATGCTGCCCTTTATCTATATGATGAGTTCTAAAGATTTTCCAAATTTCACCGAATTACGTAAAGAGCGTATAGAATTACGGTAGGCACTTGTTGTCAGTTATGTAATCGACCAGACCTTCGAGGTACAAGTACAATGCTGGTCTAACAACCCAGTCGTTGTATGTTCCAATCTCGGTTAGGCTAGGCCTGTTATATAAATTCAGTAGAATCCGGTTGCGAGGTCTGTCAATAAAGAAGAGCCAAGTCTTAGAGAGAAGATGCTTTGGTTAGCTTTGCTTTACTTGTTAGTTGTTGTCATATGTTTTACTTTTATTTTTGCATAAAATAGCAACAGGCCTTGGATCCAAATGAAAAACTTATCCAGAAAGTATGTGCTAGAGATAAAAAGCGCAGCACCTTTCGACTAATGTCAAAGTCGAAGCTAGAGTGAAACCGACCAGGGGTGTGAAACGAACGTCAAATGCATATGATTGCAGTGTAACCGTTTTTTCTGACGTTTCGGTCCGAGTGACGGCTAACGCTTTATTCAATGGAAATTCTAATTGCCGGCGAACTAGTTGAAGGATGCTCTCTTCACTCCTACATGAGAAAGAGATAGCATGATTACATACCCTTGTTTCAGACAGGTGATCGTACTGAAACTGCTATAAATAGTTAAGAACATTGAGTCTGATAGGCTGTGGTCGAAGGCGAGAGGCTTTAGGCGAAGGGGTTTTTAGAGAATGCAATAACACATTTGTCGGCGTTTAGCAGCATGCGCCATTTTGCAAAAGTCAACAGTTGCCCCTAAGGAATCACGGCATTGGAGGGCTTGTTTACATCTATATACAACTTAAGGTCTCGAGATAAAACGGTCGGTGTTGACTTCCAGATGGTGACCGGACAGGTATGGATTAAACCATCGTAACACCGGGCCTCCAATTGAAAGCTAATCCAATACAACGATTGCGATTTGATGGTTCAAATTTGTTGAAAACAGCGGAAAGGTCCGGTTGGTTGATGAACGGCTGGATTACTTCGCGACAAAGTCGTTCTCCTCGGTTAATCATTCGGCAACTAGGCTACCTGCGAGTTGCCGAGGACGACGCGCGTGTACTGGATGAAACTCTACCTTTCTCTGTGGAGCTAACTGCTTCGATTCTCGAAGACCGATGGAGCAGGCTAAGCTCGGCCATCAATAAAGCCACAAACGCAGCGCTAGGTGTAGAAGCCTCCAGTATATGAAATGTCTGGTTTGACAGGGGATGTCACCAATCGATGGAGAGGAAAAAAGAGCTTGGAAAAACTATTTAAGAATTGCCACGAGAGAGAATTTGGCGTGCGCGAAATGAGTTGACTACGATCCTGAGGGGGAGAAAGGGGATAGTGAAGAGCTAAAACTACTATTCCAGACTAACGAAATGCATAAGTTCTATGATAACATGAACTAATCTTGTAAAAGATACACACCGAAGCCTGATATGTATAGGGACGAGGAGGAAAACCTGGTCACAAATGGAAAACCTGGTCGCAAGGTGGTAGACAGGTGCAAGTATTTCTTTGATGCGCATCTCAAGGTTAATATAGCAGAAGAAGACGGAACGGAAGTTAACCTAGGAGTTCCTATAAACGATAACAGCGGATCGAAGAGATGCGGTGAGTAATAGGTCTACTCAAGTATAATAGAGCCACCGTTAAGGACCGACTCCCGCCAGGACTCACTAAAACTGATAAAAAAATACCAGCAACGTCACTTCACTGGATAATTTCAAGGATTTGGGAGGAAGAGAATCTAAAGTGACCAGAGAGTCTAAAGTGACCAGATTTTTTTTGGATGAATGCGTGTTGAATGGCTTATTCGCTAAATCGGTTCGGTAGTAGAGAAGGGATCATTTAGAAATTTGGCACTTCATTTTGGCGATAGCGGCGCTCCCAGTGGCCGTGGATGCTAGCTTTTGGTAGCGTGTTATTTGCAAACAATTCTGCTCGACATATTTTTTTCGCAGTTTAAAGGTAACGTAATTTCGAGATATTCGTCATGCAGGAGGAGAAATGAAAGTTATTGTGTGCAGTCACCTGCAGAATCCATCAGCGTCGGCTCGGGAGCTGGCGGGACTGACGGATAATTCCAAAAGAGCTGTGGTGTGAGTAACTGAGCGGTACAAGTAAAGTTTCCCTAGGATACTTTCAGGGCTGTCCGCAAGGCGCAGGCCAGACGTTGGAGTTGAACTCTTGATCGCTAACAGCGGTTGAGGGTAATTCGGAAAGTCAAGGCTGATCTCAACATCACGAATTGTGCTTTGGCGAAAAAACTCGGTCTCGGAATGGCTACAAGTGTTACTGAGCGAATGGGGAGCCCAACAGAAGCCTCAAACAATAAACAAAGACTACTTAGAATCCGGTCTCGTGGGCTGTGCGGCCGGGTGGTGACGAAACGCGATGCATGTGTCTGAATCCCTGATGAACAAGCTTCAGAGAAGGCCGATTTCAGCCAAACCCAGGGGTTAAATGCTTCATGCTTTGGCTCGTAGTAGGGCTTGTAGCAGATTCGAGATTGGTTTTGGGAATGGATTCGTGATAAAAGGTCATGACTTGGCAAGGGATCTGTTTTATTGGTATCCGTTTGAAAACCAGTGTTTTGTGACGGATAAGAATTTGAAGATACGCAGGGGTAGGTGCCTCACCAGGCGAATTTTGACCTTCATTAAGTCCCATGATAGCCTACCGCAGTTTCAGCATACATACTACAATAGATAATGGATTTCAGTTCATCACAAAAGAGCTAAGAGCTGAGTGTCCCAAATTATCTCCGGGTTCGTCCAGTATTGAAATACTGGGGGATAATGAAGCGAAAGCTGAAGATGAAAATGAGAAGTTCGAGGTGCCGGCTGGCCGGGGCCGTGACTGGAGAGGATATGCACCGGCCGTCGAGCGGTGTCAGCAGTAGGTTTTTTCATGCAATGTAACCATTAGCGGAACTAGGGGAGGCTAAGTGAACCTGGCCGACCAAATAAAATACTCGAAAAAAATGCCGGGGGCAATAGCCCCCTCTAGAAATGGGCGCTAGTTCCCCCAATGAATGTAACATAATTCCCTGTGTTTCATCCTTAAAAACTATTTCGATTAAAAAATTAATCAATGCGGGACACCTTCCGGGACGCTTATCAATCCGGGACAAACCATCCAAATCCGGGACTGTCCCGCATAATCCGGGACCTCTGGCCTGCCTAGGTTAGTCCCATCTGTAGAAAGGGCTTTCAGTTCGAGTGCTGTAATTGTTGCGGCATTACTCTGATCAACGCTGCCTACAAGATGCTCTTCCAGATTTTGCGACGTCGTCTATCCCCAACAGCAAAAGAATTCTTAGGGCAGTATCAGGCGGACTTCATGTGCTACGATGGATGGCCCGTGCTACTATGGATCAAATTTTCACTCTCCGGCAAATCTTACACAAATATGGGAAATACAACATGATCACGCGTCATATTTTCGTGTTTTCAGGGCAACATACGATACAGTCCAGCGCGAACAGTTAAGGCAGATAATTCACGAGAACGGGTTTCCGAACAAACTGAAGCAATTGTTCAAAGCTACTCCGGAGCGATGATGTGCTACGTGCGTATTTCAGTAGCACCCTGAAATCCTTCGAATCACTCAGATGGTTGCGACAAGGAGACGAACTGTTCTGTACGTTATTCAACATTGCTATTGCAGGTGTGATTCGACGAGCGCGTATCGAAACGAGAGGAACGATTTTCAACAAAGGTACCCAACTCCTAGCCTTCGCAATCGACCTCGACATTATTACCAGAAACCTTGGGACGGCGGAGGCAATCTACGCCAGACTAAAATCAGAGGCTAGGAGGATATGGTTGCAAATCAATGCGTTGAAAATTAAATATATGGTAGGAAGAGGCTCCAGAGAAAACAACGTCCACCTTCTACGGACAGTGACTATTGACGGCGATGAACTGGATGTGGTTGATGAGTTCATATATTTGGGATCTATAGTCACCGCCGATAATAACACGAGTAAGGACATCCAACGACGCATTCAAGCTGGAAATCGAGCCTACTTTTCCCTCCGCAAGACGCTTCGATCAAGGAGCATATGCCGCTACACAAAGCTGACGATATACAAATAGCTAATCAGACCGGTAGTCCTCTACGGACTTGAGACAGTAACCTTGCTTACAGAAGACATACGAGCACTTGCCGTATTTGAACGAAAGGTGTTGCGGACTATTTTTAGCGGAGTACAAACGGAAAGCGGAGGGTGATGGAAGCGTATGAATCACGATCTTCAGGCACTGCTAGAAGAGATTGCCATCGTACACCTGGCGAAAGTTGGGAGACTACGGTGGGCCAGCCACGTCTCAAGGATGCCGGACGACTGTGCAGTAAAATCCGTTCTCTTCAAGAACCCCACCGGCACCAGGAATAGCGGGGTCCAACGTGCTAGATGACTCGACCAGGTTGAAGCCAACATGCGCGTGTCGAGACGCGCAACGGATTAGCGACGAGTTTCGTCTGGTAAAGCAAGCAAGCAAGCTGCATGGAGGCTTGCGTCCTACTTTCTTACTTACTTACTTTTACTTATACGCTTGCGTCCTATGGATCAAATATTCACCATCCGACCGATCTTGCAGAATTGTCGCGAATACAACGTGCGCACGCATCACATTTTTATCGACTTCAAAACAACTATCATACGCTGTCAGTCGATCGATACCAGCTATGGCAGATATTGTACGAACAGAGTTTTCCGGACAAACTGATGCGAGAATGATCAGAGCTATATTCGCTCGCATTTCGTGGACACTATCCGATCCCTTCGAGACGCGGTGAAGGCTTATTTTGTATGCTTTTCAACATGCCCTTAAGGTGATAATCCGAAGAGCAGACATCGAAACGAGAGGCATGACTTTTTGCAAATGTAGCCAAAAGCTAAACTTTCCAGATGACTTTGATATCATCAAGAACTTTGCGACTAGTGTTCGATATCGGAACGAAAATTGAAGTCCGGCTTCCGGTCCGGTTCGGAACCGAAACTGGGCTGAAATAAAGTCGGAATTACAAAGTTCGTGCCGGTTTTTAGCAGGACCAGACCGGAACCCGGACTTCAATTTTCGTTCCGATGTCGAACACTATTTGCGACGGTGAAGGCATTCTACACCAAACTGACAGCGGAGTCTACGATGATTGGACTAAAAAGATGTCTCAAAGACCAAATATATGAAAGGAAGAGGCTCAAAGGAGACAAACGCGCGCCTCCTACGGACGGTAACAGTTACGATTATAATTTACAAACACGTGGACAACAATCCGACCGGCACCGGGAATAAAGGGCCCAACGTGCGATACGGCTTAACTAGAACGAAACCAATTTGCGACCTCTTAGATGTCTGGGAAATTTATGGCGAGTGGTCCAAGATGGAGTGGCCGAGTTGAGTGGAGACGACTGTTTGAAAAAACAGGAGCCACCCCAGTTCTATCCTAAGCATGATGATGATAACGGATCATATTTGACTTACGTGAATTTCAAGGTAGCTTATGATACTATCTAACGCGAACAGTTATGGCAGGTAACACGCGATCTGAACTACTCTTGAACCAGTAATGTGTTATGTGCGCTTTTCGGGAGTACTGTCGAATCCCATCGCACGCATAGACTGTTTAACAACGCTATTAAGGATACGATCCAGCAAATGTGTTTTGAAAAGCTCAACTTTAAGGCTTCGAGACTACTTAAACGTTCTTACTAGAGACTTAAGGACGATGGAGAAAATTTACATCAGACTAACAGACTAACGGCAACGATGAGTTCATATATTTAAGATCCCTGGTTGCTGCCCACAACAAAACAAGTAAGGAGATTCAATGTCGTATTTAAACTGCAAATCGTACCTTTTTATCCTCGATCAAGAAGCATACAGCGGTACATGAAGCTGACGATGGTCAAAACGCTGATTAGACCGGTAATCCTTTAAGGACTTGAGTCATTGACTTTGTTTATGAAAGTCGTACGTGCACTTATCGTATTCAAATGAAATGTATTTCGGACTGTTTTTGGAGGAGTACAAGCAGAAAGTAAAGAGTGGCGCAGGTATTACGAGCTATAGTCACTTCAGGATGAGATACACATCGTACACTTGGCGAAAATCGGGATTTCACGTGGACCGGCCACGTCGCTAGGATACCGCACGCCAGAGCTGCAAATTTGTCCTCTTCAGAAGCCTGATTTTGTGGTTATTCACTTTATGGACTTTCATTTTGATGTTCAAGCCTTTAGTATCTTATAGAGTAAAATGTCCAGATAGGTAGCGTTTTAGGCACCAAGACTTTTTCCACAAAATTCGCGGGACATTTTTGGTTTATATTATAAAATGTTATTATTACGTTGACATGCTAGTTTATCAAAAAATTTCTATACTCGTATGTTGACATGAGTCTGTTTTTCCTAATTGCTAATATTGCAAAACGACTTAGGTACTGTGAGTTTGAGGTTTATGCGATTAAGAGTGCCGGTGAGGTAACCACGTCAGCTGCAGAAAGTTAAAAAGCAATCAAAGCTTTGTTACCTTCTCGTTTCGAAATAGAAAATTGATCAACGGAACTCTCATCATAGCTAGTCCGTTTGCATACCGTAAAAGAAGAAACCAAAATTCCTCGCTTTAGTTTATCACAAATGTCGAGAGAGAAAAAAGCACATCCAAGGATAATGAAATTTTCATCTGCTTTGCCGTGTGGTTCGATATCACCTCTGACTCATAAAATATGTATGCAATGAAACGAACTTTTGTTCCAAATCCAGTTTACTATCTCGTTCACAAGTGTGGCCACAACCTAGAGTCAGCCTGCCGCCGCTGCTAGGATATTTGTTCGCAGCAGAATGGGACCGAAATTGGAACCGTCGTCGTCGCCGACGTTGAAACAAGCGGGACTCGAAACGAGAGTGCAAACACTTGTTGGCTGTAGAGCAGAGGTCAGACAACGCCAATAAACGAGGACTGTGATAAAATGAAAGCCTGTATATTGCCAACAACGATGCGCTCTTTCTCGAAAAGAAATGGCTCCTCCTTGCTCTTGCTGTCGAACCGAAAGCCAAATTTGAAGGTGGGTAGAACGAACAGCAGTAGTGGTAACGAGTTTTCCTCAATCGTATCCAGAGGATGCTACAGAGCAATTCTATCAGCGTTTTCAATTCTTTATATAAGGAGGGTAACCCGTATTAGGTCTCCTACTTCATTTGATTCATTTGCATTCGTACTCGCGTTCGGTTGAATATTCGATTTGATCGTACGCTAGAACTGTTTGTGAGTAACTTACTCTGTTTTAGTGCTTTATTTTGGATAGCCAGTTTTATTAATCTTTTGTATGTACAAGAATAATCACTATAATATATTCATTATTTGTCGTATACGTTTATCATACATCCAAAACTCACGATTAATACAGATGTCTATTAGATTAAGCTGTCTTATGTGTATTTGTACATTATTTACAGTACGCCAGCTTTCCATAGTAATTCATCCATTTTAAATAGAAGTTCCACAGTAAACCACAGTTTACCAAGGACACGTCTACGACAACCACATGCTTCCTTTATTTCCTTTATTATTACAGGAATTCTTAACTATCCCGTTTTGCTGCACTTTGTCTAATAATTTTATTACATCATCTTCTTTCGCTAGCTTTGCTAGTGTTTTATAAATATAATGTGCACGTCTCTGTCTAGTAACTAAACATAACCTTCAGTAAACATACTTTACTTTTTATTGCCCGTCAAAGAAAAAATAAAATAAAATAAAACCGAAACTTTGACAAAGTCTTCCAGAAGCCAAAAGCAGACCCCGCTGATGCTGGTGGTGCTGCTGCAGGTTAATAAAATGGCCCAGTTAAATGCTACCGAACGATGGAACTTTGTCGCTAAGGATCCTGCATCCTAGCGGACCAGCAAAAATTAAAAGGACAACCTCTGGTTTTTTATTACACAGGAACATAATTTCTTTATGCTCGACCGTAAACCCCGCATTACACGGGCGGAGAATGTTGAAGACGCGCAAAACTGTACTTAAACGTTGTGCATCATAGGATAGGATCCGCTGAATTTAAGTTAACCGGTAACTGTGTCTTAGCTGAAGCTGCTCACTCCGCTTGCATTTCATATTTCAAAATAGTTTTATCTAGACTAAGACGACAGACTCGGAATTCGAATAAAAATATTTATGCATGATATTGTGTATATTGCTTTAAAATAATGAGCATAACTAGACATCTTTCGTTGCTAGTTTTTGAGTTTAACAAAAAATTCTTTGACTCAGAACTACATCTAAGAGTACAAGTAGAATAGAAATTAAAAAAAAAACTGATGGACATGAAAAGAAATCAAATGTAAATCTGTTATTAAAAATTGTGTGTAAAGATTTTGTTAGTTGAAACTCGAAAATCTAAATAAAGAAATTGTATCATAAACTACAAAATTTCAAAAATAGAAATGATTTTCGCACAGTAGCAATGATAGGTCACACCACAATGAAAGTTAATTCAGTTGTTTTAATGAATTTTAAAAAATTACGTTATGTCGAGGTAAAAGTTATCTTATTTATATAGAATTAGTTTATAGTTAATATAGTTTATATAGAAGTTGCTTTGAATCGAGGTCGCTTGATATCGAGGTATTACTGTATATAGAACTATTATGAAGTTAGCTACAATATTGCTGAAAAACCTGTAGTTCCCTCTTTTGTAAATGGTGTCCCACATCAAATTGCATCACGGTAGAAACGCTGGAGAAAATTACCCATTGGGTACTTTCTCTTGGAAATTTGGGTAGAAGTAGTTTAGAGTGTATTGTTTACACTCTATTTTTAACGCGGTCAGTTTTTTGAAAATTGGAAAAATTGCGTCACCCGACAAGCAACGCCGTGAATTTGTTTTGTGCAGACACCTGGAAAATTCTCAACTCTCTCATCATGAATGATAAGTCTAACGTCCAGGCTGACTTGCGGTAGCTTCCGGAGCTACTGTACTTCACCGCCCAGCACAAGTTTGATTATCCGGAGGAAGTAAGGATGCAGAAACTTTCAAAGTTTGCCAAGAAATACATGGTTTGGCAAGCGATCTGCTCATGTGGCAAACAGAGTGCGCCGTTCGTGACTACCGGGACTGTAAACGGGCAGATCTACTTCAAGGAGTGTCTACAGAAGCGTCTGCTTTCACTGTTGAAGCAACACGAGGGTCCTACGAACTTCTAGTCGAATTTAGCTTCGTGCCACTATTCAAAGGATGTCCTGGAGTGACCAACGGGGTTAGTTTTGTACCCAAGGATATGAACATTTTGGTACAACTTTTCAAAAGACACCAAACCTGTATATTAAATATATCAGAAAATAAATTTCATTTCACACTTTTAGAAGAAATAAAGGCGATTATTAACGATTACTGTCAAAACAAGGGACTTTCCTAAAGACACCATATGTGAAAAATCACACGTTTCGACGTAATCCGACGCGATCACGTAGTTTGGTGTTTGAAACACGCACTGTATGACGTGACGGCGGCCTCGAAGTCGTCATAAACTACGCGCATTCGCTCGAAGCTGAAAGAAGCCCCTCTTGAGGACTATTGAAACCTGCATGACATTGAATGTAGAAGGGTGGTGAATGAGGAGAAAGATGCGCAGTGACACTTGTCAGAACGTAGAAAGACACTGGCAGAAGAAGATGCAGCGAACCCAAATCTCTTAGGAAGAAAAACACTGCACTGTTTGAAATAGCAGGAGTTGCGGAGAAAGTAATTTCGACGAAGCGCTAAAGCTGGAAGAGGTGCCAACTCCAACGATAAGCGAAGTTAGGGAGACTATGAAGCAGCTAAAGAACAACAAATGGGCTGAGAAGGACGACAAAAAAAGTGGATGGGATTATCCATCTGAACCGGACTGTAAGCACTATCGAGCGATCACCGTTTTCAATACCACCTGCAAAGTACTCTCCCAAATAAATTGCCGTCGACTATCACCGATTGCGAACCAACGACAGGTCAAATATTTACACTGCAGTATATCCTCCAAAAATGAATACAGAGTTCCCACGCATTCCCATCTGTTCGTGGACTCCAAAGCTACATGTGATACCATCAACCGAAAAGTGCTAATCATTGATGAGAACGGGTTTCGTGGCTAATCAGACTGTCTTCCGGAGAGAGGCGGCTCATGACGGTGCTAAACGTTTCTTTACCTGATACACAGTTATATCCCAAATTAGGGGCGGCGTACAACAGCGACTGATTCGGAGCGTGTGGCTGATTTATGAAATGCTGTGTCTCACCAGCTATACCCAACACAGAAGGCCTGTCTGCGAGACTAGATATCGCAGCCCTAGTAAGGCGGCATGCTTAAACAACTTATATAACGAACAATTCAGGGAATGAACCAAAACGAAATAATCGGTATGGTATGGTATCCAACCAAACGAAAAAAGGACAACGATTATTGGGTACATGGAATATCAGAACTCTACATGAATCGGCCCGCAAGGGTATCCTAGCAAGAGAATAACAGAAGACGGTCGAAGTTGCAATCATTCAGGAAGTGTGATGACCGAGGACGGGAGAACACGAATTTTGCACGAATTTTTTAAGTATCACATTTCCTGCAACGATGGCAGTAACGCAGAGTATGAAATCGGATTATTATTACCGTCTATGCGTTATGAGGAATATGGACATAACGTTAGTCATCGGAAATATAAACGCACTGGTCAGACACGAAGATTTCATCCTACCACAAATGACAAACAACTTCGCTGCAGCCAGAGGAATGGCGATTTGTAGTACCATTTTTGCACGACAGAATATTCGAAACCATGCCTGAAAACACCCTAATGGAGAGGTCTGCTTTTAGAGCGACCACGTTCTGGTTAATGGTTGGCACTTTTCTGATGTCGCAGACATACGGTCCTTTCGGGAACTTAACGTCGACTCGGACTACTATTTAGTAGTAAGCAAGATGCGCACCCGGATGATCAACGTTTTCAAATCGAGACCAACGAGGAAGAACCAACGACTGAACATCGGAAAACTGATGAGCGGATCGGTGAACAACCAGGAGGGAACCTGAGCAAAAAGTGGAAGCATAACCACGATGCGATTAGTACTACAACTTGAGAAAGAAGTGTTGGGTACTACTGCTGCAGCCACTTGCCAGCCAGTGAGTGGTTCAACGCAGATTGCCAACGAGTGACTGACGAGAAGAATCGAGCCAGAACTCACATGTTGGCTGCAACTGTGACACCCCAGAACAGGGGTAGAAACCGAGACGCTGAAACTGCCGAAAAGAGACTTCACCGTCGTAAGAAATGCCAACACTGGGATCGCGTTCTTGCGGAAGCGGAGAATTGCTTCCGGAGGCACGACACAATAAGCTTCTTTAAAACGATCAACGTACTGTGCCAGCCCCTGTCATGTGCAGTGACAAGGAGAGGAACCTAATTACCAAAAGATCGGAGGAGCCCAGGCATCCGAAACACTTGAATGAATGAGCAAGATGGAGCTATCAACAGAAACAAGGTAACGATTGAAGATGATGGACAAGCAGTGGGTCCACCAACTTTGGACGTAGTTAAAAAGCTGCTAGAAAGCTGAGAATGGTAAAGCAGCTGGAAAGGACGGCTGCCTCGCCGAGTTGCTGAAGTCGGGAGTGAACGGCTGTTTTGTGCAATCCATTCATTAACCTTCGGACAATGATACCTTGCGGAAATTCAGCTTGCAGACTCACCGTTTGCTTGTAGACTTCACGGCGGCGTTTGATACAGTTAAACGAAATGAGTTGTAGCGGATTATGCTTTAAGATGGCTTTCCAACAAAACTGATTAGGCTGATAGGTGCTACCCTTGCTGGTTCAAAACCAATCAAAGTTTAAAATCAGAATAGCGGGTGAGGCATCGGACTCGCTTGTGATGTTAGATTGTTTGAAGTAAAGTGATGGACTACCGAATTTGCTGTTCAACATTGCATTGAAAAATACTATTCGAAGGGCAGGCGTGCAGAAAAGCGGTACCATCATCAGTAAATCTCGCATGCTCTTAGGGTTTGTCGACGACATGGGTATCATGGAGGATCTGTGAGGATAGTGCCAATCATAAATTCTTCTAAAACAATCGTTGAAGAGAACGACCGACGAGCTCTTGGTGTTTTTAAGGGTAAGACCGCACGATCAGTCCGCTCAGTTAGCTGGTCCAGCTGATGCTGGTCTAACAAACCAGTCGTCGTTGCCTGAGCTATAATATTGTAGTTTATTCACTAAATATTTGCAGAAAATCCGACTTAAAGTCTTTGACAAACATAAACTAAATTTGCTTGAAAGTGCATATACAAATTATGAGTCAAATGAATTTCCACATATACTTGATGGAAAATATGTGTTCTGTATGTAGAATTCATTCATCAATAGCATGATTTGCTGGGCGTACAGAAAAAATCGTTAAAATTTTATTTAGTAATAGTTTTAGTCTTAATTTTTATTCACATAGACAAAAATTGTTCGATGAATCAATAAACAATAAAAATAAGAATTAAATCAAAAAATCCTCTGTCTACTGTTTACGTTTTTGGGAAAAGCGACAGTACACTATCGGCCTCAATGGTTAGAATTCAGAAAACATTTACTTGCTTTGAACCGAGGTATACGACTGCAGCCGACGCCCGGTGTTTTAGCTCCTGGCTGACGACAGATTGGAAGGTTAAGTTGCTCCGACAAGCCGCCTATCATAATAAAACATTAAGTGAAGAGCCACAAATTCTAATAAACTGATATAACGAAATTACCATTAGGCACGCCGCTTTTTCGTACAACTCATCGTGATGTACACCTTGGAGCGTTTTATGATTTTTTACAACATTAAAAATTCAACTCAAACGTTATCATGATTGTATGATAAGTCATCCTATTTTACTTTTTAAGAGCAGTGGAGGTATTCTTGTAACAATAAAAGTTGAATAAAAACGTGAAAATTAAGTGAATTTTATTTGTGATAGTTTTGCTATAAATAAACTAACTCTTAAACAACGTTCGCAGCCCGACGATTTTTATTACCTGGCCATTTTGCTGAATTATTCATCTGTGAACCGCAATTTTTGCGATAATTCCGACAATTCGACGAAAATTAATCACTCGCATACACGGCAGCATAAACCCCATAAAACTCACCTAACCATTTTTGGAAATCTTTTATTGCTACCTCCTGCAGCGAAACCGCTCCCACCGGCTAACTGCGCGGATCACTAATCCGTCATATTATTTCGCTAAATCGTAATCAATCTTAATCTGTGAACAAATATAAATCAATTGCGACCCCACTAGCAGCCACAGTTTATCCCCGGATCCTACGTGTATCCCCGATACGGCATAGCAGTAGTACATGTAGCTTCGGGATACATTTCTACGGTCGATTTGCTTTTCCATCACATCCGGACCAGCAAACACGAAAATCATAAAACTGAACCAAAGGCAATCCCCCTACGTTACGTGACCTGTAGTAATCTATCAACTTACTCTTCTTGGTGGCCGGATCCCAAACACATCAAATCTACACTTTCCAATTTAGGGTAGGTCAACATAGAAAATTGACTGAGCTCCGCTCGGATGAGGCTGAAGTCCTTCCGGCGGACAGCAGTGGAAGCTGAGTCCGTGCAGAGCAAAATATAATACAAAAGGGTGGTCACAGTTAATTGGCGGTTATGTTTACCCAAAAATGCATTTTATTTTTGTGATTCATACATCTGCTTTTGAAATCAATTTTTTTTATACAAAAATACACCAATTCTGTTGAATAATAAATATTTTGACCACTCTAAGCCATATAATTGAGAAGATTCTGAAGGGATAAGAAACAAAGAGCAGTACCATAGTAAGTTGAAAGCAATAAAATTTCTTGTACGTTTTAGCAACAGCGCTGGTGTCGTCATGTTGTGACAGAATCCTGCTAGCATAGTAGAGTCACACTGCAGTAGGCAGCAGCACTCTGGTGCTATGAGAACGCCGAAAGAAAATAAGCTTATATGAATATTTTTATTACCTTTGACGATTCCACCCAGTGGGGATGTTTCCGTAACAAAGCACTTTTTGTTGGAAAAACAACATTCGATGGAAAAGAAAACATCAAAACTAATGTCGAAAACATAAGTTTGCGAGACAGCTACAGATTCTAACATTTCCTTTGGGAGACTCAATTTCAGAGATACATATACTGATCCAGTATAATTGTAAGATATGCTTCTAGAAGCTATGTTTGTACACTGTCAACTATTAGTTGAATCAGATTTCGTATCCACAATAGAAAAAAATCGACACAAAACATGATTGAACCATGACCGTCGACATAACGGACTTACAATGCCAATAAAATGTATTTAAACTTTTATAAACCGCGTACAGACGTTCCCTTCGTAAATTTTAAATTATATAAACTATATCTGAGTCATGAAAACGAAACAATATGCTCGCTGAACAGAAACAGCACGCACCACAAACGTCGACTGGCATTAAAGCACCAATCCATTACCACCCACAGAAACTTTTCACTCGCTGCGTGCCTGCCACCGCCCATGGCTAGTGTCCCATTGGAGTCGTTGGAGACGGGCAGCTAACTCCTTGGCTTAAACAGCAACGGAAATTTGCATGGGGTGGTAGCTGGCAGCCGGCTGCCTAGTCTATTTGCCTTTCCGATCGATCACAGACTTCGAGACGCCTTGTTGAGGCAATACGACTTTTGTGTGATTGTCGGAGCTGATTACGGCGCTTTTTGTTGTCCTGGCCGCCAGACGACGACGACGACGACGTTTACCAACGCAAATTCCTCGTAATACGCAATGACATTTTTCCGCTTGTGTGCAGATTTATATGTAGGAATTAATGAAAAACTTCTGTTCGGTATCGATATCGGTCATCAGACTGGAAGAATTGAGTTAGTAAATCGAATTCCACTAACAAGGGAACCTAGTTTTCAAAGTTTCGGAGCGATAAACACGAATGACATTGAATGAATCTAATCATAGAGCCTCAGTTTTGGCTTTTGCAGATTCAATCATGATTAAAACCTTTGTATTTACAGATTTTGAGCGTGGAGGAGGAAGTGGTGTACTTTTGTTTTCCAAACATTCATTTATTTTGTTGTGTTCTGATTATAAAAGCACTTTTTCTTTTCTTTCCATGTATTAGGAAACGTCAGATTCAATTAACATATAAGGATAAACAACTAACCAACACTTTCATTAGCAATTGCCGCAAACGAAGTATTGGTGTCGTTTTTTTAACTGCATTTCAAATCAAAGCCACTTATTTCACCGAATAACACATTTGTTTAACATTCAATTCTAAAATTTACTTAC
Organism: Sabethes cyaneus; assembly: GCF_943734655.1. Classification (NCBI taxonomy): domain Eukaryota; kingdom Metazoa; phylum Arthropoda; class Insecta; order Diptera; family Culicidae; genus Sabethes; species Sabethes cyaneus. The sequence continues at coordinate 86,727,621 of NC_071354.1, forward strand.
CATCTACCGGGCGTTCGTCAAAAAACGTACGATAATTTCGAAAGGTATTTCATTGCTGAAAAGAAAAAAAAATGCAATTAGTATATTTTTGTGTATCCACATAGGCATAGTTATTGCAAGACAAACCGTGAAATACTTTAATAAATAAATAAATAAATAAATTCTTGGTTATAGGTAATAAGATAATAATGCTCAAATAATCTCAAATCAATCACAGATAATCGTTATTATTTAATTTAATCGTTATCGAGTGTTGGGCAATAAACATATTACCACATATACCAGTGGTTTCCAACCTTTTTTGGTTTGCGAACCCCGTGGCGGAATTCCGGATACTATTTTGCTACGAGCTAAATTTTTAGCAAATAGAGTGTATGTAAATGAGAGTAACAACAACAAGCCAGTTGGACGGAAGGAAAACCAGCCCACTGATGAAGGCTGAATAACTGATATGAATGTGGCGTAAATACTAGAAGAATGCGTCAGACGATAGCTGAAGAATAGTAGGCTGAAACGTTACGCGATATATTCATCAGTTTCATTATTTCACCGAAAATTTTTCAACTAAACCTGAAGATAGTGACACATATATATTGAAACCAAAATCATTTTATGCTTGCAATGGCATATACATTTAATACAATCAAACTAATACCATGTGTGTGTGTCTTCATGACTTAAGTCTTACTTGACGTAGTTGCATCTTCGTATTGTGTCTCGTTCGGTGTATACGTACCAATGTTCGAGTTACGGTCGTTGATAACAAATAAATTTTAAAACAGTGCTGCATGCAGAACTCTCGATACGAACCTCTCGATTTTTGTATAGGGGGGTATATGCAGCAGAAGCTCAAGGATTATAAATATCATAACTTGGAAGTAGTGCGTGCCGCATGTAACAATTTCAAAAAGCGTTTGAAGCGCGTTATCCAGGGAAAGCGCGATTCAATAGAGACATGATGGTTTGTTGCGTTCTGTGTCTATGAGTAAACCACTTCTAAAACTAAAATTCGAAATAAAGCTATTAATGACAAAAATATTTGGATTTGTTTTTGTTCGAATATATATGTGTCGCACTGTAGATCGCAATACTAAGTTACGAAAGTGATAAAAAATCAAGTAAAAAGTATCTCATGTTTTGTTTTCTAATGTTTCACAGGTTTCATAGAGAGAGTGCTACAAATTTACGCACCGGTGAGAATTTATTTCCATACGACAGCAGGCTACCTTGCCCTCACATGCCAAAATAATTTTTTTATCTAACTTTTGACTAGCAATAATTTTCGGAAGTCCTACAATTGCGCTTCTACTTTTTCTGTGCAAAATAAAGGTTGTAAACGAGCAGTACTCTTAGTACCAACTAGAAAACAGCACAGTCAGTGGTGAGCGTGCAAGTTCTATATGATAACCCATTCAGAATGGTAATATCCACTGGCCACATTGTTTATTCACAACAACAGGTAATCGTGGAAAACTAGCCACAAACAAAACCAAAAATGGACTGTTCAGTCTGCTAGCAACATCGTAAGAAAAACAAAGCACTTTTCTACCATTCACTGGCTTTAACATACAATATGCTGAATAATTTATTATGAAAGTACGATATTAAGCAGTACAAATTTCAAGAGTTATCATTTCGTTTTAATTTTATGTTCACTTTTAACGTAGAACTACGTTGTTGTTTACTACATTATTTGGGTGCACTTTAGAAATACGAGAAATGAGCATGTAACGAACAGTGGTAACGTTTTGCCTGCTTAAAAGTAAGCCATCAATCGACTATAAATTTTTCTATGCATGGATTGATACAGAGAATCTATTAAAAATTTATCGAATCACTACTGGAATAAGCTTAAGTATCAGGCTCTATCAATCAGAAGGCTGGTGAACGACTGAATAGAGTAGGGCGTGGCATAAGTGCGATGTTTTTGAAGTTGTCATCAATTTTCATGAGATATAAAAAAGCACAGCAATAAAATATATTTTAAATATATTGATGCAATGATCTTCACATTTAGCTATAAATCATCCCGAGTAATAGTGTTATGCAAAAGAAATTCTTCATTTTTCTGCTTAGGTGCCGAATTGCACTTTTACCCCACTAGCGGGGCAAAAGTGCGAATACAGCGGGGCGAAAGTGCGAAGCTTGAATCCATTAAATTACTACAGCATCTATTAGAAACCTTAGGGCGGCAGAGGCAAACTACGGAACAGACTAAAAACGGAGGCTAGCCAGTTGGGCTTACAAATCAATGCGTCGAAAACCAAATATATGGAGGGAAGAGGCGCTAGAGAAAAAGGCGATGATCTGGAAGTGGTTGATGAGTCCATATATTTGTGATCGCGAAGTGCGAAGCTTGAATCCATTAAACTACCACAGAAGTAGCTAAGAAAACCATAATATCTTGAATCTGCGATATGTTTCGGAAAGGAATATTCTTAATTCACACTCTTTTTGTTTTCCGCTGGTGTACTGCAGCCTCCGTCAGTTCGAAACTTTACCAAACGATTCTTTTTTGTTTCTCCGGCGGGTAGACGCTGTTTTGCTTCTGCCAGCATGTGTAGAGCTCACAATTTTCTGCATGCCTTCGATTTCTAGTATCTGTAATACAGTACCTAAAATGTACATAACTACCTATGCATTTTTGCATCGTCTATTAATCGCACTTTTGCCCCGTCCGTGAATCGCACTTTTGCCCCGCTAGGCGCTTGACGGAGTTTGATCAAATTATGGAAAAGCGAAATATATTTTATAAATTTTTCTCACTGCATTTTCAAAAGAGATATGAGATAAATGTAACAGTTTTTAAACAAGTAATATCCTCCTGTTGATATCGTATTTGATGTATAACGAAATATTACATCAAAAGCACTCTAAAATAACATTCATCATATACCTCAGCAACCATGCTTCGTAAGCAGCACATGTTTACGATAGATTCAAGCTGTCAAAGTAGTGATCCATCCATGCCAATGTAGTCAACTTACTTGAAATCTGCACTGATAAATCATTGAATCGCACTTTTACCCCTATCGCACTTTTGCCCCTCCTTACTTCAATGCTCCAATCCCAGTGGAAACGAAGGTCGTATACCGACAGGAAAGGAGGCACGTATGTGAACGCTGAATGTAGCAACGAGGAATTGCCTTGTCAGTCTAGAGTGGCTGTTTGCAGATCAGGAGCCTCTTGTTGGCTTGACGATTCCTCAACCAACATTCTCATCTTTGGACATCACTAACATACGAGGTGCGGAAATCGACTCGGATCATTATCTAAAAGCAGTGCATGTGCACTCGAAACTATCGACGGTATATATCTCACGGCAAAGCCGTCCTCCTCGGTTATATATTCGGCAATTAGACAACCTGTGAGTTACCGAGGACAACGCATTGTGCTGGGTAACTAGTGTGTACTTGATGAAGCTCTACTTTCCTCTGTAGAGCTACGTGCTTCGAAACTCGAAAACCGATGGAGCAGGATACGCTCGGTCATCAATGAAGCCGCAAACGCAGTGCTAGGTGAAGAAACCTCGAATACACGAGATGATTGACTTGACGGGGAATGACAATAAGTGATGGACGGGAAAAAAGAACTTGGAAAAACTATCTAAGCATTGTCACGACTATTCCGGGCTAATGAGATGTGCAAGTTCTATAAAAAGATGAACCAATCTCCTAAAGGGTACATATCGAAGCCTGATAGGGACGTGGAGGAAAACCTGGGAAGTGGTTGACAGGTGGAAGCAGTTCTTCGATGGGAATTTCAATGGCGATATGACAGAAGGAGTCGAAACGGTAGTTACCCAGCAAACACCAACTCGTATATCAATGTACGAAAATTATCGTTATTGACTTTTAATAAATTCAGTATCGTAAATCTAGCCTAATGCACACAAGTTTATATTCTGTCGTATTTGACGATAGCAAATGTCTGAACTGCGACTTCCAGTATAGAATTGTATAGCATTATAAAACTAATCGCTTTGAGTCGGGTCTAATCGCATACAAAGATTTATAAAGTTGAATTGTTAACGTATATTTTGTAGTACGTATATGACCTCAAAATTAGTACGCATATACTAGTTTTGTGCATCAGATACGATTTTTCATAGTATATATAGGTACATATAACTCATTTATGACTCTGATATGCGTACGAAAATGTTTGCTGGGTAACGCTAAAGTGCCTACAAACGATAACAGTATGCCGGCTCCCGATCTTGAAGACCGGCGAGAAATCGGTCAGCTGAAGAATAATAGAGCAGTCGGCAAGGAGCGATTTCTGGCATAACTCTACAAAAATCACAAAGAACCACTAACAACGGCACTTCAGTAAACAGTTTCAAGAATGTGTGCAGAGGAGCAACTACCGGAGAAATGGATGGCAGGTATGGTTTGTCCAATCTACAAAAAGACCGGGCGGCTACCGCGATATTACGCCGATCAACGTCGCCTACAAGGAGCAAATTTTCACTCCCAGAAATGACGGAAGTACAACGCGCCACGTATCATATTTTTATAGATTTCAAGGCAGCACACGATACAATGGAACGCAAACAGCTATGGCAGATAATGCACGGAAAGAGGTTTTCGGACAAACCGATGCCGCTAATCAAAGCTACCCTTTTTTACGAGTAGGGAAATCTGTTATCTGCTATGCCACTCAGGTGGTGTGGGGATGGCTATCTCGATCGCCCCCCTAATGAGGCGTGAGGATGCCGACCCCCTAAAACCCTACTCGAGTCTCCAGCCTCAAACCTCCCTAGCACCACCTTATCGATATTACTTCAGGAAGAGGCTCAAAGCTACCCTGGATGTAGCTGTGCTATGCTACGTGCGTGTTTCGGGGGCACTCTCGAGCCCCTTTGAATCGCGCAGAGAGTTGCGGCAAAGGGATGGACTGTCCTGTATGTTATTCAACAACTCTACTGTAGGTGTGATTCAGCTAGCGGGCATCGAAACGAGAGGAACGATTTTCAGTAGTAGCAGAAAAGTAGTCAACTTCTAGCCTTCTACTAGAAACCTTAGGACGACACAGGCAATCTACGGAACAGACTATAAACGGAGGCTAGGCGGATAGGGTTATAAATCAATGCGTCGAAAACCAAATATATAGAGGAAAGAGGCGCTAGAGAAAACGGCGATGATCTGGAAGTGGTTGATGAGTCCATATATTTGTGATCTCTGGTCATCGCCGATAATAATACGAGAAAGGAGATTTAACGACACATTCTAGCTGGAAATGGAGCCTACTTTTCTTTGCGCAAGACGCTTCGTTATAGCAGCATACGATGCCGTACAAAGCTAACGATATACAAAACGTTCAACAGACTGCTAGAGCTCTACGGACTTCTGACTGTAACATTACTTACGAATGGCATACCTGAACTTACCGTATTTGTACGAGCGTTGTTTGCCGGAGTACAAGCGGAAAGCGGAGAGTGGTGTAGACGTATGAACCTACTTGAAGAGATTCCCATCATACATCTGGCGAAAGTTGGGAGATTACGGTGGGTCGGCCACGTCGCAAGAATACCAGAAGAATGTTTAGTAAGAATCGTTCTTGTCAAAAATCCCATAGAGGTACCCAACATGCTAAATGGCTCGACCAGGTTGAAGTTAACTTGCGTGTGTCAAGACGCTTAACTAATTGGCGACGAGTAGCCCAGGACCGAGTACAATGGAGAGGAATTCTTGATACGGGAAGAACCCCTCCGGCTCTAAACGATGTCCAGGGTAAAATTGCAACGAAATTAATCGAAATTTTGCATGGAGAAAGTTCAATTACCAATTACCTACCTTCAACTACCAGTAAACCATTTTTACACTGAGTTTGCACCACTGTTTGCACTGTGTGAGTCTTTTCAGAAATGGCTTCGAAAGAACAGCTCGCTCGCGAAAAAACTCATCGAGTACATCGAAAATGAGAAGCTATCATCACATTGTGCCATCGGTAAAAAGCTGTGAATTCCGAATTCTACGATTTCTTGTGCCATAAAACGGTTCGAAGAACGTTTGACTGTCGATCGTAAGCCAAGATGCGGAGAAAAGGGTCGTCCGTATACCGTCCGTTAAGGATCACACCCGCGTAATTGGGGCCTTTGACGGGAAATCAAACTCCTTCGTTTGAGATGTGGCAAAAAAAACTGAATCTGAGCAAAAGTTTCGTGCAGAAGGCCAAAACTCTAGCTGGATTACATACAGTTCAAGTCACCAACAGATTACGATCGCGAATAGCCGTACCCGGAAGTTATACAATCAAAATCAGACGAAACCACACTACTGCATTATGGACGACGAGACCTACATGAAAACGGACTTCAGCTAGATTCCGGGGAATCAGAATTTCACTGCCAAAGGGATATTTGATGCCTTAGAGAACCTCCGAAACCAGTAAATGTCGAAGCTTGCCAAGAAATTCTTGATTTGATAAGCAATTTGTTTATGCGGAAAAGGCGATAGATCATTGAAGACGATAAATCTTTTTCGGTGATATGTGTCGAAAGATGTCGAGCCGTATTATTCCATACGAAGACATTATGATGAGTAAGCAATTGGCCAATGCAATACGATCAACGTTCTTGCCAAAATTGTTGATTTCATCGGCAAGCAGCTGAAATTGGTTTGGTAACTCTTTCGAGGGAACCGAAAAGCACCGTAAAGAATTTCGACGAATTGAATCGGAGAGGAAAGCTGCACTACTAAATACTCTTTTACTAGTAATCACCGTGGATAACATGCTTTCTGGTGCTTATTTGTTTATTTGTTTAATTAATCTATTCAGCTTAGTTTTTAAGTAACTAACCGTTCTTTCAAGTTCGTATTTGAAGATTAAACAACGGAACGCTAGGGTTCAAATCCAGCAGCGACATGTGATAATTTAACGTTTTTTATGGTCAAGCTTAATCGCATGAAACGAATTTACAGAAGTTAGGAGTAGACAGAAGGTAGAAAAGTATAAAAATAGAACTTAAAGTGCTATATATTTGTATGTCATTAATTTATGATTAAGTTTCTTTAGAAGCTGCGTAGCATTGTATGCAGCGAGCACAAAGCAACTTTAAAGTTCGGTTAATTACTTACATGAAGCTGCTTAGCAAACTATATATTTATAGGCAAAAAACTTGTTAACCTTCCTTTGACACCATTAACCGAACTCTTGGTTTGCTTTTCGCAACACCAAACCAAGAACAACAACGGAAAATTCATTCATACATTCGGTCACGGTTAGCTTACGTTTGCCACCGCACATGCACGAAAGTTAGTTAGAGCATGTACTGGTGTCAAGATATAAAATTTTTCCTTTGATATTGTATGGATACAAAAAAAAAACGCACGAGGCAAATAGAAAAAATAATTAGAACACGAGCTAGTTTTCACTTTCGTCACATTTACTCCTATTTATTTATATTTCTACTAGCTGACCCGACAAACTTCGTGTTGCCACAAATTACACTGTGTTGTACATAAATCGTGAATCTCGGATGACCTTTCTCACAATCTTGAGTTTTGCTAGTTTCTGGGGAGTTCGTGGGTGTTTTAATATACAAATTTTCCTCACAGTAAAATAGAAAACAACTCCCCCCATTGCTTAGCCTGATAAAATAAAGCGGATAGCATTTAAATATTCGCCATCATTACAAACCATTTCGCCGAATACCATTTTGCGGAACACCAATTCTCGGTTGACCATAACGCGGAACATAGAGTTTCGCAGAATACCATTTCGCGAAAAACATTACGCGGGATGTACCATTTCACGGAAAATCTTTTCGTAGAAAGTACCATTTCGCAGGGGTAACCCAACTCAAGGAAAGTAATAGATTTCAGTAGATCTAGGAAAATAAATAAAATCCGAAAAATCCGACGGCAGGTCGCAGGCAACACTCGCGGCCTGTGGCCGTCTCGCGCTGAATTATCTAATGTCGAATTATCTATTGATAATTTTTGGTGGTCTTGTTATTGATTAATGTTTTATAAAAAAAGTCTAAAATTTCTCGAGTTCGATTAATTTTTGAGTTACGCATAAATTTCTGTTTTATTTGTATGATAGTCCTTATCCCCCTACCACAGGGGTGAGGGGTCTCAAACCATCATTAAAAAAATCCTGCCTCCAAAACCCCCCACTTGCCAAATTTGGTTCTATTTGCTTGATTACTTTCCGAGTTATGAGGAAATTTGTATTTCATTTGTATGGGAGCCATCCCTCCTAAAAAGGGAGAGGGGTCCTAATTCATCATACACAAAATTCATGCCTCCAAAAACACCCACATGCCAAATATGGTTCCATTTGATTAATTAGTTCTCGAGTTATGAGGAAATTTGTATTTCATTTGTATAGGAGCTCCCCCTCCTAAAGTAGGGAGAGGTTTCAATTCACCATAGAAAAAATTCTTGTCTCCAAAAACACCCACATGTGAAATTTTGTTCCATTTGCTTGATTAGTTCTCGAATTATGAGAAAATTTGTATTTCATGTGTATGGAAGCCCCCCGTCTAAAAAGGGAGAGAGGTCATTATTCCCCTCCTGAAGAGGGGAGGGGTCTCAATTCACCATAGAAAAAAAATTGCCTACAAAAACACCCACATGCCAAATTTGGTTCCATTTGCTTGATTAGTTCTCGAGTTATAAGGAAATTTGTATTTCATTTGTATGGGAGCCCCCCCTTCTAAAAAGGTAAGGGATCTCAATTCATCATAGAAAAAATCTTGTCTTCAAAAACACCCACGTGTAAAATTTTGTTCCATTTGCTTGATTAATTCTCGAGTTATGTAGAAATTTGTGTTTCATTTGTATGGGAGCCCCCCTCTTAGTGGGAGGAGGGGTCTCTAACCGTCATAAAACCTTCCCTTTTCTAACCTTCCCTGGCCCCAAAAACCCTTATATGCAAATTTTCACGCCGATCGGTTCAGTAGTTTTCGATTCTAAAAGGAACATAGGGACACACAGACAGACAGAAATCCTTTTTTATAGGTATAGATTAACAGGTAATCAAATATTTCAAGGGGGTATGGAGTGTGCCTGTGCTCGATATTTCAATGCAAAAAATTAATGATGATAATGGCAGTGAGATTTACAAGATTCAGATCACGAGGATGTTAAAAATTTAGGAACCGTCCTTTTCACAGAAAACTAATTCAATTCCATCATTTGACATAGTGACCCACAATTCATGGTCGATATTTTCTTGAACTCAATTACATTTATATAACATAAGACATAACTTGCCTCAAGTGCTCTAGATGAAACTATGGTGTCTGCTGTCCACCTAGAGAAATATTCTCTGATAAACAAAAAACTCGCCGTGATGGAACAAAAGACGGCATCAACTCTGGAAAACAACACGAAGTGCGCTTAACAAGGCTAAAACTTCTTCCCCTGGAACTTCGGCTTCTAACTGAACACAATAAAGAACTAAGACGATCCAGTCCAAAGTTTTAAGTGTATAGGAAAACAGCAAGCAGAACGGACAGGGCGGGCTAGAATGCAGAATGCTGCAGAAGTGCCAGAAACGTGCGTTATGTTCTCTTTGTTTTTACTTGAAAATATCCATTTCGACTGACAGTTGGCAGTTGGTCGATGGCAGACTTTTCCAGATCTTTCTTTTAAAGTTTATCATTTGACGGTTCATCCATCTAATGGAAAGTTGAATTTCATAAACGGTGTCCCATATCAAATTGCTCCACGGTAACACTGTAGAAAATTACCTAACAACAAAATATAACCCATTAGTAAGCTTTTGGCATATTTCTTTCATTCAACTTCAATACCATAACCGCATGCTCGCACCTTACGCTTAACTCCACTCAAAAGGTTTTGTACAACCTAGGTGTAGCTTCATCTTTACGGAAATCCACTTTTTCTTCATGTCTTCCTCAGAATTGACCTCTTTGGGATGCTTCTGTATTGCCTGCTTCATAATAGCCTAGTATTTTTCAACGGGGCTTATACTTATACTTTATACTTTATACTTTATACTTTATACTTTATACTTTATACTTTATACTTTATACTTTATACTTTATACTTTATACTTTATACTTTATACTTTATACTTTATACTTTATACTTTATACTTTATACTTTATACTTTATACTTTATACTTTATACTTTATACTTTATACTTTATACTTTATACTTTATACTTTATACTTTATACTTTATACTTTATACTTTATACTTTATACTTTATACTTTATACTTTATACTTTATACTTTATACTTTATACTTTATACTTTATACTTTATACTTTATAACTAAATGCATTCAAGTGTAGCGTACCTGTATTGCCGTGTGTGACGAAGCACCCTCAAGGAGGAAAAATATCTGGTCGATTTTCCTACAGCAAATGGTTTTGCTTAACTTACAATTACTCTTTAAGATATTGTGATATTCGACAATAATCTTCAACCAACAATCCTTGCAACACCACAACTTGATGCCCCTTATCAAACAAAATCGTATTTTCGCTCGATTAAACTTTGAAAACTGGAAAAGTACCCAGATGCTTTATCAGGCCCATAATGCTTTGAACCCATTCACTCAGGAACAACCCTTCGCATTTGCGAAATCACCAATTGCACTGCATATTGCGATAATCATCACCATTGTCGTAAACTGTACCATCATCTAACGCAGGATTTTCCATGCTTTATCGAGGAGCATGTATACGGCTGCAGCAGATCCACAGATCCGCTATCCTGTGCTTTTGTGCTCGAAGCACTTGACTGCAACGGCGGACACATTGTCGTCCTCGGCAGTCCCGTTCTTGCGATGAAGTCATAGCAGGGAGACGCTTTAATTATTTCTCTAATTAAATTTATCGCCCCTTCAATGGGGTGCTGAGAAATTTTATTATTACCGCGAACTTTATCCCGGATCTATGCAGCTGGTGGTCGTGACTTGGCTACAGAGAAAGTTTCCCTTATTCTATGGAACATAGGCTGATTCTCGGTGACCGGCTGCGACTGAGCAGGGAATAAGATTTAAGCGTGCAGGTTTGGCCTAGTGCTCCAGTGTCAACCCGATAGCGTCGTATTTAGTGAAACGAAGGCAGCAAACAGCGCATTAATTGAGTTTGTCATGGTCGAATCACGCGAACTAATGCACCCTGACGTTGGTCACCGGGGCAATGACAGCGAGATTTACCTACCTGTATTCGCGTGGCGTAAGTACGATACGGTAGCAAGCGACGATACGGAAAACGGATCTCGAAGAAAATCCTGTAGCTCACGTCAACGCTCAAGCACCAGAATATTGCTCATCCAGGATAATTATTCATGGCACATTCATCATTGGCTGGCGGTTATGAGAGTCAAGAACGTGGAAGCCGAACGTGAGGCAGGTAATTGCGATTATTGCACTTTTGTGCTGGGGTTAATTAAAACGTCTCATCTTTTATGTTCCATGGTAGCAGCGTTAACGAGTTATGCTTTAAAATGTGTTTATAACCAAGTATTTTGATTATTGAGCGTAAAGTGAAGAATGCTGAAAACATTATGCTTAACACAGTCAAGACAATAGAGCTATAATGCAGTGTTCAGAAGAGAAAAGGATTTCATTTTCAAAAGTACAGAAATTTGGTCTAGGTAATTAATTTACATTCTTGTGTATAGACATGCTTTCAGTTTGTCGTGCCAGCAAAAATTATGGCAATGTAAACATTAATTTGATCCAACACTGGACTGTATTAATTTTTTTTGCTGTTGGTAACACTTCGACATTAGGGTTTTGTGAACGAGAACAAAAAAGAAATTCGAACAATTTTGCTATGAACTCCGTTTCCAATTTGCTTTACCCTTGGAATCATTAGTTCATGCAAATAAAGAATCACAGCAAATGACTTCGACATTTTCCCGTACTTAACCATATTATGTAACATCGCGTGCAATGGGATTGTTTGAAGTCCAGTCTATAGGGTGGTGGGTATATGGTGTGTTTGACGGATTAACGTATAAAATGCGAAAAAGGCAGACTTAATGCTCATAGACTGAACAAATTTAATGCTCCTAGTTGGCAAATGCCATTCGTACCATGGGGATATGGACGTATACAACTATTACAAAATAAGGCTTCCTGCCGCTTCCTATTAAATCCGTATTAATGTTTCCCGAATTTGCGCGCCGGCAATGTTGGAAACATGATAATTTACAGTACTTGTTATTATTCAGACAATAAAGCGGATACATATTTTTTAGTTTGACGAGCATTGCCTGTTAAATGGATTCATAAATAAAGTATAAAGTACTCTTTGGTTTATTAATAACATTATTTATAGTTTGTGGACGATCATTAGCTTTCAATGAGCCTAGGGGTATTGCATATAACCTTTTTTGCAACTGCGTGGCAGTTGGCGAAACATTCACAGTTTATAAGTACGTATCCTGACGGATCCATTAGAAGCCTGTTGGCACTAATGTTAAGCCTCAGATACTAAGCATCCAGTAAAGACTCATACTTGTTGACCTATGTCATACTGAACAATATTCCAATGGATACACTTTTTGCTCGTACTTGAGTGCAAGCGGAAAGAAAATAAATAAAAATATACATAAATAAAAACACGATATATCGAAATCGATTGGCTCACTTTCAACGAGTGGTGCTCTAGTGTTGATCGAAACCTGCAAGAACAATGTGCTGGCAAATTGAGGTGATGTATTAAAAGAGTACTTGGCAACGAGCCGAAGTGGAGGAACGATTGGCTGTCATGGGTATTTTACCAAAATGCATCGTACATTATAATTTTCACCATTAAAAAATCAGATAGATTGTATTCCAGACACAACCGTGTAGCTGGCGTAGAACTACGTTAGGCGGGTTTTTGCGAAGAAACCTTGAATATTAAAGAAATCTTTTCACACCATACTGACCTATGTTTGACATAAAATAGCGTTAAGTAAATAATAGTGCTAAATAATTGTATCATATTTTTACGAATATTTATACCATTTATTTATAATCGTACTAGCTGACCCGACAAACTTCGTATTGCCACAAAATAACCAGTGTTGTACATAAATCATGAATCTCGGATGATCTTTGTCACTTCTCGAGTTTTGCAAGCCCCCCAGTGGGCGGCGCTTCCGACGGCGGGTCACCGGCAACACTCGCGACCGGCTCGTCCTGAATGATCTAGTGTTACTATAGATAGTTTTTGTGGTCTTGTTATTGATTAATGTTTTATGGAAGAGTCTCGAATTTCTCGAGTTGGATTAGTTTTTGAGTTTCGCAAAAATTTCTGTTTTATTTGTATGAGAGTCCATATCCCCCTACCACAGGGGTGAGAGGTCTCTAACTATCATAAAATAAATTCAAGACTCAAAAATCTCCTACATGCTAAATTTGGTTCCATTTGCTTGATTAGTACTCAAATTATAAGGAAATTTGTATTTCATTTGTATGGGAGCCCACCCTCTTAAAAGGGAAAGGGGTCGTAATACACCACAGAAAAAAAATTCTGCCATCTAAAACTCTCACATGTCAAATTTGGTTCCATTTGCTTGATTAGTTCTAAAGTTATGAGCAAATTTGTATTTCGTTTGAATGGGAGCCCCCCCCCTCCTAAAAAGGTAAAAAGTCCTAATTCATCATGGGAAAAATGGTTGCCTCCAAAAACACCCACATGCCAAATATGGTTCCATTTGCTTGATTAGTTCTCGAATTATGAGGAAATTTGTATTTCATTTGTGTAGAAGCCCCCCTCTTGAAGTGTGGAAGGATCCTAATTCACCGTAGAAAATATTTTTGCCTCCAAAAACCTCCACATGCCGAATTTGGTTCTATTTGCTTGATTAGTTCTCGAGTTATGGGGAAATTTGTATTTCATTTGTATTGGAGCCCCCCCTCCTAATGTGGGAAGGGGTCCTAATTCATCACAGAAAAAATTCTTGCCAAAAACTTGCCAAAAAATTGTCTCCAAAAACACACACATGCCAAATTTGGTTCAATTCGCTTGATTAGTTCTCGAGTTATGAGGAAATTTGTATTTCATTTGTACAGGAGCCCCTCCTCTTAAAGTGGGGAGGGGTCCTAATTCACAATAGAAAATTTTCTTGCTCTCGAAAACCTTCACATGCCAAATTTGGTTGCATTTGCTTGATTAGTTCTCGAGTTATGAGGAAATTTGTATGGAAGTCCCCCCTCTTAAAGGGGAGAGGAGTTATAATTCCTCTTATGAAGAGGGGAGGGGTCTCAATTCACCATAGAATAAATTCTTGTCACCAAAAAAAACACCCACATGCCAAATGTTGTTCTATTTGCTTGATTAGTTCTCGAGTTAGGAGGAAACTTGTATTTCATTTGTACAGGAGCCCCCCTCTTAGAGTGGGGAGGGGTCCTAATTCACCGTAGAAAATTTTCTTGCCCTCGAAAACCTTCACATGCCAAAGTTGGTTCCATTTGCTTGATTAGTTTTCGAGTTATGAGGAAATTTGTATGGAAGCCCCCCCCTCTTAAAGGGGAGAGGAGTTACAATTCCCCTTATAAAGAGGGAGGGGTCTCAATTTACCATAGAATAAATTCTTGTCACCGAAAACACCCACATGCCAAATTTGGTTCTATTTGCTTGATTAGTTCTCGAGTTATGAGGAAATTTGTATTTCATTTGTATAGGAGCCCCCCCTCCTAAAGTGGGGAGAGGTTCTTATTCATCATAGAAAACATTCTTGCCTCCAAAAACACCCACATGCCAAATTTGGTTCCATTTCCTGGATTAGCTCTTGAGTTATAAGGAAATTTGTATTTCGTTTGTATAGGAGCCCCCCCCCCCTTTTAAAGTGGGGAGGGGTCCCAATTCATCATAGAAAAAAATTTTGTCTTCAAAAACACACACATGCCAAATTTGGTTCCATTTGCTTGATTAGTTCTCGAGTTATGAGGAAATTGGTATTTCATTTGTACAGGAGCCCCCCCTCTTAAAGTGAGGAGGGGTCCTAATTCAACATAGAAAATTGTCTTGCCCTCGAAAACCTTCACATGCCAAATTTGGATCCATTTGCTTGATTAGTTCTCGAGTTATGAGGAAATTTGTATGGAAACCCCCCCTCTTAAAGGGGAGAGGAGTTATAATTCCCCTTATAAAGAGGAGAGGGGTCTCATATTACCCTAGAATAAATTCTTGTCACCGAAAACACCCACATGCCAAATTTGGTTCTATTTGCTTGATTAGTTCTCGAGTTATGCAGAAATTTGTGTTTCATTTG
The DNA here is from genome assembly GCF_943734655.1 of Sabethes cyaneus. Classification (NCBI taxonomy): domain Eukaryota; kingdom Metazoa; phylum Arthropoda; class Insecta; order Diptera; family Culicidae; genus Sabethes; species Sabethes cyaneus. Next base: position 86,742,825 of record NC_071354.1, read on the forward strand.
TATGGGAGCCCCTCCTCTTAGTGGGGGGAGGGGTCTCTAACCATCACTAAAACCTTTCCTGGCCCCAAAAACCTCTACATGCAAATTTTCACGCCGATTGGTTCAGTAGTTTTTGATTCTATAAGGAACACAGGACAGACAGACAGACAGACAGACAGACAGACAGACAGACAGACAGACAGACAGACAGAAATCCTTCTTTATAGGTATAGATTTTAGAATAGAAATTTCCAACATGCGTCTATTAACAAAATTCTAAGAAAAAAAATTCACGACGGTTGTGTTCCACACACGACCGGTTGGTATAGAGCTACGTTGTGCCTTGTGCGAGTTGTGTGATGAAAGCTAAAATATAAACAACACTTTTTTCACTTGCAGTGAACCATGTAAATTAAAACAGCGTAAAGTAACACAAGTAGCATCGTAATAACTATATTGCTGACATTATATCAAATCTATAGTTTATTTATATTTTGCGAATATTTTTGCCATTATCAAAATCTCCAGTCGAGCAGTCAAGTCCCGCAGTCGAGTAACCGAGTCGAGCAATTGATTCGAGCAGTCTAGTCGAGCACTCGAGTCAAGCAGTCGAGTCGAGCAGTCTAGTTGAGTCGAGCAGCCGAGTCGGCAGGCAATTCGAGCAGTCCAGTCCATCAGTAGAGTTGAGTGGAGTCGAGCAGTCGAGTCAAGCAGTCAAGTCAAGCAGCTGAGGCGAGCAGTTCAAACAGTTGTGTTAAGCAGAGCAGAGCAGTTGCAAATATTGACAGCAGAATTTAACGCTTAAAAACTCCAAGTACTCGCCAACCAGCTTCTTTTAGCGTCCGTTCTTTTCATCGTTAACTTTTCGCTTCCAAGGCAATATTAAATAGTAGGTTAGAGAGTAAATTCCCTTGTTTCAGTCCGAGTCATCCACTGTCGCACGATTCAACTTAAATAGTTTCATCGAAAAAACCATATTCCAGCATTATCTGCCACAACTCGTTTCGTTTGATTGAATCATACGCCGCCTTAAAGTTTACAAACCGTTGATAAATCTAGCTTGACACGCGCCGATGAATGACTCTGAGAATGGTCTCAATCTTCAGAACAGGATACAGGAGAGCATCTACTAGACAATATTGAGAAATGTAATGTCCTTCTACGCTTGGGCACGCACACGATTCTTATCCTGTCCCTGCTGATCTCCGTGTTTATCTCTCTACTCAACAGCGTCTGGAAGTGCTCCTTCCACCCGGCTACCGCCGCACAGTGGTATAAACAGCGAAATGCGTGATCGTGTAATACTGCGCCGAAATGTGAAGTTTTTCGCATGCAGTGTCTTTAGGAACATTTCTTGGTATTACAAACCCCTTCTTGTGAGAGAAATCTTTGGGTGAATGATTCCCTTAAAAGTGAGATACGAAATTTATTTTCTCGTATATTCGAGATACAGGTTTGGTACTTTCGGCAAGGTTGTAGTAAAAATCAATATAAATAATTTTGTCAAAGACATCATACTTGTATTTCTTCATGGAAATTATCTATGAAGCGGACAAACCCTTTAAAACAGTTTTTAAGCCCTGACTTTTACGTGTTCATAGCGTTCTAGAAAGTTGTTTATGTGGCTAAAATCAACGTTTTTGAAGAACATTATTATACGTTATTTTCTGAGGTTTCGGAGAATAACATACTTAAAATAATACTTCTTTAAGCTTAAATATTTCCTAAGGTGGCAAATAATGGTAGATCAAACAATTTTTACTTAAAAGTACAACAATAAACCTTTAAAAGTAAGTGTCAATTGTCTGTATCTATTTGTATCCTCAAAAGTTATAGTTATTTTAAAAATCCATCTTAGTCATGTTTACAGAACACTTAAAATGTATTTCGGATGCAATAAACGCCATTTTTTTACGTTGACAATCTCTTTCTAACAAGTTAAGTTACCAGAAATTTTTTCGCCTATTTTCGAGTCGAAAATAAATGTAGACTTAAAATTATTTGACGCAATTAATAAGAGAAAAGCTTTCAAATAACTAACTTAAGTCTATTTTGTTCAATTTTGCATTGCTCTCTCCTTCCGCATTTTTCCAAAACAAAACTATTTGACGATGACTCACCTCACCTACACCTTTATTTAACATAATTAACTATATATGACGTACTTGCTAGATATTCTTGCAGCCATTTTGGAAATTTGAAAACAAGATTTCACGAGCAAAATTTCTGAGCACAAAACAAGACAATTTGTTTCAAAGCTAGGACAATCGGTGAGTTTTATCAATCTGTATTTATTACGTAAGACAGTGATTATGAGGAATTACCTACGAATGGCCGAAACACAAATGGCCGAATCATAAATGGCCGAAACACAAATGGTCGAAATAACAAATGGCATAATATATCTAATGGCCGAAGGTCATATTCGACACATAATATTCACGGCCTTCAACCTGCACTAACGTTGGGTACATGCTGTCCATACTCGCTGCCGCTCGTTCGGACTTAACCTCTTTATTCTTAAAACTCTTTACGGTTAGGCTACGTTTTTTTCATGTGTGGATTCATTACTGGCGATTTTTGATGAAAAACACCTTTGTTTTTTTGGAAAAATTGCCGCCATTTTGATAATTTTTCGAATTTTCAAAAACCGCTACTTAACAATTTAGGTATTGACTTAAAGCTTCAAAATCATCCTTGAAATCCGTTCTACGATACTCCGTTGGTTCCCGGCATGTACCACCAGCAAGGAACTATTTTCTAGAGGGCATTCACGCGTCTACCTGCCACCAGCATAATATTTACTATTCTGGTATCCAAAAAATACAAAATATATCTTCAAATATACCTTAATCAATAACCAAAATACCCCAACTCTTAACTATAATTCTAGCATCTAAAAAAATTTTACGAAAATCTATTATTTTTCGATCTTCCAGAGTAGGGTTCCCCCTTAACTATAGGAGGGACTTTTGCACTGTCAAGAGGCTTCAGTAGGTAAATATCTAGAATTCAGCATGAAGGAAGGGTAAATGAGGAGCCTGAAAATAAACCCATGCTAAAGTCACTTGACATTGAATGGCTTTATTCTACTAAGAACACCCGACCACTCGCTTGTCAAAGCAAACTCTGTAACCTTGCGGCTACGGAGCCCCCCAAGACTATGTTAGTTGTTTTCGTAAAATTAACCTTAACAAAAATTTCTATGACATTAAAGTTTTTAATAAGGTTTTTGTTATTTTTTACATCATTACTTCAATCTTTGAGCTATTAAGCTATTAGAAGTTTATTTATTCCCTATACACTATTGCCATAAAATTTCTCATCAATGTTTTCGTTTTTCATTTTGCTAATATTTTATTATAATAAAAATTCACCGTAAAGAACTTTTAAACAAATTTGCTTTAACATCATTAACGATAGATGGTTTCCCTTCAGCCTTCGTTCAAAAGGCACAATGAAAAATGAATGGCAAGCAGCACATAAAAACTCAAAAGCGCTGGAAAACAGAACGGCTGCATGCAAACTCTTGACATTTTGTACAAACCAATTCAAACAAAATGAACACCAACAGAGGAATGAAAGCGAGAAACTTTATCTACCTCCCACGGCTGCTATTACCCGACAAAGTATGCAGTCCAAACTATACATGTAGCAACATAGTACAAGAATCACCTGAATTATTCAGAAAAGGTGAGGAACTGAGCAAGCAATATGATTGAAAGTAAGAGGTTGCCGTTCTTCCATTCGCTTCAGTAGAGAAACGTATACGAATCACGTGTTTCTGGCGAACGAAGCCTTGAAACTGCATCGTACCGTCGTGACAACAACAACAATAAGTGCAATGTAGCAGCAAGCTGGTGAAAAGCTTATAGCTTAACGAGCAGGGATTTCCTGATGCCGGGGCCATATGAGCGGTACGGTATAAACGCGAGGGATCGAAAAACATACACCCCTGGTTGACTAAGAAACCGACCAGAACACAAAGTCTAGTTGCACATTGAAGGAAGCCAGTCTCCTGGAAGTTTGTCTTATACTCTGGATGAAATCTGGAAAGATAACATTGAAGAATCTGTGCTAATGGAAATCATGTCTCCAATCTTACGTAAATTTTACCTCAAGGAAGATTGAACGGCATAGACGACACCTTTTAAAATAGAATAGTTTTCCTGACAAAAAGCCTATCTGCAGGGACAGCACATTTGAAAAATCGACGTCGCGTGTAAAACCAAACGCTAAGAGGGAAAGTCTTTCCGGTAGAAAAACTTTTCCAATTATCACTAAAGCCTTAGCAGCTCATGATGGAAATGAACGACGGTAGACTTTTCCAATCTAACGATAGCAAAGCAACAGTGTAATGTGTAAACGAAATACAACAAAAAACTAACTCACAAGGTTAGTCTACTTTAGTATGTATGGCATGGCTACTGCACAAAACCACATGTATTTACATCACAACGAGCGATTCGTTCCCATTCTTGTTTGATAAACACCCACTACTTCGGTCAGACCATTCAAATAATGATTCAGAATCAATCTTTTACTGGTCGTCCCATTTGAAATGGGACAAAGGATTTTGCACAGTAATGAAGATGGTTGTAATACTTTCAGTCTGAACATTTGTTGTTCCTTTTCAAAAGTCACATTTCGTTGATTAAACGAAATACCTATTTAGTTGTTTATCTAGCTTCGGAATCAGCCAATAATTTAAATTTCATGAGTCTTCGCATTTTATTTTTTAACATACTTGATAAACTTTCGAACACCACATTTTGTCATTTTCTTTTAGAAAAAAATACATCTGCCACCGTTGAGCAGGATGAAAAACTTTTAACAATGACAAACATTCCATTCTTCTAATTTTCGAAGCCGTTGTGCAGACGTGATGGGCATACAAAATGTCATGCAGCGCCATCAGCCAGCCAGCAGCGGTAGCAGCTTTTCACACGACATGGATGCGCAAGAACCAAGATGAAATATTCCGCCTTTGTTACAGAGGGCTTTACATCAGCAAAACGTTCGGAGGAAAACCTTGGTAAACGGAATGCCACCAGTAGTGAATGGAAAGATATTTCCCGTTTCCTTCGAGCTTATTGCCGGTGGCTGGCAAACGTGTTATAATGATACTGCATCATGTTTCCACCGGTAGCTAGCAGTCAACCATGTGACGCTCGATCTGTTCTGATGTCTTGTCGAGGAAAAAGCTTCTTCAGCAATGAGTTTTCCGACTGCATAACTTTTCCGTCATGCATCGACGGCCACAGCAGAACAAAAAAAAACTGAAAACGTCAGTGCAGAGATAAGGTATGCCAAACCATTTACTGTGGGCGGTTATGTTCTTTTTACAACCTACTTTCCTGCAAGGCGACTCAATCGATTTTGCTGATGAAAATCGCAAATAAAGGGTATTGTTTCCTACGGACCAACCAGGAAGGTTTTTCAAATTTATTTTCATCTCCTAGAGATTCATCAGAATTAAGTTGTGTAAGTGGTTGGAAGGCCTCATTTGCCCTATTTTTAAAAAAGGACATCAAATCCGGATCAAAGGAAAAAAATCCGCCCTGATGGTACAGCAGTGTGGCGTTTGTCTGGCATTGTTCAAATCTTTAGCAACTCCGAAATTCGTTTCAAAATGACACCATTTACTGTACCTGGTGAAACGTCCTAGCGCATTCCCCCCATATCTTTAACTTTTTTTTCTAACGGGTGACAACTAAAATTTTGGAATTTTTTTGAGACCCCTCAGAGAGAAATGCGAGTATGCATGTGTTAGCTCTCTCTCTCCTCTTTTTGCCAATATTTTTTGTTTTGTTTATGCTTGCCTTGTTTTGCTTAAAATGACGTCGAAACAAGAAGCATTTCGAGAGCGCGTTGTACACTTCTACGAACTGCCAAAGAAATCTTGGCAAAAAGTATACGGTACAACATTTAAAAAGCGAATATGTGGCGGTTCGACTGTTTACCATATCCTAAGATGCCCAACAACTATTCGCAAGCAAGGTAGTGGAAGACCAGCCAAAATTATGGACGCAGAAGGACATCGTTCTCTTTCTCGTTTCTTCAACAACAAGTCCTCTGGTTTGGCTATCAATTAAGATGCAGCAGACGAATGTTTGAAGAAAATGTTGATCCCGTTTCTACAAAAACATCATGCAGATGGATAATACGTGTTTTGGCCGGATAGAGCATCATCGCATTACGCCAAAAACACAATCGTTCCTGAATACCCTTCGATCTCATTTTTACCCAACAACCACGACCGGAAAAATCTGTCTCAGTTCGCCCAATCGAAGATTTCTTCGGGATTTTGAGTTCCTTGGTGTACAAAAATAACTGGAGGACCGCGAATTGCAAAAAGTTGTCTGGTAGAATCAAAAGATGCATTCACAAAGTTGACATGAAGGCCGTACAACGCTCCTGTTTCAACATCAAACGAAAGCTTCGCCGAACAGCCGATTACGGACCGTTTTCAAATATACATTAATTTTTATCAACAATGGATAATGTATCTTTAATTTCGGTAGATCAGATCTTCTTCATGTATCTTTGTCTTTTTTTGAGAGCTTGAAAAAAAATTCCAAAATTTTAGTTGTTACCCGTTAAGAGGAAACACAATTTTTTCGGCATTGAGGATGATTCGTCTCGTAAGGTAAGCATATGAGGAACTTGGACTTCACGTAATTGGTTGTCTTTCTAGCAATGTGGCGCTCTACCCTTCCTTCTAGCTTGTCAAGTAAATTTTTCTTCACGCGCGTTATTGTATCTTTTTGAAATCGCAGGATTCTCTGCCTGGGGATTTTGACGAAGCGATGTTATTGAATTTTTCAGCCGAGGATCGCCTAATTCTGGTTTATTTCCATAACAAATTACTATTCTTCTGAGTTACATTTCATCCATTACCGAAACTTTCCGCGATCACTATTATAAATGATCGTTTAGAAAGCACGTGCGACGTATTTGAGCCTGAATTCGATTCGATGATATAAATATTATGCATTGGAGATTTATTTCTGTAAGTAAAACATAAACTTGTCGCGCTCGAATTTATTGTCTGGACAACAATGATCGTGCCGAATCATCCCAGTAAACTATTTGGTTTGTATATCTCGATTGCAACTGAGAAATACGACATCATATCTGAACGAAAAAGTTATATTTCACGCCAGATAAGAACATATAAGTACCAAAGTGGAGGCAATATACGTGCGAAAATTTTGACAATTATTTGTAATTCTATCTTGCATTTTATGCAGCGGTTTTTATAACACGCAACTTAATACTTCTGGATAAATGATTGAGATTTAACTTAATATTGCAATCATCTATACTGCTTCATAATTCACAGTCATGAGTTGTATATGAGGACACGCACGACTGCGAAACAATTTATTGTTTACTTTGTTTTGACATACTCTAATCATTATACAATTCGAATGTAAAATTTACATGAAAACAATTTAATGTGAACTTTCTATTACGATGTTGTGTTATCTGGGATTTTACTTATCAATGGTCGTATCGAACCACTTCATCCATCTATGGTCGTATCAATATGTCTCTTCAACAGCGTAAGTTCCCTGAGTCCTGGAAAAGGTCTTAAGGGTAGGCGGGGCAAAACCGCCCGCTTAAGCAAAACCACCTGTGTAAAAAAAAGTTGTAGCTCAATTTCTAATTTATCTGCTTTAAATGAACAATTGATCTATTACCTACATGTAAAAAATAAAAAAAATAAATATCTGAATGATTTTCTATTTTTTATTGCGATTTGGAAACACGTCCAAAAAATAGAGTATTTTTTCCATGCGGGGTGAAACACGCCCACTAACGGGGTAAAACCGCCATAGCGTATAACTTTAACAATATTCAACCGATTTGAACGAAACTGGTGGCATTGGATTCGTAAATTTATCCAATTTAAACAAATTGAATCAGTTTGCCATCAAACAATACATGGTTCCCCGAGATTCGCAATTTCAAAAGAGTGTCCGGCAACCACTCGTATTGGAAGAATATCAGTGATTGGTACCAACAGTCTTGAAATTGATACCGTGTAGTTTCCTTAGACAACAAGATGGATCGGGTTAGGCATCCTGGAGTCAATCTATAATGACTAGAGAGGATTTAAGATAAAATATAACAATATGGGTTTTGAAGTTCCTGCAATTGATCCGGTGGGTCCTTTTTTGACATTTCAAATTGTTCTGATTGATAAACCAGATACATATTATTTTTGCATTGCTAAGAAAATTGGCTATATTTCCATAAAAAAGTGTTTATTCCAGTATATTCGTTCCAAGAAGGAGGAATTATTGAAAAAAGCTATATCCGAGAAAACAAGAAAATGTCCATAGCCCCAGCAGGGAAACTTGGCGATTTAGATTTTTTCAAACAGTCTACCAGCTACAAGTTAAGCACATTTACATTGTTTTATGTAAATCTAAGATCCTTTGGTCCAAACTATACAATTATTTTAAAAATCTCCTTATCGCACTAGCATTATGCACGACGGTCTTGCGCCGTTCGTTGTGGGCGGTTTTACCCCCAAATGAGCGATTTACACAATTCACTATTTATTTTAACAAAACTGCGTGAACAGTTATCTAATTTAGGTACTGTCGGATGAAGACAGGATCAGAGATGCGATATGGGTTGGATTTACTAAAAGTTTTAACGTTTTGAATAAAATAAACCCTAAGTTCTGCGGGAACAAAGTTATAAAAAACGAAGCGATTATAACGAAAAGTCTGTTTTTATTTATTTCTCCGATAGTTTACACGATATTGCTGTACAAGGTATTGTAAAATATTGCGTACGCATTCAGTAATATGACTGTCATCAACATTTAACACCAATTTGAGCAAGGCCCTGTAAAACCATGGTGGGCGGTTTTACCCCGGCGGGCGTTGTTACCCCGTTTACCCTTACGTGTTCCCGGTGTTTAAGAAAGGAGATAAAGGCAATATAGAAAATTACCGTGGAATTACATCTTTATGCGCATGCTCAAAATTGCTGGAGATTATTGTCTGTAATATTTTGTTCAGTAAAGTGAAATCATATATTTCAATAGAACAACACGGTTTTTATGCAAAGCGCTCTATTGGTACAAACTTGTTACAGTTCTGCTCGTTCTCTTTCCGCCATATGGAGAACAGTGCTCAAATTGATGCAGTGTATACTAATCTCAAAGCTGCTTTCGATCGCATAGACCATCAAATTCTGCTACATAAGCTGAATCGACTTGGAGCTTCTAACGAATTTGTCTGCTGGCTACAAATATATTTAACAAATCGTAGCCTCTCGGTACGGCTGGGCACGGCCGAGTCGTTTAGTTTTTGCAACCAATCCGGTGTTCCACAAGGAAGTAATTTGGGCCCATTGCTATTCCTCATATACTTCAACGATGTTTGCTATGTGATACCACCTGGAAGTAGATTATTGTATGCAGACGACTTGAAAATCTTCCTTGCTGTAAGATCAGTTGAGGATTGCAAAGAACTACAGGTTTTAGTTAACCGATTTGCTGATTGGTGCAGTCTGAACAATCTGACTATAAGCGTTGCCAAGTGTTCAGTTATCACGTTCTACAGAAGCAAAAATCCAATCATATACCGATACAGGATTCAAGGGACTTCCCTTGAACGTGTTGCTAGTGTTAAAGATTTGGGAGTGGAACTGGACTCGAAGCTGACCTTTTACAACCATTATTCCAACATTATCTCAAAAGCAAATCGACACTTGGGATTTATTATGCGCTTGGCTAAGGAGTTTCGTGATTCGTACTGTCTGCGGTCCCTTTACTTCTCACTAGTACACTCAATCCTTGACGCAGCTTCTATAGTGTGGAGTCCATATACACAGCTCTGGATAACGAGAATCGAAGCCGTGCAACGGAGATTCATCAGGCACGCATTAAGATCCCTCCTCTGGAATGATCCTTCAAATTTTCCACCGTATGAGGACCGATGCAAACTGTTGAACATCAATACCTTGCTCAAAAGAAGAGAGGTTTCTCGAGCTATCTTCGCTGCCAAGCTACTGAAAGGAGAAATCGACGCTTCAGAAATTTTATCCCAGCTGAACATCAATATAGCGCCAAGAAATCTCCGGACCCGTGACTTTTTCCGACCTGTATTTCACCGTACTGTGTATGGTAGCAACGAACCGATCCAGGCCATGTGCCGCGTTTTAACCGTGTGTACCATCTCTTTGATTTCACGCTTTCAATTGACCAGTTCAAACAAAGAATTTATAATTGTGATATTTTAGGTTAAACTATGAAATTGTAAATGTGTAAATGTATTGTAATGCTTTTAATTATGTTGTATGACTATTATGTATGTAAAATTCTAAGTGTAAAAGATGATGGGTTTTTATGCCAATTTGAGAATGGTTATAATGCTCTCAACTCAAATTGGCTTTTCCCATTCGCCTCAATAAGACAATCAGTCAGTTGAGGATAAGTAAATAAATAAACAAATAAAAAAATAAACAAATAAACAAATAATCTAACAAAGAAATATTACAACACATGCCAAACACTGTTATGTTTATTACTATGACATATCATCTATAGTGAGTTATTTAGTAATATTTACTAAAATTAGAGTATGACAAAATAGAAATCTGTCGAGAAATCGCGTCAACAGTTAATTCGAGTAGTCGAGTCGAGCATTCAAGTCACGCAGTCAAGTTGAGCAGTTGATTCGAGTCAAGCGCGCAATACACCATCTCTACGATAGGTGCTATAATAGGGAGATTCAACCCCCACACTACTGAACTAGAAGTTTAAAAAATTGCATGTAAAAAGCAACCAAAAGCTACTTAGGGTAAGTTAACCTATCGTGGACCCTTTACCTATAATGGACCTCGGGTACGGCGTTTATTCGCTTGTGCTTCTCATTTCCGAGGTTATATGACATGAAACAGAAAGTACTAAACATACTCCACAACTCAGTTTATTAAATTTTAGGCGAATTTAATGATTAATGCCTTAAAATCGACATTTTCAACAAGTCAGGGTCCATTTTAACAATGCGAAATGTTGCCATTAGTGGACCCTCTCCATGCAAAATGCATTGGTATTCCTATAACCGACCCGGTCGCTATCCTATTGTAATTAAAGGAAAACGGACATTGCAATCTGTTTTACAAAATGTGTAAAATATAGAGATTTGCAACATAAATTGATATTTTTTTAGGCTCAATCGAAAGTTACTCGTATTGTAAGTGCCATCGGTTGCGTGTTTAGCGTTACTAGCTTAAAATAATTCGTGGAAGAAAACTGCTCAAGTACTAAATGGTCCACTAATGGTTAATTTACCCTACTAATACGCTCAAAGTAATCATCGTGGTCATTAATCCGAATTGAGAGCTTATTTCTTGCCAAAAGTCTTGATTTATGAATTTATCAAACAGCCAATTCATAAACAACAATGCGTTCCCATCTGTTTTGGTATCAAAGGAGGCGCCTTATTCAGAACAATTGCAGCCATAAAACTAATGATTGCTTTAGTTCAGATTTGTGCTGTAAGTTTGTTAATCAGAGAATTCTCTGCTTCTCGTTAGCTTTGCGGGAAGTAATAACGTTTTCAAAATAGAAGGAGAATTTTTCAAAATTATCGAGTAGATTTGGGGTAAAAGTTTTATGAAATTTTGAACACATGCATTTATGGACTTATGAACGAACATTATATTTAAAATCTACGATATCATTAATTTTCCTGGAAATTTTCAATAAAAATTTTCCTTTTATATATATAGCTTATTTAAGATACCTTACCTCATAAACTAAGCATCCTAGCCCGAGCGGTTTTACATGTAAGAGGAGACTATGTGAGGCATGAAGATACTGCAACTCATCACCAGAATATTTGTATAGTACGATGGACTTTAGCAGTCGCTACGCCGAATATTTTCCATGTAAAAGTCTCAGTAGCAAAACCGAAGACGTTTACCCACCAGCTTGGAGTCCAATTTCCAACTATGGCTATCAGTTTGCTTACCAACATCAATCTAAATAGTCCATTTTCCTCATAGTCCGAGGGAAACAAAACCCACAAATCGAGTAACTTAAGCAAAATAGGCCCATAAAATTTGCAATACGAAGCCATCATTGGCGGGCATTATGCAGTCCCGAGCCCGATAAAGTCGGGTCGGGACGAGGGTGAAAATATTTTTTCCGGCTGGCAGCCGTGGCAGGTCATATTTTAAATTTTATGAACGCGGATCATATTTTCATGCTCTATTTTGATCGCTAACGTCGTTTCGCAGTCTGTGCTGGCTGGCGATAAGATACTCATTGCATTTTTATGGCGTCGGTACAATGAACTTAGATGGGTTTGAATTTTTCATTCTCAACATTGCGCAACCTGGCGCTGTATTTGCTGGTAATCAGAAAGAATCATTGATCTACCACATATATAATTCAACGGCTACAATTAGTGTAGCCTTGCTACCAACAAAATTGTAGGTTGGTTTTCACGGACAAGTTGGAAATCGAAAAAGGCATCGCAACGCAGCCCCAAAATGAAGTCCCCAAAAGATACCGAGTTGTGAACTGTGCGAGGTTATGTTTGGCGTTTTATGTGTTATTTCGCACCTTACCGATACTGTTGCAACGAGAAAACTTTTCACACGGGAATACCTACTATATTATTCCGATCGGAGTTTTTGGTGGTATGGTGGTAGACGTCATGGCATAATTTATTTACGTTATTCCGACTGACTACCTATACATCAACCGTAGGGTGTACTAATGTTTGCATCGATTCCTGAAGTTTAGGCAATAAAAGTTGAAAGAATCGTTCTCCGCGGGGTTGATTCATTATCGCAGAGAAGATTGATTGAATTGTTCGTCGATATGATATTGGATGGAATCCTTGGCATCTTTTGCGGTGCTAAAAGTAAGTATTTTTCAAGGTCTTCAATGATTTTTCATCTTATCATGTGTTCGTTTTCTTTTATTATAGATTACACGTAAAAAACTCAAATTACATTTGAACATCTACAAATGTCTATCCCATTACCAGCTGTTCCTTTTGAAGAGATGTTTAATTGCGGCTGGATCATCAAAAAGTTATCAAATTTATTTCAGAACATAAAACACCTTTTGACAGGCGAACATCCATTTAAATACCGACGGTGAAAAGCCGACGGCATATAAATAATCATCATTACCAAAATGAAGTGGATGAAACGATACATTGGAACCCCTCGTTGAAATATTTACACCCGGTGGAACGCCATAAATTCAGTCGCCAAAGCGCGCGGCGATACGATGCCGTGAAAATAACAACAAAGTAAAACTTTTCGGTCTATTTTGCGTATTGCGTAAAGTAACGAGATAACAATGCCGTCCACGTATCGCCAACAGTAGGAAAGGAGCAGACGGTGCGGGCTCTTCTTTTTATCAAACTTTACTTATAGAATTTTTTTCGAAATTCCGGTGATTAATATAAACATGCGATCTTGTTTCCTTGGTAATCGATGGAGATGCCTTTTATTGGTTGTAAAATTGAATTGGAAAAAACTCTTTTTATATTAATTGTAATTCGAGAAAATGATTGCAGCTTGATGATGAAAGCTTAGAAAAACACTCTCTACAGGCGAGACAGTTTTTTCTGACAAGAGCGGAGTGCGAAGAGTTTGTGTATGATTTTAATAAAAAAACACCAAAAGAATTTGTTATGCAGTACAAAACATTTTCTATTCTTCTTTATTTACCATCCAGTATGTCCCATATTCCTCTAGAGATGATCGATTTAGCTGTGAACTCTATCAAATAAAACAAGCAAAAGCTTCAAAAGCAGTATAACGCACCGAAGCTTTGGTTTATTTCGTGCAGGAACGAAGGTAGAGACATAATTAGCTGTAATTAATAGCGTGATAAGTTTTTTACTATCAAAAATGACTATGTGCTTAGTCACTCTAGATATTATGAAAAAGTATTGCATTATTATCATATTCCATAATAGTAAAAGTAGGTTTTTGGTGAGATATTCTTTTGATTTTCTTCAAATAATCCAAACAAAGTTCAAACTCTGTCAAAAATTTATTCTGTCATCAATAACTAAACCTGATATTGTTATAGTACAATGTTTTGATTTCAATCTTTCGTTAAGCCATTTTGCTAGAGTATTGCTAGGGTTTATGATGGTCATAACAACTGTTAACCGTAATGATTTGTTCTTCGTATTTCTGGCGTCACCCACCCTAAACCCGAGCACCAGTCGATAAACATTCCGTTAAAACTACCGTGAGAGCACATAAATATATTATGCCACCATTTTCCACTTGTTCAATTCAGAGCGGGGCGTTCTTTGATATGGTAATTTATTTTGGAAAATCTGTGTATGCGCGTGCTGTGGTAGTGTGCAGTCCTTGCCCCGACAGTCGACATCGCGAATCGCGTGGAGCCAAGCAGGGCAAATTACGTTGGCATCGGTCGGTGGTACGAAGCGTCCTACCAAGCAAGGAAGTCATGGAGCCTACGCGAAATGTCACGCCTTCCACGGCTACAGAGCAGCGTAAAGTGAACCTGCAACCTTGAAGTGCTTTAAACAAGGGACCGGGGGATAATGTTATTCTGTGTCTGTTGGGGCACACATTTGGGTGCTTTGCTGCGGGTTATTTAGCATAACACGGTTTGCCTCGGCCGGTTGCAAAATTCGTACAGAAATTTTCCATTTTCATTCAAACCACTAGCAGCAATCGCTAATTTGACAGCCAGTCGTGCCACCATTGCACGTACCAACTCGCAGGCTTGGGTGTGTACTTCAATTGCTGAAACGGAAATTTGAAATTAGTGACTGCCAGCGCAGCGTGACGCATGGCAGGTCACCGGATATGGCACTTCAGTTCCAATTGCTTCGTCAATTGATTTACGACTGCAGGTCTCAGCTCCCAACGCAGTGATTGAATCGTCGTGTTGATTAAATTTTATCATTATTTACGGTTTTGAAAGCACATCTAACTCTCGACAAGGATTGCTAGAATGGGAAACTCAATTTACTGACCTGCCGGAAATGTACGGCTGGTGTTCTCGAGTTCTAGATTCGTAATTTTTAATTATTGATGACCATTCTGAAAATTAAGCTGGGATAAAGAGAAACAAAACGACACGCACCTAAGGATTATTGATTTCCGTATTCCGGTTGAATTGTTGCAAAATGGTCTAGAAGCGGAAATTAAGTAAAGAATTGTTTCTGAGATCAAGTCGTTCACGGTTGTCCGTAGACAATTAGATTAGCTCAAAAAGCTTTGAGTGAAACTTACGAATTCCCAGAAGGATTATGGCTTACACTCTTTTTCCATAAAGGGTTCATGCTTAAACCATTACAAACGAAACTCTTGTTTTTTACCACATATATACCAGAAATGAGTGACTTTTTGATGTATTTTTAAAACCGAACTATTATTTGTTACCAAAAATGTGTACTTTCGCCCGCTGTAAAATCGATTCATGCTAAAATAGGATTCCCACTGTATTAAAATATTCAAAATCAATCCGAAGGACATAAAATGTAAAATAAAAGGTGAAAAGGGAACAACACTTACCTTTTATGATTACAATATTCAGACTTCAACAACAATTCAAAAATATCAAATCCACACTGCACCGGATGGTTCAGATTCGACTCCTCCTGATAAGATTTCGTCTATTATCAACGATTAAAGTTTCACTTTCCACAATTTCATTCAGAAGACTTCAGTTAATTGAATTGTTGCCAAAAGCTCAAAGATTTATTGCTCTCCCAAGCCAGGCGTAAAGCGTCTTAACGTACCACTTCACCTAAAGCACGTACTTTGGCAATTACTAATTTCTGTCTGCTAGCAACAATTTAGTATGATTGATAATAGGATAGCACGTAACAGGTCTTTTCCGGTGGCAGTACTGTAAACAACTTTCACAAATCACAACCACTATTACTGCTACTCGGCAATTAAGCCACTTGTAGAATGCTTGGAAATAGATATCCAGTCCTGATTTCTGCAGGTTCCGGATGCCGAACGAATGTAGAATTATATCTCAATTTCCCCTGTCATCATTCGCCTTTGTATTCTGTCCCTAGCAGAACGTCTGTGGTACCTTGCTTAACACTCGCATGCAAAGAAGCTAATAAATTCTCCAATTTTACGACATTGACGTTTCAAAGGGTATAAGCGGGATCATAAAACATTACACAGTTAGTTACAAGCAGAAATTCCCAGCAGTAAACTGCTGCTTCCCGTCAGGCAAGTCAACTAAGCACAGGCGCCAGCGTTAAGTGCCAATGTCTGATAGTTTCCGCTTTCTCCAAAACATATACTGCACACGCCAGGAACAGCGCTAAATAACGGTCAAGAGGGAGTCGTTCACCCAAAACGCATTCATTTCTGTAATCGCACAGCAATATTTCCACGCCTATTCCTCCCACATAGTACTACTTCACCCCCCGGGTACAATATGGGGCGATGTTTATTCACTTAACGAGCTTTCCTTCATGCCCGACCTGCAACATTGGCGTTCGTACGGGCGGTGCTGGAATGGGACAAAAAGTAAGCTACACCCCGGTTGCCGCCGCACCGCGTATCCTTCACAATACTCTCTTTGGCTCATAAAATCCTATGACGTTTGGAATATGCTTATTCAGGTTTTCCTCGCCTCGGGTTTTCCTCTGTGTAGATACAACGAACTAAATCGAACAAATATATATCTGTACGTGCTACGTTAAGCAGGGTACCACGATGTTCTAGTTTTGCTTCTAGACTTTCACGTCGTTTGCAAAGCCACACTAAATTAAAGGACCGCCGCTGTTTTCTGCCCGCTAGCTAGGTGCGAAGGGTGGTTCACGCTGCTGCGGCGAACTAATGGCGATTTACGAACACTTCTTGACTTTCACTCGAATGCTGTTCCACAGTTTGTATACCCTAGTATTGGCTTACACTTTTCCTATGCATTAGCTGATTGATTGAGGGTCCTATTGCCGTGGTTTCATTTCGATCCGCACCTGCAGCAATTATAGTCCAGCGGTATAATTTTTCCGTTTCTCTCTAAGAAGGGCATAGATAACTCGGTCGCTGTTATGAGGAAGCAATATTTGAAGGAAATATTTATAAAACCTTGCTTGAATTACCACCAATTAAAATTAAATTACACCGCAGTTGAACACTTCTGTATTTAACCGGCGAAATAGGAAAGTAAGCAAAGATTAAATGGGAACAATAAATTTTCTTCAGTAACATCTGAAGAATTACGAAAAACATAAAACATTGACTGGATGTTTTTGGAGCGTCTTAGTAGAATACGAAACCTGGAAATTAAATAAAAAGAAAACTTATCCAATTTAATTTTACTATGTCTACATAGTAGAATTAAATTGGATTAGTTTTGTTTTTATTTAATTTCCAGGATCAAACATATTGAAAACAGTTTTAATGGATTAATTTGACCGTCGAAGTACAGCCCGGCCTCGATTATCCGGGTGTTCACTTTTATTTTCAGCCCGGATAATCGAATCACCCGGAAAATCGAAGCATATTTTTGGTACAAAAATTTTTTTTGAGTGTCATGTTTTCTGACTTGTAGGTGGCATAAATCTATTTCTAGTATTGATTAATCTCCCCTAAAGTTATAAAATTCCTTTACGATTTTTTCACTGAAATTTTCGTTTTTGGATGCCATTTTTTTTTTTCTTCTAGGTATCATAAATGATTTCTATTATTGAATAATTTACCCTAAAGTGAGAAAATTCCTTCATTTAATTTTTTTCACTGATGATGATGATAATGATGATTATTTTGATGATGATCATGTTGAGCGTGATGATGATCAAAATAAAAAGGATCATGATCATGATGATGATGGTTTTGATGATGATGATGATTTTATTGAGGATGATGATTAATTTGATGATGATGATGATGTTGATGACGATGAATTATGAATCATACCACGCAACAATTTGAAAATTAAAAATTGATGCTATTATCTGCATTACTCGGGGATAAAAATATATAGGAAAGGAATTTTATATCTTTAGGGAGGTGAATCAGAATTTGTCATACTAGAATCATTATCTAACTATGACATTTGTGGGTAAAATATTTAAATTATTTAAAAAAAATGTTTTTTTTTCACCCGCATAATCAAGTCTAAAAACCCGGATAGTCGAATCCCCGGATAATCGAGTCCGAACTGTATTAGGAAGATGAAAATAGTGAAATATCAACCCTTATTAAATATTAATTTTCTAAAACTTTCAACAATTATAAGCTGTTTCTTTCCCCTAGTTAATGCTTTTATTTTTTCTGGAATGTGGCGAGTTGGTTGTAAGCATCCTCACAGATTTACAATTTAGGTACATCCGAAAAGTACCCACCGTACACTACTTTCCAAACTCTATGAGACACATTCCAGCGTTATAGGACACAATTAGCACTCTTTGTTACCGTGTGAATCGCCTCCTGTTTCACCAATTTTTTGGCAAATACCTTGTAAAATAGTTGTTTAAAGAGTACTTCATTTTCCAGTAGAATGCCAGGGATTTAATGAAACAGGAACCGATCTGGATAGTAGAGATAGTGTCCCATAACGCTGGAATGTGTCCTGAGCGTTTTTTACGATAAAATTTCAAGGCAAATTCTACCTCAATCTCATCCATATCCCAAACTAATTAAAACTGTAAAGTGTATTGCTTATACTCTATAGATTTGATAGTTTTTCCAGTTAACAGTTGAACTATTTTAATTTAGCCAAAACCATTGAATTGGGCCACTATTCTCAGATGTACATACATACACCACCAGCTGACGTGAAATAAAATATGCTTCATAAAACCCACCCTGGCCTGCCCAATTATTTACAGTTTGCTAGATAAAACAAGTTTTTGAAAAAACAGATGTTCAGATTCCACCAGCGTGAAGTGTAAATCCACCAAAAACAAAGTATGTGAATCATTCGATTTGTATATACTTTTTCGTTTTTTTTTCACGCAAGCATACACTCACAAAAATTATAATAACTATCGAAAAGTTCACTTTTTAAGCCATAGCATAGCCTGGTAACACCACTCTATTTCTCCTTTTCTGTGAACTCATGAATTCGCTTTGCATCAACTGTAAATTATAATGAATAAAATCATGACCACCCAGATGATGCTGATCTAACAAGCCAGTCGCCGTATGTTCGAATCACAGCTGGACAATGTTGCTAGATTCAGTAGGATCACTGCACTAATTGTTCTGAACTGTAATAAACGGCTGCGAAGCCTTTCGATAAAAAAAGGGTCAAGTCTTAAAGGCGTTTATACCTTAAACTTTGCTTTTGCTTTTTAAAATCATGGTATAATCTGGATTTCTCTGAAACCGCTTGGGTAAATTCCAACAATTAACAAATTCACGGTTATTTATACAGTATGTGTTAGCAGCAATTATTACATACAACAAAAACACTTAACAATGTTTTTTTAGAGAAGTCTATAACCAATTTTTTACTTAAAAATCGGACTCTTGTGTTTGACTGTCCGCCATTTTGTGGCGCGTTCGAATTTTAAACAAAGGATGAAAGGATGAATGTACACTTTAAGGGCATTTTGAGTAGTTTCAACCTAGCTTTAGCTAAATCCGACCTATTTACGGGCAGAATCATTTAAGAGTGTAGATTAAAATTCTTAGGAAAATCATTACTATTGACAAAGATCTCTCGAACTACACTCTCGAAAGCGGAGAACTAAAAGATGATACAAATCAGTTATATCTGGTAATGCGACTTTTAGCGTTCTAACGTTAACCCTATTCATTGCTGCTTGCTCCAAAGAATAACCGTCTGCTACCGTTCTTCATTGCTAACAAATATACGTGCCAACAGATTCAGACGACAGCTATATAAAAAGTGTTGAATGTTGTGAGAAAGTCCCAAATGATACGGTTTAGCCATATAAAGCCATTTGGCATAACGCTTTTCAGCATAAAGACATTTGGCATAATGCCATTTAGCATAACATTCTTTTGGCATAAGAGTCATTTGGCATAAGAGTCATTTGGCATAAGAGTCATTTGGCATATCGACTTTTTGGCATAATTCATAATTTAATCAGATTTTGTTGTTTAGTTTGTGTCAACAAGAGGCAGTAACAGACAACGCGGCTACGCGGTTATTCCAAATGGCCCCTGCCATGTACCCAAATTGCTCTTTATGATTATGCCAAATGGTGCCATGCCAAACGACTTTATGCCAAATGACTGGTCCCCAAAAAATCGCATCCAAATCCATTTGGGCAACTTCAACACGAAGATTCGTTGGAACAACGCGGACAATACATAGCAGCCCGAGCCTCACAACTATTGAAAAACAATAGATCGGCATCAAGAACGCTTTCATCACAACGAGTGATAAAACCCATGACATAGAACGCAGCAATCAAATGATACTTGGATGAGAATCGATCAGCGGAGAGATGTGCATACCTATTCAGTACCTCATTAGCAACAAGTTCATTCCCAAAGTTATGAAAGATCTCGCACATTATACCAATTCACAAAAAAGGTTCTAAGCTGCCGGTTGAGAACTACAGAGGAATTGCCGTTCTCTCGGCCATACCTAAAATGTTTGAATCTCTGGTGCATGAGCAATTGTATCTTGTAATTGAACCAAAAATTTCAAGTTTTCAACATGATTACCTTAAAAACGCTCAACGTTAACGAAATTGGCAGAATTTGTCTCGAGAACTGCGCAATGGATGATGGATGGTTAACAGGTAGATACAATCTACACGGATATGTCGAAAGCGTTTGATGTAATTGACCCTTAAATGCGCACGATGAAAAAAATCATTTATAAAGAAAACTTACTTATCTAAAGGCGATAAACATAATTTACTCTGGGGATGTTTTTCACTATGTTGTTTTAAAGCAGCATTGCGCATTTAAGGGTTAATATAGATGCGATTACAGCTGTGTTACCAAAATATGGAATAGGCGGAATGAATCTGCAGTGGATAGACGATTATTTAAGAAACCGATCGCAATATGTCAAGATCGATAAGAGCAAATCAATGTCGTATCCGGTTTGGTCTAGTGTACCCCAAGGGAGCCATCTCGGACCTTTACTTTTCGTAACTATCATGAACGAGCTTCCGGAACTACTTTCCGATATTTACGTCCCAATTTACGCCGACGATATTAAGATTTTTCTCCTAATAAAATGCATGAAAGATTGTCGCATACTTCAAGATAGCGTCGATCGGTTCGTCGGCTTTTGCGAAATGTTTGGTCTCAAAGTGAATACAACGAAGTGCAGCATGGTTTCGTTCACTCGAAAACCAAACCAATTGTTGTCTGATTATCTAATAGAAGGTGACGCAATTCCTAGAAAGGATGTATGTGATCTTGGAGTAGAAATAGATAGTGAGCTCAACTTTGCTCGTCATGTTGAAAAGGTAGTAGCAAAGGCAGTGAATTTCGGTTTAATCAAACGACTTAGTGGCAGCCACGTAGCCAAAGGTGGGGGCCAGGAGCCCTATCTTGGCTCCTAATACATTATATACATATCTTACTGCTTATAAATATAATACATTACTATACATTTGATGTATTGTAGTTCTAAACGAAAAAATATGCATATAAAACAGTTAAAATCAAAATTGGGCCCCCCTTCTGGCTACGTGGCTGCTTACTGGAGATCTGAATGAGCCGTATACTATCATTTCTCTATACAATTCCTTAATACACAGTGATATTGAAAACGCGAGTGTAATTTGGCAACCATGCTATGAAGTGCATAAGAAACGAGTCGAGCGAATTCAGAAAAAAATTTACGCTATTCTCTGCGGAATTTAGGATGGTCTGGAGAGATACCCGATTACAGGTCGTTATGCATGCTGATTGGAACGGAAAGCTTAGAAAGCAGACGACGTACCATAGATGCTCTTTTCTTAAGGGGGCATAGTACTTTTTCAACTTAAAAAAATCGAAATTTTTTTTAATGATTATTTCGAAAGATTAACATTTTGACCATATGTGTTTTAAGTCATTTCAATGAATTCCAAAAATTGACAAAGTTACAGCTATTTGTACCGCGCATGTCTGGAGCGATTACACGGCGAATTAAAAATTCAACGTCGTTTTTCTCGAAACCAGGTTTTAAAAGTCGGTACCATAAATATCTCAAGAACGGCTTAAGCAATTCTCATGATTCTTTTTTTGTTTTAAAGCCAACAAAATTATCTAATGTTTGACCCATCCTTTTTTTGATACTACTATTTTTGTATTTTTTAGAAATGTTTAAAGTCAATTTTTTCGACTAAAAACCTTACTTTTATGTTTGAATGTCCGCCATTTTGTTATGCGTTCGAATTTTAAAAAAAGGATGGGTCAAACACGAGATAATTTAATATACTTTCATGTCGTTTTGGAATTTTGCAATTCGGATAAGACCCCCAGCACCAATCCATGGTACCGCAAATCATGTTTTTTTCGAACGATCATGTTCAAGGAACCGTAGGGGAGAGGGGAAGGGGTTCACATATGCAAACAAAAGTGTAAATATTAGTATAAAGGGCAATGTTTGGAATGCAAAAAACCCGAATCGATGCGCTTTTCGCGTTATCGAGAATAAAATATTTGAAATTAGGCAAAAAATATGGTGTAAAAAGTACTATGCCCCCTTAAAGGATCTGCTCAGCGGCAGGTATAACTCGCCCTATCTGTTGAGTCAGATAACCTTGTACGATGGACGTTCTTCGTTGAGGCGGGTTAGACTTTTTCAATTGACAAATCGAGTCCAAAACTATGCTAGAAACGAACCAGTGTACAGAATGATGTCCATATTCAATAATCATCAAGATATTGTTAATGTTCAAATGACAAAGCAGCAAATTAAGAGTAGTTTTAGATTGTTTTATGTAAACTTTATGTGATAATTAATTAGTTTTGATGATGATAACGGGCGAAGCCTAAAATCAGTTGCGCGGACGCCTACCAGAGCAGCTAAGAGTCGTCAAAGATACATCGACGTGTCAAAGCATCTTGCCAACGGTACAAGAGAATCTGGGAAAAAGGGAAAAAGAGCCCCCAGCAATAAACAATCTCATCGCCTGCCTTAGTGATGTTAGGATTAATGTGAAGATGTCGCTCAAAAGCATAGCTGGCCTATTACTAATCGATCGTATACGCCAACTTAACCGTTAAGCTGTATATTTTGAACAACTCTTTCGCATATCCAGGGTCACACCAACAAAGCCAGCAGCACGTGACACCCACAGTATGTGGCGTCAACCACGTTAATTGTCCGTCGTTAATGGAATGGAAGCAGCATTGCAACATATAAAATCCAGTGGAGCACCAAGAATAGATTGCATTACGGAGGAGATGCTCAATTCTGCTCCAGTATTTTCAGCGTAAATAATAGATCAGCTCTTCAATAATATCTGGTAAACCGGGAAACTTTCAATGGACTAGATACAGATTATATTAATCAAAGTTCCTAAAGAAGCAGACCTTCTATTTTCGGACAAACTGACGCAACTGATCTGAGCTACATCGGGGATACTCTCGAGCCCCTTCAAAGCGCGGCAAGGATTGAGACAAGGTCACCGCTTATACTGCATATTATTCAACATCCCTCTTGAGGGGATGATTCAACGAGTGGACTTCGAAACGAGAGGTACGATCATCAGCAAATGTGCTATTTCCTAGACTTCGTAGATGATTTTGATATCATAGCTAGGAACTTCGGGACAGCTGAGGCAATCTACATCCGAATAAAAGCGGAGTCTAGGAAGATGAGGCTAAAAATAAATGCGTCGATGACCAAATGCGTTGCTCAAAGGAAATAAACGCGTATCTCTTACTGACGGTAACCGTTGACGCCGACGAAACAGAAGTGGTTGATGAACTAGAACAGTCCGCAACTGGAGCGCGAAAAACTCTACTAAGGTACATTTGTATCTGATCGATCAATTGAGATTTAAATCAGCCAGCAAATCTTCGTCTGCGCCAAACCCAGTAACAAGTTACGATTGTTTCCAAGTTTTTGAGTCATTTTATTTAGTTTTTCGAACGAGTTGTTTGGAAGGAAGAATTCTATCCACTTTTGTTTAAAAAACCTATCCGTCGCGTCGAGTCGGGATACAGAATAAAACTAATACTAGCAAGTGAACATAATAATATAAATCGATACACAAATGAGTGCTGAAACTAGCTTCAATTTTATAGTAGATCCGCTTAAAATTCATACAAATTTGTCGGAAACGCCTGACAGTCATGTTAACAAAAATGATTTAAAGCAGCAGTCAGAAGCAGCTTCCAACCAATTCAAAGCATTTTGGCTCCTCATTTTATACCAGCCAAGTTCACTTGTTCGTGCCTTCAGATTACGAAGGATCACAATAAATATGGAACGTGAGTTATAAAAGTTGTAATCGTTTTTTTTTACTTGAAAAATCTGCGAACATTTCACCAATGTGTATAAGGCTAAATCGTGATCCGCAGAAGAGAGTCATGATGGTTCATATTTAACGAAGTATGATGCATGTGCTGGGTTGGTCCTTCGGATTACGATTTGTTTCAGTACCCAGACGAACTCCCCTCGCTCGCTTCACACAGCTTCTTTCTTTCTGCAGGGAATTTTCCCAACACAGACGGAGATTCGCCCCGATAGGCATGGTAGGAAATGCTTTCAAATTTTCTCCAGACCTCGTCTGTCAACGCTAAGGGTGTCTTCGGCGATGTAGCCCAGGAGGGTTCCGCGGGGAAAACTAGAGGATGGCTTTTGCATATTAATATGAATCTAAAGCACCGACTGAGTCACGCTTTGCATATTGTCTGTGAGAAAATTTGAATAATTACAGTGACAACCAGGGCCTAGCACGTAAGCAAGAAAGCGTCTCGGCCGGAGCAGGTTGTTACCATGTTGACATAACAAGTGCATACTGCATGCATATTGCGTCGGCACCGGAAAGTGCTTATGATAGAATTTTGCGTTTGCTTAATTTCGGTCCTCCGGCTGATCACCGTAAAATTACATTTAAATTTGTCTTGAAATTAATGAGATAAGCAGGATGAAAGCCAGTCAATGCACGCAAAGTGGTTGTCGAATGAAATTAAGCCTAAACTAGAAACAATAAAAAGTAAAAATTTCATCGATTGAAATTAACTTTCTGCGTTGATTTTGTTAGGTAGTAAACCGCAATAAACAGTAAATTGGCGGTATTCATGGTACTACCACGTTAGCTCCAGAAGATCCAGCAGAACACCTTCCTCTAATTTTAAATGGTAGAAGTTCTCGGTCCACTAGATAATTAACCAGTGGCTATACGCATGTGTAAAAGATACAATTGAGCTCAGATTATATTTGATAGAATGTCTATTCCGCATAAAAGCAGCAACTCATCCTATAGACGTGCGCAAAAGTTTAGTTGATTACTTCTGGGAATCGTCCTCAGTTCGTCGATGTAAGCTCTACATCACAACTGCTTGCACACAAAACAGCAGAAACCTTTATATCCTTGAACTGGCAGCAATAAAGACCAAACCAGACAGACCTAACCGGTACGGAGGATACAGTTTGGCATCTCCTAATATTTGTTCTACTGGAGATAATGCGGGTACGGTCCAACGACGCAGGCACGAAAACGTCCTTTCTCACACGCAACAGAACCTTACTTCACTGCGTGGGTGGATTTCCTCAGCTACCTTACGTACGAATCTGTTTTGACTGAAACCCAGACGAAAGATAGAGACTGTAGGCCCGGCTTCTTCGGCAGCGGGGGAGAAAAAAACTCAACCAAGGATATTATATAAAAGCGGCTGCTTTTCACATCCAAGCCAAGTTATACAATCGTAAAACTTTGCCACTATGCTCCTCCTTTAGCTCATTCTTTCATCTACTTACTGGCAAGGTACGAATATCTCTTTCATTTGCAAAATTACCGGCCAAGAATCAACGAATTTTTTGGTAGATTGGATTTTAATTATTAATTTTATATCGCCACGGTTTGCGGCACATGTTAGAACGGGGAAAGAAAACTTTCCGGTGTGAAATCTAATCAGCGTTTCTTTTGTCTCTCAGAAACTCATTCATTTCCTCTAGCCTCACACGATTTCGAACTTTATACCTCCACAGCAACGTATTTACTTGCCCGTTTGGCACGTCTCGTTATAAAAGCTTTTGTATGTTCACACGAAATCACGGAAACTTAATTTTATATCATTCCAACACTGACAGCTCAATCTAATGACAATCTAATTTATCCTTTCAACTGCGTTTGTTTCCATTACACTTTACGCGAGTTTCATTTGGAGCACCAACCTCAATAAATCACTTCACTCAGACTTTTCGTTTTATTACTTCGTGAAGGCAACTTTCTGTCTTCAGTAACGATGCGTAACAGCTGGTGTCATTCCTTTTCTAACATTCTTTTTTTTTAATTACATAACACTCCAAACGTGATGGAATAACACAAAAAGTCCTTTTCTACACTACTCTGCAGAGCCTTGCACGAAAACCTGTACCCCACCTCTACCTCTACCACTTCCTGGCCAGCACCGCAGAACCCAAGCGCTAGCCGATATGCAGGAAAATGTTGGAAAACTGTCTACTCACTTCAGCTCGACACTGCGACCGACACGAAAGCTGACGTCCCTTTGAATCGAAATGCATACGATGAGACAAACTCCACCCGTTCGCATGCCAGCAGCGATGGGAACGATTTTCCACACCGACTTTGTTAGGTATAGAAGTTCCTCTCGAATCAGGGCGAACTCACGAAGGATATCGGAAACGAGGCGTGCGCAGTACGAGCTAAATCATACCCCGAGTGACGTCACCTAGCGGCGAGAATTTTCTGTCGGCAGCAATGGAGTGCACTCAATTTACACAAAAACATTGTACGTATTCTAGTAAAAATTTAAAAAAAAATTGTGAAAAAGTTTATTTCGTAGCAAAAACTGCAAATAATTTAATTCGTTTATTTTGTTTTTATGTCAGCCCTCTTCAAGGTATCCGTTTCAAAACGGTTATTCCTAGCTTCTTTGTTGAAACATGTTAAATAGAGCATAGATCCTAGAAATATATACTTGAGAAGCATAACCAGCAGAATTTCCATCTCATGTGATACCCATGAAGGAATTGCAGGCAGGTTGAAATGAAATAGCACAGGATTGTATATGTTTTATACTCAACAGCTTCAATGTGCATACTTGACAGAAAAACACTCAACCGAAGGTATCATTCTGCCGCACACTTACACACTGACAGAGCCGGGCATGATGTTCGAAAAGCTCGCCCTTATCCTAGCGGGGTGGCCGTCTCTGCGTGATAAAATTGTATTTGTGGCCGTTTTTATCATTTCACCACCAACCCTCACTCTCTCGCCTCACTTGAGCGCCATGCAATGACTTGTTTCATAACACCCACAATAAACCTGGCAACGAAACGCACTAAGGAACCACACATCTCGTGCCCAGCCTCGCGGTGCGTCCCTTGGGCGGCGAAAATCACTTGTTTTTCATGTCTGTCTCCGGTCGTTTCCGCTGTTCGCTTCTCACGCGAGCTCGTGTCGGTTCAGGCCCACCGATCGAAGCCGCGCGTGTCCTTCAATAATTCTCCCATTGCCGTTCTCGCACTGTAATTTCCTTGTCGCAACCTTTGGCCCGGTTGCCGGGCAGAAAAAAATAAAGTTGATAAAGCAGTGGTTCACTGAGAAAATGAAGTCAATTTATTTTTCTGTATTCATAATTGATACAAATATCCTTTCAAATATCTGTCAGATATAAGACAGATAAATTTATATGCTTGGCAACTTTACTTCAGCAAACTTTATGAGCAAATCTCTTGACAACGAAAACTACGCTGGAACGAATTTTGTTCAATTGACCGGTGTTTTATGTTGCTTGTGACGCAGAGGTTTGGGAGGTCACAAAATAACAAACTTTTTTGGCCAACGAAACCATGAATTCTTAATGGCAGAAAAAACGAATTTCTGAAGAAAATTAGTCTGCTCTATAACAAGTTCTACGCTATTAAATGTGTTTTTGTGTACTGTGCTTAAACTTGGTTAAAACTTGAAACTATTCAAAATGATTAAAATGATTTAGCTCCTGAGTAGTTTTACAACCAAACAATTGGTAGAAGGAATAATGCAATTATTGGTGTCAAGTAGCCTAAATTGGTTAAATTTTCTACTTAAAATCTAAGTGTTTACACTTCATGGACATTCAAAACAGTTTTAATCAAAATTTAGCTTATTTCATCCAACTTATAGAAAAACACATTTATTTATTTATGTCAAATTCGCAATCATATGACATAGAATACAACGTGCCCACGCATCACATCTTTATTGAGTTCAAAGCAGCATATGGTACAGTCGATCGAGACAAGCTATGGCAGATAATGCACGAACACTATTTTCCGGACAAACTGACGCGACTGATAACAGCTACATTGGATCGAGTGATGCATTTCGTACGCATCTCTGGGACACTCTCGAGTCCCTTCGAGACCCGGCGAGGATTGAGATAAGGTGACGGTTTATCCTGCATGCTGTTCAACATCGCTCTTGAGGGGGTGATCCGACGAGCGGGCAACGAAACGAGCGGCACGGTTTTTACCAAGGGGTGCCAACTTCTAGGCTTTGCAGATGACTTCGATATCATAGCCAGGAACTTTGCGACGGCGGAGGCAATCTACGCTAGACTGAAAGCAGAGTCTAGGAGAATTGGGCTAAAAATAAATGCGTCGAACACCAAATACATGAAAGGAAGAGGCTCAAAGGAAACAAACGCGCGTTTCCCACGGACAGTAACCGTTGACGGCGACGAACTAGAAGTGGTAGAGGAGTTCGTGTATTTGGGATCGCTGGTTACTGCGGACAACAACACTAGTAAGGAGATCCAGCGGCGCATCCAAGCGGGAAATCGGTCCTACTCTGCCCTTCATAAAACGCTACGATCCGGAAGCATACGCCACCGCACGAAGTTAACAATGTACAAAACCCTTATTTTTTTTTAAGAGACTTTGCCTATTTGGCATTCGCCTCTGAGCAAACCCTTATTAGACCGGAAGCTCTTTATAGACTTGAAGCCAAGACGCTGCTCACGGAGGACATACGTGCCCTTGCCGTGTTCGAGCGCAAAGTACTGCGGACGATATTTGGCGGAGAATAAACTGAAAGCAGAGGCGGCGGCGTATGAATCACGAGCTACAGGCTTCGTAGGGAGACTCCCATCGTACATTTAGCGAAAGTTAGCAGGCTACGGTGGGCCGGACACGTCGTAAGGATGCTGCACGACAGTGCGACGAAAATAGTCCTCTTCAACAACCCAGTCGGCACACGGAACTGGGGGGTCCAACGTGCACGATGGCTCGACCAGGTCGAAAGCGATTTGCTACTTCTGAGACGACTAGGAAATTGGCAAGTAATGTTTATATTACCAGCTTGGAGTCGGGGTGGCTCGTGCTGTATCAAGAACTTGTGTTCATTATGCTCGGTCCTGGGCAATTCGTTGGGCGTCTCGACACTCGCAAGTCAGTTTCAACTTGATCGAGCCATCTGACGCATGCATTAGAAAAATAAACTGATTTAAGCGGTTATCCGTGCGATTACCCTGCTACCTGGTGGTGAATCCACCACCGCCAATCATAACAAACCTGTAGCGTCATAAAAAATTCGACTGCGCTATGAATTGATTTGTAGCCGCCAGGGTGGAAACAGGAACAGCCAAGCAACTACGCTCGATGCTTTGTTCGTACTGCCACCTCCATTTCGTAACGATGAAGTTGGACATTGTGAGGCACTTCTGTGTCTGCCAGGTGTAGCCTATCCGCCATTAACAACCCTCTCTCCCTTCTGATAAAAGGCGAGAGCTTCGAAGAAAGAGCAGGTTCCAACTGCCCGACGGTGCTGCGTGACCGTAAAAGGCAATAGAAACTGAAAATCAAGGTGGACTCATCGTTTCTTGCCTTAGGCCGGAAGGTCGGAGCAACCAGCCAAATGGTGAAGAAGTACCTGGCTAAAATGGACATTTTTATGCGAAAGCGTGAGTCGAGGTCGGTCGTGTTTGAACAGCAGACAATCGCCCAGAAGAAGCGACTGAAGGTGCTGCTGAAAAACATCTTTCCGGTCAAGTACTGCAACATGATCATAACAATGCAGGACGAGACCTACTCGTCGCTGGACTTTACGTCTCCCACCAAGAAGCTAAGCGTTGACGTCAAATATATCTCTCACACAAAATTCTCAAAGAAAGTTCTTCTGCAGCTGACGATCAACGACAAGGGAATGTCCAAGCCACTGTTCTACCCTTCGGGGCTACTGATGAACGGGGTATGTATGAAGTCATCAAGAAATATCAGGCACAAGAGGTTGTGATCTTTTGGCCGGACCTCGGCCCAGTATGCCACGAGATCACTGTGGGAGACGAACCGACTAAAGATAGACGTTGCACCGAAGACCGCCAACCCTCCCAACGTCCCCCAGCTCCGACCGATGGAAAATTTTTGGTCGAACCTCAAACGGAGGAGCTGCTGCAATAATGCCGTGGCCATAACGGAGAAACTGCTAATCCTGAAAACCGCGGAGGAGCTGAAGAACATGCCGACATCCAGCTTTTTATCGACGATGGTTAATGTTTCGACCAATTGCCGTAAGGCCATGCGGCAGGTTGTCGAAGCATTTTTGTCGTCGTCGTCGTCGTCAGCAGCATACTGCTGTTTCAACCAGTCGTCTCAATTCAACTCAATCTTGAGCCGCTCGTCGTCAATTTCCCAGTTGTTCCAGAACCCAGCTAGCAGGAACTCGTATATCAATGTACGAAAATTCTCGTAAATATATCCTAACAAACTCGAAATCGTACCTAAAGCTGGATAAAGTGGGACCAAGATGATTTTCTATCGTATATAATGATCATAACTGACATACATACGATTTTCAGCACAAAACCGTATAGTAGTACGGAGCGACTCGCGTTTAATCGGATATAATCGTATATAAATACTTATATAGTCGTAACGCTCAAAATTATTCGTAATCACGTATATAGCCTCCACAATAGTACGGATATGCCAATTTTGCGCATCAAATACGATTTATTAGCATGTATATCTGTACGTAATGCTGATTTTTACTTTTTTATACATATGAAAATGCTAGCTGGGAAGTCGCAAATCACCATCAGTCGACCTGTTCGAGCCATCTTGCACGTTGAGCCCTGCTGTTGCTAGGGCCGCTGGGGTTGTTGAAGAGAACTGTTTTCGTCGCACTGTCGTCGTGCATCTTTATGACATGTCCGGCCCACCGAAGCCTACCCACTTTCGCCAGGTGTACTATGAGAATCTCTCCAAGCAGTGCATGTAGCTCGTGATTCATACGCCTCCACCACTCTTCGCTTTCAATTTGTACTCCGCCAAATATCGTCCGCAACATCTCGCGCGGACACACTACAGCAGATTCTCCAGAAGCGCCGCGAATTCCGAGTGTCCACGCACAGCATTGCCACAAGCACAGATATTTGTGTATGCATTAATTTGGGACCCTGCTATTTTCTCCGGAATATTTAATTTTCTCAGTTTAATCTTTTACATAGCATCAATAATTTATGGATTACTTTAAAATTCAGAAACATAAATAGACCCAGAACTCACAGGAACTAAAGTAATTTATGGGTCCCAAATTTATGTAGGCACAAATATCTGTACTTGTGGCAACGCTGCCCACGCATTATCAGTTCATCGATTTCAAAGCCACATATGATAATGTAAACCGACAAGAGCACTGGAAAATTCTGGACGAAAACGGCTTTCCGGATAAGCTTATTAGACTTATCATGGTTTCGATGGATGGGACCCAGTACTTTGTGAGAATCTCAAGTAGATTGCCGGACCCATACGAATCTCCCAGGGGACTTCGACAAGTAGGTGGTCTTTCCTACCTGCTATTCAACATTGCGCTTGAAGGTGTTATAAAACGCGGCGATTGAAATGCGGGGCACGATTTATAATAAATCCAGCCAATTTACGACGTGGATGCTGTCGGCAGAACATTTGAGGCGATGGAAAATCAGTACACCACACTAAAACGCGAAACAGAAGTACCTATATGCTGGCGGGTGGGTCCGAGCGCGACAGTGCCTGCTTAAACAAATCGTGATAATCGACGGGGATGTGTTCGAGGTGGTCAACGAGTTCGTATACTTTGGCTCACTAACAACGGAGGACAACAATACCAGCCGTAAGATTAAAAGGCGTATTATTAGAGGAAGTCATGCCTACTACGGACTCTACAAACACTTGCGGTCGAACAAACTGGGCCTCCAGACAAAGCGCACATTATACAAAACGCTAATTAGAGCGATTGTCTTCTACGGGCATGAAACGTGGACATTGCTATAAAACGACCTGCCAGCACTCGGAGTTTTCGAACGACGTGTGCTAAGAATCATCTTTGGCGGCGTTCAAGAGAACGGTGTATGGAGACGAAGATCGAACCACGAACTCGTTAGGCAGGACATGTTGCTAGAATGCCGGGCAACTATCTGGCCAAAATGGTTTTCGCATCGAATCCGGAAGGAATAAGACGAGCACTGGGTGCCCACGGAACAGGAGATCAGCTGCCATGGACCGAATTAGGTGGAAGAATTACGTTACGTAGGCTTTGTTACCAAACTTTGTATGTATGACAACTCACATATAAATTAGGCGTACACGAACCTATATTTTCAACACTGGGTGGGGTGTATTATAATAAGAAGCAGAAAAAACTGTGATTTTATTAGGGGGATCTACAAGACAGCCATCGATATTTGTACGCAACCCTCTAACATTTTAGTATTACATGATGAAGGATGCCGCTGGTGCTCAAAACAGATAATTGTTCCCATTTGAACTTGGTACTTTTAGTACAATCTAGTAAGCTAAATGCTGTTGATTATCAACATCCATTTTTAGGATAGACCATAAGGAATAATTATATACTAGGTGCCATTCGGATTTATTCATTTCTATGAGCAAACTTGACTGCATTTTGGGTAGGTACGTAGAAAACAAAATAACACGTGAAAGATTGTAACAGACCGACACAGCCTGCAAATATGATAACACAATTCAACCGTTAATAAACTAATCAATAAAATAGTCTTTCCACTTAATGATTCTATCTGGTGATACTTCATGTATGTAAATTGAATTCAACAGTTCTATCCTGTTTCCTCTAGGTGGCTCTGCACCGATTTCCAATTACAATTTTCTTGGGAAATAACTGATCATACAAATATAAAAAATGCATTTTTTGATAGCAGTCAGCATATCTATAAAATTGAACTGAAATCGGAGAATGTCGGGACAACGGAAGGCCGATTCTGCGTGGAATTGGAATTGCTCAAACGCACAACACAGCGGGTACCGTCGCTACGGGAATGAGTCATCAAATGAAATGTAGGATGGAGAGCCCGGAGCTATCTGTACCCGCTCACATCGATAGCGTATGCGAAGGAAGCCACATCTGACCGGCTTTAACATATGTGGCTCACGGGCTGAGGGGAGAAGCAATAAAAGAAGCAGTTTGTCCACCAGCGAGTGTCCTGAGCGCAAAAAGAACCGAAAAGCTTTAATAATGCACCGGCTGTTACATGAGCAGTGCCGGAGAGCTGGCCCCTATACTATGCAGTGAATGGACAAGTCCTGTCCTGGCAGAGCTAACAATGTTTCGCTCGCTCTTCAACTCGGTATGGCCCGGTTAGAGCACCGTATAACACTCTTAACGATAACCTAGATGGAGACCGCGAATGGTTTTACCTTATCGCTGGAAAAAACCGTACATGAAAATGTTCGCTACCTTAAGGCAAAGGACACTAATGATCTGACGAAGCCGGGAGTTTGTGGAAAACTAATTAGAATAGAAGCGATGGCACAGTGGCAGGCGAGAGGAAAATAAAAATTGCTTTTGAGTCAAACTCGATCCGATAAAGTGAAGCCAAAAAAACAGTAATAAATGGTAGTGTCGAAATAGTAGCTGACGTTGATAATGTATAGTCAATTATCACGCAACATAAAGATGTGATAAGTTTCTCACTTGTTAGTGAAAGGCGCGCATATTTTTGATTCATAAATATTACGTAACACATTATCGCATTTCCTTAACGATATTGAAATTTTGATATCAATATATATTATGAATTTCTTTAAGATTAGGATTAAGAAATTTGTCCATTTCTTTGCTCCTCATTATCCAAACCGGCAACAGCATTGACGGAAGCGAAGAAAAATACCCGTTTTAAGAGCGTACGTCTTCCACGCAAAGATTAAGTTAGTTCGTTCTTTTACGCAAATGTTTACAACACATCAAACTGCTCATCGCAAGCTTATGGCTAAGATATGCTTCTCATCGAATACCGTTCATATATCCAGACACTGGGTATGAAACACGATACATCGAACGGATGACGATCATTTGATAGTCCTTCAGCAATCTTCGGGGAACGGGTAAATTTCCTTTTTCTGCCTTGGGTGTCACATGTGTTTTTCCATTTTAGTGGTCGTGACATCGAACACCAAAATTAGCTACATAAACATCGTCGCTCTATCGATTAGTTAGATTATGAAGGAGCATATATTTGGGTGGAAGCTTTAATGATCCTGAAAACGGATAACATATAGAAACATATAGGTTTATGTTGTATCAAAGTTTGTCGGAGAGAGCAATATGAAACGAGTCGAAACAAGCCAAACTTTTTAAGGTAGGTATAAGAAAACGATGGAAAAAGCTACTCAACGCTGAAAATCACATCGAATATTAACGAGATTGATATGTATAGTATTTAATAATACGATTAATAATCTGTGTGCACCACTGAATTACTACAAGTCACAAAATGTCAACATAGCAGAAATGTTATTTTTTATTTATTAATAAAAATTTAGGGGCTAGATATTAAGGATATGTTCGCTTTCTGTTAAGCAAAAAACGTAATTGTATGTATTCACTTAAGCCACATTTCAGTAAACAAATTCGTAGAAACAATCATACATAATTAGAAAATTACTATGCAAATGAAAAGATTTACAGTCCTCTCGCGAATATATTTCTTATCCGGAAGCGGCCATCAAACATAACGTACTTTTCGGTGCATCATATCTTTTAATGTTAACCTCGGCAGGATGCTTGGAAGGCAAACGCAAAGGATAGGTGAATGGGGAGGAAGCCATTGAATAAAAGGCATGAAAGAAGGAGAATTGCAGCATCCTTTCCAAGTAGCACAGCATTTCCCGTCTGTACTTCGCCTACCAACCGGCTAACTGCAAACAATCAGGAACAGTCATCAACCGTAGTTGCTCGTGCGGATCAGATTCACAAACAGCCAAACAAACAGCAAAGCCAAGAAAGGAATGTGAACGGATGCAAAGGTTTGGTTTACTGTTATTGCCGTTGTTCTCTGCAGTGATTGTCCTAAATTTTCATCTCCGTTTCCCACTTCTTGCTTATAGGCTAACCAATTCGCCTCCCCCCCTGTTGCAATAGAAAACCTTCATGGCGATTGCTACTTTTCTTTATAAGAATTTATGCCTCCTACCTGGTAAGCGGCGTACACCTGGCGAGGAGCTAACACCCACTAAACGCCAAATATGAGAAAGGAAAAATGTCATACTTGAATAATCTGCGGCTAATTTCGCCTTTCTCCTATAATTGAGTTTTACGTGGATCGTATTCTCTTCTTTTATTCGACCTTCCATACAATAGAAAAACAACACGACAGAAGGGCCTCCTCGGTTCATTTTAGCATATTAATTATGCAAACAACAAAATAGCCTTATTCGAGTAACGACGTCGGCAATAAGCTAGAAGAGGAAAATAGACGGTTGTAGTTTTAAAAGTACGCTCACTAACGGTGATCACGGTATCCTGTTTGCCCCATCATCCTACAGAGAAAGAGCGTTGAGGTCTCTGTTAAATCTTATAATATACTAAACAAGCATGACTGCCGAATATTAATTGCTGTTCTGTAATGGTTCGGTAAGTGTACTTCAGAAAGCTGTAAATGAATTTAAGAATCCGGCTGCGGGACATTAGGTCAACCTGGCTTTACAAACGTGAACAACGGGGTCTATCGTTAACCGTTGTCAGTAACCATTAACCTCTCTAAGAAAACTAAGTTTATTTCATAACAGATAGGGTAAGGAACGGATTAATCAGGGGTCGCCTATTTTTTATCAGTTGAACAAAGCAAATTTGAAGCTTAAAATGCAGTATTTTGTTCATATTTTTAGAACATTTTGATAAGAACATCATCTTGAATCACTTAACCATAGATGTAATTCACACAAACATAATTTACTGCACTCTTAAATGATTCTACCTGTAAATTGTTCGGATTTAGTTAAAGCTAGGTTGAAACTACTCAAAATGCCCTTAAAGTGTACAAACTCAGATTTTGAGTAGTTTTTCAACCAAAAAATTGGTAGTAGGAACTTGAAAATACGTTATATGTCATAGAGAATAATTCAATTATCGGTAGCAATTAGCCAAAATTGGTTGAAATTTTTACCCAAAGTTTGAGTTTGTACACTTTAAGGGCATTTTGAGTAGTTTCAACCTAGCTTTAACTAAATTCGACCTATTTACAGGTAGAATCATTTAAGAGTGTGTGTTTTCTTCAAAAAATATGATGAATTATAAATGGTTGTCAAAGACTTGCATTTATTCAGCCGGTGAAGAGAATCACCACCTCGCTACTTTGAACCTTGATTACAGCATTTCTAATGAATTAAGCACTCAATTTTCACATACCATCTTGTAGTAGACATGTGATCGTTTGCGTAATTTCAAGTCATTGTCATAAGCTTATAAAAGTGATAGTTTGGGATAGGTTTGCAATACATCAGTAAAGTTCAGAACTGCCTAAGACTACTTCGGGCTGATTAAAATTAGTTCCAGCGCCTCAATTTTTAATGTAAAATATCAAAAGTTTAGCTTAATAATAGTGACCTTCAGTAGTAACAGCTCTAAAGACAACGAGAAGATTAGTTCCCACCTAGTCAACGCATCGCTTATAATACTAGTGATCCGCTTAGACTGCAAAATTGGTTACCTACTCCAATTTGTAATAAACATATAAAAAAATTAAGTTTCAATTTTTAAAAACTTTTCAGAAAATAATAACCGGTAAAACAAAATAATCTCGTAAAGGCTGTAAGATCCATGGTTGTTGTGTTATAAGAGCACAGTCAGTTTACATGAGCGTAGTTTGAACTTAGCTATCAAATAAAATTGAAGATTTTCACAATTCCACTTAACTTTAGGCTTAGGTCCTGACCATAAGTTTAATACAAAAATGCCATGAACGAGTGTTTTATGTTTGCTGAAGCGGTTTGAATTACTGATGATTGCTACCCTCGACCTCAAGATATTGCAGATTGCAGTATATATTGGGTCGCTGGAATTGTAGATTACACTGCCCGCAAGAAAGATTAAATCGAAAGAAATTTTGTTTCACCACTTTTCGGTTATAGCATTGTTTGATCTTCAACGTCTGTTTCGTGATAGAAGCGTTAACACGTATATACAGTTTTTGAGTTCTTGAGGCAATAAAGCATAATTTTACATAAAAAAAATTAACTCATGCTCAATAAAGTATTTTTGAGGCCAATGTCAAAGGAGGGAGGAGGTTGACAAAAGCTGTAGCTTCTGGATACTGAACGAACAAAACCAAAAATATATTAAATTGAATTTAGTCTGGTGAATGACCCTCTAGGATAAAACCACTCTAATAAAAAAAATGTGATTGAAAGAGATATTTGATATACTCATACTTATCTATAAAGCTTACCTCTGGCATTCACAGTTTACTGGTATCTTTGTCTAAATTATAACTTGGAGAAATATCTGAAAATAGAAATATACAAAACAGAATTATATGCACATGTCGGAATATGAAGAAGAAAACATGAAACTTATTCTTTATCGTCTTAATTACTAGCAGGGCCTGGTACCGTCGAAACCAATAACTGAAACTTAGTTTTTCTTCGGTTCATTTCCAATATGTTTTGTTTAATTTGCTTAATCGTACCCAATTTTAAAATGCTGACACTTGAAACAATCCATGCTTGCAAGGTCCTGTTAAGATTGTTTAAAGTGTCACCATTTAGAAATCAAGCAAGATTTGCCTATGGATGTATTATATTGTAGATATCTAATTCATATCGGTATACCATCAAGGTTGCTTGAATAGAATAACGGAAGTATTGTGGAACCGCTTTTGGAGGCCGTTGTGAAAGTTCTTAAAATAAATGCGATTTCGTTACAATATCTAACAAGTTCTATATACAATTATAAGGAGCTTGATTGATTTGAAGGAAATTTCAGCAATAAATTCCACAAATTTTGAAGACACTCTTAATTCGATTTTGGACCACCAAGTTTCTATTTTGGACCATAAACAAACCCTATTGTGACCCACTTTCGGTCGGCTTAGAGAAACATATTTTGGACTAGGATCCTCCACATCCTTTTTGGGTTTAAATATTACTCAATGGCGACTATTTGCATCTTGAGCTTTTTTTATCTAAGCATTACCACAAAAAAGAATTTTGTCAAGTATCGGCGAACACGGAATGAGTTGCCCACGATTCTGAAGAGGAAAAAGCGCCAGAAGGGATTATGAGATTATGAGGAGCTTGAACAGAGATTATGAGGAGCTAGAACAACTATTCCATGCTAATGGGACGCGCAAGTTTTACGAGAAGGTGGACCAAACTCGTTAAGGCTACACACCTAAACTTGATTTGTGTAGGGTACTAGGGAGAGAATCCTGGTTACAAACGAGCGCCAGGTGGTCGACAGATGGAAGCATTTCTTCGATGAGCATCTCAACGGCGATATAACAGAAGAAGACACAACGGAAGTTGACCTAGGTATGCTTACAAACCATAACAGCGTGCCGGCTTTAGATCTCGGCCGTCAGTAAACGGCCAGCTAAAGAACAATAGAACCGCCGGAAAGGAAACCGGAAAGAATTCTCCAAGAATGTCTAAGAACCACTAGTAATGGCACTTCACTGAATAATTTCAAGGACTTGGGAGAAGTAACTACTGAAGGAGTTAAAGGAAGGTCTACAAAAAGGGCGATCGGTTCGATTGATGTAATTGCTGCGGCATTAAGCTGGTCAACGCCGCCTACAAAGTGCTCTCCCAGATTTTGTTACGTCATCTATCCCCAATAGGAAGAGAATTCGTAGGGCAGTATCCGGCGGGTTTCATGAGGGCCCGTGCTACTACGAATCAAATTTTTACTCTCCGACTAATCCTCCAGAAATATTGGGAATACAACGTGCCCACGCCACGATGTTCAAAATACCGTTATTAAAAAATAAAATAGGCCATTTAAACGGAAAATGCCAGTTGGTTTGTATTGCCATCCTACACTTCTGAGCCAATTTTTAAAAAAATCGATCGACGAATTTTTGAGTTACGCCCTTTTGAAGTTTTGAAGGGCAGATTACTCATATAAAGTAAATAAAAATCTTGAATGACACTTCCAAAATGAACGTAAGTCACAGCCGGTATTGATTTTTTATACCCATTGCCGACCATTTTAGGAGTTTTACGCTGTATTGAAACTAACCGGAAATGTTCCGGATTAAGTTATCGCTGTGGGAAATAGCCAGTATCGAACATGAACA
Organism: Sabethes cyaneus; assembly: GCF_943734655.1. Classification (NCBI taxonomy): domain Eukaryota; kingdom Metazoa; phylum Arthropoda; class Insecta; order Diptera; family Culicidae; genus Sabethes; species Sabethes cyaneus. The sequence continues at coordinate 86,782,452 of NC_071354.1, forward strand.
AATACTTGTCATGCCTCACCTCAAGTTACGCCAAAATTTAAAGTAGATAAACTAGATCACTGATAGCTAGATCAACTACTTAGCGCCCCGTTGGTTATATATGGACAAGTTCTGGGGACTTCCGGGAACACCCAGACCAGTGGCCAGTTTCGTCCATAAACAAAAGCTTATCGTGCGGCACCTTAAATTACACTAGAATTCAATAGCTAGATCAATGGAAGCCAAATCTGCTATCTAGGATCAGATTTGGTCATATCTGGACATATTTGAGGGGCTCCGGAAACCCCTTGGAAATGACCAATTTCGAATATGAACAAAAGCTCATCATACGACACCTTAAATCACACTAAAACTCTAAAAATAGATTCAAGTAAGCCAAATTGAGTACCAAAAACTACAATGGCCAATTCCGAACATGTCTTTATTATCAAAAATGTACCACATTGTGTTATTAACTTCCCAGGGGTTCCCGGAATCCCCCAAATATGTCCAGATTTAACCAAATCTTATCCTAGATAGCTGATTTGGTTCCCATTGATCTAGTTATTGAATTCTAGTGTGATTTAAGGTATCGCACGATAAGTTTTTATTCATGAACGAAATTGGCCACTCGTCTGGGTGTTCCCGGAAGTCCCCGGAGCTTGTCCAGATATAACCAACGTGGTGCTAGGAAGTTGATCTGACTGTCAGTGATCTAATTTTTAAGTTCTGGCGTAATTTGAGGTGTCGCATGATAAGTATTTGCTCATGTTCGAGACTGGCTATTTTCCACAGCGATAACTTAATCCGGAACATTTCCGGTTAGTCCCAATACAGCATCAAACTCCTAAATTGGTCGGCAATGGGCACATGTTGCATAAAAAATCAATTCCGGCTGTGATTTATGTTTATTTTGGAAGTGTCATTGAAGATTTTTATTTACTTTATATGAGCAATCTGCCTTTTAAAACTTCAAAAGGGCGTAACTCAAAAATTCGTCGATCGATTTTTTTAAAAATTGGCTCAGAGGTGTAGGATGGCAATACAAACCAACTGGCATTTTCTGTTTAAATTGCCTATTTTATTTTTAATAACGGTATTTTGAACACCGTACACGCATCATATTTTCGTGGATTTCACGGCAGCATACGATATAGTTGAGCGCTAACAGCTATGGCAGATAATGCACGAGTACGGTTTTCGGGATAAACTGACGCGGCTGATCAAAGCTGCGCTGGAGCGAGTGATGTGCTACATGCGTGTTTCGGGGGCACTCTTGAGTCCTTTCGAATCGCGCAGAGGGTTGCGGCAAGGGGATGGGTTCTCCTGTATGTTATTCAATATCGGAGAATGAAGCAAGAGGAACGATTTTCAGCAAGAGTAACCAACTCCTAGCCTTCGCAGACGACCTCGACATCACATCTAGAAAGCTTGGGACGGCGGAGTCAATCTGCGCCAGACTAAAAATAAACGCGAGGAGGATTAGATTACAAATCAATGCGTCGAAACCCAAATATATGGTAGGAAGATGCTCCAGAGAAAAGAACGTTTGCTTTCTACGGACAGTGAGTACCTATAGGCGGCGATGAACTGAAAGTGGTTGATGAGTTCGTATATTTGGGATCTCTGTGGGAAGCGTAATTACCCTGTCCGTAGAGATTTGACAGAATGCCCAGTGTTGAGTGCTGTAGCCTTAGAGTGTATTCAAATATCAACACAGCTTGCAAGTTTGTTTCGAATTTTCATTTGTTTAAGAGTCGTGCTAATTATGGACACAAAAAGGAAACTTGTGATAAGTCTGTTTTTGAAAATTTTTCGATCGTGTAATATTTCAAAGAAATACTCCCCAAACAATAAACAATAAACAATAAACAACAATAAACAACAAACAATAAACAAAATGATTGGATATATGCAGTACATCTGTCTGATATTCCTCGGAATAAATTGGTTGTGCAAAGGTCTTTAAATGTTTGCAGGGTGAAGGTATGGGGATGTTTCTCCAAAAATTTGAAGGTTCCATTGCTGTTCATTGATCCTGGTGTTTAAATTAACACTAAATATTACATCGATAATTTACTTCAAATCGTCAAAAAAACACTACAAGAATACATCATACTGCTTCCAACACGATTCTGCACCGTCTCGCCAGGCGAAAGCTGCACAGGCTTGGTGTGAGGACAATTTTCCGGATTTTATTTCTTCGAAAGCGTGGCCAGCCTCTTCGCCTGATTTGAATCGTCTCGACTACTGAATGGGGTTACATGCTAGGCAAACCAGACAGCACCAAAAGATTGACTTTGGATACTTTCAAGCAACGTTTGGAGAAGATTTGGAATGAAATGCCTCAGGATATCGTGCGTGCCAGTTGTAACGCTATTGAACAGCTATTGCGACTGGTAATTAAAGCTCCCTTTCCTTTAATTACCAGTTTAAATTGGACTAATTTAAGACAAAGGTTATGGGTATAATTCACACGAAATACTGCGATCATTTCTCAACAAACAAACACACAAAGTGACAAATTTCTGTGACCATTTAGTTTACTGACAGTAATGATTACTCACTCTGTAATTAGTGGTTGGATACTAACGTGTTCGGGAAACAGTTCAAGCAATCAATGGACTATGAGTGGTGCCTAGGTGTAGACGCGGGCCGCAATAACTTCAAACCAGTACCTCCCATAACAAAATGTAAAATATACGGCCGCAAATAACATTTTCCAGGATTCACGCATAGCAAGTATTTATACCGGAAAGCATACAGCTTCCTATCATGCACAAGGTATCACGACTAAACTGGATTTCCCATCAATTCTTATAATATTTAACCTTTAATTGCCTTCCACTCCGTCAAATCAGCATGCGGGCCGCAGTTTGACCTTTAAAGCAAGGTTGACACAATGGTCTTGCAATAAGCATGAAATTCAGTAAGACCCAGCGCATATGTAAAAATATAATATAGTATCACATTGTTTACACGGCATTGAAAGCACTATGCAAAATGTTTCAAAATAAGAAAAGGTAGCTGACATATATTTTTTTCACAGATTTCCGTCATAGCATGAACTACTTTACAGGCCCCATAAGTATACTAAGCTTTCTTCGACGTGAAAAATCTAGTAAACTTCTTTAAAGGAATTGAGATCGACTTCAGCTCCTAGTTAATGACAAAGATGGTACAATTTACTGGAATCGCATGTTAACCGGTTTGTAATGAGAGCAAGTTATCAAGAATGTGTGTGAACGCTACATGGAAACTGTAGTGGATGAGAATTACCAACGATTTTTTAAAGTGTAGGTACACCAGTCCAACAAAAAATAAGTCTCACACAATTTATTTACGCTTTGAATTTAAATTCTTTCGTTGGATTCGCTTTTCATTTGACCAACAGCTTGCCGGTGTTTATTGAGAGTATGCTGTGCTGTGACTTTTTCGCATTTTCCGACCCCTGCAGGGCCCTGGCGTAAATGAGCTCTAATGACGAAACGTTGTCATCGTCGGACAGGTAGATAGCCTCTATGACGTTTTACATGCAAATCTCTTCCAAATTATCACCGTTAACAACGGTTGAGCGTGTGACTTTCATCATAGCTGCTCTGTAGCTTACAGAAGTAAGCTTTTGTTCTGTGAAAGAACGTCGAGCTACGGTCATACCGGCCACTTAGTCATGCCAAGAGTATTCATTCTATTTTTTGCACCTTTTTTCGAAAATTCCACGTAAATGCTAATAGTCCCATCACTTATTTAACATTCAACACTAGTAATAGGACCCTCAAACCCTTGAAAATGTATGTAAATAGGTTATAGGTACATTACACTTCATATTTCATAACTATACTTTCAAATGTCGTTTATACCAAATTAAAGTTTGTAAGCGAAGTAGGGTGCCTAATTTAGCATTATCGTAGCCGTAGACCCATTATCCATACAAATCATTTGCTTAATGGGTTAATAATAAACTCACTTTTGCTCCTGCAATTAATGAAATATTCTAATAAATAGTTGAAAAGTAAGAATCTTTTCATCTAGTCCTGGTAGTAACTTTAAAACTGACGATTAGTTAGTGAAGTAACATTAAAATTAACTCCGTGAACAGCCGCATAAAAAGCTTAAACTTGTAATTATATTATATATTAACTAATAATTATAAAAGACTCAAAATATATGACCAAAAGGACATATGTAGCGGCATCGACTGAACCAACGTCGGCACCTCACATTCTTAATGAAAATTTGTAAAGCAATCATCTTCTGAAAACCTAATGCCAAAGTATGAACGCTCTTTCAAGGATAAAAAGGTACATTAGTATTATTCATAAAATACAAAAAAAACAGAAGTGTACCTAATTGTGACCGGTAATTTTATTATGGATGAGTAATGTTATGATTGTGATAATAAATTAATTTAGGTTTAAAGTAAATCCTTCATTCAGGCAAGTGTCTTTGTTTTCTAGACCAAAGTAACATCCATCTGTTGATTTCCTATCAAACATCAACGAGCCCAATCTGTAGTCGTATATAAAGGTCATCGGTAATGATGACGTCCATGCGCACATATACCAAGTTTCCACTCAAAAACGAAGGACAACGTATGGCATTTGATCATTACTCATTAATCACTCCATTAGAAGGTGGCAATATATATTATTCAATGTCACGGTCAATAACTGTTCTTCATTAATTGGATATGAAATAGCTGACCAAATGTGTCATTTCAAAAGAGCTTTGAAAATACCGATTTCTTAATTTACATAACAGAAAACCAGCTAACAATAATAACAAAATATCAGAACCGTTTGTGAATTCCAATTGCACTGCTGTTCAAACTGTGCAATATGAACGATAAAATTTTATCGATTTATACACACATAATGAAACGTTTGCATTATACGCAGTTATCCAGCGCTAGCATAACACGTACAAGGACAAAAAAGGTATTAGAGCATGTAAACCTGTTAAAAGCTCTATACACAAGTCGTCCTGTCGGTCGGACCGATAGAATTTACGATTATCGATACGAAATGATACCATTATTACAAAATCAATACCCAATGAATTATTAATGAGCACACTCCAGTAGCATAGCGAGACTTACAAAACCGAACAAACTGTTTGATCTCATTTTCTTACAAGAAGCTGGAAGAACAAGTCACATGCGAAATGCCATCACTCTTACCCGTGCTTTTTCACAGACGGCGTCAAAATGATCGAAATAGATTAATACACTGCACTGAAATTAACAAAAAATCTTCCAAGCACAATTAAAAACCAATGGCTTTCGAATGTTTCACAAATTGTTCAAAAGAGTCCACAGTAATTTCAAAAAATGTAAGACAGAACAAAAAACACTCCACACTGCACAGAAATACCTCATCAACTTTGACAGTTTGAAAATCTCCAGAGAAGCGCTTTGAAAGGAGCAAAACACCAACCGTGGTTTACGCGGTGGTGCGCATGTCCTTTGTGCACCCGATACATCGCTTCGGGCGCGTGGCTTCCTGTAACGTAAACATCGAGCGAAATGTAACACTCCTGTGGGCTGTTCTACGAGGACGAGAGCGCAGGTTCGGGTTTCGAAATCGAAAAATCAATCTGCCCGTTATTGTATGTTATCAAAAATGAATGAATTTAAGCCATCAACAAAGCTTTATATCTGGAATTGCTTTGAATTTGCATTACACGTACATAATTCTCACATTTTAGAAGAAAATTAATCAATTTTGTTAATTCTAATTTATTTTTTTCTAAATATACTTTTTCAATATACTTTTTTACGATAATCTATTTCTATAGTTTTAATCACACTAATGCACCTTATTATCACGTTTCGTACACTAAACAGAGTTTCATTATTAAACAATTATATAGGTACTTGCATCACTGAACACATATCTACTTCGATCACAATTATAATTATTTCCTAAAAGGTTTCGAATGCGTACGGATGTACTCCAAAGCCCGCAGAATGGCATCCGGAATTGGAGGTGGCTGCGGAATAGCATCACCTTGCGGATTGAAACCATTCTCATCCGCCGTGTAAGTGATCTCTATCACTTCCCCTTCCGGAGAGGTATACTTGTAGCCACCAGTGGCCGATTGGCCTCCAACGCCTTGCTCTTGTGCCTCTGTACCGTCCGTTAGGACGTAACGATAGAAATACGAACCATCCGGGTTGACGTTCTGGTCGTGCTCCACAATCTTCGCATCCTGCGCGCCCGCAAAGACGGCCAGCATGGCCAAGACTCCAACTAACGCAATCTGAATTACAGTTTGAATCAATTTAAAACACCTCTAACTAACTAGATTAGCAATAAAACCTATACCTGAGCAGCTTTCATTCTGCCACTAAACCACATCGATAGCACTGATCAGCGGGCCGGCTTAACCATCTTCTTTTATATCAACACATTACCATCATCGCCGCATAAGTCAATCCATTAGCTAAACGTTGATCATGATGCAACAAGGCAGACGATCATGCGGCCGAACTGTATGCAGAAGAAGAACAAAGACAGAGATAGGTAGCCCAACAAGTCGCGTGACATTGCTCTGCATAAAAGTGGTTATCTGGACTTGCGGCACGAGATTTTCGAGCACGGGACGAGTCAGCATTTCAAACTGATGTGTTGACCGACACTTCAAAAGGGTCATTGTCTACCACCTATTCTTCAAAGTTCAAACATTGGCGTTTGGTGAAGAGTACCGGAATTATATAAGAATTTGAACGATCAGTTGAAATCGGAAGACATAATAAAACGTAATAAGAACAAAATAAAGCCACGATGGTATATTCAAATGTTCAGAAAATAAATATGGGTATATTTCATATATACACTATTATACCTGTTACTCTTATTTTTTGGATTCAAGTGCAAAATTTTTAACAGTTTGAATCATGAATAGAAAACCCGAATTAATCCACCTAGCGGCGTGACCTAGCCTTTCTACTGCCACAATAATCATTATTTAATTTCTCAGGAACTTAATTGTAGATGTATAGATGTTATATTAGACTATATTTTTAAATATCCGTTTCGTATTCCTCAAAATCCTTATTTGCCAGTAAAATTCACAACGTATTGTGTAGAATAATTATATTTTCTTTCCTTGGGTGCGTAAATACATGTAAGCGTCATTTATGTTACTTGATGAACAACTTATTTAGTTTTATAATATTTATAGAAAAATAATGTAAACACAAAAGATAATTTTTACAGACTTGAATGAATATGTATAGAAAATTATAAATTAACCCTCTAACGGGCCTACAGACGACCTTAACTTTCGGGCTTCAGAGCCACATACGAAACTTGTTTTGAATTGACAATATGAAGTATTTGTTCATAGCAGATTTTTTGATATTTTGATATTAATACCATGCATTCGAAAGTTAGCATCTTTGAAAAACAAGAGTTCAGAAAAATTATTATTATATTTCACTTTTGAAGAAAAAGGATATCTACAACAAAATGATTGATCTCAAAATTTTACTATTGGTTTGCTTGGCTTCAATTTTGCAATATATCTGAATTAGAAAAACATTATTGAATAGAGCATTAGATATGAAAACGAGAAATGGAACTATTTCTTAGCTAGCGCTCCTTCAGATAATTATTTTTGCACGAAAATCAAAACTTAAGCTTCTTTTGAATGTACTTTCATGAAAAGATAGTCATTAGCTTGATCGCATCGTTTTTACAATGTTAGAGGGTTAGGAAAACAAGATGAGGTCGAAAAATAGTGCCAAAGCTGCGCCATAAACATGCTTGAGAATGGGAAATACGATCGATATGATTCCCAGTGCTTGTCTTTTTTTGATTTATTTATTAAAACATGATACATGACATAAGACATCTGTCCTTTAAAATATCACTAACGAAAACAAATCTTACAAAATTTGTACCGTGCAACGTTTACTTCCTATTTTTCATATAACATTTCTAAGCTCTAGTATCTATTGATTGAAAAGAGCATCTATTGATGCGCAGAATTTGTTTGGAGTTTGTACAAATTTATTTGGAAAAATCAACTCACTAGTATTTTTGATTCTATACACCACTATGCTTAAATTAACTGCTTTTCTTCGCTTTTTGCTTTTCTTGTAGGGTTATTGATCGTGGTTCGGCCTATGCAAAAACTGATCCTGGTTCGGCCCATCAGCTTAATCATCGATAATTTATTGAATATTTAAAGATTTAAAGGCAAAATAGCTTTATAAGCTGCTTATATTATTTTCCTATGCATTGCCTTCATTTATTTGCCATAAAAATTAATGTAACTAGCTCAGATGATTAAATTTATAACGCATGTAAAAGCGGCTTCCAATGTCGTCATCAAAGCTGCCCTTTTAAACACCTAGAAAGTGTTTTAGTCTGTGAATTATAGGTTAAAATCAATTTTAAAACATAGTTTCATCTATATTCTTTCATTATTGGAAAGAGTTATTCCAAACAAAAAGCGAGATTACGACTTATTGAGAAAATAAGATTTTAATTTTTTGATCTTAGTTCGGCCTACAAATGATCGTGGTTCGGCCTATCAGCTTCACTGAATCGCCGCTAGTGGCGCCGCGCTTCGCCCACGTTTTAACCAATTTGTGACTGCACATACTACTCGTGTTAAATCTAAATGTTGGGTTTTATTCCATATTTTATTATTTCATGAACTTCAGAAACAAATTTATTATCATCCTAAAATTGAGCTTTTCTTTTAACAATAAATATGAGGATATTTTTCCCAAAGTAGCGTACAAACTGGGTTGTAATGTGTCAGTATTTTATGCAACTTTGTACATAGCTTCAGGGCTTGTGCATGAAACGATATTTGAAAAAAATCATGGTATCGTGTTTTCCTAGAAAACTCAAATGGAAATTTTCCGATTTTCAATTTCCCCTATTTTAAAAATTCATAGCTGTTGCCAAGTATTGTAAAATTAATATTTTTTCATGGTAATGTAAGCAAATTTACTCACCGATCCAGAAAAATACTATCTGGAAAAAAATTTCTATAAAATTTCATGATTGGGGGAACTCCAAGGAAAAATCAATAAAAGTAATATCACGAAAGGAAATGAATTCCTTTCAGTCCTACTATAATTTGACTTACGTCACTTATACGCGTTTTTCGGTTATTCAGCGAGGCAAATTTCATCAGCGTGGCAATTTTCATCAGCGTGGCAAATTTCTGCATAAATTATAGTAGAACTAAAAGGAATTCATTTTCAATTAGTTCGCGACATTTTGCGAGTTCTACTAAGACGCTCGTAAATAATTTTTTATAAAAGTATGCGTTACCTTTTGATTTTTTTTTAAAAAGTTTTTCGGTTCGCCAAATTCTATTCATATAACGATAGAAATTTAGCATTATTTTTTGTCCTTGAATTAGGTCAAAAACCAATGACTAACGTTGGTGTATGACGGGTTATTAGTTAACACAGTTGTTATTTCAATAGCAGCTATTTTCATTGATTCACTGGAAAATATTCTGAAATTTAATGTAAATTCTGTCTTTCTTCGAAGGCACCTTTTAGAATACAGGACAATTACGAGGCTAGTACTTCGATCCTATTGACTCCTTGACGTGTGGTTTGTAAGATCAGCGTTGTACCTCGTCTCCAACTGGGAGGAGAAAATTAATAACTGTATCTAAATTAACCTTATTTGAAATAACCACATTATTGTCTATGTATAAGTTTATTTAACACTACTAGGTAGATAAGGTGAAAAAAGATACTAAGTTTAGCATCAAAAATACAACTGTACTACTTGTAATGCTTCAATATTCTATTGAATATGACCGAAGAAAGTAAAAAATTGTCTGAATTTATATTACTCGAAATAGTTAGAATATTAACCATGTACAAGCTCATTTAACACTGCTAGGTAGATAAATTGAAGTAAGATACTATAGTAGGCACCTAAAATAAGCTTATACCATTTCTGATTGTTTAATATATAAAAACATTCGTTTTAGAAACTTTATATCGGAATAGGCCGAACCAAGATCATCGATGGGCCGAACCACGATCAACGTAGGCCGAACCAGGATCATAATTTGACTGTCATTAAAAATCAAATTATAAATCAACTGGTCTTCTAAGGTTTCTTCTAAATTAAGAAATAGAATCGTCTTTAATTATACTTGCCATACATTCTAATTTTTTTCGAAAAACATTGTGATTTAGATAGATATACGTGCATTAGTCCAAGGGTGCTATGTGAAACAATGAGAATAGGCCGAACCACGATCAATCACCCTACAATTGTGAGTAACAACAAGTGAAGAAAATGACAATTGAAATCTGAAATCAAAGAAAAGAAAAAACTTTTCGATTGAATCCCACTATTTAATATTTATTTGCAACAGATACGTAGTTCACCTACGACGTGCAGGCTTCATCAGTGTCTTATTTCAAAGCGTATACGTATCTGTCGCGAATAAATATTAAATAGTGGAATTTAGTCGGTAAAAAGGAGGAATACAAACCGGTGATTGGAAGATTCAGCGCACGCCAGCGGACCAATGAAATGGGCCTAAGACTTATCGACGTTGCCGCCTCCAAGAACATGACCATACGTAGTACCTTTTTCCAGCACAGAACCCTTCACAAGTACAGCTGGAGGTCACCAAATCAGACAGAATCACAGATCGACCACGTTTAGATCGACGGTCGGCACTTCTCAGACATTATCGACGTCAGATCCTATCGAAGCGCTAACGTTGACTCGGACCACTACCTAGTGATGGCTAAAATGCGTCCAAGACTCTCCGTTGTGAACAAAATTCGGTATCGACACCAACCTCGGTTAAATCTCGCGCGGCTGAGGCACCTAGACGTCGCCGCAAACTACGCGCATTCACTCGAAGCTGCGCTGCCGGAAAAGACGAGATGGACGAAGCCCCTATCGAGGACTGTTGGAACACTATCAAAACCGCCATCAGCATTGTAGCGGAGAGCTCCATCGGGTATGTCGCACAGAATCAGCGGAACGATTGGTTTGACGATGAATGTAGGAGGGAGATGGATGAGGAGAACGCTGCGCGGGCGGCCATGATGCGCAGTGCCACACGTCAGAACGTGGAAAGACACAAACAGAAGAAGATACAGTGAAACCAAATCTTTCGGGAGAAAAAGTGTTACCTGGAAGAGCAGGAATATGCAGAGTTGGAGCGGCTGCATCGTTCTCAGGAAACGCGAAAGTTCTACCAGAAACTGAACGGATCCCGCAAAGACTTTGTGCCGCGAGCGGAAATGTGTCGGGATAAGACTGGCAATATTCTGACGGACGATCGTGAGGTGACCGATAGGCGGAAGCAGCACTTCGACGAATACCTGAATGGCGCCCAGACGGAAAACCAAGGCGGTGGGGAAAACGATTTCGCCGATGCAACAAACGGGGAAAAGGTGCCAACCCCAACGATAGGCGAAGTTAAGGAGGCCATCATGCAGCTAAAGAACAACAAGTCAGCTGGGAAAGATGTCATCGGAGCGGAGCTTATTAAAATGGGACCAGAAAAGCTGGCCGTTTGTATGCACCGGCTAATTGCTAGAATTTGGGATCCGGAACAGCTACCGGAGGAGTGGAAAGATGGGGTTATCTGCCTAATTTATAAAGAGGGCGACAAGTTGGGCTGTGAGAACTATCAAGCGATCACCGTTCTCACCGTTCTCAATGCCGCCTATAAAGTGCTTCCCAAATCATTTTCCGCTGACTATCACCAATTGTGAACAGATTTGTGGGAACTTATCAAGCCGGTTTCGTCGAAGGTCGGTCTACAACGGATCAAATATTTGCACTGCGGTAAATTCTCCAAAAGGGTGGTGAATACAGAGTTCCCACGCATTATTTGTTCGTTGACTTCAAAGCCGCATATGATACCATCGACCGGAAAGAGATATGGAAAATCATGGACGAGAACAGCTTCCCAAGGAAGCTCATCAAATTAATTAAATCTACGATGGATGGTACACAGTGCTGTATTCGGATTTCGGGTGGATTGTCAAGTTCATTCGAATCACACAGAGGGCTTCGTCAAGGGTATGGTCTTTCATGTCTGCTGTTTAACATAGCGCTACAAGGTGGTATGAACCGAGCGGATATCAACACGCGGGGCAGGATTTTCAACAAATCTAGTCAATTCGTCTGCTTTGCAGATGACATAGATATTATCGGCAGAACATCTGTGGCGGTAGCTGAACAGTACGCCAAACTAAAGCGCGAAACAGAAAAGATTGGGTTAAAGGTAAATACGTCTTAAACAAAATACACGCTGGTCAGCAGAACCGTGGCCGAACGACGCCGCTTGGGCAGTAGTATATTGATCGACGGCGATAAATTTAGGGTAGTTGACGAATTTTTCTACCTTGGCTCACTGGTAACGGCGCACAATGATACCAGCCGTGAGATTTGGATGCGTATTATCAGCGGAAGTCGTGCTTACTATGAAACATGGACAATGCTCGAGGAGGACCTGCGACCTGCTCGGAATTGTCGAACTACGAGTGCTAAGAACGATCTTTGGCTGCGTATAGGAGAACGGAGTATAGAGGGGGAGGATGAACCATGGCTCTATAACGAACACAGTATCCAGAAAGTGGCTAAAGCTGGACGGATACGATCGGCAGGGCATGTTGCAAGAATGCCGGACAACTACCCTGCAAAGATGGTGTTCGCCCCAAATCCGGTAGGAACAAGACGACCAGGGGCACAGCGAAGATGGTTAGACCAGGTGGAGCGATATCTGGCGGGGAGTACTCTGTGTCCGAGGAATTGGAGAGCGGTAGCCTTCAACCGAGTTACATGGAGAAACTTTGTTCATCAGGCTTTGTCTTAGGACGGCAAGCCACCTAAGTAAGTAAGTAAGTTATTTAGCGACACTTCAATTAAATGGCAGCTAACGGATTTAAAACTTAGCAAACGCGCTAGAGGGTATCCCCGTCAAATTGCATTACGGAAAAAAACGCTGTAAAAATTACCCATTGTGTATTTTATCTTGAAAATTTGGGTAAAAGTAGTTTAGAGTTTATTGTTTACACTGTGTTTTTAACGCTGTCAGTTTTTCGAAAATTGGGAAAATAGAAAATCTTCAGCTCTCTTATCGGAACATCGGAAAACAACTTGGAATTGTGCGGTCAACGGTGAGTCGTTTATTTTATTTTATTTTATTTTGATATAACATACATCATCTGACTTAATAGTAGTCTTAATGATAAATAGTACGAGCACTATGCAACTAACAGTACAAGCAATATGAAAACATACAAAGAACATAGTTAACTACGAAGCCGTTGTTTGAACGTTGTTACGGTTAAGTTAAAATCAAATATATCGGCTACGGCATTAAAACTTGCCGACATGAAGCGGATTGGGTCATGTTGCCCGTACGTTACATTCCGCTGAGGTAATAACAGCAGATTTCTGGGTCGCAGGGTTCTCTCCGGTGCGTACAAATTAAGCTGCTGTAAAATATTCGGAGCATCGATCTCGCCAAGCAGAATTTTTCCCACAAAAACAGCTTGAGCTTCGAACCGCCTTCGCTCCAAAGTCTGCATTTCAAGAAGCTGGCAGCGCTCTACATACGGTGGTAGCTGATGATGATTCCGCCATGGAAGGAATCGTAAAGCATAACGTACGAATTTTCGCTGAACGGCTTCAATTCTTGCTATCCAGTTAGCATTGAATGGGCACCATACAACCGAGTTGGTCTCAAGGACGGAACGCACTAGGGAGTAGTAAAGTGATCGGAGGCACCTAGGATCACGGAATTCATTAGCTATTTTGAATATAAATCCAAGCTGTCAATTTGCCTTGGCAATTATTTCATTGTAGTGTGGCTTGAACGTTAGCGATGAATCCAAGGTAACGCCCAAATCACGAACCTGGTTTACTCTGGTTACTGTGAGACCAAACATTGTATAATTGAAGGTAATCGGGTGAGATTTCATATGAAACGAGATCGCACAGCATTTCTCGATGCTAACCGTTAGTAGGTTACTAGAACACCATTGGAGAAAAATCTCAACCATGTGCTGGAGCTCCAAACAATCTGCATTATCGTTGACGATCTTGAATAGTTTCACGTCATCTGCAAACATCAGTCGGCAATCCTCCGGGATTAAAAACGAGACGTCGTTTATAAACAGTGTGAAGAGCAATGGTCCGAGGTTGCTACCCTGTGGAATGCCTGAGAGATTCGTGAAATGTGCAGACTGCTGATTTCCTATCTTCACAAAAAGCATTCGATTTAAAAGATAGGATCGAAACCATCGTATTAGCGCAGAACAAACCCCAAGCTTTTCCAGTTTTGCTAGTAGAATGTTGTGATCGACTCGGTCAAATGCAGCTTTTAAATCGGTATAAACCGCATCTATTTGGGCACCTACGCTCATGTTTTGCAAGCACGCTGCGGTGAACTGTACAAGGTTTGTAGCAGTTGAGCGTTTTGCATAAAAACCATGTTGCTCTAAGGAGATGTAGTGTTTGCAGCTTACGAATAGAGAGTCGTGTATAATAATTTCAAACACTTTTGAACATGCGCATAGTGATGTAATACCTCTGTAATTTTTTACATCACGTTTGTCTCCCTTTTTGTGTACAGGAAACATTTTACAGTTTAAGCGGAATCCCAATGTTTCGGTCAGGGATGTGATCAAAAAGTTGAATCTGTCTATGTCTTTCGTTCAGAGAGCTAAGGACCGGACCGGTAGAAACTGCATACGTAAGTTCAGACGGCTCTAAATCGTGACGAACAGCAAAACACGGTCGGAAAGTCACGGGCCCTAAAACTGTACACCCAAATGCTAACGAAGCCTGATTGTCTCAACATGAATGATGAGACTTATGTCAAGGCGGACCTCCGGCAGCTTCCGGGGCTACTGTTCTGCATTGCGCAGCTCAAGTTTGATGTAGGAAGTACGGAAGCCAAAACAATCAAAATTTGCCAAGAAATACATGATTTGGCATGCAATCTGCACATGTGCGCTGCGGAGTGCGCCGTTCGTGACTACCGGGACTGTAAACGGACAGATCTATCTTAAGGAGTGTCTACAGAAGCATCTACTTCCCCTGTTGAAGCAACACGAGGGCCCTACGATCTTCTGGCCGGATCTAGCTTCGAGCCACTAGTCCACTAGCATCCCTAGGTGGTCTAATCTGAGGAAGACATAAAGAAAAAGTGGGTTTCTTTACAGAAGCTGTAGCCTTATGAACGGAGTTAAGCCTAAGGTGCGAGCATCCGGTTAAGTAGAATGAAATAAATATGCCAAAAGCTTACTAAAGAATTATATTTTATTGTGTGAAGGTTTGAGAAGAATCGGTCAACCAGGTAATTTTCTACAGCAATTTTTCCGTGATGCAATTTGATGTATTTTTTTTTTTTTTTAACGAGTAGGGAAATCTGCTATCAGACACCTGAGAAGACAGCTCAGGGAGTGGGGTTTGGTATCCCGTGAAGATCGTGAAGATCCAGACCCACTAAAACCCTACTCGAGTCTCCAGCCTCAATCCCCCCTGGAACCACCTTATCGGTATTACTTCAGGGAGGGGCTATTGTGCTTAACGCACGCTCTTAGATAACTACTGGACTATGGTAGTTAGGCTGTTTATTCGCCGTTGATCGGCTTTCCAGCGGTTTTGTAGCTCAAGTACGATCTGGGTAGCAGCCGCATTGACCGCACCCCAGACGTCCGAACTAGAACACATCCTTTGGACTAAGTTATCCGGAGTAGTGTCCTGTCCGCTAACTGCCATCATGTTGCTTCTCACACCCTCGAAACGAGGGCATATGAAGAAAGCATGTTCTGCAGTTTCCTCAACGTCCGCGCATTCGGGACACTCGGGGGACTCCGCATGCCCAAATTTGTGCAGATACTGTCTAAAACAACCATGCCCTGACAGAATCTGTGTCAGGTGGAAGTTGACTTCGCCATGACGCCTGTTGACCCATCCGGATAGTTCCGGGATAAGTCTATGTGTCCACCGGCCTTTTGTGGAATCAGACCATGCCCGCTGCCATGTGATCATCGAGGCCGATCTTGTGGTACTCCGTATGCCTCTAGTTCCACGTTGGTTGAAGCACTCTACGTCCTCGCTGATGATGATACCAATAGGCATCATACCCGCTAAGACGCAGATTGCGTCATGTGAAACTGTGCGGTACGCACTCGCCACTCTTAAGCACATGAGACGATAGGTGCTTTCCAGCTTGGCTAGATAGCTTTTGGTACCTAACGCCGATGACCACACCGGCCCGCCATACCTGAGTATGGACTGGACCACGTTGGCTAAAAGCCTTCGCTTGCTGCCATATACCGCAGAGCTATTAGACATCATACGAGACAATGCCGAAATAGCTGTGGAAGCCTTCTTGCAGGCATAGTCGACGTGGCTCCCGAACTTGAGCTTGTCATCGACCATGACTCCAAGGAGTTTTAAGAACCGCGTTGACGAAATAGTGCAGTCCCCGACACTGCACCTTGCCGGCAGTATCGAGTAGACAGATCGGCCTATATGACGAGGGGACACCCGGAGGTTTTCCCGGCTTCGGCAATAGGACCAGGTTCTGTCGCCTCCATCTGTCCGGGAAGTGGCCAGCTTCCAGGCATCTATTCATTACTGCCCCGAATAATTCGGGAGCCTCCAGAATAGCCGCTTTAATGGCCATATTCGGGATACCGTCTGGCCCCGGTGCCTTGCTCACCTTTAGGGATTTAGCGATATCAATGAGTTCCTCGTTCGTAACCGTCACTTCCTCCCCGACCTCCAAACCGCCGTCGCCCACGTTACTTTGGATGTTCGGCTGGTGGGCCGACCATCCTACGCTATGGTCTGAGATACTGGAACGTCGGCCGTGGGACGACTCAGCGGCCTGGGGCCAGGGCCTTGGCTCGTGGCGCGGAAAGAGGCCCTCGATGATTCGCTCCAGCATCTCTGGTGATTGCTCAGCGGGCGCCATCACGCCCTTGGTCTTTGCCATTACGACCCTGTAGGCATCACCCCACGGGCCCCCACCCCATTGGCACTAGCACATAACCTTTCAAAGCAGTCTCGTTTACTAGCTTTTATCCCACTCTTAAGCGCTGCGCGTGCAGCAACAAGTGCTACTCGACATTCAACCCTGCTTTCGTCCGAACGAGCTCTTTGCATAATTCTCCTCGCACGAAAGCAGGCTCCGCGGAGTTCCGCAATTTCATCTGTCCACCAGTAAGCCGGTGACCTGCCATACCTAGGTCGACCTTTCCTAGGCATGGTAGCGTCACACGATCGCGACAGTACCTCAACCAAATGATCAGCGTTCGGATCGGGCATACCGCGATCACCGCACTCTCTCCGGATCGCTTCCACAAATACTTCGGGATCGAAGTATGATGTCTTCCATCCACGGGTGGTTGGAGTGTTGGCTCTACTCGCCACCTGCCGCCTCGTTATCTGGCCGACACCATAGCGGACCGCCTGATGGTCACTGTGAGTGTAGCCATTGTCTACCCTCCAGTCTCCTATCAGACCAGGACTGCCAAATGTCACGTCGATGATAGACTCCGCACCGTTCCTACTGAAGGTACTTGTGGTGCCGACGTTGGCCAAATCTACGTTGAGCTTTGCCAGAGCCTCAAGCAGAATCCGACCCCTATGGTTCGTGCGACGACTTCCCCACTCTACCGCCCAAGCGTTAAAGTCTCCCGCCACAACCACCGGCCTTAGACCAGTCAGCACAACTGATACTCGGTCTACCATCCGCGTAAACTGCTCGATAGACCATCTCGGCGGAGCATAACAGCTGCAGTAGAACACTCCACCCACTTTGGCAACCGCAAATCCCTCGTCTGTGGTTGACACAACCTCTTGAACCGGAAACCTGCTTGTCGTCCATATAGCCGCCGTCCCGGACCCATCCGACAACCAGTTGCCGTTTCCGGCAGGGACGCGATATGGGTCCGATATGATGGCAACGTCCGTTGCCGACTCGGAAACTGCTTGGTGTAACAGCTGCTGAGCCGTGCTGCAGTGGTTCAGGTTGAGTTGTGTCACTTGCACTATGATCGTGGCTTGGTCGCCGGCACACCAGCCGGGCACCTTGGACCTCCCGTTACGTGCTTTGCGTCCCTTTTACCGGTACAGATCAAGCACTGGGGAGGCTCCGCGCAGTCCCTTGCTTTATGGCCAGCACTGCCACATCTCCTGCACAATTGGCTCCTATCTGGCCCTTTGCAGTTCCAGGCCTTATGCCCGTGCTCGAAGCATCGGAAGCAAGCCTCCGATTGCTTCAGCACGCTTAGTGGGCATACCGACCACCCACTTTTAGCCTAGCAGCTTTCAGGGCTTCATTTCCGTCCGCCAGCGGAAGTCGTATGGTGGCTACCTGGGTCCCGACAGGACCCTTACGCAGGCGAACCGCCTCTGTTGCCACCACCACTCCACTTTGCTCTTTGAGGGCCTGTACGACCTCACACACATCGGTGATCTCATCCAGGTTTTTAAGCTGGAGAGTCATTTCTGGTGTGAGAGCACGTACCTGCACTCTCTCCCCGAGCACTCCTTCCGCTATCGACTTATATGCGGAACTCTTCTTGGTGGCGTCCTTCTTCAACTCAAGGATCATTTCGCCCGTGCGTGAGCGGCGGATGGTCCGCACGTCCGCGCCCAGGTCCTTGAGTAGGGCATCTCCTCTCATGGCCTTCAGAACCTCCGAGTATTTCGACCCGTCGGTTTTCAGGATAAGAGCGTCGCCCTTCTTCGCTCGCTTCCCTGTCGGTTTAGGTGAAGCTTTCTTTTTGGTGGAGCTTCTTCTTTTCTTCCGCTTGGCCGTGACCTCGATCCACGGGCCACCCGTCTTGGTGTTTCCCGCTGCTTGGTCGGTTGGCTCCACCAACTCGCTAGCCTGAGGGCTTTTACCGATCAGGCGTTTTTTTGGTCCACCAGGGGTGCCATCCCCCGGGGACTGTCTCAGACGCTTAGCAGATGCCTTACCGCTGTTGGTAGCGCTCTCCGTGGCTTCCAGGGCCACGTTGCGACACGCCGTCAACGAGCAGGCATCCGTTTGTACCGACTTCGACGCCTTCACGGTCTTCACCTCTCCTACATGCGCCACGAGGTCGTTATGCACTTTGGTCGCAGCACACAAGGTTCTCCGAAGCATGAGCAAGCTCTGCTTCAGGTCCTTGGAGAAATTGCCGCGACCTGACGTGAACTCGATGATTAAATCGAGCTGCTGTGACGCGGCTACCACTTTGGGTAGTTCCTCTCTATTCTTTCCCATCGCCTTGATTAGCGATGGGCCGTTCATCGCTGTGTCTGGCGTGGCAGGCGTACCGCTGCCCTTGCCACCCACACTAGCACTTCGGGTTGCATCCTTCTCCACCCTTGGTGGAGAACGTTGGATGCCTCCCCTCGCGAACGGGTTTTCCACCGTATCCGCACTTGCTGTAAATTTGTTTAGAAGACTCATTCTGATTCTAAAGGGTCCCCCTTCAAGCCGCTATCCAAACCCATTTGAAGTAGTCGCTTTAATGATCCCATGGCGATCTATGGAACAGGGAGAACCATGCGAGGGTTGGGGCAGCGCCTTATGGGCAACTGCACCTCAGAGCCAGATCGGCGTAAATCAGGAAAAAGCATCTGAACCTACTCCCGCCCGGTGGTCGCCGGTCGATAGATTTGGAACGTACTTGAAGGCCTGCCAGGTTTTACGGGACGGAGACACATGCACCGTTTGCCACCTCGCCGTTTCAAGTCGCTATCACGTGACTTTACTAGGGGAGCTCGTCGCAAATGCCAGCCCTAAGTCGTGTTGTATATCGTGTCCGAATCATGTCCAATAACATAGCCGCCAGTTTACCGAAGTTGAAACCTTACTGGCATCGGCCCCAATGGGTCCCAACGGACCGTTCAGACACCTGGTAGACCAGAAGTTTAAGGTCTAGGTGTCCCTCTCTCCCTGTCTGTTTACAACCACGGGTCCAACCAGAGGGGAGTTTCTGGTTTTTCCCGGGACTTGGTTGTATTACCAGCTGGCACCACGAGGAGGTAGGGATAGAGTTGCTATAACTGAAAGTGGTCAGGTTACACTGTTATAGCCATTCACCAGCCGCAATTTGATGTATGGCACCTTTTATTCGCTAACTGGTTAGCGATTAGCTGAATAGCTATGCCCACCTCTGGGCTATGTATTTTATATATACGTACTGACTAAAGGCATTCTCTTCGATGTAAATTAAAACTTAGATTGAGCAAGTCTAGAAAAGATTAATATGCGCGTCACTCTCTAAAATCTTCGACGACCTTAATTTTCCAGTGTATACAGAGAGGTTTCA
This sequence comes from Sabethes cyaneus, assembly GCF_943734655.1. Lineage (NCBI taxonomy): Eukaryota > Metazoa > Arthropoda > Insecta > Diptera > Culicidae > Sabethes > Sabethes cyaneus. The sequence goes on from NC_071354.1 coordinate 86,802,742, forward strand.
ACAATTAGATTCCGAAAAGGCAGCCTCGTCTGTTCGAATTTTTTCTCTGTAGCTCAGGCATGGATCATGAGGTGTCCTGCAGTGTCCTAAGGTGTGCAGCGGTGGATTATGTGTACACAATATTGCGAGAGGTGATGAAAACGTTTAACTAGATCAGTGAAAAAGTGAAATAAGGCGATGCAAGTTTTCCGTTCAGAAAATACTGGATATCACATTGGCGATCCTGCCAATCTAAACGTTCAACGTGTTTGTGAAGGTAAAGTTTTTGTTTTGCAACTGATGCGATGATGAAGCAGGTTAGGGTAAGGATAATAAAAAAAATTATGCACGAATAGAGAGTAGAGGCTGTTATGCGTCTCTGTTCTGCCAGAGATCTTTACTACCAGGGTGAAGAGAGAAAAGAGAGTAGACCTATAAGATGACCAAATCAAAGAATTGAAGAGAATGATCCGGAAAAAGTCCAAGCCGAACGCATGTAGATTGAATAGGGATCAGCCCATGACCAATATGTATAAAACGTTTAATCGGTGGAAGGTCAAAGCCAACAACAATAATATTTTATAGTCCACCTGAAACAACTCTCTCTCTCTCTCTCTCTCTCTTTCTACTTTTCTTCATCTGTCATTCGCCTTCTCATTTTGCTTCATTTTCGCACTATTCTCTCGCTCTCTTTCGCTCTCTCTCTCTTTTCCTCTTACGTCGGATGTCACGCCCAGTGACACCGAACAGTTACCTTCGAGGTACAATGCTGGTCTAACAAGCCCTCGTATGTTCGAGTCTCGGCTAGGCGCTGCTGCTAGATAGAGTCAGTAGAATTGTTGTACTAGCCCCGTAACTATCCTGGACTCTAACAACCGACTGCGGAGTCTGTCGATAATGAAGGGTAATGGCTAATGACGGCTTAAGCCCAAGGCATTGCTTTAAGTCAAGCCCAACTTTAACTCCAATTCTAAGTTCAATTTATATAGTAGGGTAACCAACCTATTTTGGACCCTATCAGTAGTTGTACATAATTTGGACACTTCCACTTGATTTTGCTGTAAGTGTCCAAATTGGGGTCCAAAATACGTTTATTATTAGTTCTATTAGTACTATTAATTCAATTTTAAGTCCCATTTAAGGTTCACTTCTATGTCCCATTTCAAGTCATATCTCATGTCTAATTGAAAGTTCACTTTAAAGTTCAATTTCAAATAAAAATTCAAGCTCATGTTTAAACTCAAAGTCAAATTTAACCTCTAGTTTCTTGGGATAACGTGGTGTATTGGGATAGCTCGCAAGTTCGGAAAATTACGTAAAAATAGATCCACCGTCCTACTTGACAACTTTAATTAGAAACACGTGCTGCTTCACAAGTACTGATACCTGATACTTGATAACTTGTTTTATTCAGACCAAAATGTTCTTTGGCAAGGCCAATACCCCACCTTCTGCTTATGTCTAGGCACGCCAGTGTCTATTGCTACTTACACACATGATTCATCCCTAATGTATGCACAAGGTGAAAGTCACTAGATTACGATGGGCCGGACACATTGCAAGGATAGCAGACTCCACATTCGGTTAGATCCGGTTAAATCGTTTCTTTTTAATTACCCCACTTTAACGACCTTAAAACTAGAGGTTAACGTGTAAGGTTGCTTGACCGGATTGAAACCGGCGCCGTGTAACCGGTCCACTTGGTGGTGGTGATTCTATTCATCTTTAAATCCCCAACTACACATTGTATCTGTTACATTAAAACCAACCACGTCTGAAAAGATCGCTACTGGCCTATTATTCTTCCAGTTTCATACGAAACTTAAGGGACACATTGTCGCTATTTGAATTGGAATCGGTGCATTTATCGCTAATTCAAGCGCATAATATGATGGCTTCATATTGATTCACTGCCATCGCGCATCGGTTTGATTACCGCTACTAAACTGTTTGTCAAAATCGAGTTATGCATACATTTGCATATCTTGAACTATTTATTGGATAAAGTGGGCGCGATCATCTCAACACAAACTCGAAACCAGTGATGGCCTTTGCGGTGCGTCCATTATTCTTGTAGATATTAAATACTCAGCACACGCTGCTAGTCATACGGAATTCAACGTGACGGCCTATTAACGGCAGAGTTTGATGTGGTTCGATTTTAGAAGCAGCCTGAAAATGATTGCTTATCAATCTAATTTTTCGATCAGAATTTTTTTATCAAATTTTTTTGACATGGTTCAATAGATAATATGTTTCATGGAGTCAGATATTTTATAAACTATGCTAGAGGGGATGAAAGATAAAACATATAGCATCCATTTGCAAACACTGTAATCTTCGCTGTAATGTTAAAAATGTATGTCAACACTTAGGTTTGACGATAAGTTAAAATGAATAAACCAATTTAGAAATTTCTTTGTGATGTGCTTTGTTTCCCCACTTTTTTTTCTTTCAGACATTATTACTTTCCGGACGATCAACTTTCAACATTATCAGTATGGCCTAGGAACTACGAAATAATGTATCTTACGTATAAGTTGATAAGAAAGCCACCTTTCTTATCAAACAAGACCATTCTTCTCTGGACATATTGTGTATTCGAGGTGTCAAAACTTCATTCTCGATTAGCTACTTGAACACATCAGTTATTGCTCTAGCGTGTGTATATCGTAGCCAACCTTGAAATGGCTTCCAGTTCTCAGGCCAATTTGACTGAATCTCAAGATCAAGTGAGCCGGAAAAACTCAACCCAAGTAGATCTAAACGTTAGCCAATTTGTGAGATTGGTTTAGTGTTATCGAACAGTGTTTTGAGTTTCAACTAATTTTAGGTTCAATCGATCAAATCTCTCGATTTGAATAGTTATGCGACACGAAAATCCTTCGCCCAGGGTATGCTTGATTTGGCGCTACTTACGGCAAATGCATCACAATTAAAATATCTGCTCACTGTTGGTGAAGCTCATGCATTTTATTACCTGTTGTTGTCACTAGTGATACTGTCGATTTCTTTACAAGTAAAGTAACCGTGTTAATGAAAGTGAAATGATACTAATATTTTTACTTCAATTAGGTATTTCAAGCGGTGATGATACTGTTACTGGCTGTCGTACTGGACATAAACAAAACTGAAGAGCACAGAAAAACCGATATTCTTAATAACATTTTGATCATGTTTACGGTAATCAGTGTAGTGATAAACGTAATTATAAGTGCCTTCGACATGAAAACACAAGGTGATCTTTTGCAGTTATAGGTAGAGTAAAATCTAAATTTTACAAAATTTATTTTTTTTTAATTCTAATATTATTTTTCAAAGGTATACTGAATGAGTGGTTATTATCAAAATTGTTAGAAACAGAGAAAATAAACATCATTCTGAATTCGACATTCAAAAAACAATTGTTGTTACCATCACTACTAGCATCTATTAGTCACTAAGGCCAAGACGTAGGTAGATAACGAAACAATTAAAAACACATGATTCGTTATCGATACAATGGCTACCCGAAACTTTTAATAAATATTCGATTTACTGTTTTTTGCATTCAGCAGTTCGAAAGACAAAAAGCCTGAGGAATAATACAAATGTAAATGTAGGAATAACACAAATAAAAATGCGGCAGTTAAACATTGAAACAAAACTGCGAAACAAAAAAGAAGATATCGAAATAATTCCATAGTGCTCTTTCTATAATACTCTATGTTCTATAATTTTAACGTTATAATATAATATCTAATAATTTCAACTTCCACTCTTTCCTATTCTTTCCTCTTTCCTACAGTTTCAGCCTTATCGTAATCCAATCTGTAACAGACAGGGATCTCATAATTTCTAGATGAGTAGGGGCGATGGAGTGCCCATAGTATTCAAGGTGAATCATCTTGCACAAAAGATACACTGCAGTCAGATTGTTGCGTGTGGAATATTGATAATTCTACTTAAATATCAATGCGGCAACCATGTTGATCAACATCTAAATTGAAATTGAGTTTCTCAACACTCGCAATACAGCTTCGATCTAATTAAGGTATCTAGCGCTGTTGTTCCTCTAATCTTGGTACGGTATGGTCCTTGAAGAGTACAGGACAAGACATAGGACAGGTGGGGAATCTCTCCTTCGACAATAGGTTAGGTTAAAAACTACTGTTCTACGGTAGAATAAACCAGTCGTTGATGACCAGTCAGCCCCTAAAGTTGACGGCTTATTTGGTAATTCAGTCTTTTGTTTCTGTTTTCGAGGGTTTGGGGTTCTAAAATAAAGCATGTAGTTGCCGCCAAAAGGCCCTACACTTCAACCAAGTGTCCGGTTTCACACCTATAAAGTGCTTTCTCAGATCACCATTCGCCGTCTATGCAAGCAAGTGGATTTGTGGTTAAACTGATTTTGTGAACGCGTAGTGTATGAAATGGGGAAGGCAAACGAGAAAGCATCCAACATAGCTTTTGCCAGCCCAAGCTCCTACATAGCGCCTCCACGTGGCCATCCCCGGTAATACTCTATTGAGTAGCTAACCTGAGATTTTGAGCAGACGGCTGAGCCACACGGTCTTGGTAGCAGGTAAGACTAATATGTTATTTTAATTATTTGTTTCGTTTTAGCTCATCAAGCATCCCTTACTGTACAATGGAAACTTTGGCCGTAACAAGCTTATAAATAATGCATATGGATATTAGAAGGAAAAATTTAATTAATTATTGGATATTAGATGCACTGCTGGAAACACGAATAAAGCAATTATATTTTACGAAGGATTGCTGGTGAGATTGTTCTACTTTTGCCCATATATACTCCATATATACTATAGAGCAGGGCGGAGCATAAGTGCGATGTTTGAAGTTATCATCAATTTTCGTGAGATATAAAGAAGGACAACATTATATATTTTATAGTGATGCAGTAACTCAATATCTTAAATTCAACTATAAATCATTTGCGGTAATAGTGTTTTGCAAAATAAATTCTTCTTTCTTTTGATCAAGTGCCGATTCGCACTTTTACCCCACTAGCGGGGCAAAAGTGCGAAACTCGAATCCATTAAATTCGCACAGCAGTATCTAACAAAACCATATTATCTTCAATCTGCTTTATGTTTCGGTAAAGAATATTCTCAATTTGCACCTTTCCTATTTTGCGCTGGTGTATTGCAGCCTCCGTTAGATCGAAACTTTTCCAAACGTTTGTTTTTTTGTTTCATCAGCGGAAAAACATTGTTTTCCTTCGGCCAACATCTGTAGAGCGCACAGTTTTCTGCAGAACCTCCATTTCTAGTATCTGTAATATAGTGCCTAAAGCCGTATATAATTAGCTATACATTTTTGCCTCGTCCATGAATCGCACTTTTGCCCCGTCCGTGAATCGCACTTTTACCCCGCTAGGTGCTTGACGGGGTTAGATTAAATTACGGAAAAGCGAAATATATTTTGTAAATTCTTTTCACCGTATTTGCAAAACAGATATATGAGCGATGTAAAACGCTGCTACAAATTTTCAACAAGTAATATCCTCCTCTTGATATCGTATTTGCCGTATAACGAAAAATTACATCAAAACTGCCCTAAAATAACATTTACACATAACTAAGCAACTATGCTTCGTAAGCAACCAAAATTTACGTTAGATTCAAGCTGTCAAAGTATTCACCCATCATTGCCAATGTAGTCAATTTACTCGGAATCTTCACCGATAAATCATTGAATCGCACTTTGACCCGCATTGCACTTTTACCCCTCCTTACTCTATATACTTAATAATTGGATAAAACTTCCTCATGATCCTTATTGTTTGTTTTGCCCTACTCTCTGTTTTCCTGTAACATAAAGAAGGTAGTATGGGTTACCTGCACTTTGAAAAATAGATGGTATCACTGACATTCCTACCCACTTCCCCTGCGGTTGTTCGGGCGTAGCCAGGTCTGCGATGTGTGCAACCTCATATGGTAATGCTAATGCTAACGCTAAAACCGATTTTGTGGACGCGCGATCGAAAACGGTTGCGGTCGATGCTCCAAAAATGTAGCGAATACCAATTCACTACACACCACCTTTTCATCGATTTTAAGGCCGCAAATTATTATATCTACCGCGCAAAGCTATGGAGAATGATGGACGAAAACGCCGTTCCCGGGTTTCAGGTCACGATGAATCGTGTACAGTGCTGTACGGGGATATCGAGCGTACGAGCCATCTTCAAAAAATTCCGTCAATTTAACTACGTCACTGACGGCGTGCACATTGTCGACAGGACGTGCCAAGCAATGAGGTTTAAAAAGGTGTGGCAGATGAAGACATTTGATGGTATTAGTAGCGAAAAATCAGAAAACGATATCAAACTACAAAAACAAACCGTGTCGGACCATGGGGTTTGTTTTTCGAGTTTGACGTCACGCTTTATCGTGGTTGGTCGATTTACGATTCCACCCACACCATGATGAAATTTCTTCATTGCACTACCACCACTTAACCAACATTACCACACCTGTATCACATTGCATGCCAAGTTGTTGTCCAGTACTATATCAAGCGGAAACATCGGGGTTCTGTAGAGTTTGCTTTGACAAGCAAATGGTCGTGGGTTTGAATCTTAGTAGAATCAGGCCATTCGATGTAAAAGTGACTTTAGCATGTGTTTATTCTCAGACCTCTCATCACTTCATGTTGAATTCTATATATTATCCCGATAAAGCCTCTATTGACAGTGCAAAAATCACTCTTATAGTTTAAATGTATTGGTTGGCTGCGCTAGGGATGGACTATAATTGGAGACAGTACTTGTCATATGGAACGAGGTCGATAATTGTGTCCTGAGATCGGCAATCTGAATACTACTATTGTTTGTTTACCCTCCGAGGCTTCCTACCATCCCCTTCCGTCTCCTTCCGGTATATTACTAGTGAGGTGCTCATCAGAAAACTGGTTCCCCACTTGATCATATTGTGCTTGTTTTTGACAATATTTTCCTCCACGCCACGTCTGTAGACAACTCAGGTGTCGGTTTGCAGCCTTTACGAGATCGATTTGGATTAGCTTGGAATAGTTGATCTATTTTGTTTCTATATTTGTTCTCCTTCTAGCGCATTTTTTTACCTCCAGATCGTGGTCAATTTGTTCCGCATTTGTCGATACTTGGCCAAATTCTCTCTCGTGGTTTTCCTAAGCATTTCTTCTCCCCATCACTTGCTGGCGTTTCCCATTCAACCCAGTCATTTCGCGTACTCGTGTTTTTTCATCAAACGCAAAATTATGCTCTCTTTTATGGCCGAGCCTATGCTGCCCTATCCGTCTTTGGATTTCGGAGCACTTAGTTCCACAAAGGAAGGCAAAGCCTCATGCAGGAGGTGGGCTTAGTTACCGGTATCTTGCAGGTTGTTCAATTGTCGAATGTTTAGTCAAGGAGGACGACTTAGTTCCGAATGACATACCATTATTAGCCGCACCCTATAGGAAATGTACTGTAGTTATGTTCGAGAAAAACTGACTACCGATAAAAAAAGTAGTTAAGTTGGTTTATTATTCGTCGTTCAGATAATTTCCAGGCGGCTTTGTGGATACCTTTACGAAGAAAGAAAGTGGTTCTGATCATCAGACATCGGGAAGCATCCCCTATCCCCGCTCTATACATCGCTTCCGCAACGACTTGGGCATTAATATCTTTACTGCGCGGAGATCGTTTTTTTCTGGGCGGTGGATCTGTGACTCACTAAGTTGGGTAATTTCTGTGAGCTGAATTGGTCAACGCAGTAGTTATCATGAACGATTTTAGCCTCCCTAACCTAGAATTGCAAAAACGCGACAATGTGTATTTGTATGCCGACGATGGCTGATGATCAATGTTATCACCCATCACTACCATAGTGTTATAAATCAACCGAATTGACAAGGAAAATGGACGCTATTTAGAACTGTTTTCACTGAAGTTCGAAACCAAATCCTAGAAGTATTTCGACCGTTCAATAGGCATGTTTATTTATGACTCCAATCCAAATTGTTTCTTGGGTTTCTTCATCATTCACGCTTGCTAATAACTATCAGGTAACGAATATTTTACGATGCGATTAACGCTACGGCTTTCTTCTGCTTTGTTTTTTCCCGCATTGATTCCGACAGTATCAGTTATGTCTTGACTACCATATCGATTGGAATGTAACGTTAGATAAGAACGATGTAAGTATCGCTGATTTGAACTTCCTCTGTATGTTTATTTACATCAATGGTCAACACAGCTCCATGCACCTTGGCTGCTTCAGAGTACATAGTCACCCATAGTACATCATAGTACATCTTCAAACAAAAACTCTGTTGATCCGGACGGGATGAGGTCTATATTCTTCAGAAAAACTACACTAACGCCCAGGCCACTCCGATTTATCTATTAGTCAAACCCTCTTACCCTCTACATAGAAATCTGCGTACCATTTCCGTTCATTAAACTTGCTGTCTACAAGGTTACTAACTATCAGCTCGTGTGTGGTCGTTTTGACTAGCTCTACTAGACGGATTTCAGTAATACTCTCAGCACTTCGACAGAATGAATCGAAAGATTCACGAAAAGCTGGACTTATACTCGATCATGATCAAATAATAAACGTTGATTGCGTTTTATCTTTTTTTCTCACTTCATTTTCCGCTTATTGTGAAATACCCCAGAGCAGTCATCTCGATCCGCTGTTTCTCATTTACTTCAACGACATCAGTTTCAGTTCTAAACGGGAAAAACAGTCTTATTTACTATCAACCTGAAATTGCTGTATTCAAATGTCATTTGTGGAGAAATAAACTGTGATGAGGCGGTTTGATAGTTTTAAATCATTTAAGCACAGGCAAAGTTTTAAGCTTCCTTAGATTCTGATTACAGCAGTTCCCGAATAAGGCGGTGGGTGGATGAGTTGACTTTTGGTATATTGATAGTATCTGCTATAATCTAGTCAATTACCAACAATGGGTATGAAAAGGAGAAGGCAAATGAGGATGCGTCCAATATAGATCCAGCCATCCTAAGACCCTACCTAGTGCCTCCATGTGGCCTTACCCGGTAATGCTCGAACATGGGTTGCCATGCAAGGAGGTGCGATACTGGGTGGTTGCCGGCTGCCTCCTCTCAAAACTGCGGATTTGTGTTATATAAGTTATAAACGTTATTTTAATATTTTAATTATTTGTTTCGTTTTAGCTAGTCAATCTAGTCAACTACCAAAAATCAACTTTATTGGTTAATGAACAGCTGAGATATCGTGGTAGTCGTAGATCGCCTTTTTTCCTGTGTGGACTCATCACTGCGACCAGTATCGTTGATCTATTGTGATATCGCCCGGGTGTTTGCTGTATGACCCACACTACATTTCTTTTTTGCTATAATCGCTATTGAGTGAGCGATATGCTTATTAAATTTTATGCGTGCTTGTATGAATTGGGTTTTACCCTTCCTTCAATGCTTTCTCTGCTTTACCCATGTTCCACATGACAGCGCTGTCCCCAATTATAACCATGTCTGGCGCAGCTAAACCAGTGCATTTTACTATAACGGTCATTTTTGCACTGTCAATAGGCCTTATCGGGATAATATAGAACTCAGCATGAAGGAAGGGTGATGAGGGACCTGAGAATAAATCCATGCTTGTCGCGACCATTCACTTCTCAAAGAAGACTCGGTAACCTTGCTGCTACAGAGCCCCCAGTAGATCACCTTATTCGTGGGATTCCTGTAGTATCATCGCTGTTTTTTTTCTTCAAACTTAAGATACTAACAGACGAGGTGCTAAACCTAGTTTAGTGGATTCCTCTCTTCGTCAGTGATGTTACTTTTGTACTTTGGTATTACTAGAGCGAGCTGAGCTCGTGGCATATTACCACAGACAAACAGGCATATGCATGATATGCATGATTTTTTCTAGACATTTCCTTCAGAGAGGTAGGAGATATGTCTGTTTTACTGTGGTATAAGCCTAATCAACTAAAACAAGCTAAAACTAGTAAAATAAAAAACACGATTTTTATTTGTTCTCCTTTATTTAACGACTATTTTTATGTGCTCACATAAGCGCACAACCTTACTAATAGACAATTTTATCTGTTTAATCATAAAATATAAGGTCATATAAGTTTCTTATGGTTACTATAACATTTCCTTGATGTATTTGTAACCTTCATAACTCAATACTAAACAAAGACGGTTTTTATATCAGTACATATAAAGGACGACAATCAATGCCATATACCAATGCCATTCGAAGGAAGATAACATTGCGATAAGTTGATCATCAGTGATATTGAGAATATTATCCGTACGGGTAAGACATGGATAATGTGGTTGGGAAGGAAATCTTTACCATCTTTTTTGCGTTGAAGGCATACTAAACTTTTCCTATTTAGAAATAGTGCCTAAATTATGTGATCTACGATACACTTTCATGCTAAAAGGCAGAGTTATAGATGAGATCCATTACTTTAAAATCATTAGGGTTGTCAATTTCTTCTAAAAATGCAATAGTATTTTATTGGCATTTGGTTTGCAATTATTAACAGATAGCACACAGAGTAACAAAGCCTCAGATTACTAAAGTATAATTAGTTTGGGCGGCACAGAAAATAGTTTATTTATAAAAAAAAGTTATCGAAATGTATAATGTAGAAAAAACTAAAACATACACACTCGCCTTTCTGAATAATACCTAATAAATTTAGAAATTTTTTTTTCACTGAAAAGAATTTTTTAGTTTCTTTTTTTTTGTTTTTTCACAACTGAAAATAGTTTTGAAACAAGTTTTTGTTTATGTTAATATTTTGTGCATATTTCTGGCTTGATTTCTGTATATGTCCTACATGCAAATTTTATGACACTCGGTTTATTAATCTTTGCAGATAAGATATATCAAAAATGATACAAGATTTTATTTTTGGATTTTTTTCAATAATTCGGATGCATATGCATATGTTTAGGAAATATTTCGCACAAAACACAATTTCTATAAAGATACCTTAAAATTTCAAAGGTAGGACGCTGCCTTGTAACTCTTGAAGTTTGAGCATAGGTTTATTAATTTGCAAACGGGCCATGCACGGGCATTCGTTCGAGCTGATCCGAAAGACGTTTTTGCTCCTCTGCTAAACGATATGCTTCATCCCGCTCCTGTTTCGTTAGTGGACGACGCTTGAGCCGGGCGGCAGTTATTCTTTTGTAGCATTCAATGATCTGAAATACGACTGTTGTAGATTTTCTGATGAAAGTTAACAGTTACAGTTACCTCTTGATCTACCCGATCCAACTTCCTTTTGACATCGATTCTTTTCATTTCATCCTGCGCCATGGATTGCAGCTTTCGGATCTCATTCGAATTGAATTCTGCAATAACAGCAATTTCGGTACGAACTTTATTGATTTCCGAAAGGATTTCATCATCCTGTTGGCTCTTCGGCATATCGTCGTCATCGAGGATACCCTGTTCAATCAATTCTTTGCGCAACCGACGTTCAATGCTGATACCATTTTTGAGCAGTGAAACTGCACTTCTAGAGTTGCTGTGACCAACATCCGAGCTACTGTTACTATTTTCATTACTTGTGCTATTGCAATCTGGAAGTAAATTCTCCTCCATCAGGGCAGACACCAAACGCTGTGTAAGAGGACCTGTTACTCCTTCACCCCTAGAATCAAACAACAATTACAACTCAAACACAAAATTTTGAATTAGAAACTAACATTAATTTCTCCTTCTTTCCTACGTCGCCGTTTGTGAGGCCTTTGCTTTTTTTGGAATTATCTTGTTCCTCCTTGATATCATCAGCGGCCCATTGAGTGCTGTAATGAGGACCTAACTCAGGAATCGGTGGAATCAATGGGCCTGAATATTCCTCCAGTAAATCATCCAGTAGCTTGAGATCCTCGTGACTTATCGACATGCAATATGGCTCTACCGACATCCAAAATTTATTCGGTGTATCATTTTTCGGAAGCAACAATTTCGAGTTATCCGAAATGATATGCTGAATGTGATGATTAGTCGGTAAAAACGGTACCGCATCCATACTATCATCCGTGTTTTGCGACGGTGCCGGAGACGGAGGAATTAGGGAGGACATATTCTTCACTTTGTTTAGTCTGATATGATGACCAAACAGCTTTCCAGCGCTTTCGCGTAGTTTTTGTTTTTCGTCCAAGCGTTTCTTTTTACCGGGCGACGATGGTGCCTTATCGATGAATTTGCCTTTCCGTTCGCGACGTTCGTCTGCTTTGTCGATGGTATCGATTTCACTTTTCAATACTCGATAGCGCAATGCTACTGTAGATAAGAGAAGTTCCAGTTCAAGCTGCACCATATCCAAGTCTTCCGCAGGCACTAGATCCTCCGTGGGCGAGGTCAAAGCTGTAATTTTCAAACTAAATGAAACTCATCGAATGCATTGTCACGATGCTTACCGGCAGTGTATTTCGGAAGCACTTTTGCATTATCTGCAGACTTTATGTACGGAATAAGCGGGACTTCACCCGGTGACCCTGGTGATGGAACTCCCACAGAGGTTGACGCCTTTAAAGTTGGTAATTTCGAACCTGTCGGCAAGGCTGCAGTACCCAATCCACCGCCACCTAGCACTCCACTACTCGATGGCAGGCTCATCCGATTTTTTGCCGACGAGGAAAGTGATAATCGTTTAGCAAGGCTCTTATCAGCCATGGTGCCTTACAATAACACTAAAGGTGTCCAGTGCAGTGAGCAAGTATTATACTGAATTTGTTTGTAAATAAAACTTTGATAACAAGCGTGAGTCTAAACAGCTGATTATAGTTTTTCGCACTCACAAACACCAGGATGTGGAAATTGAAAACGGAGCTGTCATCAATAATGCGTCAGCTTTTTACTCCGAAAAAGAAAATTTTCAATCTGCTTCCTGGATGCCACACAGTTCACTTTCGCAGTTGCATTATACTTCTGCTTGTAAAACACTAGTTCCACGGTACACAGGCGATGGAAATTACTTGTTTTAAACTCTAAACGGCTGCAAATTTTTCAATTTATTCCAATTTTCTGGCTGACGCCCTACAACAGCTTGAGAAAGATAGACGCGATTGACAGAACATCATCATCAGTGCAGAATCAATGTAATATATACAGGTGTGGCAATGTTGGTAAATAGGTGTTAGTGCCGTTAGTGCCATGAAGAAATTTCATCATGGTGTGGGTGAAATCGTAAATCGACCAATCACGATCAAGCGTGACGTCAAACTCCAAAAACAGACCCAAATGTTCGGTGCGGTTTGTTTTTGTAGTTTGACATCGTTTCCTGCACAGAAAAATCTAGGACAGGACGTCCCATATGGCTTCTTACTCTTCTTCTTACTATTACCGCCATCCCGATTGAATATTCTTTGTTACACTCTGCACCACTGTTACCTGCACATATTATTTTAAGAATAACTTCGTTTGCCGAACAACAGCTACCGAATACGCCACAGTTTATGCGACCAAAATCACGTTTTGCATTTCATTTTGAAAATTAAAATTCGTGTACAAACAAAACTAATGCAGAACCAAGCATAGAACTACAGAATACAAAAGAAATCAATATTCGGAAATAATAAATCAGTGTTCCCACACATTCCCAGTAATGAGTTTCAGCAACACTGAAAGCGATACCGCGTTATATTTTCCGGTCAACGGTTGCTCGTCGCTTTCAGCCAATCAGAAATTAGGTCAATTTTGGGTCAACGCCGCGGTTGACACTTGGCACGTCCTGTCCTAGAGAGAAATAATTGAACCCAAATCTCGGGTAATTTTTCAAATAGACCTAAATGACAATAAGAGATTCTCTTTGCGTTTCTTTTCTTCCGCTTTTCACGGCGATACTAAAGCATTGAAAAAAAAATTTTCAAAGCATTTAGCTAGCTAGCGACTCCGGCAACCGATTCATGCAAAGCTGATGTATTTATTAAAAACCATTAGTATCGCCGTAAAAAGCGGAAGAGAGAAGACGCGAAGAGAATCTCTCATTGTCACTTAGGTCTATTTGAAAAATTTTCCGAAAAATATGCTTACTTTTGATTCAAAATAGACTTCCGGGCGGGAAGTTAATTTTAGGTAAAAGCGAATTACCTACTTTTGAGTATCAGCGTGAAAGTCACTATTCGGTAAATAGATTGCCTAGAATCAATAATATCTATTATCAACAGTCCGAAGAAATTTTTTCGTAAAATTGCGTATTGTTGGTTTACTTAGATTTTGCGTTGTTTTTAACCAAATGTTTAAGTAAAATTCAACCAAACGATGAAAAAATATTCAACTTTACCTATAGATCATTTTGCGATGACGTCATTTTGCCGTCAAATGACACCACTTGGTGGTTTGTTTACATGTTTTTTGTCACATCCAGCAGTTTCGATTTGAAATTTCGTGAAGGATTACTGCATCAGTTTCTGTAAAATGCATGTAAGGCACTTTCTCTTAAATAAAAACTATAAATTTCTATCATTATCTGCCGGACAAAGATAGAAAACTCAATTCAAAATTTAACACCATATAAACAAACCACCAAGTGCTGTCAGAAAAGTGTGGTTAGGAGCTCCCGTGAAATGATCTATTGTTCGTTACTTTTTACGAAGCGTTGGGTATTTTGTGATAGAGTGGATTTTTCGCTACTAATGTACCATCAAATGTCTTCTTCTTCCACACCTTTTTAAACCACATTGGAGCCAAATGGCGATCGGCAAGAGACGACAAATGACAATGAGATGTAAGCAGGTGTTGAAGAGAACAAAAATATGGTACATTTTTTCAAATGGGCGTAGAAGCAAAATGTATTCTAACTTTACTATTCGGAAAAATTGAAAATTTGTATATTAACCTACCCATCCTTTCATAGTTTCGTAACTGCCAAAATGAATCATCTAAGGTTGAACTCCTCAAAAATTTGAAAAAACTCGAGATTGCCACAAAGGTTATCCGAGATCCAGGATTTATGTACAGCACAGTTTAGTTTGTGGCAATACGAAGTTTGTCGGGTCAGCAAATAACTTGTAAAAAGTTGGAAAAATAACTATTCAGTTTTTCGGACTTCGAATGAAACTTGGCGGAAGATCGACGAGTGGAGAGATGCGAAAACCAGCATTGAGCGAGCGCGAACCAGAGCGGCTAAAACAGCTGGCGGCCAACAATATGCCGAACTGGAGAGAGCTGTTAAAGAAACGAGCTTGTAGTCGGGACAAGAGAGCCTAGACTAGACTGACCGCCAAGCCAAAGAAGGAGAAACCGCCGCCCCCAATGGTGATATCCGTTTTTTGTACGATATTTCTTTCTGTCCTAGTGGTGCCAGGATGAATACTGAGATGCTGCTAAAAGACTGAGCTGGCCAGTTACTTGTTGACCGTACGGAACAGCTTAAGCGCTGGACTGAATATTTTAAACAAACCTTTCGAGTTTCAAACGTCAGAAACCAGCAAGTCCACGCAGCGCATGACACCAATAGTTCGTCGTGTTGATCGCGTCAAGTCTGAGGCGCCTTCACTGGATGAAATTCAGGTAGCAATCAAAAGTATGAAACCCCACAAAACGCTAGGGATAGGCTGTATTTCAACCGAGAAACTCAAAGCTGATCAATCTGTCAGCTGCAAATGATGTATCAGCTATTTAGCAATATATAGGAAACAGCAATTTTTCCAGTGGGCTAAATGCAGTAAAAGAAACTCTGTAAGGCAATCTTTAATCGGATCGAGAAGATCGACGCTACTCTTCGGTAGCAGCAAACTGGATTCCGTGCCGGCCGATCTTGTGTAGACCATATCACAACGCTCCGCATTGTATTGGAGCAGATCAACGAATTCCAGGACTCCATTCTGCTGTTTATTGACTATCAAAAAGGGTTTGATCGACTTAACCACGAAAACATCTGGGGCGCACTTAGGCATAGAAGAGTTCCAGATAAGCTAGTCCATCTCAACGAGGCTCAGTATGAGGTGTTCTCGTGCAAGATGTTGCACAACGGCGTAAGATCATTTAAGACGTAGTATCCAAAGACCCTATGACGCAATTGTGATACTGCCGGACAGTTGCAAATTACGTGATATGGTGTACCGAAGTCGGATTCACATAAATTACAATTACACGATTCAGCTCGCTGAATCGTAGCCATATGACAATTAAGTGTGCAGTGACCAGTCAGTGATCTGAGTCAGTGTCAGTGATCAGTGAATCTTGCCTATCAGTTCTTTCTGAAGTGCAAACTGAGCTCGGCACAAGATTTCAGCTTGAAAAACGGTGCAGTAACTACCTAACGAATAGGATTCCTCCAATTCCATCTCACGGCAGTAAACACCAGCGCCCACACGACCTTCGCACGAGAAACCATCGGTATAACAGACCACATAGTCGGAAGCTTTGTCTGGACAGTCACAACTTCCCCTCTCTGCCACCTTACAAGACAACCATACGCCAGTATTGGTCTGACAAAGACCGTGTATAACCAGTGTATGTATTTGGGGCTAAGCCCCCAAGAATTGCCATTTGATCGTCTACATTGCCCAAAGGCCATGCGCGCTCTTTTATTTCGGAAATCAATATTTATGGACCAGACAATCTTGGAGTTGAGAATCAATCCCACGTACTTCACCTTGTTTGCAATATCAACAATACGAATCATAAAAGCACAGAGCGCGAGTTCCAGTAGTATATGAGAAACCGCCACTATTCTCCGACGGCAGCAAACTGGAGTCCGTGGCAGCCAATCCTGTGACAGAGCCCATTACCATGATCCACGCTCTATTGCAGCAAATAAACAAATTCCAGAGCGAACGCTCTCGTGCTGGTGTTTGTTCATCGATTTGAAAAAAGCATTTGACAGACTCAACCACGAAAACATCCAGAAGTGTTGTACCGTAAACGCAGAT
Source organism: Sabethes cyaneus (assembly GCF_943734655.1). Classification (NCBI taxonomy): domain Eukaryota; kingdom Metazoa; phylum Arthropoda; class Insecta; order Diptera; family Culicidae; genus Sabethes; species Sabethes cyaneus. The sequence goes on from NC_071354.1 coordinate 86,819,594, forward strand.
AATTTCGATCAGTTCCTAATTCGGATCACTCAACTAAAGTACCCGATTTTTAAAAGATTGAATTAAAATTTATAGCTCATTGGCAAGCTTTGATCATGAGGATTCCCATAAACTATGGTTTTTGATTCCATCTTCTAAAAATCGACTACTTTAGTTGAGTGATCGGAATTAGGAGCTGATCGGAATTACCCGCGTTCAAGGTACAGTAACCTCTTTTCAGGCCTATAAGTGTTACTGCTGGTGTGAGACAGGGTTGCATATGGTCTACGCTGCTGTTTCTCTAGTTATTGATGAGATACTAGTTGGAGCTATTGACAGTAGACGACGATTGTCCTGGAATCCTTTAACGATAGAGCAGGTAAATGACCTTGACCTAACCGACGAGATTGTCTTGCACGCAAAACAATACAGAGCAAGTTAGATAACCTCTCCGAGAACTCGCATGACAATCTCTCAAACTTTCAGGGCAACATGTTGAGCAGGTGGAAACCGTTCAATACCTTCGTAGTCAGACAATACCGGATGGTGATACCAAGACAGATCAGGAAGGTCAGGGATGCCTTTGAAGGTCTGCAAAACTTCTGGCGCTCAAACCAGATCATTTTCTATACTAAGGACTGGATGGTCACGACGAAGAAAACACAAAAACTGTGGCTATTTTGATTAAGAAATAGGTAGGAATTCATTTCAAGTCCTCGACATTGACATTCGACCGTCATCCTCATCACTATCTCAAGACAATGATTTACAGTGTTTATTTTTCTCTCTCTTCTATTTCAAAAAAGTAATAATTTAAGATTGAGTATATAGATATATTATTGAAAAACTTCTTGTATTGTGGACAACTACTATGCTCAGCAGTAAAAAGAAAATATTAGACAAACCTAAAAATCTTCTGCTTTCAAAACAGAGATAAATGGTGTAGAAATCTGTTGCTCTTGTTTGTCTTAGTAAAAAAAAGAATACAACGCGGTTTGTTATTTCTAATTCTTAACTTAAATACCTTGCTTTTGAATACCAGCGTGGAATTTAAAATAGTAAAAATTGATGAATTAGATAGAAAGCTGAAAACCAATCGAGTAAAATAAACCTTTAATGTATACAAAAACATACAATCCGTAATGAGAAAAGGCGTCTAATTGCTGTGTGAGATAGTCGTCAAGTCATTTTGGGTTTACGTTTTGCTCCTATTGTGTCACGTAGTTAATTAATTCGATTAATCTGCTGCTCAAGCGAATGGAAGGGTTACGTAGTGCCAAGCAATATTTTCAGCGCTCAAGTAAACAGTTTCGCCTGCCTGACTCGGAGAGTGAAGCTGTGACGAGACTGCACTGTGCGTTTTAGGTTGGAACAAATATTTGCGGCTCTCTGCGGTTATAGTTGAAATATGCAATTTTTGCTAGATAAAAATTACTATTTTCGAGTTACTGTTCTATCCAAATGGGTTAGTCTTTTGTTCTTATTTAAACGTTTTAGATTAAAGTTTTGAAAACTTTGTACTAAGAGTCGATAAAATTGTTTTTACTTAAAACGAATCTTTTGGTAACAGTTGCATTCTGCGGAAAAGTAATGTTTTTCAGCTTAGGCTTTCTGTCTAAACAGTCATGATGAAGCGGTTCCGATTGAGAGTGTAGCTGCATGCAGAAGCGCAGGCGACATTTCTAAAACCTACCTTATTTTGTTTTACGCTTGATGGTGTGCCAATGTTGCACGTTAAAATACGACCGGTTTTGTCAAATGCGCGTTCAGGGCGTTGTCCTTCCGGCAATCTACAAGTTTCATTTCTTTTTACTCTTTCCCAGTGTGAGTGTGTGATGGGAGGCAGCCATCTGCGACTTGCGCCGATTGAATTCGACAAACTCTTCCTCAAGCTTCTTGCGTGATTCCTCTAACTTACGCTTTTCTTCAGCGTGATCCTTTTTCAATTTATCGAATTTAGCATGCAGCTGCAAAGAAATGATGTTCGTATCCATCAGTAAAAAAAATGTCATTTAACCCTACCTCTTTTTCGCTCTCCTTCAACTCAGCTTCCTTTTCCTTAACACGAACAACGAACATTTGCCGGACCTCATCCTCCTTGGCTTGCAGATCAGCGAGATGATTGCTGCGCTTAGCTTCAAACGTTTGCTGGAATGACACAGGTTTGTTGTCGCTGTCGACATCGGTGAAACCCATTTGCTCGAGCCGTTTCTGACGGTACAATTCGTAATGCTTGGTATGCGTCTTCTCTCGCATATCCTCCATATTGGTACGAATCAGCATTTCGCGTAGTTTCACGAAGTCGCAGTGCGCCTCATTTTCCACCTGAACCGTTCCCCATGGATACTGACGTGCCCGAACAGTCTTATTGCCGACACGAACGAAATCAGTGCTGCCCACAACAGCGAATGGAATATGTGAGTTCATGGTCGCGTTAATCTCCGCCACAGACTCGTCATCGGTCGGAAACTGATAGATTTGAACTCCATTATTGCGAAGCTCTTCGTTGATTTTAGCCTTGAATTTGGACAATTCCGTTTTGGAAATAGTATCTGCTTTGGCAATAATTGGAATGATATTCACTTTCGAATCAAGCTTTTTCATGCACACCAAATCCAACGACTTAAGACCGTGTCCAGTCGGGCAGATGAAGTACAAGCAAATATGGGTGCGACTATCGTGATAAGTTGCAAGCGAACGCTTGATTTTCAACTCTTCTTGTAAAAATGTTTCGAACTGCTGATCGATGTAATCGACAACGGCTTTGAACGAATCGTCCTTGTTTATTTGATCTCCATAACCAACGGTATCGCAGATTGTCAGCTGTAAAGTACGGAATGTCACTTTTAGTCATGGTATATTTAGTTTTTTTGTGATGATTAGTATACATACCTTCAGCCGAACCATGCTTTCCTGCAGCTCATAGGTGTGAGCCTTTAGCTTTACGTTCGGCAACGAATGGGGACTTGGTTGAGATTCAAAATTCGTATTAAACAATGAGTCCATCAGGGTGGACTTGCCGAGACCGGTCTCTCCGATGCACAGAATGTTGAACACGAACCCATTCTGGACGCTCTTGCTGACCAGCTGATCCGGCAGACTGTCAAATCCAACATGACCGGACAGCTTCAGATTGCGCATTTGGTCGTTCTGTTAGAAATAAACAAAAACAATGATTTCATTAATGTTGGCAAAGTGAATTACACACGGTGTTAAATGCCTCATGCTGTGGCAATTTCTTCGCTATGCTCCGCATGCGGTTTCAAACCCCTGGTTAAATGATGTTCCACTGCAAAGCATGTTTACCTCAACTGCTACACCCATTGCAGACGTGCTTGCGTGTTGTTTCAGTCTGATCGACTATCTGACCCGGGCGGTTGTCTGTTTATGGTGTGCCGCTTCGATTGGTAGACGAGCACATTCGCTAAATGCATTATTTATGGATTAAATTTATTCAAAAAAATGTTGTTACGGAACGTTACTAATTTGTACATTGACCGAACCGAGGGCAATTCTTAGCTTGTCTGGTTTACCTACAAAGCACCCTAACAACAGCAAAACATTTCACTTTATTCGTGACCGAATCGGTAGGGTTTCACCTATAAAAATCTGCCTACCGGTATGCTGGTAAACTTGACGAGACAATATCAACATTTTATGATCTATGTTTGGGCTTGTACCATTTGCGACATAATCAACTGAGTATCGCTTTCACATACATACTGACAATATACACTATACTGTATCTTTGTATCTGGAGCGAAGAAATCAATACAATGCAAAAGTGATTTCGTGAGCTTTGCAGAATACTAATTGATTAAGCTGCATTGTTTGGCTTATTCGAGTATACGCACTTTCGTTATGCACTATTAGGAGCTAGTCGGAATGTCTTATAATACAATACAAATAGCAGTTCAGTTCAATGAACCTTTTGCATTGTTTCTTAAACTATTGACAAAATAAATCGTTAGAGAAATAATTTGGAAAGCAATAAACAAGAAGGCTTTCGCTTAAGGCATGGGTGAAAGGGAAAAGCATTTCGTTTAAGGCTACTGGACCAAATCACATAATAAAAATTGAATCTATTACTATGTTACAGATCCGCGAAATGTAACGAATATTTTATTCTACACAATATTTGCGCAATGAATATTTTAATTAGCAGAATATATGCCTCCCAGTTGGCTCCGTGGTATGACGCTGGTCTAATAAGCCAGTCGTCGTATGTTCGAATCTCGACTGGGAGAGGCTGTTAGAGTCAATAGGATTGTAGCAACTGGCCCTGCACTCTAACAGCTGGCTGCGAAGTCTGTCGTATAAAAAAAAAGAAGGTCAAGTTTCGATAACGGAATGTAGCACCTAGGCTTTGCTTTGCAGAATATATGTGAATAGTTCGTGTTTTATAGAGGCTATGTAATAGAACTAAATTTATTCATATATAATTCATCGGATTATTAACATTGTCATTGTCACGTGCAAGAATTCTTTGATGGTAGATTAGCAAAAAAGGTAAATAGTCATATTAAGCGATGGGAGGGTTGGTAGCATATTGTGTACTGGATAAGAGTTTTCTTGTAGCATGTGTAAACTCCGATTTGCGACAGAATGTCCAGTCCACTATATTCGCCAGCTTGCAGATAAACCAAGATTGCGAAACCTGTCTACGCCGACTTAGCGTGTCTAAATTCAACAGACGACAGCGGACTTCATACGGAGGTAAATATTGCTAGTCACTCCAAGAAGGTTGAGAGTATAAACGAACAAATTTTCTAGTCCACTGGCCCAAATAGACATGTGCGGAATCCAAGCGATGCCCGCAAACTCTAGCGTCGTCCGAACTAGCAATAAAGCGCTTTGAAGCAAAGTGAGTCATTGAATTCACCGGCGATCTTAAATATGAGCCCAAGACTACGATTGGACTTGTCAATTATGGCAAAAATGTGGAACTTCATAGTGAGTCTCTCGTCGAGCATCACTCTAAAATACGATGAATGCTGAACGATAGTACAATGAACGCTGATGACGCAATTTTTTTTTCACTCAATAACAATTGGTTCCCTACACACCAGTCGCGAAACAAGTTCTGCAGCTCTTTCAACATTCTGAAGTCCTTGATTCGTCTGAAGATTTTCAATTCGTCAGCGAAAAAAAAAAAGCTTTCCACCTATATTGAGTAGTAGCGCCGCGACGTTTATGTAGAAACGAAATAGTAGTGACCCTAAATTGCTACCCTGTGGTACTCCAGAACTATTTGTTAGCGCAGCAGACCGACAGTTACGAAGTCGTATGAAAACTTCCCTGTCCATAAGGTATGTTTCAACCATCTATAAAACCTTGTGGTATACTGAAGTTTTTCCAACTTGCTCAAACGAACAGCGTAATTAACAGTATCAAATGCGACTTTCAAGTCAGTAGGTCTCATTCGTACCTCTGACCAGTACATTTGACCATAGGAGGGACACTTGCACTGTCAAGAGGCTTCAGAGAGTAAATATAGATTTCAGCATGAAGGAAGGGTAAATGGAGGGGCCTGAGAATAAACCCATGCTAAAGTCACTTGACATCGAATGGCTTGATTCTACTGAGATTCGAACCCACGACCACTCGCTTGTCAAAGCAGACTCGATAACCTTGCGGCTACGGAGCCCCCCGTCTATCCAGAACATGCAGGAATTTTTCCAGAAAGTCTGAAAATATTGTTGCTGACGCCATAGATTGCAAATAGTAAATGAAAAAAATCCTTCACTCACTTTTCAGATTTTACTGAGGCGTTCAGGTATATATTTTTTTTTATTATGTACTACCAAAAGTAGTCTTTCAATGCTAATTCAAGATGCTTGATGCTTCCGAAAAGCTGCTTGAACAATCAAACTAACTTGAACAGTAGCAATACCGTGAAGGTCAAACAATTTCCAGTCCAAAAGTACAGTGGACCCCCGTTCGTTTGAACGATTCCTCATGCAAACTAACGGGGTTACTTTTTAATTTGAACAACTGGTAACCCGAAATATGCTGAAACCGCTGTGAACTGGCCGCCCTGCTCTTTGTTATTGTTTTGGTGGTTTGTTTCAGTCGGCAGTTGCAAGTGCGAATATTGCATTTTCTGATCGAATTTCTATCTTAATCGTTAGGAAAACGAAACGTGAAACCGATTAAACACGCTAGGTCAGTACAAACAAATCGTGTTTATGTGCATTGTCTGCATAAACAAATGATGTTATATTGAGAATGACATTTGAACCATTTTTAATTTGCACGTCGTGCAAACCAGCGGGGTTCAGATTAAAAAGTGTTCAGATTAAAAATGGTCAAACGAACGGGGGTCCACGGTAGTAATGTTCAGGTCAAGGTCTTCCCTTGTACTAATGTCGATGTATGAAAAAACTTTAAAGCCTTGCTAAAAGTAAATTTGGATGCCCCTTGTGGTAGGAGCTGGAACCATTTGACATAACTTTGTCTACATGTTTATGAAGAACAACTACTGGTGCAAGTTTCGTCAAAATATTCCACTACGTTGCGGAACAGTACAGATTGAAACTCTAACGATGTAAAAAAATCTTACACAAGCACCTGGAAAATCCAGAGTGGTCTGGATCAAAGTTGGCGAAATTTAGCACCTTCGCCAAAATCAATAGTGTGTAATGTTCTAAAAGGTTATAAGAAGAACTTAAGTGTGGAAAGGCGGTAAAGAACTTTTAAGAAAACCGGAACATAAAATATACTGGACTGGAGCTGACGGGCTTCTATCTTGCGTGGTACTTATCTACGGTACACCAGAAATGTTGAAAAACAGATCGGAATGCACTGAAATCGCTTTCTATGCGACTATTTAAGCGCGATTTGCAGAATTTACGCGGTATTTTGACGCGATTTTGGAATGTAAGCGGATGTGCTCTAGAAGTTTTGTTTTACGCGTAGTTTTTGAATTCGCAAGGTATGCTTCGCGTAAAAATGTAGATGAGTATGACTCTTGCAAACACCTATAGAATAGAGAGAAAACTTTCACTTTCACAAGACTTGCAGAGGATTTCGTGATCAAACCTATCAAATGATGCATGTACACCGCTTCAATTGGTGCTGCTCTGTTATGGCTGCGTTGACAGGATGAAACTATACTAACGAGATGAGTAGAAACTGAGCACTAAGTAATAATTGCATGCTAAGTGGATGCACGTTTGTGTCCGATTTTACAAAATCGGGATAATAAACATTTAGCGAATTCGTAAATAAACCTAATAATCCGAAATTAGTGAAAGCTACACAAAATTTAAGCGTAAACAATTATACTAAAAGGTTTTACCCGCTTCAAAACAAAAAATTCTAGTTTATCTTGAATGAACCTTGGGTTAATTTATGAATGCCTTGCAAGGTAATTCAATTGATTCAATTAAAACTGAGTGCTAATCGACCTAAGCCAAATTAATTTATGATGTGACTCGGTTGATCAATGATTATTAAAGAAAGCAAAGCTTTGGTTCTGCATTCCGCTTTCGGAACTACCATTTTTTACGCTGTAAACCACGCAAAATGATTGAAGGGCTAATGCTAGGATCCTGTTGGCTCTAACAGCTTCTCTCAGCCGAGATTCGAACATATGAGGAATGGGTTGCTAGATCAGTGTCATAACTCGAGGCCTTCAATTGTTGAGGGTCAATAAGACATCCTCGTTCATCAAGATTATTGGCTAGTTTCCAAACTCTAGTGTATTCAGATATCGAATAGATTCAAAAACACAAAACCATACATTTTCGAATAATAATAGATTTCATGAAGAGTTTCTATTAATATTTCAGGCATTTTTTCATATATAACATAATAATTGGACTGCACTCATTCGTATCAATATCCGCTTAAAAATCATTTCTTTGTTCTACAATATTTAATAGAAATGCATTTTGCACACCAACTGTTACCAATTGAAATTGTTGAATAACATAATGATGTTGGATCAGTCAACTCTGACTAGAAAAACTGATATTCGAAGTTTGCTTGCAACTTACTTCTTCAATACAGCATCACTTTCACTTACCTTCGCATGATGCATACGATGTTGCATTGCGCACCACTAACTTTAACTAGTTAAATTCAATAAGAGATACAAATAATGCAAATTTTGGGCTCCCTATAACGCTTTCTACGGACCTAAAAATTTCAACAGACTCTCACTACGCTTTGCCAGATAGAGCGAACAGAAAAGACTGGATCAAATCGAATGAGTACAATAAATCCGATCTTCCGGATGGATCAAAGTGTAGCCAACCTGCAATCAACCATCTGTTTGATAATCTAACTGTTCATTCGTTTACTTTTGCTTCCTCCAAAAAATCATCAAGTTTGGTAGATCTGCATATGTACAAGATGTACATCCATCATCGTTCAGTACATAGGCGCCAGCCAAGCATTCAAAAATGCCAAGAAGAAAACAGAACAATAACAAATAACAAAGCGATGCTTTGTTTTCTTACACTTGAAACTAAACTGCACATTTGCTCATCAACTCACGTTTCCCTAATTTAGAAATAGAGAAAACTTTAACTAACTAAAAAGTTTAATGCAAACGAAAGTCTCCTTCCAAAAACGGGCCGCTTAGCTTTCTTTCCCTCAACTAAGGTTGGAGGGCCTTGAAATGCACCGGTATACCTACTTACTAGAAAAGGTTGGCATGTCACGTACGACCTATTTTTGTTTGAATGGGTAGTTTTCTCGTCGGAGAAAATATGCGTATCTGCATACCTACTGGAAGCGCACAAACTCTGCGAAACCGTTCAACATATCACAGTAACTGTAATTATGTACACATCAACTAGGCTATAAATAAAATCATACACCATAGAATGCAATTAAAACTCAGTTTCATGGAATGCGAGCGTAACACGATATGAACTAAATAAGATTGACTGTTCTCTCTTGGTATGGCTTCAATCTTCTAACGTTACGCCTTCTGAACAAACAGGAAAACGTATCTTCCAAAGTAAATATAAATAATTGCATGAAATATAAGATATTCTTCTCAGTTTGTTTTAAGTGCATTCCTGCTGGAGCACTCCCTGTTCCAGCCTATTCCATTGGATCATTCTCCGGTGACGTTTTCCGAATGAAAATTATTTTTCACAGCGACGCCCTTCCATATTCACATCTTTACATTACATTAAATCACTAACGCACTGCTTATACTTTACAATATGTAGATGATGTCCGTGCAAAAACAATCACCATACAGGTAGCACACATAATTTTCAAACTTTTGTAAAATTCGACACAAAACTTTACCTTCTGCACTTCTACGTCTGCGGCCGCCATAATGAATCACTCAAGACTGAATCAGCGCACCCGAATGATGGCAGTTTTAAAGCGACTTTCCAATAGGAACAGTGTAGCCAAATGAAGCGAAAGGTAAAATGAACAAGAAACGCATGAAACCAGGTGTATGATAGCGTGGGTAAAGTAGTGACAAACCATTGAGCTTGCTGACGTTTGCCGCACGCACACATCGACGTGCGATTTGTTGTTGCTGTTGTTAGATTTTACATTGATTTTACACGTTTGTTTTTGTTTTCCCCCAGTTATACCCCGGTAAAAACATACGTTTGAGTGAAAAACGATAAGTTTTCGTAGTCTTTTGCACTGGGCTTAGCAAGCTCTATATATGGCAGTTACACTTAAGGCCCAAACAGAATACTGCGTCAACCCGGTAAATGGTTAAACCCACGTAAACCCATGGCAGCAAAGTGGCAATAGAGATTGCTGACATTTATCTTACGCACACTTCGCCGCGTATACGCATATAGAGCTGGCTAAGCCCAGTGCAAAAGGCTACAAAAACTTATCGTTTGTCACTCAAACGTATGTTTTTTTACCGGGGTATAACGGGGGGAAAACAAAAACAAACGTGTAAAATCGACCCCCCGGCTCGTCGCCATTTTTCTGTGACTGAAACTGAAACGTCAAAAACACTGGGCGGGAAATCACTTCATAGAAAATCAATGCGACGGCCATTGTTGTTTGGAGTACAATAGTGAAGGGTCCAACTTAATGGGGGTACTGTCAAACTCTGTAGACCAAGATGGCGATGTCGTGGAGGTGTGTAAAATCAATGTAAAATCACAGAGTAAGTTTTTGTGTGTAAAATCTGTCGGTAGCGCCCTCCAGAAATAAGGTTTTGCACGGGCGAGCATAACCTCACTTCTTTGACATCTATCAGTGGTTTGTTTACATGGACTTGGAACATGGGTTAACAAGTTGAAACTGAATATTGCTGAAGCCCTTAACGGCAAGTTAGAAAAGCACAAAAACTGCCATTCCAAGTAGTTTGGAGGGCGACACTGCTGGATAATACGCTTTTAAAACGTTAAACTCCAATTTATGCATATCGCGTTTGCCTAACAAATAGTAAACAAACCACGAGTGGATGTCAAATGGGTGAATTGCATTCATTCCGGTTCATTCGTGACGTCACCTTGCAAAACCTTATAGTTTGCCAAACGCTTAAAAATATATCCATGTACCTTTATTAATATTTCTTTGTGCTGGAGGTACACTCTTAAATGATTCTACCTGTAAATAGGTCAGATTTAGTTAAAGCTAGGTTGAAACTACTCAAAATGCCCTTAAAGTGTACAAACTCAAACTTTGGGTAAAAATTTCAACCAATTTTGGCTACTTGCTACCGATAATTGAATTATTCTCTATGACAAATAACGCACTTGTAAGTTCCTACTACCAATTTTTTGGTTAAAAAACTACTCAAAATCTGAGTTTGTACACTTTAAGGGCATTTTGAGTACTTTCAACCTAGCTTTAACTAAATCCGACCAATTTACAGGTAGAATCATTTAAGAGTGTACATAGCAGCGATAGCAGCGACATCAAGATTTAGTTTGCCACTTACTGCTCGAGGGGTGCTCTATTGAAGGATTACTCGTCGATTACATAAAAACTTTTTACACACTTTTTGTCAATTACCTGGTAGTCTGTTCTCTGTGGTAAAATCTACCAACAGCAACAACAAATCGCGCGTCGATTGTGCGTACGATAAACGTAGCCTTTTGCACTGGGCTTAGCAAGCTCTATATTCATCGGGAAATTTTTTCCATATAGCGAAATCGTTTCCCGATGCACACAATAAACCACCAATGCAGTCACACACTAGCAACCCTTACGCTTGCTTTCATTTTCGGGCAAATAATTCAAACTTGTGCGTGAACATCTGATTGGACGTGTGAAGTGTGCTTTTTATAATAACATATTTTGGTGCAAATTGGCCCACTTGTATTGAGATTGTTGACAGCTACCGTACGCACACTATGCCGCGTATACGTACACGCGATTTGTTGCTGCTGCTGTTGGTTTTTCCATGACGTTTTTCAAACTGGGGGAAAACAAATCACTAACACAACCGCAAATTAGCAAGCCCTATTACAGTTTTTGCAAAAATGTTAGTTGAGACAAATTGAGACAAACAAGACTAATTCAATTCCGAATGTGTTTTTCACAAAAACACCGGCAGAATCTAGGGCAGAATACTTATGAGAATTATCAATACTTTTCCATTTTGGGCCAACGATAACGACTGGCTGCATTTGACAGGTCGTACTGGCTGCATTTGACGTTAGAATTTTTCCTCTTCGCGAATCTCTCTCAGTAGGTTTTGACCAATAGACCAAATCAAGGTGACGTCATCTGGCAGATACTGGCGCCCTTGTTTACAAACAGATCGCAGAGTCCAAAAAAGTTTCAGATGTTAAACGGCAAGTTTGTTGTTTTAAACAGCATTAGGATAAATTTGAAACGCCATTATGCCTTTAAAATGTTAAAACACACGCTACATTGGCTATAAACGAAAAGGAAAATTTTCCAAAATGTAAACAAGGGCGCCAGTATCTGTCAATTGACGGTATGATGATTTGGTCTATAGACGGAGAGGTGTTTCGTGAAAAGTTGACAATCGCGGTCGCGGAGGTGCGTATGTTTTCCGACTAGCTTCCCGACAAGAAGTCGATTTGAGTTAAAAAATTTTGCATACGGCTCTTGCGGAAATCGTGATTATTGTTTATTAACCTTCATTTGCCAGGTAAGCTTTTTTTCTCAATAAGAAAACCAGTACTAATCGTTCAGATTTGGAAGTTGATAGAGTTGGAATACCATAATGTTATAAGGATATATGAAGATAGTCGTAGCGTTTGCCGTATGCAGTTCGATCACATGCTGCAGACAAAACATTGAGAATCATTTTTTATTTTCATTTTTTCATGAATTTTTTTGAGTTTGTTGCACAATATATAGCGCAAAAGTATGTTGACAGTGTTTGTTTTCGTAATTTGGGCTCCCCACAATAGTTACTGTAGCAACCCAGTTGGATGTAATGTTTTGGTAAGCGCAATCGTAGCTGATCAAAGTAATCAAAGCTCGCTGTATTTCACTCAGTGATACGAGCGCTACGTAGCGTGAGCATTACTACATACTACATATGGCGGATTAGATTTTTACACATCCCGCAAGATTAAGATGAATGTCTGTTCTCTGTGCCTAAACCATAGATCAGCCACAGGTTGAATAAAATCAGCTATAAAAGCGTTTGATCAGCCTGAAGCTTGGGGAGAGCTTGGGTTATAACTGCAGCAAAGTAACTAATATGACCACAGTCGATGATAACGGAACGGAAAATTTGTTGAATTGTGGACGTTTCTTTGCATAGAAATGGCACTTACGTCAGATGGTTTTTCCATTATTGCCACAATCTTTTCAAACAAATCATGTTTATTTTTATGTGTATTTTGTATATCATAAAGTAAAGCATGTGTAAAAAAAGTAGATTTTGGTGAAATTGGTTTTTACGTCAACTATGCATCCATGGGCAGTGTAGCTCGATATGCCGATGTCGATGGGGTGGTGCATTTAGTCGTTTCACTGCAATCTGCAATAGATCATTACACGGGAGCTCCTAACCACACTTTTTTGACAGCACTTGGTGGTTTGTTTACGTGGTGTTAAATTTTGAATTGAGTTTTCTATCTTTGTCCGGCAGATAATGATAGAAATTTATAGTTTTTATCAGGGGCTTGCGATGGGTGCCATGTTTTTGTTGCCAACATCTCAGCACATCTCGACAAAGGTTGGCAGCAAATCTACCTGTCAGACGGGCGCTATTTCTTGCATTTTTTGAAATAGCGCCCTTCGTTAAGTGGACTGTCAAACACCGTTCGTTAAGATACGGATAGCACCCCGCTGGTTTTTATTGAAGAGAAAGTGCCTTACATGCATTTTACAGAAATTGATGCAGTAATCCTTCACAAAATTTCAAATCGAAACTGCTGGATGTGACAAAAACATGTAAACAAACCACCAAGTGGTGTCATTTGACGGCAAAATGACGTCATCGCAAAATGATCTATATTTAAAGTAAACAAGAAAGTAAAACCCAAGGTAAAACCGAGGTAAAACTCGGGTAAAACCTAAGTAATCATCTGCCCACGCATCTGCCATTCTATTTATCGCAATAACTCTATTCTCTGACATAGATCATTTTGCGATGACGTCATTTTGCCGTCAAATGACACCACTTGGTGGTTTGTTTACATGTTTTTTGTCACATCAAGCAGTTTCGATTTAAAATTTCGTGAAGGATTACTGCATCAGTTGCTTTAAAATGCATGTAAGGTGATTTCTCATAAATAAAAACTATAACTTTTTATCATTATCTGCCGGACAAAGATAGAAAACTCAATTCAAACTTTAACACCATGTAAACAAACCACCAAGTGCTGTCAAAAAAGTGTGGTTAGGAGCTCCCGTGTAATGATCTATTGAAGGATGAACGAATAATATATATTTTCTTCACCTTATACTTTATTTCATTGGCACCGATACGAACGGAGAGGTGTTTCGTGAAAAGTTGACAATCGCGGTCGCGGAGGTGCGTATGTTTTCCGACTAGCTTCCCGACAAGAAGTCGATTTGAGTTAAAAAATTTTGCATACGGCTCTTGCGGAAATCGTGATTATTGTTTATTAACCTTTATTTGCCAGGTAAGCTTTTTTTCTCAATAAGAAAACCAGTACTAATCGTTCAGATTTGGAAGTTGATACACAATGGTGCTGAAAATGAATTGTCATCACATCTTGATCATTGCGTCAATCTGGCTGGCTAGCTGTCTATAATAGACAGTCTATCAGAAGAAAGCAACTAAATGTAAAGTTCAATAGCTGAGATAACCGGCTTGGACAAATTTCAGATCCCGTTTACTATATAAAACGATGGAAGAACGTACCGGTATGGAGCGTATCTACGGTGGCTGCGAGGGACCGGATGCAATGTACGTGAAATTAATCTCGTCGGACGGGCACGAATTTATCGTGAAACGAGAGCATGCACTCACCTCGGGAACAATTAAAGCGATGCTTTCCGGGCCTGGCCAGTTTGCGGAGAACGAAGCAAACGAGGTCAACTTCAGGGAAATACCGTGAGTAAAGATTACTTGATGTTCGTAAATATGTGCAATAGTCTGGAGCATCTAGACTCGTTCATTATGTAATTAAACGAATTAAACATCTTTCCAATAATAGGCGACTCTTATCGCAAGCTGCATGCGACTAGATTATGCTCGATTTTTTTTTTCAATCTACTGCAAGTAAGCCTTCTAGGTTGATCAGGCGAACTTTGGAATCTGATAGCCTACAACGTTAGTTGAGTCTTATCTATGCGCATACGGCACCAAACAGTCGCGAACGTCTCATAGTTATCCTTATCATTGCTGGAAGAGTAATCAAACAAAATTAAGATTTGAATTCCTTCTACATGTTCTGCGTTTACAAATCTACCGTAATTGATTAGGGAAACAACATTTTTTTAATCTTCTTTGTTTTTATACTTCTAGCTCTCACGTGTTGGAAAAAGTTTGCATGTATTTTACATACAAGGTGCGCTATACTAACAGTTCGACCGAGATTCCGGAGTTTCCGATCGCTCCGGAAATTGCGTTGGAACTTCTGATGGCTGCTAACTTTTTAGATTGCTAGAAATATTTACCCTGTGCGATGTGTACTAAATGAAGATACATAGGCCCTCAAATGCGAGTAAACGGCGACGAATGAATGGTGAAGTATAGAGATCGGTTGATTCTATTATAATCTAAACAAGAGAACTCGAAAATTGCGCTGTTTGTGTTAATACATCATTAGAAACGCACTACTAACAATTCATTAAAGTTTGCATACATCGTTTCTAAACCTCTGAAATATTGATTGCTATGTTTAGCAACGACATGTACCAGCACGTTTCCGAATCCCAAAATACTAAAACATTTACCGACGTTTGAAAATAATTGCTCGCTCTACTATCTGTGGGGAAACATTTTTTTTTAACGATAGATATTTAATACTCTGAATCGACGAATTTTCTCTAAAAATTGGACAGACTATTCTACCCCGCAGATACACAACGAAGACCTATTTGTAGAATTTCCAACCTTCACGTATAACCGTTATACTAGGATGCTGCAAAAATTTGAATGTTCTTGTATTCAAACAATTTATTTAATAAACAAGTTGGGAATGTTAGCTACCTATATTAACCTACCTAGTTTGTCATCCTAGAAGAACTTTTGTGAATATTTAAAATCCTAGCATTGTAAGTATTGTAATTTATTTGTTATGTGTTGGTTTCAGTTGCTTGATACATTGACGACGAGCAAATATTTTCAGATACACCAAAATTGCAGACCTTTTAACATCGTGAGATTTGAAATATATATTTAAAAATTTCAATGACGTTATCATACAGCTACGTACATTAAATTTTTTTCGGTGTGACCCTAACAATGTCTGCAAGATTGCGTTTCCATTTCCTTAATACTACGTTTTAATTGATCAATTTGTTAATACGATAGAAAAAAAGAACAACATTAAACACGGATTGGAATAAATGTAATAGGAAACACAATTTAAGAAAATTTCTTGTACTCAGTTATGGTGTGAAATGTATACAAGCGAGTACATAGCAGTAATAAATATAATACGGACATGGATATGAAGATTCTTTTGTTTTTCCATTTGTAGAACACGAAAGAATATATAATTTGATTATTTTGATCAAATAAGTAGTATATTTTTGAAAAAAATTCTCTCATTTCTAAATATGCCGTTTTGAAAAGTTACTGTTGACAAAAAAATCAATTTTTATGGAAAACGAACCCTTGCCCCTTGCGTGGTGTCCAACATATCAAAATTTCATTCCAATCAAACATGCTTACATACTGGTTCATTCCCCCGATCCGGCAAAACAAAGAGATGAAATCAGAGATCTCCACTGTCGACGGCCCGACGATTACCCGCCATGGTTTTTACCTGTAATGAATGAGAACACGTGAGAACGTGGAAAGACACAAATAGAAGAAGATACAACGAAACCAAATCTTCCCGGAGAAAAAGCGCTACCTGGAAGAGCATAAATATGCAGAATTGGAGCGGCTGCATCGTTATCTGGAAACGCGAAACTTTTACTAGAAACTGAACGGATCCCACAAAGGTTTCTGACGGATGATCACAAAGTGACCGAAAAGTAGAAGCAACACTTCGACGAACACCTGAATGGCGCCCAGACGGAGAACCATGGCGGCGGAGAAAGCGATTTCGACGGTGCAACAAACAGGAAAGAGGCGCTAGCCCCAACGATAGGCGGAGATAAGGAGCAGATCATGCAGATAAAGAACAATAAATCAGCTGGAATGACATCGGAGCTTATTAAAATGGGACCAGAAAAGCTGGCCGTTGGATGCACCGGCTAAATGTGAGTATTTGCGATACGGAACAACTACCAGAAAAGTGAAAAGAGGGGGCTATCTGCCCGATCTACAAAAAGGGCGACAAATTGTGAGTGCTGTCCCAAATAATTTTCCGCTGACTATCACCAATTGCGAACAGATTTGTAAGAACTTGTCAAGCCGGATTCGTCGAAGGTCGGTCTACAACGGATCAAATACAGGCCTCTAAAAGGGCCGTGAATACAGAGTTCTCACGCATGATTTGTTCGTTGACTTCAAAGTCGCATATGATACAATCGACCGGAAAGAACTATGGAAAAGCATGGACGAGATCAGCTTTCCCAGGAAGCTCATAAAACTGATTCAGTCTACGATGAATGGTACACAATGCTGTGTTCGGATTGTCAACTTCATTCAAATCACACAGATGGCTTCGTCAAGGTCTCTCAAGCCTGCTGTTCAACATAACGCTACAAGGTGTTATGAACCGAGCGGGCACGCTTTTCAACAAATCTAGTCAATTCATCTGCTTTGCCGATGACATGGATATTATCGGCAGAACATCTGTGGCGATGGTTGACCAGTACACCAGACTGAAGCGCGAAGTAGAAAAGATTGGGTATATAAATATGGATCACTCCATGTGATTATCAATAAAAAAAAAAATATTTATTACTTCACAGCTTATTACTAATTACATTCACTTCTTCACTCAACAAAACGATAACTTAGACTGAACTGAGCTCCTGACTAAACGAACCTAACTACCTGACTATCACTGGCCACACACCTGCTGCGTCAGGGATTCCGCATCCGCTCCACCGCTGCTGGTGAGTGCCCGGTGCCGAAGTCTTGCTGCATCAGGGAAACCGTATCCGTTGCGCTGGCAGCATGTCTCCGTTTTGGTCTGGAATGTTGTGTTGGCTGCTTTGCTGACGAAGTTACTATGATGAAACTTGCGAAGAGCCCACGTGTTGCTGACGTTGTAGATTCGGATAGTCGGCCGTCTGGTACACGGTGCGGGAATGTCCATAACTTCCCCCTTGCTAGATTGAAACGTCTCGGTTCAACCTATGAACTGGATTCGGGAACTCGAACAGCCGTCCTCCGCCTAAGTTGTTGGAGTTCCTTGATGATGTAGATCAGAACAGCTGTAACGATCATTGTTAACATGATGATGCTATAGACTAATCTCAAGATTTTAGTCTTGACCTTGGAATGAGGTCATACATATATTAATATTTTTTTTTGAAACGATGGTTCTACAATTGATGAAGGGACGGTAGGGGAAAGAAAATGAAAACTTTTGGTGAAGGAGGGGGAAGAGCGGAAAGGAAGGGGGGGGGGTATTGGTAGCTATGCTTGACAAGTAGTCATTTTGACTCCTACCTTTTGTCCAATGCTGGAAGGTGCATGAGTCGAACCAAGCTGTAATCTGAGATTACAACCGGATTCGAACCCACAACACCCTCCAGGGCATGTGGTTCGCTGGTACTTGTACCTTTGAACCATAGAGGCGCTGGACAAAAGGAGACCGCAAAATCCACTTCTCAAGGATAGCTACGCGTGTTGGTTGTGTTATCGACACATATTGTGCCGCTTCCTGCATCAATTGCAGATTACCACCGAGCGAGAAGTTTTAATCTAACTACTATTTACTTTCAGGACGACGACACTGTGCCGGCCCTTACGACTTGCAAGGTACTGCACGTGACGCTGTTCGTCCGTCAGCGTATGTTAGCCGCGAAATCAAGCATAGCTACCAATACCCCCCCCCCCCCTTCCTTTCCGCTCTTCCCCCTCCTTCACCAAAAGTTTTCATTTTCTTTCCCCTACCGTCCCTTCATCAATTGTAGAACCATCGTTTCAAAAAAAAAATATGATGATGCTTCCAAAGTTTGTCAGGTTGTCTCGTTGATTTGTGTTCTCTAAACGATTTATTCTGTGACGATTGCTAAACTGCAAGTCCTGGAGCTCTTCCATGGGTTTAACTTTGGCGTTGATTTTCTTAACATTGACAAAATGAAGTGGAAGAATGATAGGTTCTGAAGAAAATTTGAAAGTTTTGCTATCGAAACGCTGTTGGTCGATTTCAATCGAACAATTGTCGAACGTTACGAAAAATGATCCGGTGAGATTTTTTGCTCCGAATCCGCAGGTGTTTTCAAGATGAACGGGTTTGATAGCGTTTTTCAATAGTATTCCACTGTTTTCCACAACTTGGATTTCTAACGAATCAGGGTGGCTGGCGAAAGTACATCTGCTTGGATTACCATGGAACAATTGATGGTAGCATTGATCATCGGTAACATTTATAAGATTCTGTATGTCACATAGGGATGTTCCTTCGATTTGACCACATTTTCCGTCCAATAGAAAAGATTCGACATTGTTGGTAATAGCAAATTTACTAGTGATCTCAATCACCTTCCTATCAATCGGAATTGGTTCGATACGGAGTAGCTGGTAGTAGCCTTCTCGAATTTTTGGGATTTTTATAATGATGATTATCGAACCGTCGTGATGGTATGCTGCAGACTCCAGGTATTCATACGTTTGATCGTGGTTGCTGATATTTATGCCTTGCGACTGTAGAATTTGCGTGACCAACTCTAATTCCTTAGGCAGAAGAAGTGCTGTCGAAATTACTCCTAGTCTGGAGAGCTGGATTGCGCCGAAGATGATGTCTAGATGGTAACGTATGTCGTCCAGGTTGAAGATGATATTATGAATGTGAAGTGTGTGCTGCCAGTCGAATGATTTGTCTAGCCCTAATCTAGCTTGTTTAACGATTTTACTAATTTCGACTGATTGCTTGAATATTTGCTTCGTGAGGTTATTCATACGTTTGCCGAACATGTCATTTATTCTAATTTGTTCATTATTCTCATTTATCAATATGTTATTAGAATTTCTAATATTTTGAATTTGATTGGTTAGCTTTAAAAGGTCTTCGTTATCAAGGTTACCCGTAATTGATTTGATTACTGAACCTAATATTTCAATGCTTCTTTTTTGTTTGTATCTTGGAGTTAATGTTTGTAATATTGTACTAGCTTGCATGTGTTTTTGTTTTACAATTTTAGTGATTTCATCTAATTGAGGGTTCCCTTCTAAATCAGTTATTATTGCTTCGTATTGTCTAAGTATTGAATGGAACGCATGTAACTTGAATTCATGAATAAGCTTATGGTAACCTTGTTTTAAGTATGTTCTTCCAATTTTCAAAGCAAAAATACCAGGATTGTTGTTCAAATCCGTAATTTGTAAATGAGATAAGGGGTTGGTTGAGGTTGTATGGACAATGATGAGGATGATGAGGGTGGTGTGGATAACTGTTGTCATTTTGTTGTAGGCTGAAAAGAGAAGAGCTAAAACAGAACCAGAAAAAAAATGGGTATTAGTGTTATGTTGGTTGGCTTGTTTTCCTTTTTCTTTTCAATTTGGTTTTGTGTATCTTTTGTCCAGTATCGTCTATAACATTGACGTCTCTGTTTTCTGTGATTTTAATTTCTTTATATCTTTCCTGGTGTTTAAGATTATTTCTTTTGCACATATACGCTATGTCATTTGGGTAGAAATGTTCAGGATTTTCTCTTGTCTTGTTTATCTTTTCAAGTTGTTTTTGCTTCGCTTTTGTGTTATGAAGAATGAATTCCTGATAAAACTTTTCTTTCAGGCGAATGCGTTCTTCTAAGTCTTCGGGAAGCTGTTCTTGGTTTTTTATGCCATAGAAAAGCTCTTTTGGTGTGTAGTTAGTTTGGGAGTGGATGGAATCATTGTAGATGGACACAGCTAGGTTTATTTTTGCAGTTTCGGAGAGGTTTTTTGTAGAGGGTTTGTTGGATAAAATGTTATGTAGTTCCCGTAGGGTACGGTGAACGATTTCTATTGTCCCATTTGAGGATGATTGTCCAACACTGGTATAATGGTATTGGACTTGGTTATCTTCGAGGAATTCGCGTATTACGGCAGATGTAAACGCTGGTTCTTGATCCATCACTATGAGGGAAGGTTTTCCTAGTGTTCCGAGAAATTTCGAGATAGATTGAAGGATGTGCACACTGTTCCGAGTTCTAATTGGTAGTGCAAGTACAAGTCTAGAAAATTTATCACAGAAGGTGAGATAATGCTTCTCTTTGATAATAAAAATGTCCATATGCACAATTTTAAGGGGTTTATCTGGGATTTCAGTTAATAGGAATTTTTGTTTGTAGGGTCGCCGTTCGTACTTGGATTTTTGGCACAATTTGCATAAATTTATATAACGTGTTACTTGGGACTTCATGTGTGGGAAAAAATATGTTTGGGCTAGGTGTCTCGTAGTTTCGTTGATACCTCGATGGTTGGCATCATGTTGGTTTTGTATAATTTGGTTTTGCTCTAATTCATCGGTAACATCTGTGAGAATTTTTTCAGTCCAATAGATTTTGAATGTTTTTGCTCTAGAGAAATAATTCTTATAAATCGTTTGCAAATTAAGGAGTGTGTGTTGGTCACAGAAAAGGCCGTTAGCACAGTTCGGTGATGCACGTTCCTTTAGAATGTTTATAAGTATAGCGGGGCTGAACACTGGTTTTTTGATAATTGTTCTATGGTAGTTTCTAAAGATTGTGTTGCACTCTATGCTATTTTCGTTAGAGATTTCTAAAACTATTTGGTTTCTAAAATCATTGAGCGGTCTCTCGGTTGAGGGAATGAAATCACTGTCGTCAGTGTCTGCAGAATGTTGTGTCATGCTGTCACTGGAAGTGTTTGCGTTTACTTCTATTTCAGGTTGAATTCTGGAAAGAGCATCTGCGTTACTGTTTTGTGTCCCTTTTTTGTAGTTTATTTCGAATTCGAATTCTTCTAGGGCCAATTTCCAATGAAGAAGTCGTTTGTTGAGATCGTTTTTCTGTCTAAGCCAGATTAACGGTTTGTGATCTGTTCTGATTTCAAACTTAGTTCCAAATAGGTAAGGTCTAAAATGCTTTACGGACCATACGATAGCTAATAATTCTTTTTCCGTTGCTGAATATCCCACTTCGGTATCATTCAGTGTACGTGAAGCATATGCAATTGGGTGTTCTTTGCCATCGTCGAAGCGTTGGGACAAGACAGATCCTAAAGCAAAATCGCTAGCATCGGTTTCGAGAATAAATTTTCTTTCGAAGTCAGGGTATTTCAGCAGAGGGTCTGTAGTTAGAATTTTTTTACAATCATTGAAACATTGGATGAATTCCGCATTATGTATAATCTGTGCATCTTTTTTAAGACATTTGGTCATTGGTTTCGTTAATTTCGCAAAGTCTCGGATGAATTTTCTATAATAACCCAGAATACCGAGAAAGCCTTTAATTTCGGTTGGTGTTTTTGGTATTGGCCAGTTTATAATTTTATCGATCTTGTTCGGGTTCGGTTTGATTCCATCTTGTGTGACTACATGTCCCAAGAATTCGCATTCTTTCTGAAGAAACTCGCACTTGTCAAGTTGTATCTTCAAGTTTGCTTTTTCTAGTTTGTGTAGTACTTTGTTCAGGTTATCCAGATGTTGCTGCAACGAGTTTCCGAAGATTATAATGTCGTCTAGATAAACTAGGCAACAATTTCCAATCAAATCGCCTAAGATGCTGTTCATAGCTCTCTGGAAAGTTGAGGGAGCATTTTTAAGGCCAAAGGGCATTCTGATAAATTCAAAGTGTCCTTTGTCTGTGCTGAACGCTGTTTTCGGGCGGTCTCTTGGATTGACTTCGATTTGATGAAATCCAGATTTAAGGTCAAGGGTAGTGAAGTACATGCTTCTTCCTAACCTGTCTAGAATTTCATCGATATTTGGAATCGGAAACTTGTCGTCGATTGTCCGTTCATTTAGCTTTCGATAGTCTACGACTACGCGCCATTTCTGTTTCCCGCTGGCATCGGCCTTTTTTGGCACGATCCAGATGGGCGAGGTCCAGGGTGAAATCGAGTGCTGTATTATTCCATCAGCAAGCATTTCATTGATTTGTTTTTCGACCTCTTGCTTATGAACGTGGGGATACCGATATGTTTTTGTATGGATGGGTATGTCGTCAACCGTTTTTATTTGATGTTGTATGGATGAAGTGCACGATAATTTAAAATTTTCGTCGTGTATAATATTTGAATGTTTCGAAAGTACATTAAGTAAAGCATGTTTTTCTTCTATGTTCAGGTGCGAAATTCTAATGAGTTTCGCGACATCCTGACAGCTTAGCTTTTCGTGTTCTGAAGTTTGGTTTAAATTAATTTCGACTTTTGAGAGAATTCCGTGTACTTGTGCAGGTTTTGTCCATTTGAATGTGATTTGTTCGCCATAATTCATGCTTAGAGCTTTAATAAATCCATTTTGAGATTTGTAGAGTCCGGCAGGAACTTCTGCGTCTCCTATCCTGATTGGTCTTTTTAGTAGAACGTCACCACTTTTTTCTGTTACTGGTATTTCCAAAACTGTAGCAGTGTGAGCATTAAGTTTAATTTCCGGTGATCCAAGATTTCGTATGTTCAGCTTGACCGTTTGTTTTGGTAAAACGAGTCTGTGGTTTGCAATATCCAAAATTGCTTCAAGTTCTGAAAGAGTTTCATATCCCAAAATACCATCAAAAAATGAATGGAATCTGAGAAGGTAAAAATTAGCTTTTTCGCCAGTAGCAAACAATTTAATGGCTACCTTTTCACTGCTTTTGTGACTACCTGAGCTATTTGAAATTTTAATTGTTTTGCATGGAATCCGTACGTTTTTTGGAACCAAATGTGGAGATATGAAATTTTTATTTGCACCACTGTCTATAAGGATTTTTGCCTGTTTGCCAAAAATGTTAAATGTGATAAATGGTAGGCCGTTAGTAGCATTTATTTCATAATGTCCTTGTAAGAGCCTATCTGAAAATTTGACTCTTCTTCCGCTTCTGAAGCTTCACTATCTGTTTCAATTTCTTCATCCTTCTCGGCAGTATGGTTGAAAAGCCTATTTCGTTGATTAGATCTAAGGGATGGGTCGATATCCATGGGCGTAATTCTGTTTCTGTCCGATGATGGTCCAGGTTTTGGATTGGAATAATTTTTCTCTTGATTGAATGGTTTGTAGTTCTTTTCTTGGTTAAATGGCTTGTAAACTTTGCTATGGTGAGGTTGCTCGTGTGCAGGTTGTGTTTGAGATTTCGTTTTTTCTGCGTTTTGGAAGCGACATAAGAATGCGTATGCCGTTTCTAAATCGCTTGGCTGAGCAGTTTGGGCATACCCAAAATATGGTTTACTCAGTCCATTGATAAAAGCTGCTAGAACTTCTTGTTCTAAGAAATGATTTATTGCAACCCAGTGTTGGTTGTAAGTATCGTTTCGTTTGGCTAGAGATTTCATGTTTATCATGATCTCTTTCGTACGTTTGTAGTACGTGTGCAAGGAATCTTGCATTTTTGTTGACCATAGTTGTGTCTGGTATGTAGCAATATTGTTACGATCACCATAAACACTTTCTAGGACTGTTGCCACCTCTTCGAACGTCGAAGGGTTTCCATTAACACAGATCGTATCACGGGCTTTGCCGTCGATCTTGTTTATTATAGCCTGTTCGTAAACAGCTAGTAATTCGGCTGTTACGAGTGGCCTGAATAAATTTAAAGTTCTTCTAGCTGATGTCAGCCATGAACTTAATTGTTTCTTATTCCCATCAAAAGAGGGAATCGTTCTAATAGGATCAGGAATCCTATAGAAATCAATTCGCCGGTCCTCCACAACGGGGGCCTGCTGCTGTCGTTGCAACTGTTGCTGTTGCTGATTTTGTTGTTGTCGGAGATTTTCATTTTCCAACTGGAGAGCGCCGATTCGCTGCTCCATATTTTGAATCGAGTCAAACAGGTGTTGGAAGTTTGGCTCCATTTTTCTAGTATATTTTAATGCGTTAACTCTAGGAACGGGGTTAAATCTTGTCATAAAAAGTTACTCACGGTTCTTTACCCTTGAAGGATGAAAATCCACCAACTTAGTTGTTTCCGGTGGCTGGTAAACGGCTGAATAATGCGTACCGTCGGTGCCTTGTGCACGTGTAGGCATAAAATAGACCCTACAGTGGTTCATAGCCTCTTATTCAGCAACTCCTATTCCTACCGCCTCGTGGTACCAGCCGGGATACGAGCAACTTTGGTGGAGATCGGGTAACCAACCCCGGTGGAAGCCAGGGTCGTATGCTGACAGGAAAGGAGGGCTCTTTCGAGCTTCGTTGGCCCTCCGGCGAAACAGGGGGTTGGTGTAGCAGGCTTTGCAAGCCGTCACCACGAAAAATATTAAAGCATGGAACGAAGAACAAATATATTCTTACTGGAACAATCGGAATAGACCCACGCGACGAAAAAGGACTATGGATTGGAAACTCGGGACGTGGAACTGTCGATCTCTCAACTTCCAAGGGAGCACTCGAGTGCTCTCCGACGTATTGAAGAGCCGCAAGTTCGACGTCGTAGCGCTGCAGGAGGTGTGCTGGAAGAGCTCAACGGTACGTACGTTCAGAGATGGACATACCATCTACCAGAGCTGCGGCAACACACACGAGCTGGGTACAGCTTTTATAGTGATGGGCGAGATGCGGAAACGGGTGATTGGGTGGTGGCCAATCAATCCTCGAATGTGCAGGTTGAGAATCAAGGGCCGATTCTTCAACATAAGCATCATCAACGTGCACAGCCCTCACCTCAGAAGTACCGATGACGACAAGGATGAATTCTACGCGCAGTTGGAGAGTGAATACGACCGCTGCCCAAAACATGATATCAAGATCGTCATCGGGGATTTCAATGCTCAGGTCGGCCAGGAGGAGGAATACAAACCGGTGATTGGAAGGTTCAGTGCACACCAGCGAACCAATGAAATGGGCCTAAGACTTATCGACTTTGCCGCCTCCAAGAATATGGCCGTACGTAGTACCTTTTTCCAGCACAGAATCCACCATAAGTACACCTGGAGGTCACCAAATCAGACAGAATCACAGATCGACCACGTTTTGATCGACAGTCGGCACTTCTCAGACATTATCGACGTCAGATCCTATCGAAGCGCTAACGTTGACTCGGACCACTACCTAGTGATGGTTAAGATGCGCCCAAGACTCTCCGTTGTGAACAACATTCGGTACCGACGCCAGCCACGGTTAGATCTCGCGCGGCTGAAGCAGCCAGACGTCGCCGCAAACTACCCGCATTCACTCGAAGCTGCACTGCCGGAAGAGGACGAGCTGGACGAAGCCCCTCTCGAGGACTGTTGGAACACTATCAAAACAGCCATCAGCAGTGTAGCGGAGAGCTCCATCGGGCATGTGGCCCGGAATCAGCGGAACGATTGGTTTGACGATGAATGTAGGAGGGTGATGGATGAGGAGAACGCTGCGCGGGCGGCCAAGATGCGCAGTGCCACACGTCAGAACGTGGAAAGACACAAACAGAAGAAGATGCAGCGAAACCAAATCTTTCGGGAAAAAAAGCGCAACCTGGAAGAGCAGGAATATGCGGAGTTGGAGCGGCTGCATCGTTCTCAGGAAACGCGGAAGTTCTACCAGAAACTGAACGGATCCCGCAAAGGCTTTGTGCCGCGAGCCGAAATGTGTCGGGATAAGACTGGCAGTATTCTGACGGACGATCGTGAGGTGACGGATAGGTGGAAGCAGCACTTCGACGAACACCTGAATGGCGCCCAGGCGGAAAACCATGGCGGCGGGGAAAGCGATTTCGACGGTGCAGCAAACGGGGAAGAGGTGCCAGCCCCAACAATAGGCGAAGTTAAGGAGGCCATCATGCAGCTAAAGAACAACAAGTCAGCTGGAAAAGATGGCATCGGAGCGGAGCTTATTAAAATGGGACCAGAAAAGCTGGCCGTTTGTCTACACCGACTAATTGTTAGAATTTGGGATACGGAACAGCTACCGGAGGAGTGGAAAGATGGGGTTATCTGCCCGATCTACAAAAAGGGCGACAAGTTGGACTGTGAGAACTATCGAGCGATCACCGTTCTCAATGCCGCTTATAAAGTGCTGTCCCAAATCATTTTCCGCCGTCTATCACCAATTGCGAATAGATTTGTGGGAACTTATCAAGCCGGCTTCGTCGAAAGTCGGTCTACAACGGATCAAATATTTACACTGCGGCAAATCCTCCAAAAGGGCCGTGAATACAGAGTTCCCACGCATCATTTATTCGTTGACTTCAAAGCCGCATATGATACCATCGACCGGAAAGAGCTATGGAAAATCATGGACGAAAACAGCTTCCCCAGGAAGCTCATCAAACTGATTAAATCTACGATGGATGGTACGCAGTGCTGTGTTCGGATTTCGGGTGGATTGTCAAGTTCATTCGAATCACACAGAGGGCTTCGTCAAGGTGATGGTATTTCATGCCTGCTGTTCAACATAGCGCTACAAGGTGTTATGAACCGAGCGGATATCAACACGCGGGGCACGATATTCAACAAATCTAGTCAATTCGTCTGCTTTGCCGATGACATGGATATTATCGGCAGAACATCTGTGGCGGTGGCTGAACAGTACACCAGACTAAAGCGCGAAGCAGAAAAGATTGGGTTAAAGGTAAATACGTCTAAAACAAAGTACATGCTGGCCAGCGGAACCGAGGCCGAACGACACCGCTTGGGCAGTAGTATATTGATCGACGGCGATGAGTTTGAGGTAGTCGATGAATTTGTCTACCTTGGCTCACTGGTAACGGCGGACAATGATACCAGCCGTGAGATTCGGAGGCGTATTATCAGCGGAAGTCGTGCTTACTATGGGCTCCACAAGCAATTGCGGTCGAGCAGACTAAGTCCCCGTACAAAGTGCACCCTGTACAAGACGCTTATTAGACCGGTTGTTCTCTACGGGCATGAAACATGGACAATGCTCGAGGAGGACCTGCGAGTGCTCGGAGTTTTCGAACGACGAGTGCTAAGAACGATCTTCGGTGGCGTACAGGAAAACGGAGTATGGAGGCGTAGGATGAACCATGAACTCGCACAGCTCTATGGCGAACCCAGTATCCAGAAGGTGGCTAAAGCTGGACGGATACGATGGGCAGGGCATGTTGCAAGAATGCCGGACAACTACCCTGCAAAGATGGTGTTCGCCTCAAATCCGGTAGGATCAAGACGACCAGGAGCGCAGCGAGCAAGATGGTTAGACCAGGTGGAGCGAGATCTGACGGAGAGTACTCGGTGTCCGAGGAATTGGAGAGCGGTAGCCCTCAACCGAGTTACATGGAGAAATTTTGTTCAACAGGCTTTGTCTTAGGACGGCAAGCCACCTAAGTAAGTAAGTAGTTGTTTCCGGTCCGAGCACCACAAATCGCCTGCGGGTTGAGGGATGGCCGTCGTCTTCTCGATGAACACTGTAGCCGGGTTCTCGTAGTCAATGGTTTGACACTAGCACTTTGTCCGAAACAGTTTTTGATTGTGCACTATTTTCTATGCCACGGGTTGGGCCTTTTCACTAATAGATTAATTTGGCTTGCTAGTCCGAGTTTTCACTAAGTCGTAGGGTAAGCCGTACGACTGCGCCAAATATGGATCACTCCATGTGATTATCAATAAAAAAAAAAAATTTATTACTTCACAGCTTATTACTAATTACATTCACTTCTTCACTCAACAAAACGATAACTTAGACTGAACTGAGCTCCTGACTAAACGAACCTAACTACCTGACTATCACTGGCCACACACCTGCTGCGTCAGGGATTCCGCATCCGCTCCACCGCTGCTGGTGAGTGCCCGGTGCCGAAGTCTTGCTGCATCAGGGAAACCGTATCCGTTGCGCTGGCAGCATGTCTCCGTTTTGGTCTGGAATGTTGTGTTGGCTGCTTTGCTGACGAAGTTACTATGATGAAACTTGCGAAGAGCCCACGTGTTGCTGACGTTGTAGATTCGGATAGTCGGCCGTCTGGTACACGGTGCGGGAATGTCCATAACTATATGTCTAAAACAAAGTACATGCTAACCAGCGCAACCGAGGCCGACATTGATCGATAGCGATGAGTTTGAGGTAGTCGATGAATTTGTCTACCTTGATTCACTGGATACAGTGGACAATGATACCGGCCGTAAGATTCGGAGGTGTATTATAAGCGGAAGTTGTGCTTACTATGGGCTTCACAAGCAATTCAAGCAGACTACGTCCCGTACAAGACGCTCATTAGACAGGTTGTTTCCTACGGGCATGAAAAATGGACAATGCTCGAAGAGGACCTGCGAGTGCTCGGAGTTTTCGAAAGACGAGTACTAAGAACGATCTTCAGTGGCGTACAAGAGTATGAGGGCGGAGGATGAACCACGAACTTGCACAGCTCTATGGCGAACCCAGTATCCAAAAGGTGGCTTAAGCTGGACGGATTCGATGGGCATGGCATGTTACCGCATGCCGGACTATCCTGCAAAGATGATGTTTGCCTCAAACCCGGTTTCCTACCGGGACCACCAGGACGACCAGGAGCGCAGCGAGCAGAATGGTTAGACTAGGCGGAGCGAGATCTGGCGAAGAGTACTCGGTTTCCGAGGAATTGTAGCTCACAACCGAGTTGGAGCTGGAGAAACTTTGTACAACAAGCTTCGTCTTGAGACTGCAAGCCACTTAAGTAAGTCAGTCAGTAATACGGATTTAACGTTTGAGTTGAAAAGCAAAAAGCATCACTGGTCTTTCGGATCTGAGTGGCTATATCAGTCTTGGTATCACCATCGGCCGTTACCTGGCTACGTTAAAGGATTCCAGGTAAACCTCAATTTGATCTACTGCCCAATCACTCCAATTATGTCATCCATAACTATGAGAAATAGCCGCGGGCGCTGCCCTGTCTCATACCAGCAGTAACCCTTACAGGGACAAACAAGACGCCATTGTGCAAGCTAGTGATGTCCGATTTTTTCAGTTAATCGATTAGTTAATAATCGATTACTTTTTAAGCGGCCAATAATCGACATCGATTAATCGGCGCTGCATAATCGATTAATCGAAATAATCGATTGGTTATAACCTTTACGTCTTGTAACGGGGCGGGATGGGTTTTAGCGCAGGGAGCAGTGACAACCTTCACTTAAGCGCCAGGCAAGGATTAACTTGCCGTGAATGAGCG
The DNA here is from genome assembly GCF_943734655.1 of Sabethes cyaneus. NCBI lineage: Eukaryota > Metazoa > Arthropoda > Insecta > Diptera > Culicidae > Sabethes > Sabethes cyaneus. The sequence goes on from NC_071354.1 coordinate 86,849,435, forward strand.
TGTTTAGCGATACAATCCCGGTCCGGCTAGAATACCTCAGGGCAGGTCCAGCAAACGCTCAACTAACGAACGAAATGCCGACGAACCTAACATTGGTTGAATCCGGTCGGCCGACTCAACAGGGGGCAAGAGCAACCATCGGCTAGTGCAGTGTCCCCTAGGCGTCCTACACTAACCTACCGGGGGCTAACGCGTGAACCGATCTGCGGGGGAGCACATTCGGGGACTTACTTCCGGGGACTTATTTTCGAGGACACATATCGTAGCAAACACCATTTCGAGGGCTAACAGATCTTCATTTAGACGTTTGGCTTAATCTTGTGGTTAGTTTTGTTCAGCTTTTCTTACGGCCTGCTGCTTCTTGTCGACGAAAGGTCTCTGATGTTAAGATGAACAGGTGACTGTGATAGACTAGCGGTTTCGTAGACCGCTTACAGACAGCCCGTACCAGATACGGGGTGGGTGACAAATGGTGAATCGAATGTTTTAGTAACGATTGCTTATGTGGTGAGTATAGCATACGGTTGGCTCTTCGGCGATCGGTTCCTACGATCGATGGTGTATAGGGCCACGGATCGGATCACGCACTCATGGTCGACACGTGTTGAGGCCGACTGACAACGGTCGCGCTCTCAAGCCCTAAGGGAAGACCTCCGTTTGAACGAGGGTGCTGGTGGTCTTTCGTTTCGTTCCACTAGGTAATCTAATCTCGCTTTAGCGCCTATATTTTCAACCCGTGTTTTTTCCACTTTACTTCTACTTATTGTATCTTTTCCGAATACTAGTTTACTTCGCTTTTCGTCTTCTCATGTATCACTTTGCGTCTTCTAACTTCTAGCTCTTTCCAATCTTGCATGTCGTCTCTTAGGTGGTTATCTTCAAAATCGCTCATTCCCCAGACTGATTTGCCTGTCCTGTCAAGCACAGGACTTTACGACGGGACCGACGATTCAGTTTCGGCTAGTTTCGCCAGGTTCCATCCGGTGGGCATTAGCAGGGTTTGTTTACTGTCGCGGTACCCTAACCTTTTTTCGGGGATAACAACAGGTAACGCGAACAGGCTTTTAGTGACGGTTGTGTGTGGGATTGGACAATACCACATTTACATAGAAATCGAGGAGACCGCATTTTTTTGTTTTTGTATAGAAAAAGACGAAGGGTATTACCCAGTTTTCTAAAAATTCCTTACAAAATTCCGTGTCTGACAGACTGACAAATTTCGAATTATCTTTTGACGGTGGCACGGTTAATATCTAGATAAAGTTTAGTTTGGTTTTTAGGCTTCAGCGTGGTATTTAAACCGGCCTACTGCGTGCAAACTGGATGATTAAAAACAACGCCTTGGGGTTAAACATCCTTTCTAAGATTTGACCCATCTTTATCGACAGACTTCACAGCCAGATATTAGAGTACAAGACAGTTACGGGGCTATTGCAACAATCCTACTGATTCTATCTAGGAGCACTGCCTGGCTGAGATTTGAACATACGACTACTGGTTTCTTAGATCAGCATCGTATCTCGAAACCAACGAACTGACTGATTGCGTGTGATTAATTTAGAAGGTAAGCGCCTGCCACTGTAATAATTAAATTTGTTAGAAATTGTCAAACAACAAAATTTTAAATAATCCGGCATAATCGATCGGCCAGTTAATCGATTATCTAATAATCGGAACATAAAGCAATCGATTAAAAATTAATCGATTATTTCAGCGGATAATCGATTAGTCCGATTAATCGAGAAGTAATCGGACATCACTATGTGAAACACCTTGCACGAGAGCACCTCGTACTGAGCCTCGATAAGATGAACTACCCTATACTAGCTCCTCTACGCGAACACCAGTAGAGGAAAGTCCTGGAGTTCGCTGCCTTGCTTCAATATGATGCGGAGCTTTGTTATATCATATAACTTATATGATCTACAGATGATCGGCCAACACGGAATCCAGCATGCTGCAGTCGGAGAGTAGCGTCGATATTGACCTTGATCCGGTTGAGGATTATCTTAAGTATTTTAAGAATAATACAGAGCAAGTTGATGCCACACTTGAGTCTCCTTTTTGAACAATATGAAACATTGATCAATATGCTCTGATGAACCATCTGGGCTGACAAAGATGAGCCAGTTTTGAGCATCTCCGCTGACATATTGGATTTCATACCTTTGATTTCTACGTGACTTTCATCCAGTGATGGCGCCTCAGAGTGACGCGATTAATGCGATGAACTATTGGCGTCACGCGCTGCTGGTTTTTTGGCTTCTGATATTTGAATCTTGAAAGAGTTGTTCGAAATGTTCAGACTATCGCTTTAATATTTCTGTACGGTCGGTCAGTAATTGACTAGCTCTGTCCTTTAGCGGCATCTTAGTATAGTATGCATCCTGGCACCACTAAAACGGCGAGAAATATCGTACAACAAATGGATATCATCATTGGCGGTGGCGGTTACTGCTTCCTCGGTTAGGCCCCGTACAGAGTAAACACGACAGCGACGCGACACAGCTTCGCTCACATTCGTTTAAATACGCAGTCCTGCTTCCGGCGAAAAAGTGCTGCGTATTTAAACGAGTGTGAGCTAAGTCGCGTCGCGTCGCTGTCGCGTTTGCTCTGGCGGTACACTTATGGAGTTAGTTCACTATACTATAATAGCTTGTTTAACAGCCCTCTCCAGTTCAGCGTATCGTAGGCGGCCAGCTATCTTATCCACTCTGATTCGCACTCGCTCAATGCCGGCTTTCGCCTCTCTCCGCTCGTCGATCTTCTGGGTCCGTACAGAGTAAAAGCGACTGTGACGCGACTTCGCTCACATGTCGCCAAATGCACACTCCTACTTCGGGCGACAAAGGGCTGCGCGTATAACTGCAGCAAGAAAAGTCGCGTCGCGTCGCAGGTCGCTTGCAACCAAAGTTTCATTTGTGATAACGCACCAAGCGTGGAATGCGGAATGCGAAGGCTTGCTTAACGACCACGTGGTTTGTACCAGCGAGTCACGAAAAACACAATTGCTGGCAGTAGCTTATAGCCAATTGCACAGCCACAGGAATTTGCCTTCCCCCGTCTTCTACGGGAAACAAATCGGATTATTGGAAAATGTTTGATCGCGAAAACCAGATGACGGATTAGGAACCGTTTTTGTATTCAACGCTCCGAACTCGGACTTCTTCACGCGAAATCAGGGGCGGACTGGCCCACCGGGCAACCGGGCAAATGCCCGGTGGGCCCCAGTAAAAATTTCGTTGTTACACAAAATGAGATTTTCCAAAATTTCTATTTCAATACTTTTTCTATGACTCACGAATGTTCGATTGCTAGGGCCCCATGATTCATGAAATCAGCCGATTTGATTATTGAAAATTCAGCTTCAAATGGGACTGTTGGGGCCCCGAACTTTAAACCAAAATATCTCTTTCGATTAAACTTTTTCTATGACTCACGAATGTTCGATTGGTGGAGCCCCATGATTTATAAAATCAACCGATTTGATGATTGAAAATTCAGCTTCAAATGGGACTGTTGGGGCCCCGAACTTTAAACCAAAATTTCTCTTTCAATTAAACTTTTTCTATGACTCACGAATGTTCGATTGCTGGGGCCCCATGGTTTATAAAATCAACCGATTTGGTGATTGAAAATTCAGCTTCAAATGGGACTGTTGGGGCCCCGAACTTTAAACCAAAATTTCTCTTTCAATTAAACTTTTTCTATGACTCACGAATGTTCGATTGCTGGGGCCCCATGATTTATAAAATCAACCGATTTGATGATTGAAAATTCAGCTTCAAATGGGACTGTTGGGGCCCCGAACTTTAAACCAAAATTTCTCTTTCAATTAAACTTTTTCTATGACTCACGAATGTTCGATTGCTGGGGCTCCATGATTTATAAAATCAACCGATTTGGTGATTGAAAATTCAGCTTCAAATGGGACTGTTGGGGCCCCGAACTTTAAACCAAAATTTCTCTTTCAATTAAACTTTTTCTATGACTCACGAATGTTCGATTGCTGGGGCCCCATGATTTATAAAATCAACCGATTTGGTGATTGAAAATTCAGCTTCAAATGGGACTGTTGGGGCCCCGAACTTTAAACCAAAATTTCTCTTTCAATTAAACTTTTTCTATGACTCACGAATGTTCGATTGCTGGGGCCCCATGATTTATAAAATCAACCGATTTGATGATTGAAAATTCAGCTTCAAATGAGACTGTTGGGGCCCCGAACTTTAAACCAAAATTTCTCTTTCAATTAAACTTTTTCTATGACTCACGAATGTTCGATTGCTGGGGCCCCATGATTTATAAAATCAACAGATTTGATGATTGAAAATTCAGCTTCAAATGGGACTGTTGGGGCCTCGAACTTTAAACCAAAATTTCTCTTTCAATTAAACTTTTTCTATGACTCACGAATGTTCGATTGCTGGGGCCCCATGATTTATAAAATCAACCGATTTGGTGATTGAAAATTCAGCTTCAAATGGGACTGTTGGGGCCCCGAACTTTAAACCAAAATTTCTCTTTCAATTAAACTTTTTCTATGACTCACGAATGTTCGATTGCTGGGGCCCCATGATTTATAAAATCAACTGATTTGATGATTGAAAATTCAGCTTCAAATGAGACTGTTGGGGCCCCGAACTTTAAACCAAAATTTCTCTTTCAATAAAACTTTTTCTATGAGTCACGAATGTTCGATTGCTGGGGCTCCATGATTTATAAAATCAACCGATTTGATGATTGAAAATTCAGCTTCAAATGGGACTGTTGGGGCCCCGAACTTTAAACCAAAATTTCTCTTTCAATTAAACTTTTTCTATGACTCACGAATGTTCGATTGCTGGAGCCCTATGATATATAAAATCAACCGATTTGGTGATTGAAGATTCAGCTTCAAATGAGACTGTTGGGGTCCCGAACTTTAAACCAAAATTTCTCTTTCAATTAAACTTTTGCTACGACTCACGAATGTACAATTAATTGGGCCCCATGGTTCATGAAATCATTTAAGTTGAGCTGTTGGGGTCCAAGCTCCGAAAATATTACCAGCTTCAATTCTGAGTATTTAAAAGTAGAATTAGTATTTCATCCGCAGTTATTTGACTACTTATAAATATTGAACTGTCGGCTTAAGCTCCATACTCAGTTTACTTCAGTGGCGACGGTCCGTTATCGATCCTGCGCCGAATTAATTATGGTCCTCCAGTACTCAATCCTGGGCTACCTTTCTTCAAACCCCTCGAACACCAGCTGAACGTGCATCATCCTCGATAGCGCACATCTATCAGTGCGATGTCTACTCCGAAGTCTACGGCCTCTTCTTGATTCTATGCTTAAAATAATTTTGGTTACTCTTACGTCGGGCATTCTAGACACGTAACCAGCCCAGCGCAGACTGTCACACTGTACTATCTTCATTATAACAGCATATTTACATTCTTAATACAGCTGGTGGTTCATGCGTCTGCGCTACACGCCATTTTGGATTTTGCAATATTACGCTAAATCTCGAAGCATTCGTCGATCAGCTTCTTTTAGCGTCCATGATTCATGTCCGTAAAGGGCCACCGAAAGGATTAGTGTTCTCTAGAGCGTCAGTTTATGCGAGTTTGCAAGCTACGGGACTTCAGCTACAAAATGTAATGCCTGCGTAAAGGCCAATTTGCAGCTGCAATTAGTCGTTTTATTTTGCGACTTACATCGTTGTCACATGTCACGAGCATACCAAAATATATTCAGTTCCTCTTCGACACCAACACCATTTGGATTTCCTCGCCATTTACTTCGTTTTGGCAGTGTTAATGGTAAGTGCCAACTTCTCAATAAATGACCTAAAGGCTTCTTTCGCTGCTCTACTTTTGATTTCGGTGATATCGACGTCATCCGCAAAATCAAAAAGCACGTGAGGTCTCATCTGCCATTCTGACTCATAATTATCCAGCGTCATCCATTACTGATCCAGCGTCACACGAATCAACGTAACTAGTTCTGTGGGAAAACTATGTCCTAGCGTTAACTGTCACAGCTCATTTCGTTTGATTGAATCATATGCCGCCTTGAAATCCAAAAAATATGATGAGTCTGCAAGTTGTGTTCCCGGAACTCGTCAGTTACTAGACGCAGGGTAAATATCTGATCTATCGTGAAGCGACCTTCATGAAAACCAGCTTGATACTCGCTGACGAAGAACTCAGCTAACGGACTCAGTCTAAAACACAAGATAGGGAGAGCAACTTATAGGCAAAATTGAGCAACGTAATGCCTTGATAGTTTTTACTCTCAAGTCGATATCCGTTTCTAAAATTATGGGAAATGAGGCCAATCAACCACTCCTCCGATATTTATTTTTTTCCATATTCTGTTCTTGACAATGAGGCGGCGAATCGTTTCGTACAGCTGTTCGCTCCCCGCGTTTAGAAGTTCAGCCAGGATACCATCGTTTACAGCAACCTTAGCGTTTTTCAGCTCACTGATTGCTCTTTTGACCTCCTCCTGTGTTGATGGCTCCACAGTTTGGCCGTCGCTCAAAATTCTTATCCTGTACCTGCTGCTCTTCGTGGCATGGCAAAATTCTTGCACCTGACCTTTTTGTAGAAACTCCGTGTGTCGTTGCTGACGAACCTCTCATCTGGAGTGGCGAGCACGTGCTCTTCGTACTGGCGTTTTAGACGGTGAGTTCTTTTTTCCACAGCTCTACCAGGACGAACTAACAAGATTCGCGCAGAGTCTAGGGCATTCCTCACATTGGAATCGTGTGAAGAAATTCTACAGAGGATTCGCGCAGAATACCTTGCTTATAGAAGCAGGATTCTTATAGGAGAATTCAAGAGTTTAATCCCAGGGATAGCTATAACTCGGCACGGGAATCGTTTGCACTATGAACTGTTCTGTTCTGACGTGTAGACGCAGTAAGCTACTCATATATATTGAACTATTGACATCATATTATTTATCACGCAAATCAAATCAAATGTTCACGCTGCGGCAGATCCTCCAAAAAGTCCATGAATAGAGAATTCAACGGACAATTATTTCATAGATTTCAAAGTTGCGTATAATACCATCGGCCGTAAAATCATGGCCATTCTAACCTCGCAGGGAACTTTATCAACGTGGTGGTCCCTCATGTGGGCTGTTCAACATGCCGTTACAGGATATTATGAAGGGAGCTACACACAGGCACAATCTTCAGCAAATCTAGTTAGTTCGTCTGCTTTGCCAATGAAATGGATATTGTCGATAGAACAGCATCTGTGGTGGAGGCTGAACAAACTAAAACTCAAAGTAGCGAAGATTGGGCTGAAGAAAAATGCGTCCAAACTAAGGTACCGTGAACCTCTAATATGACGCACACGCTAAAAGCTGGTAACTCGGTCCTAATAACGACTGAGTTTGTTTTGTTCCGAGCATCGATCCGCTATGCTGCCCGTTCTCCCGATACTCGACACTTGACAGTGCCTGAGTCGAGTCGAGTTGCACGACATGACTTATAGAGCCCATATTCAATCGATCTACTGTCCTTGTAACGCTGATGTCTTTTGAGTAGATGTCGTTTTTTGTGTGTTAATTTACTATCATGAGAATATTGCAAACTGGGGCCCCTAAACTCAAAGGCCCGGTGGGCCCTTTGGCTCCCAGTCCGCCCCTGCGCGAAATAAATGATGCGACCGTTTGCTTCTAATGATAGGGACAATATCTTGTTCAACTGATCGGCGCACGCCTTTTTTAGATATAAGTAGTATTTATATAGATATTAAGTAGCTATTAAGAACATATTTAATTAGGTAGGGTCTATTTCTAATTCCCGTCGTAGTGAGTAAAGCCCTATAATCAGAGATTATAATCGGATTCGAAGCTACAACACCCGCCAGGGCGTGTGGCTCGCTGGTACTTGTACCTTTGAACCATAGAGTAAAAACAAGTTAGATAATAAAAACTTCTCGGTCGGTGGTTTCTACAGTTGACGAAGGAAGAGACACAATTTGTGTGTCTTAAAAAAACCAAAATCAGATACGTCGCTGCATTAATAAGGCGCGTTGCGCAGTCTCCTTTTTTCCAGCGCCTCTATGGTCCAAAGGTACAAGTACCAGCGAGCCACACGCCTTGCAAAACTGCAGAGTGCAAAAGTGTACTTTCACTTTCGTATCTTCGTGCAACGTAAGAACTATTGAACTAATAATGTGATGTATATACTGGACACTATCACTTGTTGTTCTTACAAAATAAAATAAGCATTTACCTTATTCGCCAACCGGTTTCGGGTAGATGTTACCCATCATCGGGGCTAGGTCCAACCCGGTTTTGTAAGAACAACAAGTGATAGTGTCCAGTATATACATCACATTATTAGTGCAAAAGTGTACTTTGAACAAAGGTATATGTTTATACGGACTGCGTGTAACAGTGTAGGTGTGGCAAAGGGGGTAATAATCAGTAACTTCATGAATACTTCAACACTCCTCCTTTATTTCCACCGTCGCCCCACCAAGCCGTACATCTGCCAGTTTCACCCTTTGTTGCAATGTGTTTGGAGCGCCAATTGATTCGCTCCGACCCAACGAATGCTACAGATGACCGACTGCCTTCCTGCAAAAATGCCGCTTCCATCCGACCCATCCCGAAATCCTTTTGTAAACACCTCAACCAGAGAGCTTTCTGTGTTTCCAGCTGAATGTGTGCTTAATTCCTTTCCTTTATCGCACTCAACCACTGCTGCCTCCGATTACACTCCGTTGCTTCTTGGAACGACTATGGTTTCATTTCCTCCTGAATACGCATTGTATTGATTTCTTCGATTAACCGTTGAGGACGCACCGCTTTGTTAACACGTTTCAACCGCCGTAAAAAATCATCATCTGGAATCCGATTCATCACTGTCGTTTCCTTCAACATCTTCATTGAGCACGTTAGGCAACAACGTTACACTTGATTTCTCTGCTTCCGAAGGCTCTACACGATCGACATTAATTTCGCTGTACGTTGAAACCACTTCCTTAGTTGTCTCCGCACCAGCAACATCCTCCAAAAACTTGGCATCCCGGCTAATGGTTATCGTATCCGTAGCAGGATCAAGGAATCGGTATGCTTTTCTTCCCTCAGCATAACAGCTTTAAAAACCGGGGGGTAAAAAAAATTTGTTGGGCATGAGTTACAATTTTGACGTAGCACTACGTCTTTATTTACTATACTGGGACTGGGTAGCACTTTGTGAAAACGAAAATAGAAATAATAGTATAGCACTTTGTGAAACGTTTGGATGAAAGATTTCAAATTGTAATAACTACTAAACTACTAAACGAAACTGAACAATTTATATCTCGCCTGAATTTTGATAACTGCATAACTGCAAATGAGAGATTCTCTTTGCGTCTCCTCTCTCACGTCTATTGCGGATGCACGAAAGCATTTCAATACAATTTTTCTTAACGAATAGCTAGCATGTGACGCCAAGAATCATATCGTGCAAAAAAGATGCCGTCAAGTGTGTTTACAGCGTCGTGATAGACGTAAGAGAGGCGATGCAAAGAGAATCTCTCATTTGCAGTTATGACCTATTCAAAATTCAGGCCAGATATGTTGTTGGATAGATAAAAAGTGCAGCAATTTTCTGGAGGGGATAAGAGACCAATGTTAAGGAGGGCGTAAAAGGGGGGTTCCTACACAAATGCAATACAAATTTCCCCATAACTCTAGAACTAATCAAGCAAATGGAACCAAATGTGGCATGTGGGAGTTTTAGAAGGCACCAATTTTTTCTATGGTGTACTGAGATTCATCCGTCTTTTAACAGGAGGGGCACCTATACAGGTTAAAAACAAATAATGAAGATGATGATGATTATGATGAGGAGGATGATGATGATGATGATAATGATGATGATGATGATGAGGATGATGATGATGATGATGATGATAATGATGATGATAATGATGATAAAGATGATGATGATGATGATGATGATGATGAGGATGATGATGATGATGATAATGATGATGATGATGATGACTGGTTGGGTTATTTTTAGACAAAAATTGTGCCTCTTCCTTCGTCTACTGTAAAACCTCCAACCGAGAAGTTTAATCTAATTTTATTTTTACTGGCAGGACGACGACACTATGCAGGCCCTTGCGACTTACAAGGTACTGCGTGTGACGTTTGATACTTACCAAATGAAACTGGTACTGGTAATTCGATACTTGTCAAACTGTACCAAAATCTGCAAAAATAACGGAATATTTCAACTTTCCACCACTACAGATACTACCACAACTACTGGAGCATCCTACCCTACAGGAATTGAAAGGAATCGAATAATAAATGATTTGTAATCTACATGTACTTTTTATTTAACGACAATTTAAAGAACAAAGATTGGTGACGGAAGCCTGAATGTATGTAAAGTCTCGAAAATTCTGCGCGAGTTATGCTTGTTATTGCTAACCGCTTCACGGACTTTCGAAGTTTCCTACGTGCAAAATAAACGCCGCTCTCGGTTAACGTTCTAATCACGAATGCTTAATTTTTATTTAGCTATTGCATAGGTTTGCTGAACAGCTACATCAGCTTATGTATTTGTTTACTATGTATAATTCCCCCGAAGGGGTTTGGATATTAGGTCACCTGATGGGTATATACATCAAAGTATTTTTGTGATTGGAACGGTATATTACACTCACATCATAACACAGTTCCCAAGCAGCAATGTGAGTTTTATTGTACTCTTATGGTGGTCTTCAAGACCATTTTTGGTCTTGAATACCATCATAAGAGTGTAATAAAACCCAAATTGTTACTTGGGTTACATAACAATCTGGTTAATGTTATGTAACAATGTTGACCGGGTACTGCTACAGGTTAGAGCAGGTATGAATAGTCATACCAAGCGTGCGTATCACGACATCCCCATCCATTGAATATTGTGCTAATAAGCCTAGCACGTGGCGATGGTGCCGGAAAGCAGAGTTCACTTTTAATGGAACCAACTTTCCTCGTACTTCCTCGTTGATTACACTCTTGACCTTTTCGGAGCTTGTTTTAATGTAGGCTTTGATACTTCTGGCATCAACTGACTCCCCAACGGCATCAAAAATGGGGTTCAACAACTCTTTTAAACTCTCCCACCAGAAGCACGATAGTGGGAGGTTTTGAAAAGTAACTAGTTTTATTAACGGGAAATTAGCAGTCATTAACTTTTCGTCGAAAATCCAAATTTCGGAAGCAGTTTTTTGGGCCCAAACCAGGGGCTCTGGTTTTAAAAATGTATTCACTGCGTTCTTCTTACCAATCTGAACACAGAGAATATATTTTCATTAACAGAACTTTTGTTTTAAACCAAAAAACTGCTTCTAAAAATCACAAAATCAATGACGACTCATTTCACCTTAATGACTCAATCACCACCTGTTTATCGATAGCAACCGGCCGCATTGCGATTACATGCGATTTTTTCGCTTCACCTGTTGCCTGGCTGAATAGCCCAATCGAATCGGTAAGCGCAGCATGCCTGCAGCGCATATGCCTTATAAAATTGATCATATCCAGCTTTTTCTGCACGTACGCATACCCTTTCACCTGGCAAACTGCCTTTTCTCCTTCACATAGTATGTACTGGCTGGCAATGTCGTTTAGCGTCATACGACCGCGTTTTCTTCCACTAGTGCTAGCCGAGCTTGCGGCAGCAGTCGAAGCGCATTGCTCACAGACAGGGACAGCAGCTGTATCCATTTTGACAGCTTGACGTCTTCACTACAACTGGAATCGAATCGTTTCAGTTCGTAAAGCGTCGATGACACTGGACGAGTTTGTAAGCTGCTAGTCAGCGATCTCACGAGTGGGCGAGTTAGCGAATGCGCGAGTTATGATGACACACAAATCGGCAAGTAAGCTAGTATGCGAGGGGTTTTGATAAATCTAAAACGTATTAGGCAGCGATGCCGTACATACAAACAATAAACGATCAAGTTTAACGTACACAATGTACAATTTACATAAGAGTTATCTCATGTTATTTAATTCTAACTTCTTCATAGTTGTTCAATTGGTAAATATGAAGTATTACGAGGAATTACTTCAATTAATTCACATTGCATTTACAATTTCAAAATTAGTAAAAATGTTTGGCATTTCTGGTGCTATAAAATTAATAATTTAAAAACCCCCTCGCTGCATCGCTAGTTACTCACAACTATGATGCCACACAGCTAGTGTGCTAGCCAAAAAGCGCACACGCCATCGAGTAGCGAGTAAAGTTGAGCAGCATTCAACTTTACTCGCTACTAGCAAACAATCTGCTAGTCAGCTAGTGTGTATGATGACACAGGGCGAGTTCACGATCTACTCGCCAACTCGCTTACTAGCAACCTAAAAACTCGCCCAGTGTCATCGATGCTTAAGGATGGTATTTTGACGACGACGATTAAAGGAACGGATTTCGAGCAGTTGAATCGGTAGTTCGATCACTCTACTGTTCAAACCGAAAGTAGGAACCAAAAGAAGAGAGTAGAAAACCTAACTGCGCACTTCTACTGAACACGAAGTGTGTTTTTCGTTTTACTGTTACTGTCTTTTTCGCGGTCAAACGTAAACTTTATTTTGATCAAAGCAGAGGAGCGTGTGGTGCGAAAAATGTAGAACACCGAGAAGATGCAACAATGCAGTCGATAATCGTCTATCTTCTCGGTGGTAGAAGCAAAGGGCAGTCATATTACAAACAATAATCGTCACCGGGGGAGCGTATGTGTGCGAAAGATGGAATGCTTGAACTGGTAGGAACAAAACTAGATCTGAGACTAATTAATACACAGGTGTGGTATAGTTTAAATGTGTAAAGCACTCGAGTATTAATCGAGAAATTGTGGGTTGGAGTCCCACTGCCACAAATTAACCCAATATTTTTGACCGCAGATCGAAGTTTTCCCAGTATTCGGTCTAACATTTTTCGCACCAAACGCTCCTCTGCTTTAATTTGCTTTAATCGAAGTGTGTTTGTTTTTACTTTGCGAGTCCGAAGACGAGTCTAGCGCTGGTAATGTGTATTGCATGGAGTGGAAGGAATAGCCAGAATACTCGCCTTCGTTTTTGACATAGGACTACGTCTTTCAGGAAGGTAGCTGCCCTATACCAGCATAGGCAATTCCAAAAAATCTTTCTCGAAAAGTGGTCAGGTTTTGAACGTTAATAGCTTGGTGGTTTCCCGATCGATTTTCAATATTCTTACACCAGTCGATTGGAATATCTTCTAAGAATTGGCCCAAATATAGAAAAGTATGGATTCTTGGTGTTGAACTACTGAAAAATTGAAAATAATGAACCTATGTTTTACCAGAATTCTCGCTTCATGATTGGTTGTTGGGAATGACGTCATCAAAGTGGAAATGCCTTTTCACACTTCGGCTTATAATTCAGTCAATTTTCAATAGATTTCCCAGATATTTACAGCAATTGATCGGAAAATCGATTTGGAAAATATTGGAAATACAGAAAACTATTGACTATTGAAAAATTGAAAATAACTCTAACTCGGTCATACTAGAAATTGTCGCTTTGTGAAATTGTCGTAATTGGTTGGAATAATTTCCAATTATTATCGAACAAGTTTTGGTACAATTCAGGATGCACCGAGAAAGTTGATGGAAAGTTCCATTTAATTCTACTATAACAAAGTCACAAGAGAATTAAATGGAATCTTACCCCGTCTCGTTGATTACTAATTGGCTTGAAAATGCCTTATTGAGATGTACCACCAACGGCAACACGAGCGGTGAGTCGGTGACGCAGTCGTGCACTGAGGAAAGGAAAGTATGCTGAGCGTGTGTTGCAGCTGGAGCACTCGTTTCGCTGCGGTGATGGAATATCTGGCTGCTGAAGTTCTGAAATTGGCAGGAAATATGCTGCTCGCGACAACAAAACGACTAGAATTATGCCATGTCACTTGCAGTTGGCCACCTGGCCTGGACTGGTATTTCATCGTGACTCATGACCATACACGAACGGCTTCGTCGATCGCATAGCTGCTGAGGCTTTCCGGCTGATCCGTTGCAACAAGCCGTGCCTGGTTAGCGGTTATCGGTACTTCAATTTACCGAAAAGAGAGTAACGTTAGGTGCGTTAGTGCAAGTTTATTGCAAGCTAGAGTTATGATCATCAAACAATCAGTCCTTTTAAGTGCCACAAAACGATTGAAGAGTTTATTATATTTTCTTGCCCAGTTAATACCATAATAACACAGGCAACGAGGGAAAAGTTGAATTTTTCGCCATTGCGGACGACCAACAAATGACGGAAATAAGTTTTCTGGTCACGGGCGACATTTTCTGCCACTTCCAAAACTTCTGCAGGTTGTAAATGCTTTATTAACAGTGTTCTTTTGTAAGCCGCAGAAAAGTTGCGCAAAATTATCAACTTTTTGAAAACTCGCGCGTGCAGTCTACCGATTACCAGAGGAAAAGCACTATTCAACGTAGAAACAGATCATAAAAATTTATTTACTGTTTGGTTTAGTGTGTCTTGGTTTCGTTTTAATTAAATAGATTCATTCAATTCATGGATAAAACTCCAAAATCGGTTGAGGATTGAATGTATACAATGTTACTACTTTGATAAACGTTACGTATGTAGCTTGTATACATGAAGAATCGTATTATACATGGATACATCCATCGCTACAAAGAGACTTACGTAGTCCTACGTCACCTATGCGGTCTTGTCTTGTGCACGGCCCCTCTGATTTTTTCTTTCGAATTTGTTAAGGCCTGGTAAGGAGATTCAACGACGCATTCAAACTGGCAGTCAGGTTCAAGTCTACTTTTCCCTCCGCATAACGGTTCGATGAAGGGGAATACACCGCCGGACTAAGTTGTACATCATCAACGTTAAGCAAACCGGTAATAGATAGATTTACGGAATTGAGATTGTAACTTTGCCTACAGACAACAGGCCGTATGAATAAAAGAGTTAGAGCAAACTCTCTCATAAGATTTACACGGGAAAAGCAAAGCAAACTGTTTTATTCATACGTATTTGAACGCACGCTATTTTTGGCGGAGTTTAAACGAAAAGCGGAGAGTAACGCGAACATATGAACCATCGAACACTTGTGAAAGCCGAAAGGTTACGGAGCGGTGGGTCGGCCGCGTCGAAAGGATGCCGGACGACTGTGAGTGAGATCTGTTCTCATCAAGATCTCAACCAGCCCCAGAAATAGAGGGTTCTAACGTGCCGTGGATGTCTCGACCAGGGGTGCCATTGCGATTCTCGTTTCGAGTGATTTTGGTTCGTTTCGACCACGTTAAACGAATGGGCGAAACGAACCAAAATCACTCGAAACGAGAATCGCAATGTCACCCCTGGTCTCGAAGCAGATTTACGTGCATCAAGACGTTCAACGAATTGGTGACGAAGACGAGTAGTCCTGGACCACGTACAGTGGAGACGAGTTCTTGCTATTGGACGAAAAGAGACCTTACCGTCGTAAGAACAGATCGTAATACTTACCGTATATCATTTGTTGCATTCTAAAGTTTCGCTTATAATTCGGCGAATCAGCCAAAGGTTGATTTTGAAAGAGCCTTCTTTTGCAGTTCTACCGGCGCGAATCAGAGTTTACAGAGCCAATAAAAGTCAACGAGTAAAGCAATCGAAGATATTATCAGCGGAGCTACCTTTTTTATTATTAGGTACATATTTTATTAGTCTGTAGATAGATTAGTAATATTACTGATGGTTTAGACATGCTTCGCGATTCATTTTGCTAGTTACGGCTGGTGTACGTAAGCGGCAGTAAAATGCCTTAACCTTCTGCCAACTGTCTCAAGATTCTTCCCTCGCTATATAAGTTGCAGTAACAGATTGAATATCGATTATAATAGTTAGTATAGGTTAGCACTGCACAGTACCGTTTGTCAAGTAATTTGATTTTGATGTTCAGAGTAGTTACTATCTTGTTTTGATTAGTAGATTAATGCTTGTAGTAATAATTAGCAGAAAGCAAGCTAAATATTGTTTACTCTATTTACAACTGTTAATGTTTTAGGGTAAAAGTTGTTACAATTCCTCCGCTACGAATATTATCGGTAAAATGGTTCAAAAGTACGGTGTTAGAGATAAAATCATTTCAAAATAGAATAAACTATTTCTGAAATTTTTACTTACGCAAGCCAGTCTATACCTGCAAATAAAAAAACTTGTATACTTTTACTATTTATCCCTGATTCAATTCATTGGAGATCTGAACTCATTCAATCAGGTTTTGCTTGTTTATGGAACAAGGGGGGGCGGGTGCTGCACAAGACGTGGTGTCTAAAAAATGGGCTTTCAGTTCAATTACCTAATTTGGATGGAGGAAAATGTTGCTGTGCTGTGTGCTAGTTGTAATTGGTTCCATGAATGATGCCTTCATGGAAGCTTTCAATTCCGGTATGATTGTAAAAACTACTTGCGGCAAAAATATACCTTCTTCATCACACGTACAGAGAATAGCAAACATCGAAAGCGTTTTGGCCTAGCACTTCAACAGTCGAAGCCGGTGGAAATTTCCCACTGAAATACTGCTGCTGTTGATACTGCAATTGTTTTCAAAAATAAACTTGAAACAATTTATGATTTGTTATTGTATTTGCTTGCATTGATTATCTACAATAATGCCGGATTTAGTCATACAAACTCCGTGTTTTACTGCTTCCTAGTCACATACGTCTGAATGATATTACTTAGCAAAATAGTAAAATTTGTAATGTTACTGTTCTTTGCCTAAAAATAGTACAATACCGTATGTCTTTCACTAGATAATAGGTAGTAGGGGTAGAATTGTGTTTCTTTAAGCATATAATATTAGTGCACCAGCCTAGCCTAACTTGTTGGCCATCACTTTCTGATTATTGATCGCAAGCAGATTCTCCTGAACGATAGTGCAGGAAACGGGTTCCGGCAGTTTGATCGCTCCGGAGCTACTGCTTGTGGATATCGCAGAGGGCATACTGTTACTTGTAGAGCTGGCAGTGGTTGTATTTGAGTACAATTCAGCTGGGTCTTCAATGATCTTGAGCGGTTCGTTTAGCAATTCATCGGGCACCGGAAGTTGACCGCCAAGGGAGGAAAAAGCATTGGATGATTTCAACTTGTGAGTAGCCAACGCCGCAGCCGGAGGTTTCACCGCAATTAGCGGTTTTTTCGGTTTACCATCGTTGGACCATGGCGTCTGGTTGACGACACATTCATTGTCGTAGATTCCACTCTGCTGATTGGAGTACAGTTGGGTCTGCCCGGTTTCGAAAGAATGCGTCAGAGAGGTTGGCGGAGAACTGTGGGAGTGGAAGATTTGCTTTGGCTGTAGGTTCTGGTAGCATTCGGCGGTAGACTGAGTGTCGAATACGTGTTGCTGCTGCTGCTGTTGTTGCTGGTAGGATATCGGTGGACCACCACCGCTGGACGGAGGATTGCTAACGCAGTTGCTACTTGCCGATGAGACCGATGTGGCTGCTATCGATGTGGATTGTTGCTTCTGGATGGGACTGGTCGGAAGGCTTGGCTGTTTAGTTAGAACCAAGTTAGGGAAGCGCACGCGTATCGAGTCGACGACGTCTAGCAGATTTTTGGCATCCATTGCGAGCACATGTGCTGCTGATAACATGCTCCTATAAAGAGAGAGAGAAAGTAGGGAAATGCAAGATCAACATTTTTGGTTGTCATGTCGATTGCTGGAATGTAGGTTTTAAGTAGTTATAAAGCAGTTTGTGAGAAATTTTCTTATAGTTATTGTCGAGTTTTTCAGCTTGATTTACAAAAAAAGTGAGATACAAGATTATCGGGACATTCCCTTTTTTACTGTTCATAGTTTCAAGTTACTGATGCGACTGATCAGAGCTACATTGGATCGAGTAATGTGTTTCGTACGTATCTCTGGGACACTCTCGAGTCCCTTCGAGACGCGGCGAGGGTTGAGACAAGGTGACGGTTTATTCTGCATGCTGTTCAATATCGCTCTTGTAGGGGTGATCCGATGAGCGGGCATCGAAACTAGAGGCACGATTTTTACCAAGGGTGGCCAACTTTTAGGCTTTGCAGATGACTTCGATATCATAGCCAGAAACTTTGCGACGGCGGAGGCAATCTACGCCAGATTGAAAGCGGAGTCTAGGAGAACTGGGCTAAAAATAAATGCGTCGAAGACCAAATACATGAAAGGAAGAGGCTCAAAGGAAACAAACGCGCGTCTCCCACGGACGGTAACCGTTGACGGCGACGAACTAGAAGTGGTAGAGGAGCTCGTGTATTTGGGATCACTGGTGACCGCGGACAACAACACTAGTAAGGAGATCCAGCGGCGCATCTAAGCAGGAAATCGGGCTTACTTTGCCCTTCGTAAAACGCTACGATCAGGAAGCGTACGCCGCCGCACGAAGCTAACAATGTACAACCCAGGTAACTAATAAGCATTTCCAATGCAATTTAAATGCAAGCCAATAAGCATTTAAGTTGCCTTAAATGCTACTTAAATGCTATTTTGGCACAATATGCGGCTACTTTACTGCTAGCCCTCTTATAGTGCTGACAATGCTTATTTGCAGCTAGTTACTGACAAGAAGAATTTAAATAGAATTGTGGATGCCAATATACAACAGTTATGCAGTCAAAAAGCTGAGCAGCAACCTACAGTATAAAACGCCAGGGATGCTAAAAACGATTGATTTACTGCTTATATTAATGCTTATTGGCTACCTGGGAAAACTCTTATTAGACCGTAGTTTTTTATGGACTTGAAGCCGTGACGTTGCTCACGAGCTACACGCACTGCTTGGGGAGACTCCCATCGTACATCTAGCGAAAGTTAGCAGGCTACGGTGGGCCGGATACGTCGTAAGGATGCCGGACGACAGTACGACGAAAGTAGTCCTCTTCAACAACCCTACCGGCACCAGGAACAGGGGGTCCCAACGTGCAGGATGGCTCGACCAGGTTGAAAGCGATTTGCGACTTCTGAGACGACTAGGAAATTGGCGACGAGTGGCCCAAGACCGAGTTGAATGGAGACGAGTGGTTGAAACAGCACGAGCCACCCCGGCTCTATGCTGCTGAAGAAGAAGAAGAAGTTTCACGTTATTTGGTTCTGGTTCAATAATGAGCTATACACTTCAAATTGCTGGCGTGATCTCTGATTACTGTCATTTGATTAGTACTACACTTCTACTGAATGCAATCTGCGCTATGTAATCTTTTATTGTCAAGTCTAGTCTTCATACATTCATTAACGGATCGCACGCACCATGCGCTCCCAGATGCCACTCATGTGTGGCATGGCTGGAGGGCTGAATGTAACACGTGGTAACACTATCATTGAATTCGTTACTGCGTCTGTATACTCAAATGGATCTGACGTAACTCGTTGGTTGTATTCTTGATGCATATCGAGTTATCCGAAAACATTTCATATGTTATTTTTTGCTAAACCTCCGGAAAGCCGTCAAATATGACTGCGTTATAAGGCTATGTACTACACGTGTAGCTAAGAGGAGGGCTATGCACGTTGAAAGTGCTTATTTTAAAGAATTGTTTCTTCATTCTCAATCGGCACATTCGAGGACTGATTTGCCACCACCCGATCACCCATTTCCGCATCTTGCCCATCCAAATCACTCGCCTATCACCATCACTATGAAAGTTGTTGCCAGCTCCTGCGTATAGCCGCTGATATGTCCATCCATGGGAGTACATACCGTTGAACTTCCAGCATATCTACTAGGTCTTGCGCATATCAATAACCCCAGCTATGGAAACTCTTATCCACACTTATGCCCTACTGATATTCTGGCCTCCTTTGGCGTCCCCGAAAGCTTGCACTTTTGGCGGGGTTAGTCGGGCCAACCGCACGCTACGGCGCTGCGCACTTGTTGCATAGATAGCAATGGGATTATAATGGCGACTACATATTACTAATATGATATTAGTAGCAAAGATAGCGGCTTACAGTTGAATTCATTCCTAAAACTGAACGAAGGATCGATTGATGGCAAAAGCAATGTCTTTGCCAAAAGTGGTAAAGTGGCGAAATCGTTACCGGCCAAAAAGAAGTCTAATGCATTGCAGCGTGAGCCACCTTGAAGCGAGAGTAGCACTTCAACCAACTAAGAGTAAGCAAAAAATATGATAAGCGATCTGTATTGTCCCAAAGAAGATACCAAGTTCTTTTGTTCCGAGCAAACTCCTAGAAGTCTCCCAAGTAAAGGAGATCGCGTAGATAATACCTATTGACTAAAGCTGACACGTAAACTATTGTGAACTGCGCAAAGTCAAAGCGGATCTTTCACTAAAAAGCTAGGGTCTAACGTGATTAAAGCTCATAAAACCCAGGTGAGTGAGATGCTCTTTGAGCTCTGGAAGGACTCAACGGTCCGGAGCTTTAAGGGGCTTGTAGATAAATCCTTAGGCGAAGCGAGACAGGTCAAATCCTTGTTGTCGCGCGTTCTAGTGCAGGAATCTCGAACTCCAAGGCGTGTTGAGGGACCTGCGCAGTGTTGAGGTGGCGTCTTATGAAATCAGTCTGCGTAAAGCTAATGGGAATATGCAGATCGACATTGTAGCGCTGCATGAGATGTCCTGAAAGGGCTCAACGATACGAGATGGACAAATCATCTACCACAGCTACGGTACCACACACGAACTATGCACAGCTTTCATAGCGATGGGCGCGATGCGGAAACGGGTGATTGTGTGGTGGCTAATCAATTTCCGAAAGTCCAGGTTAAGAATCAAGGGCCGGTACTTCAACATAAGTATCATCAACGTGTATAGCCCCACCTCAGAAGTGCCGTTGACAACAAGGAGGAATTCTACGCGCTTTTTAAGCGTTAATACGACCGTTGCCCCAAAACATGATAACAAGATCGTCATCAGGGATTTCAGTGCCCAGGTCAGCAAGGAGGAGGAATACAAACCGGTGATTTCATGGTTCAGGGTACACCCGCACCATAGCGTAGGATGATCGGCCTCCATGCCGAACATCCAAAGTAACGTGGGTGACAGCGGTTTAGAGGTCGGGGAGGAAGCGACGGTTACGAACGAGGAACTCATTAGGATCGCAAAATCCCTAAAGGTGAGCAAGGCACCGGGACCAGACGGAACCGCGAATTTGGCCATTAAAGCGGCTATTTTGGAGGCTCCCGAATTGTTCGGGGTAGTAATGAGTAGATGCCTGGAAAATGGCCATCCCGAATATGGCCATTAAAGCGGCTCCCGAATTATTCGGAGCAATAATGAATAGATGCCTGGAAGATGGCCACTTCCCGGACAGATGGAAGCGACAGAACCAGTCCTATTGCCGAAGCTTGGTAAACCTCCGGGTGTCCCCTCGTCATACAGGCCGATTTGTCTGCTCGATACTGCCGGCAAGGGGCTGGAGAGGATTATCCTTAACAGGCTCGTACAGTACACTGAGGGTACAAACGGTCTGTCAAGGAACCAATTTGGCTTCCGAAAAGGTCAATCTACAGTTGATGCCATCTTGTATGTCACCAAGACAACCGAGGTGGAAATCCAGCGCAAGAGGACGGATATCCGCTATTGCGCAATTGTCACGCTCGTCGTGGGAAATGCGTTTAATAGCGCTAGTTGGGACTCCACAGCCAACTCGCTTCGGAACGTTCAAGTGCCGGTGTCGCTGTACAGGATTCTGGAAAATTACTTCCAGAATCGCGTGCTATGCTACAACACGGAGGAGGGTCAGAAGTGCGTTCCAATTACCGCAGGGGTTCCGGAAGGTTCCATACTGGGCTCGGTGTTGTGGAACGTCATGTATGACGAGGTGTTGAAGCTAAATTTCCCGGTAGGGGTTGTGATTGTCGGCTTTGCGGACATCAACTAGGAAATCTACGATGAATTTATCAGAGGTTGAGTTGACGGCTGCCCACTCTATAAGCATTGTTGAAGATTGGATGCGCTCCAGGAAACTGGAGCTTGCGCATCATAAACCGGAAGTTATCGTGGTGAACAACCGCAAGTCGGTGTAGCAAGCACAGTCGGGGACAGCACTATTTCGTCAGCGCGGTCCTTAAAACTCTTGGGAGTCATGGTCGACGACAAGCTCGAGGTCGGGAGCCACGTCGACTATGCCTGCAAGAATGCTTCCACAGCTATTTCGGCATTGTCTCATATGATGTCTAATAGCTCTGCAGTATATGGCAGCAAGCGAAGGCTATTAGCCAATGTGGTTCACTTAGGTATGGCGGACCGGTGTGGTCATCAGCGTTAGGAACCAAAAGCTACCTAGGTAAGCTGGACAGTACCTATCGCCTCATGTCGCTTAAGAGTGGCAAGCGCGTATCGCACAGTTTCACATGACGCAATCTGCGTCTTAGCGCCTATTGGCATCATCTTCAGCGAGGACGTAGAGTGCTTCAACCAAAGTGGAACTAGAGGCATACGGAGTACCACAAGATCGGCCTTGATGGTCACATGGCAGCGGGCATAGTCTGATTCCACAAAAGAACGATGGACACATCGACTTATAGACTAAACCTCGTGTTTTTAGTCTTGACCTTGAAATGCGGTCAAACATATATTAATATTTTTTTTTTCAAACGGTGGTTCTAGAATTGATGAAGTGACGGTAGGGGAAAGTAATGAAAAATTTTTGAAACTGGAGGGGAAAGAATGGAAGGGTGAGGGGGGGGATTATTGGTAGCTACGCTTAACAAGTTGTCGTTGTGACCCTTACCTTTTGTCCAATTCTGGAAGGTGCATGGGTCGAACCAAGCTATAACCTGAGATTGTGGGTTCGAATCCGGCTATAATAAGGTAGGAGTCACAACTCACAACGACAACTTGTTAAGCGTAGCTACCAATAACCCCCCCCCATCTTTCCCCTCCATTTTCAAAAACTTTTCATTACTTTGCCCTACCGTCACTTCATCAATTGTAGAACCATCGTTTCAAAAAGAAAACATCGGCTTATCCCGGAAGTATCCGGGTGGATCGATAGGCGCCATGGTGAAGTCAACTTCCACCTGACACAGATTCTGTCAGGGCATGGTTGTTTTAGACAGTATCTGCACAACTTCGGGCATGCGGGCATGAGTCCCCCGCGTGTCCCTAATGCATTGAAACTGCAGAACATGTTTTCTTCACATGCCCTCGCTTCGTGGGCGCGAGTAGTAACATGATGGCAGCGAGCGGATAGGACACTACTCCGGATAATTTAGTCCAAAAAATGTGTTCTAGCTCGGACGTTTTGGGGGCGGTCAATGCGGTTGTTACTCAGATTGTACTCGAGCCACAAAACTGCTGGAGAGCCGATCAACGGCGTGTAAATAGCTTAACTACCATAGTACAGTACTAATCTAGGAGGGTGCGTTAAGCACACTAACCTCTCCCTGAAGTAATACCGATAAAGTGGTGCCAGGGAAGATTGAGTCTGGAGACTCGAGTAGGGTTTTCATGGGTCGGGATAACCAACTCCACGCTACCTGAGTTGTCTTCTCAGGTTCTGATAGCAAATTTTCATACTCGTACAAAAAAGTGAGGGTCTCTTATGCCTGCTGTTCAACACAGCGCTGCGCTGCAAGGTGTTATAAAACCAAGCGGATATCAATAAGGGAGGCACAATCTAAACAAATCTAGTCAATTCGTCATCGGCAAAGATATGGATCCTATAGGCAGAACATCTATGGTGGTGGCTGAGCAGTACACCAGACATAGCGAGAAGCAGAAAGTATTAGGTCAAAAGTAAATACGCTTAAAACAAAGTATACATGCTGACTGACGGAACCGAGGCCGACCGACCGCAGAGTTTAAAGTAGTTAACGAATTTGTCTATCGTGACTCGGTTATTCTCTACGGGCATGAAACGTGGCCAATGCTCGAGGTCTCGAGGAGGCGAATACTCGAAGTGCTCCTTTCGAATAAGGAGTGCTAAGAATGAATGTTAGAATAAATAAATAAATAAGAACGGTTTTCGGTGGCGTACAGGAGAACGGAGTGTGGAGGCGGAGTATGAACCATGAACTTGCACAGCTTAATGGCAAATCCAGTATTCAAAAGGTGACTAAAGCTGGACGGATACGATAGGCAGGTCATGTTGTTAGTACGGCGGATAACTACCCTACAAAAATGGTGTTTGCTTCAAATACGGTAAGAATAAGACGACCAAGTGGAGCCGGATTTGGCAGAGAGTACACGGTGTTGGAGTCTGGCAGTCCACAACCGAGTGAGATAGAGAAATTTTGTACATCTGGTTTTGTTTTAGAACGGCAACCCAATTAAGCAAGCAACTCAGTGCAGACAGCAGTCGCTCGAACCTGCTCAAACCTAACGATAGGAACTATGCCTAGGAATGTGCAGTCAATGAACAGGCATCGCTCGGTATATTAACACTTTTACTCCAGTCACAAATCAGAAGCTCATTATGGTTCTCAGGCGTCTAAAGACGAAAAAAGCGCCCGGTCCTGACATAACGGGGGACTGTAGTAAGCGATCCGAACATATCTTGATATGTTTCGAAAGACACTTAAAAACTGTCTAGAGACATGCGAGATTCCACATGAAAAGTTCCAAGATTGGTACTACTACCAAAACCGGCGAAACCACCAGGAGAGTCCTCATCGTACAGGTCTATCTGCCTACTCGGAACGTTAGAGAAAGTACAAGAGAGGGTAATCCTAAACAGGCTGACACCTGACACCCGTTATGCAAAGCAATACCGGACTGGTAAAGACGCAGTATGGATTCCGTACATCATAGAGAGGGTCGCAAAACCAAAGAGATAAAAGGTCACGATTAATGTTAAAAACACTGTTAACAACACTAGTTTGGGAGCGATGCGTAAGATGAAGATACCGGGCTATCTAAGCAGGGCGGTTAAAAGTTACTTCGAAAACCGGACGCTAGTGTACGACATGGCTGATGGCGCGAAGGATTACGTGGGTGTTCCACAGGGCTGCAGCGCAGGCGCCATTTATAAGCAGGTGTGGCTTTGGAACGCCATTTATAAGCAGGTGTGGAGACTCAAGTTGACCACTAGAGTCGAGATCACCGGCTACGATATCGTCCTAACAGTGGAAGGTGAGTTTCCGGAGAAGGTGAAGATACTGGCATCAGATCTAATAAACATCCATACATGGATGGATGGCTGGTGTCTATTTTAAGCCAACAGTTACGCGAAGCTTCTATGGTCACGTTTTCCAGCCACTTACCAACAACGTTAGGTGAAAAATTATATCTTAAAAGATATCATTAAATACTATGAATGCTATGTGCCATAAGATTGACCTAAATAATTTTCAAACTGAACATTTCATTACTGTCTTTTTACCCTAACTCTTCCTTTTATCTAAAGAAGTTTTTAATAGATGATGTTCACTACAAGTTGAAACAAAATAAAATATGTTGACCTTCTACTTACTTTCTATATTCAGCATCGAGCGTGGTTTCGCTATATTGTTGCGCCAATCGCATAGCCGCCACCAACTCGAACATATCTTTGGATAATACTTTGTGTGCCATTTCTACTTCCCTGAAATTATAGAAAAACATGTTGTTAGAAGTCATTATCCTGTTTGCGATTATATTGTGCACAACATACTTATGACACTGCGCTGGGAATGAAATGGAAATTTGATCGACAGAACCAAGCAGCGTGCGCAGTTCGATCCCTACGTTGCGCACCAGATCCAGGTAGTCCGCTGCCTGGGATTTATCGACGCCCTGGCTGAGTGCCATTATCGACTTCACCACACTGGTCGTGGCGCTGTACACGATATCACCGGTCCGATCCAGCGGCATCGTTCGCGTCGGCTCCATCTTTTTGACTACAAACTTTTCATCGCCCGACAGTGGCGTCGTGCAGCGTTCCATCGAGGAACTCTTGGACTTGACCATACCGGAGGTGGAACCCGGTGTGTGTGGTCTGTGGAGGGAAATAGAATAAGTTAAATGGTTGTGAAATGGAAAGTAAGATATTGAACTGTACCTAGAGTCCGAAGTATTTGGTGTGGTCGGATAGTGATCACCGAGACTTTGCGGTCCGGACATGGTATTTTGCGGAGAAAAATGTGGGCTTTGCTGGGAATGGTAACTGCCGGACAATGAGCCACTGCCATTGTTGAGCTCTTGTTGCTGCTGTTGCGGCTGATCGAACGATGCGCTGCCAGCAGCGGATGTGATCAGACTGAGCCGTTTTTTGAGATTATTCTCCTCCTGCTGGAGCCACTTGGAATCAACTTCACTCTCTTGCTGTTGCTTGCGGAGTTTGGCTTCCAGAATCTGCTGTGTTTCTTGCACCTGCGAAGAGATGATAATTGCATGAGCGCGATTTTTAGGATTGCTGATAATCTAAAAAAATAAAGCAAAAATTCTTTTCATGGATTTTGTGGTAATGTGGTGGCAATGCAGCTAAAGGCGCTTGAATTGAAGTGCTTTTCTACAAGTTTTCCACGTTCGCACCTACAACATTTAAAATAAATCTAAAACTGATTCGAAAAATTAAATAGTTGCCGACACTTATAGAGACCATTTACAAGTATTTATTTCGGTCTCTTTCGGCTTTTGATTTTACTACGAAAAGTGAACACAAAAGTTGAAACAAAACATGACTAAAGAAAAGAACTTTTGCTAATTACAAACAGTTACGTTATGCATACTAGGCAAACAAAATCATACTGATAAACACTTAGTTTTTTTTGTCTTAACAATAACAGTCATGCAAATTTATTTTAAGATAATCTGCAAAAAATGATTACTCGGAACCAAAAACAATAACTTATACCAAGCCGATAACAAGTTCTACTGGATGCATAATTGAGAATGAAGATCAAAGGAAGACACTATCAAACAGAGCGAAAACCATCTGAAAGAAACGAAACGGTACTACAAATAGAAACTCAAATGACAACTGAATCAATAGACAGCAAGCAAACAGCTGGGAAACCTTCTGCGAGATCGATCCGGAATTCGACGCGGTGGCCTGTTGTGGTTGTTGCTGTAGAGAAGCAGCCACGCCGGTCGCTTGTTGTGGAGCCGCGGCCATCATCGGTATTTGCTGCGCTATTCCGACCGATTTCAACTGTACGGTGGATGGTGGTGGTGCTTGGTGAGGAAATTGAACTTGTTGGGAAGAAGCGATGCCCATAACGCCTTGCGGAATTGCCGCATGATTGGAAGCGGCTGGAACGTATTGGGCCGTCTGCTGTTGTTGGTAAACTTGTTGCTGCTGTTGCTGCTGCTGCCAAAGCGAACGTTGAGGAGTACCTTGCGGTTGTTGCATGCTGAATTTAGAGCTTTGTGCTGAGCTGTATGGCGGTGGGAGAGAAAAGTTCGTAGCAGGTTGGCTGACTCCTGGCGACATCAGGGTGCTGGGTGGAAGAATTCCCTTTTCGACACTTTTCTTCAGTGCTATTGAAGCACAAGATTTAACATTTACTCCACCAAAATCGTAAATCTCCTCCTGGAATGGTTCCTGCTCGCGTGGAGCTGCCGCTACTGGGTTGCGATATGCTTGATAGGATAAATTTCTTTCCAAACTTCCTCCACGATTACCAGCGCTCATAATGAGATGTTGATTACGTTCCAAACTACCTCCTTTGTAGTTAGCTTTATTGACAAGCATATCATTTACGATGGCAGCCGATTGGTTTCTTTCCAAACTTCCTCCTTTTACATTGTTTAAAAATATAGCTTGGTTTTGGTTTCGCTCCAGACTTCCCATTCTGTTGATATATGCTTGACCGACCTGCCCTCCACGTTCCAAGCTAGCTGATCTCACTCCGTGATTCGTCGGGTACGATTCCAATTGGCTTCCTCCACTGTACTGTCTGGTTAGTGAGTTTGATCTCATGGCCTTTGCCGATCCGTACTCCAAACCCATTTGGCGTGTTCGTTCCAGAGAGTTAATTCTTGCGGCATACGTGGAAACTGCACCTCGCTCCAAACTACGTGAGTTACCAGCCGATTGTTGCTGCTGTTGTTGTTGATCATCTTGAGGTGATTTGATATGGCCCGGTTGCCCGAACTGGCTGGCGTACTGAATGTAAGCAGGATGCTGCTGTTGTTGTTGTTGTTGTTGTTGTTGCTGCTGCTGCTGTAATTGCTGTTGCTGTTGGAACATTTGCTGCTGATATGAAACCTGTGAGTGGGTTAGCTTGGGTTAGAGCAGTTTCACCAACGGTACAAAGGACGCAATCGTTGTTTAATCATTTTACTGACGAAGTTGATTGAATGGAACAATGCATTTTACGGTCCCTAGTACAGTTTAATTATAAATTTGATTGACCTCCTGCACCGAGACGGTTTTTGAGGCAGAACAAACTTATTTCCAGGAGTACGATGGGGCGTTATCAAATTCGCGAGAAGATATAAATACCAAGGTAATGCACATATTACTAATAACTATTGTTTAAAGAAATACTTATTAGTTATTTTTTATCAAAAATGTAGCTTAAGTTAACGGACCACAGTATCATTATTGTGTTGAATTAAAACGCAAAATTCGCATATCAATTGAATTAGTGACCATGCGCCTCCATTATTCAACAAGGTAATGTAAACGCACTATCATTCAAGGTACATTTTCTTTTAAATTCCGTCGCCACTCGCCACAAACACAATGAAAATAAAAAGTAATTATACGGTTAGTTACCCAATAGAAGAAACCCCGTAAAATTATGAACCCCACAAATGCATGCCCCTCAATTCCACCGGTAAAAAGTTAAACGCAACAACGATTGCATCCTATACCGTGGAAAACTGCACACTAACCTGCTGGAAGTACTGTTCCTGTTGCTGCTGCTGAGAATGATACTGTTGGTACATCACCAAGCTACTCGGCATTGGCTGCTGCTGCGGGATCGCAGCTGCCACAAAGTACTGTTGCTGTTGAGTACCATTGGGATGCATAAAATTATTGTTCATCTGGGGCGTGGCAGAGTTAAGGGCGCCGGAATTGCTAGCTGGCTGGTTTTTCTGGATTGCTTTGTAAGTAGGTTCAATGGAATGAGTTTGCTGGGTAAGGGCGTTGATAATTTCACACGGAATGGGATAAGAGGAATTGGGAACCGACTGATTAGTGGAAATAGGGTTATTATTGGTAAATACCGGATCATGGGGGCTTTTATAGGACTCTAGGGACTCGGTGGCGATGCTAGAACCAGCGGAACCCTCCCCAACACTATCGATACCGGTTGAAGGTACCAGAGTAGCAGTGGAAGGTGAAGCAACAAGAGTATTATGATTTTCGACTTCCAAAGAAGAGGGAGCACTAGAGTTGGGATCATTGGACGCGATCGCCACTGTTGGTTGATTGCTTGCTTCGTCGACAGTAGGATCGAGTTTGAGCAGTTCATTCGCGGGCAAGGAAACGGTTTTCAGTGGTAAATTTCCGGTAGCAGTTGATTCTTTAGCAATCGCGACTTTATCAGTATTATTTTGTGCATTGGGATCTATATCTACGGCTAGAGTGTTAAATACCGAAGCAGGTGTTGTGTAGCACGATGGATTTACCCCACGCTGCTCATTCTCGCGCATCAAAGCTGCCAGTACAGCTGGATCACGAGCGATGATGTAGGTTTGCGGAGCACCAAGAGCCTGCTGTGAACCATCTCCTGCTAATGAAAAAGAAGATAAAGATTTTTAATTTCGTACTGAAAATTATTTCAATTTGGAAACTTACCACCCATCATGGGTCCACGAGCTGGTTTCGGGGGTGCTACATCGTCGCCAGCTCCCCATGACATGGCAGCGACGCGGCGATTCTCGCGTCGCATTGTCTCACAGTCACTGTGACGTTCTTCCATGAGTATTTCACTGGGTAAAAAATAACGACAATCAGTACAAATCCTTATTAATTCGAAAAGCCGATGGCACTTACTAAAGGACCTCTTTGACATTCTTAAAATTCGGTCGCTTGTGCGGTTCATATGACCAGCACTGCGACATCAACGAGTAAAGCCGGGGTGGGCAATTCGGTGGTAACGGTAGCCGTTCACCATTTTCCAACTTTCCAATCACATCACAATTTTTGATTCCTTGGAATGGTTTCACTCCAAGCATCAAAATTTCCCATGTGCATACACCTTGAAAGAAAATTGGTCGTCAGGAAACACAACAACAAAGTAAAATGATATTTCTTTACCGAACATCCAAACATCGCTAGCAGTTGTGAACCGCCGGAAGTTGATCGATTCCGGTGCCATCCATTTAATCGGTAGCATTCCTTTGGTAGACGTGTAGTATGACTGATCTTCAACCCATCTTGAGAGTCCAAAATCGGCAAGCTGATGGAGAAAGAAAAAAAAAATCAAATCATAGTAGGTCATACCTAGTTGAGTTAGAACCTCAAAATAAAAATTATCTTTTTCGGCCCGGACAAAAATGCCTAAATTTTAAGTTGAAAAAAAAAAAGAAAGAAACGCCTAACATACCTTGATACAGGTTGGTGAACTGACGAGCACATTTCGGGCAGCAATATCCCGGTGGACAAACTTCTTGGACTCCAGATAACTAAGCGCGGTAGACAGTTGGTAGGAGTACAGTAGCAAAGTTCCTAGCTTCAACCTGAAACAAGTAGCAGACGCAGAAACACAAAATGGTTCGTTACTATCCGGAGAAGGATTGTTTTTTCTACGTGGAAAAACTGGTTCCTGGCGCAGAACCACCGATTCCGATCAGAACCCGCCGACCGGCACCTCCTAGAATTGAAGTTAGCACATGGGGTTTCGGCGATCTTTTCGAAAGTCAAACAGGAATTAAGGGTTCGACTTTTCTGCCCTGTCGCACGCGGGCACTAAAGTTACCCACGGCTGGTCGGAGGCGCCTTTTTGCGGTTCATCGAACGGGACCAGCGGGAATGTTGTATGCCCCAATGCCTGTATCCAGGCTTTTAGAGGAACAAGCTGCACTGGGACTAATTAAAACCAAACCGGAACCGAGTGCTGCTCCAAAGAAGGCCAAGAAAGGAAAGAAAGCGAAAAAATAACGGCACTTACTTGGAACCATTTTTCTTCAGATACGCCCGCAGCTCGCCCAGCCTGGCTAGCTCCATCACGATCCAGATTGGTGGGCCGCTGCAGATCCCGATCAGTTTGATGATGTGGGGGTGCTCGAATTTTTGCATTATATCTGCAAATGGAATTTCTCCGAGTTAATAAAATGTTGGCTTTATTCTCAAATATTAAAATTAAATAAAAATATTTGTTACATAATTAATCATTCCGTAGCGAACATTCGTGAGTGTCGGAGGTTTTTGGCCTCGCACGAATAACTACCGTTACGATTGATATAAAAGAGTAGGTACTGTATGTATTTTACGGGTTAATGCTATTGTGTGACTGTCTGACAAACGTGTTCCGTTGTCTTGTATTTTGGTGCGGCAGAATAGTTGTCAGTTGTGATTTTTCTTAACAATTAAATTTTAAGGTTGCGTGGTTGTTGATGTGACATGTGAGCAGTGTGAACGAGCACATCGACTAAATCTTTACTTACTTCCTAGTCTCATACCAATGATAATAAAACATAAATGCCCTGAAATTATTGGGGACTGACTGTAGCGCGTAGCGTGTAAAATGTTATTAGGGTAAGGTGGGGCAAGACGGTTCACGGGGCAAGATAGGTCAGTTGAATTAACATGAAAGTTTCAACTTAATCCAAGACAACGATTTTTTCCTATAGTACCTAAAGTAAAGTTCTTTCATAATCATCATAATTCGTAACTTATCTTTTACCCGTTTTCGATAGAAAAATTTGAATGTAAAATCGCTGCATTTCTTACGCGATACATGAAACGATACAAAGCGAAGCAGATCCAATATTTCGTCAGCATACTAAATAGCAATATGTTTTCTGTGTGCTCTTATCATTTGTAAAACCACATAGGATAACAATATTTGTTATCTTATATATAAAAATGGATTTCTGTCTGTCTGTCTGTCGTGATGTTCCTTATAGAATCAAAAACTACTGAACCAATCGGCGTGAAAATTTGCATGTAGAGGTTTTTGGGGCCAGGAAAGGTTTTAGTGATGGCTAGAGACCCCTCCCCACACTAAGAGGGGGGGCTCCCATACAAATGAAAGACAAATTTCTGCATAACTCGAGAACTAATCAAGCAAATAGAACAAAATTTGGCATGTTGGTGTTTTTGGTGACAAGAATTTATTCTATGATAAATTGGGACCCCTCCCTCTTTAGAAGGGGAATTATGACTCCTCTCCGCTGTAAGAGGGGGGGCTTCCATACAAATGAAATACAAATTTCCTCATAACTCGAGAACTAATCAAGCAAATGGAACCAAATTTGGCATGTGAAAGTTTTCAAGGGCAAGAATATTTTCCATGGTGAATTAGGACCCCTCCCCACTTTAAGAGGGGGGCTCCTGTACCAATGAAATGCAAATTTTCGCATAACTCGAGAACTAATCGAGCAAATGGAACCAAATTTGGCATTTGGAAACAAAAATTTTTTCTATGATGAATTGGGACCCCTCCCCACTTTAGGAGGGGGGGGGGTCCTATACAAATGAAATACAAATTTCCGCATAACTCGAGAACTAATCAAGCAAATGGAACCAAATTTGGCATGTAGGTGTTTTTAGAGGCAAGAATTTTTTCTATGATGAATTAGGACCCCTCCCCACTTTAGTAGGGGGGGGGGGCTTTCATACCAATGAAATACAAATTTCCTCATAATTCGAGAACTAATCAAGCAAATGGAACCATATTTGGCATATGGGTGTTTTTGGAGGCAACCATTTTTTCTATGATGAATTAGGACCCCTCTTACCTTTTTAGGAGGGGGGCTCACATACAAACGAAGTACAAATTTCCTCATAACTTTAGAACTAAACAAGCAAATGGAACCAAATTTAGCATGTGGGTGTTTTTGTAGGCAATAATTTTTTTTTGTGATTTAGGACCCCTCCCCATTTTAGAAGGGAGGGCTGCTATACAAATGAAAGACAAATTTCCTCATAACTCGAGAACTAATCAAGCAAATGGAACCAAATTTGACATGCAAGTGGTTTTGGAGGCAAGATTTTTTTCTATGGTGAATTGAGACCCCTCTCCTCTTTAGAAAGCGAGTTAGGACCCATCTCCCCTTTAAGAGGATGGCTTCCATACAAATGAAATGCAAATTTCCTCTTATCTCAAGAACTAATCAAGCAAATGGAACCAAATTTGGCATGTGGGAGTTTTAGATGGCAGAAATTTTTTGTATGGTGAATTACTACCCCTTCCCCTTTTAAGAGGGGAGCTCCCATACAAATGAATTTCAAATTTCCTTATAACTTGAGAACTAATCAAGCAAATGGAACCAAATTTGGCATGTGGGAGATTTTGGAGTCTTGAATTTATTTTACGATAGTTAGAGACCTCACCCCTGTGGTAGGGGGATATGGACTCTCATACAAATAAAACAGAAATTTTTGCGAAACTCAAAAACTAATCGAACTCGAGAAATTCGAGACTCTTCCATAAAAGAGTCATTCTAGTTCTTACGTTAGCACGACTACGTAATTTGAAGTTCTTCCATAAAACATTAGTCAATACAAGACCACAAAAACTATCTATAGTAACACTAGATCATTCAGGACGAGACGGTCGCGAGTGTTGCCGGTGACCCGCCGTCGGAAGCGCCGCCCACTGGGGGGCTTGCAAAACTCGAGATTGTGACAAAGATCATCCGAGATTCATGATTTATGTACAACACAGGTTAATTTGTGGCAATACGAAGTTTGTCGGGTCAGCTAGTCTTATATATAAAAATGGATTTCTGTCTGTCTGTCGGGATGTTCCTTATAGAATCAAAAACTACTGAACCAATCGGCGTGAAAATTTGCATGTAGAGGTTTTTGGGGCCAGGAAACGTTTTAGTGATGGTTAGAGACCCCTCCCCTCACTAAGAGGGGGGCTCCCATACAATTGAAAGACAAATTTCTGCATAACTCGAGAACTAATCAAGCAAATAGAACAAAATTTGGCATGTGGGTGTTTTTGGTGACAAGAATTTATTCTATGATAAATTGGGACTCCTTCCCTTTTTAGAAGGGGAATTATGACTCCTCTCCCCTTTAAGAGGGGGGGCTTCCATACAAATGAACTACGAATCCTCATAACTCATAACATAATTCCTCATAACTCGAGAACTAATCAAGCAAATGGAACCAAATTTGGCATGTGAAGGTTTTTGAGGGCAAGAATATTTTCTATGGTGAATTAGGCCCCTCCCCACTTCAAGAGGGAGGGCTCCTGTACCAATGAAATGCAGATTTCCGCATAACTCGAGAACTAATCAAGCAAATGGAACCAAATTTGGCATGTGGACCAAATACAAGGGGAATTATGACTCCTCTCCCCTTTAAGAGGGGGGGCTTCCATACAAATGAAATACAAATTTCCTCATAACTCGAGAACTAATCAAGCAAATGGAACCAAATTTGGCATGTGAAAGTTTTCAAGGGCAAGAATATTTTCCATGGTGAATTAGGACCCCTCCCCACTTTAAGAGGGGGGCTCCTGTACCAATGAAATGCAAATTTCCGCATAACTCGAGAACTAATCGAGCAAATGGAACCAAATTTGGCATTTGGAAACAAAATTTTTTTCTATGATGAATTGGGACCCCTCCCCACTTTAGGAGGGGGGGGGTCCTATACAAATGAAATACAAATTTCCGCATAACTCGAGAACTAATCAAGCAAATGGAACCAAATTTGGCATGTAGGTGTTTTTAGAGGCAAGAATTTTTTCTATGATGAATTAGGACCCCTCCCCACTTTAGTAGGGGGGGGGCTTTCATACCAATGAAATACAAATTTCCTCATAATTCGAGAACTAATCAAGCAAATGGAACCATATTTGGCATATGGGTGTTTTTGGGGGCAACCATTTTTTCTATGATGAATTAGGACCCCTTACCTTTTTAGGAGGGGGGCTCACATACAAACGAAGTACAAATTTCCTCATAACTTTAGAACTAAACAAGCAAATGGAACCAAATTTAGCATGTGGGTGTTTTTGTAGGCAACAATTTTTTTTTTGTGATTTAGGACCCCTCCCCACTTTAGAAGGGAGGGCTGCTATACAAATGAAAGACAAATTTCCTCATAACTCGAGAACTAATCAAGCAAATGGAACCAAATTTGACATGTAAGTGGTTTTGGAGGCAAGATTTTTTTCTATGGTGAATTGAGACCCCTCTCCTCTTTAGAAAGCGAGTTAGGACCCATCTCCCCTTTAAGAGGATGGGCTTCCAAACAAATGAAATGCAAATTTCCTCTTATCTCAAGAACTAATCAAGCAAATGGAACCAAATTTGGCATGTGGGCGATTTTGGAGTCTTGAATTTATTTTATGATAGTTAGAGACCTCTCACCCCTGTGGTAGGGGTATATGGACTCTTATACAAATAAATCAGAAATTTTTGCGAAACTCAAAAACTAATCGAACTCGAGAAATTCGAGACTTTTCCATAAAACATTAGTCAATAACAAGACCACAAAAGCTATCTATAGTAACACTAGATCATTCAGGACGAGACGGCCGCGTGTGTTGCCGGTGACCCGCCGTCGGAAGCGCCGCCCACTGCGGGGAGGCAACTCCCCGCAGAAATCACTACTGTCTAGGTTTATTTGTTTTCGTAGGTCTGCCTGGGTTTCCTGGAACGAGCGACAGCGAGTAAGGAGAGGATCGCGAAATGGTACTTTCCACAAAAAAGTTTTCCGTGAAATAGTACATTCCGCTTAAGGTTTTTCGCAAAATGATATTCGGCGAAATGTTGTACAATCATGGCGAATATTACTATCCGCTTTCTGGCTATGCAATGAAGGAGAGGAGAGTTGTTTTCTACTTTACTGTGAGGAAAAATTGCAAATTTGTATATTAAACTACCCATTCCTGGTAACTAATAAGCATTAACATAAGCAGCAAATCAGCGTATCTGGCATTTTATAATGCACGTTGTTGTATGTTAGCTTTTTGACTGCATAGGTGTTGTAAATTGGCATCCAAAATTGTACTCAAATTCTTCGTCTCGGTAATTAGCTTTAAATTAGCATTGTCAGCACTATAAGAAGGTTATCAGTAAGGTAGCTGTATATTTTGCCAAAATAGCATTTAAGTAGCATTTAAGACGACTTAAATGCTTATTGGCCTACTTTTGAATAGCATTGGTGATGCTTATTGGTTACCTGGGATGCTTTCATAGTTACGTAACTGCCAAAATGAATCATCTTAGGTTGAACTCCTCAGAAACTTGCAAAACTCGAGATTGTGACAAAGATCATCCGAGATTCATGATTTATGTACAACACAGGTTAATTTGTTGCAATACGGAGTTTGTCGGGTCAGCTAGTATACTATAAATTTTTTAAATAAACATGTATATTGTTCTACCAGCTCAACAGGAGCAAGATGGGTCACTTAGAAAAAAGCTTGTATAGCACCCTATGTTTGTCCATATATCTGTATTTTTGAGTTTTTTTATTGTTGTAAATAACTATTTTTAGCTGGCCCGGTGTATATTTTATCCACAAAACAGTTAATCCGGCAAAAGGTTAATTTTTCAACATTTCACTTATTGTCTGATATAATTTTTATTTTTTTTATCGCTTTGTTTATTTTTGTCGCCAATTTTGAAATATATAAGTCGTGTTTCTGCAGCAACAATGAATAATTTTTGTTTCTGTAAAGAAGTCATAAAGGTTTTCGAAAAAAAATTCGCTTTTTGTTATGTGACCTATTTTGCCCCGCATTTTGACCCATCTTACCCCGTACTTTTTGAGAGCTTCAAATAACATATCTTTTAAATATATTCACAAAAAATACATGATGCTCGAAAAATCGGTCTTGTTGATTTTATCGGAAGAGATTATTAGTGACTCCATCTAAATAAATGATAAGAGGGTTAAAATTGAATGCGTAGAAAAACGCATCGGGTACTTTCCTAAGGTGACCCGTCTTGCCCCACCTGACCCTACTTTGGTACATGTTACATACAACGCATATTAGCAAGGCTTATCCAACTAATCACGAAGTGAGGATTTCTACTTTGACAAAGTTTCATTATTTTCAATTTTTCAATAGCGTACACCTAAAAACAAATGGTTTACTTTATTACGAACGATGCGTAGAAGATTTTTCGATCGATTAGTTCGAAAATATTGAAAATTGATCAGGAAATCACTATGTTATTAGCG
Source organism: Sabethes cyaneus (assembly GCF_943734655.1). Classification (NCBI taxonomy): domain Eukaryota; kingdom Metazoa; phylum Arthropoda; class Insecta; order Diptera; family Culicidae; genus Sabethes; species Sabethes cyaneus. The sequence continues at coordinate 86,886,606 of NC_071354.1, forward strand.
CTCAAAGCCTGACCACTTTCCGAGTCAGATTTTTTGGATTGACACCCTATCTAGGCGTAAGACGTAGTCCTACGCAAAATTTTTTCTGGTCTACTATACAATAGGATGTAATGTGTCATGTTGAATAAACGCTGTTGACATAAAATTTAATTCAATTGTGGCAAAAGATACTCACATGCTTCCTCTAGGAACTTCTCCGACGTAGCCAGATCGGCGTCGGCTTTGCAGGTCTTTACCGCCACCTGTATGGTGCCACCCTTCTGCTGTGCCTCGGCACTGTTATTGTTCTCCCCGTTGTTGCCAGCGCCCGAAAGAGAAAGCTCATCAAATTCGCTGGTCAGTGATTGGTTCAGCTTGTTGGCTAGCGTCGATTTGCTCGACAGTCGGCACGAACCGATGTGCACATCGCCAAACTGTCCCACGCCGATGATTTCGTTCAAAGTAATCTGGTTGCGATCTAGTTCGTAATTTCGAGCAGCTGGCGTAGAGTAGTCACCTTCTTCGTCGCAGATGCCCAGCTCGGCATAGTCTTCGCTTAGCGTCGGTTTACTATTGGAACTGGTGCTGGCTTCCAGCTCATTATGAACGGAATTATTCAGCTTGTCGCTACTCGATCGCGTGGAGTCCTGCTTTTCCGATGACTGTGAATCGGTCATCTTTCGGTTCTGACTCTTTTCCAGCGAATTGGTGGCGCTGCTGTTGGGGGTAGTTTTTGGTATGACGCTTCGATCCCATAAGCTAATATCAGTATTATTAAATAATCTACAGTAACCATCGACTAGATCGGCTATACTCTCGGAAGTCTTAATACCATCACATGTGATCGCAAGATCCTCGCTGTTGCCATTGACTTTTATCCTCAGCTGAGTCTTTATTTCGCTACATGGACAGGAGACACCTTTCTTGTCCTTCTTTTCGCCACTGCCGCCGCTGCCGCAGGAACTAGTGAGATCTGGTTGGTCTTTGGAATTTTTCGAGCTCGGCTGTTTTGCACCCTGGTTGTCGCTTTTCGTAAGCGATGACGATACTACACTGGTTGTTATTCGCTCTATGTTTTCGAAATCGGTTACCTTAGTGGGAGGAGCTTGCGGGTTAACCGAATAGGAAATGCCAACGTGTGGACCAATAATTAAATCGACACGAATATTCCATCCACTGCTCAGCTGGACGTTAAACTGTTCCTGATCGAAGGTGTACTGGGTTCGCAGCAAGTCGAAGAACTTCAGCATATATTCCATCTCGGTGTAACTGTAAACCTTCTTGTAGCCAGCTTGGATAAGCTTTTTCAGATTCTTCTGCTTAATGGTATCTATCACAGATTTGGGTATGAAGTTACTGAAGCCCATCTCTTTCTCGATGTACTCAAGATGGTGCTTCCGATCGTTCGAAGAGTGATTCGTGTCTTTGTAGTAATGTCTAATTCCTAGACAGCACAACTGAATCGCAATATCCTGATCGATATTCGGTATATTGGACTGAATGTAATCTTGCTTGACCTGATCGAAGTAGAAGTGACACGTGGTACGATCTTTTTCGTACAGTTCCTTCAGACTTTTTGGTATGTAGCGTACGCGAAGTTCCGCCTTCCAGACACTGTTGGCATGGCCGACAACTCCACTGGTCTTCTGCTGCATCCGCTTTGCAATCGTACTCTTGTCCACGTTGGGACAGTCGGCATTGCTACAGGATGGGTTGAAAATGTGTGCCATCACCTGGGTCATGGACGTGTCCGGTGGCATCCAGAGCACCTCTTTGGTTAGCATGTGTCGCAGACGGAGCGCGTAGCTCTGCGGATTCGTCTTGTGGCCTGGTGACATTGAATTCACGATCAGATTAATTATCTGCCGGACATCGGATGCCTCGTCGAAGCGAATCATGCGGAAGCCATGGTTCGGTAGATACACATGCAGTGTCTGCGTGTCGCCGGTTTGTGCTGAAAATAAAATAAAGGGAAACGATCAGCTTTTGACTGCTAGAGGTGGCAGCGATAGTGAATAAAATATCATGCTCGCAACGTGAGAATGAAAAATGATGCTACAGAAGCGCAACGGTTACGGCTGCAAATGCACCGCACCAAAGTCGCACGGTGAGCAAAAATTGTAAGGGTAATTAAATTACCACAGACTCGAGCCGGGTTGGCTGTGTAATCCAATCTTGCTGCTGAGCAGGTGATGTACGGCTCTAGCGTGCTGCTTGCAATGGCAAATAGCTCACGGTTTGAAATTTGGTTTATGCGCTCGACTCGCTGGAATTTATAGCTAGAAATAATTCCGCTGGAAATTGGTAATTTATTTTCAAGACACATGGCAGGCAACAGTAGTAAAATGAGGTAGAGCAGTTGATTTAAGATATTCTCAACTTGAAATTGGATATCACGTCACTATTACAATCATGTGTGCTTTATTGTGTCAATTAGTATTATAAAACAATAATGCAACAGACATTAAAGTAAACCAAAATTTCAAAACACCGTTCTTCGAGCTATTTTAATGCTGGCATAATTGTTATCGAGCATGGTGGTACCCCCAACGAAAACATGTATACTCCAATTTATTAAAACTTCAAGGCCCTCGTACCTACATGGTAACAGGACATCAAAAGGTGATAATTTTCGACAATTTAAATTACGTGTCATGGACACCACCAAACTGGCGGTGCGAGAAATGCAATTTCTCGCCAACGCATGCCAACGGAAGATGCATGCGATAAAAAAAGTAATTATTGACCGTTAAACGACGATTCGACCACGACGGCGAAGGTACAAGGCGCGGGGGTAATTTTGTCTGAACCGAACGGTCTTCGTCGCAAGCCATGAAAGGTCACGAGAGTGGCTGGAAAGACGCAACATTATATGGAGTCACAATTTAAAAAGCCTGTAGATATTGGCATAAAAATAAGTATAATCACTGCCAGGTGAATTAAAACGTTTCCTTTTAAAAACAATTTATCATCGTATCACCTACCTCCGTCCAGCTATTCTTGTACACACCATGTTATTTGCTGTTTGTTTGCGAATCAGTTGGTGCGAAAGCATGGTTTATCGAGTAATTTTAAGTAGTACAAGGGTATGTTGGTTTTTGACATGGACCGATTTTGGTAACAACAGCATTCGTTTTCACTTCCTTAAATGTTTCGTAATGCTGTCATTTTTGGATATGTATGTCCTATCCACAAAAAAATCATTATTTTAATACCTCAAGCACTGCATCACAGAATAGAATGTTTTGAAAATTTTATAAATAATTTTAAAGCTGAATGGACTAAAATACAGTTTATATTTCCACGGAACCCGGAACAAGTCCAGGTAGTTCGGTGATTTGGCTTCCACTGAAGTAGTTTTAGAATTATAGTGTGATTTGAGGTGCCGCATGATGTTTTTTGGTTCAGGGTTCCCTCAGGTTGGCCATTTTCTCAGGGTGGCCGGAACATTTTTGAATGGTCCCAATATAACACAAACTCAATCTCCAAAATAGACACCAATGGGTGTATGATGCAAAAATGCCAATACAATTTCGTTGGTTGGTACAATTTACGTTGGTTTTAGAACTGTTTAAAACTTTAAAGGGTGTAGCTAACTTAAAAATTTGTCCTACGATTATTTTTCAATTTGACTCAGAGGTGTAGAATGGTAATACAAGCCAAGTGGTATTTTCTCTTTTGATGGCTTATTTTCTCTTAATGACGCACATTGGAACACCGTGGAAGTGCTATTAAAATGGTAACGTCCTGACCAAACAACTTTATTGCTGCTTTTATGAAGAATACCAGAGTTGGAAACCAAAAAAACATTTTTATGCTACCCCATATTACCATATTCTAGCATTTTTAGCCCCGCAAACAAAAATTCATCAAGGCAAAGTGGGAGTTGCAGACAGGAAGTTATTGTCAATCAGTTTTTCTGTCATAGAATACAGGTAGAATGATTTTGCTATAAATTGAGATTGACTAAGCGAATATATTTATTTTGTTTAAACAAATGGTTTTCAACAATTACAAAACTTCGATGGCGCATTGATTTTAGCCACCGCTAGCCGCCACGTGTACTAAGACCGCCTTCGGCTAATTCGAGCCCGTAGTGTTTAGTGTGAAATTATTCACTATTATCGAGTATCTGTTCCAATTTGGCCAACCTTCGCACTTTAAACAAATGCGTAAAATAAAGTAAAATTGACAGATCTAGTTCATTTTGGTTGTTATGTTACTTTATTAAGAGAAATTGTGATAGATGATATTAAGTACAAAAAGAATTACAGAAGTTAAGAAATATGCACGATAAAATTTAATACGCACATGCTGCACAATTACGGAAGCTGTTGAAAATGCATTATATATTCTTTCGGATATTTTATTACGATCGCTATAAAGCAATTGCAATTAACGAAATTTGACTGTATTTCTAATTTATTGGGTATTAATTGAAACCGTACTCTAACTGTAGATAGTAACAACAATCTTCCACCACCGATCTATTACCATTGGTAAAATGGTTATCATAAAAACAATAGGTCGTTAAAAATGTTCACCATGCGAAAATGAGTGATTTTCGAACTGGGCACAGCAATTATTGTGTTGGGACAGATGCAAACGCGGTTGATCAAGACTTCACCGCCTCGATGAACATGACCATACGTAGTACGGGATTGTCCCCTGTTGAGAAACGGCCCCGGTTGTGAAACACCCGTAATTTTCAACGTTTTTATTATCCTAATGCTGTCAAGTTATTTTGTATAATAAATGGAATAAAAAAGGTCAGGTAAAGGCATATAAAGCTTAGTTTTGGACCTCTATTTCAACAGTTTTTTTTTGTATGGGCTCATCACTTTGACCACAACATTATTGATCTATTGTAATGTTGCCCGGGTGTATGCTGTATTCTGCACTGCATTTCTGTGCTTTATCGTTATTGAGTAAACGATAAGCTTATATTTTTTTTATGCGTGCTTATGTGTTGAGGGTTTACCCATGCTTCGATGCATGTCCTACTATACCAAACCTGTTTCGCCTCGTTATAGTTAGCACTGGTGAGTCCTCCTGAGGTTCAAAACCATTACCTCATTAGGTGCTCATACCAGTATACTAACCATAAGAAGCGTCTTCGGGATAATGTAGAACTCAGCATGAAGGAAGGGTGATGAGGGGCCAGAGAATAAACCCATGCTAAAGTCACTTTGACATCGAATGGCCTGATTCTACCAAGATTCGAACCCCCTTGTCAAAGCAGACTCGGTAACATTGCGGCTACAGAGCCCCCTAGATTATAGTTACTTTAACAGATTGTGTCATTCATGACTTCTGCGGAGTTGGGATTTGAACCCGTGTCCTCGCTGTGAGAGGCGTGAATGCTAACCACTACACCGGGACTGATCCCAGACAAATTTTAGGTGAAATAATTGACTTAAAAATTAATATATTTTTTTTTGCAATATGGCCACCGCCCCGGTTATGAAACAGTTGAGTTCCCCGGTTGTGAAACATCTAGAAAATCAATTATTTTATACTTCAATGATCATACATAACTACAATTGGGGCAGCACAGAAACTCTTCAGTGGAATCTCTTCGAAGGTTTATTTACGAAAAAGGCCTGTCAATTTACGTGAAATGAATCTGGATCAGAATTTTCAAATATTCAAGTATATTCTACATTCAAGTTTATTTTTTTTTACGAGTTGGGAAATCTGCTGAGCACCTTAGAAGATACGGTAATATCAGACACCTGAGAAGACAACTCAGGGAGTGGGGTTTAGGTATCCCGACCCACTAAAACCATACTCGAGTCTCCAGCCTCAATCTCCCCTGGCACCACCTTATCGGTATTACTCCAGGGAGGGGCTATTGTGCTTAACGCACTCGCTTAGATAACTACTGGACTATGGTAGTTAGGCTGTTTATTCGCCGATGATCGGCTCTCCAGCGGTTTTGTAGCTCAAGTACAATCTGGGTAGCATCCGCATTGACCGCCCTCTAAACGTTCGAGCTGGAACACATCCTTTGGACTAAGTTATCCGGGGTAGTGTCCTGTCCGCTCACTGCCATCATGTTGCTTCTCGCGCCCGCGAAACGAGGGCATATGAAGAAAGCATGTTCTGCAGTTTCCTCAACATCCACACATTCGGGACACGCGGGGGACTCCGCATGCCCAAACTTGTGCAGATACTGTCTGAAACAACCATGCCCTGACAGAATGTGTCAGGTGGAAGTTGACTTCGACGTGGCGCCTGTTGACCCACCCGGATAGTTCCGGGATAAGTCGATGTGTCCACCGACCTTTTGTGGAATTAGACCATGTCCGCTGCCATGTGGTCATCGACGCCGATCTTGTGGTACTCCGTATGCCTCTAGTTCCAGGTTGGTTGAAGCACTCTACGTCTTCGCTGATGATGATGCCAATAGGCATCATACTTGCTAAGACGCAGATTGCGTCATGTTAAACTGTGCGATACGCACTCGCCACTCTCAAGCACATGAGACGATAGGTGCTTTCTAGCTTGGCTAGATAGCTTTTGGTACCTAACGCCGATGACCACACCGGTCCGCCATACCTAAGTGTTGACTGGACCACGTTGGCTAATAGCCTTCGCTTGCTGCCATATAGGGTAAGGTGGTGCAGAATGCATCGCTTAAGCAAAACATCATTTTGCAGAGCAACGGCGTGTTTGTTCCACGTTTTTCAACTTCTAGAAGACTTTGGGATCTTTTTTACACTTCTCTTCTCTTCTCTGTTGGGTACTCTTACCACTGCGTCCATTATTTTGAACTATTGTGGTATGCCCCGTTTTATTATTTTTCTGTACGCTTCAAACTTACCTATCACTTATTGAGGAAGTGACAGGCTGGTAGCTGGAGCGAGACATGTGCCAATCAGGTATGACTAGGTTTATGAACCTAGTATCCTCATCGGCGACGCCAACCAGATCTCCCCTTTTTGAGATACTGCAGTTTGCGTACTATTTGTGCTCCACGATAGTAGAGCGAGTGTTCCGAGGTTAAATATCATCTTGTACGAAACTAAGATTCCGAAGATATTATTTACGGATAATGTCCTGTCACAAGACCGGTAAGCTTGCTGAGGTCTCTCTCATTGAGACTCAGCAACTTTTGAGTAACCTAGGGGTGGATACTCGACGTTATATATTCTTTTTTTAGATTGTTTGAGCGACTGCACAGCCATCCTACTGGCCATAACTGTTCGGCTCTCCTTTTGTTTCAGCCCACCCTCCACCACAGTCAGAGATCAGGCAGAGTGATTTTCGACCCGTGAGTAGAGAGTTGGAGCCACATCTTCGTTTGTCGACTCACAACGAGTCAACGTGTTGAGGATAGACGAGGATCAGGACTGAACCTCCGCTAGCGCATCGTTCAAGTCCTGCTCCTCCCCTACTCTCCTCTCCACCTCATTCGTTTCTTTGTTTTTTCGGCAGAGAGAGCTTGCACGGTGAGAAATCGTCCACTGCATCAGTGACCGGCTTGATGCAGCAAGGGCAAATTGCTGTGGAGGGCGCCCTGGTACTCCACAGGCTCCGTTGCGGCGAGAGAATTTATAGAACCCCCTCCACCATTCATCCCTCGGCACGGGTCGCGTCACACCTTGGATTAGGGGTTTATCCATTCAAATTTTTACATAATAGTCATGGATAACAGCTATTACAACCATCTCCTTTAGGGGCTTTGAACCCTCTGCTTTGGTTCCTGGGAGTCAAGAGAACCGTCTTGCAGGCGGAGAGTTTACACTTCTGCCTTCGCATGAGTGCCCCCTTCTCTGTCCGCATACGACCTTAGTTTCCACCGGTTGTCTGATTTCCACTAAGGAACGTATCCCGGATGGTACCACGAGGAGGTCGAGATAGGAGTTGCTGAATAAGAGGCTGTGGAACCTCTCGGTGGTTCTGGAGCGCATTATTCAGCCATTTACCATTTTTACACTTACTCCTGGTGAAATTTCCTAACAAAAACCAGTATTTTTTGTTATTTTTGACGATTTTTGGCAAGTCAAAATCATTATGTGAGGCAGAACGCCAAAGCCCGTGGACAAAACGCTCCAAGTTTGCCCAGCTAGGCGTAGGCAACCAAAAAATTTACCATTCAATCATGTGTTGGATAAACTCCTAAAACTAGGCTGCCGAAATGGCGAAAGCGTTTGTTGCAAACGCTTGTTTGCTGGGACATAATGGGTTCATATCTCAACATAATTGGCAATAAAATTTAATCATTTACTTTTCTCCAACTGATGTGTGATAAAATATTGTAAGTTAAACAATGTACAATTAGGTTTAAGGCAAATTCTAAGTCCTATACAATACATAATATTGCTACATTTTTAATTAATAATCCGAAACAAAAGATGTACTGCAAATTAAAAATATTTTATAACTGTTCGATCCCGCTGTGATGCATTCTACCCCTGTTTTGTATTTTGAAGTTTTTTGCAATATATGTGAAAAATATGCATAGTTAATGCCGTTTTTGTGATGAATCATCGAGTATGACAGTATATCAATTAGATAGACTGTATTTATTATGAAATTTGCATACCGACTAGTGGTAAAAGCTTAAGAGAAAACCGTGATTTCTTACATGTGGAATGAGATCGCGGATAATCGCTTGATTTTATTGGATGTGGCTATGTTTGATGCTTTTACATGCTACATAATTATGAATTAGCGTGTTTTACACCAAAATAAAATGCGCATTCATAATTTTAGCAAATAGTTTCCGCGTTTTTAAGCAATTAATAGCATGGGCCATTCTACCCCCACGGTGCGTTCTGGACAGTCCTACCCTACCGCAGAGCTATTAGACATCATACGAGACAATGCCGAAATAGCTGTGGAAGCCTTCTTGCAGGCATAGTCGACGTGGCTCCCGAACTTGAGCTTGTCGTCGACCATGACTCCCAGGAGTTTTAAGGACCGCGTTAACGAAATAATGCAGTCCCCGACGCTGATATTTGCTTGCTGTACCGACTTGCGGTAGCTCCAGTTTCCTGGATCGCATCCAATCTTCAATAATGCTTATAGAGTAGACAGCCGTCAACTCAACCTCTCTGATAGATACACCATAGACTTCCAAGGTGATATCGTCAGCAAAGCCAACTATCACCACCCCTACCGGGAACTTTAGCTTCAACACCTCGTCATACATGACGTTCCACAACACCGGTCCCAGTATGGAACCTTGCGGGACCCCTGCGGTGATTGGAACGCACTTCTGACCCTCCTCCGTGTTGTAGCATAGCACACGATTCTGGAGATAATTTTCCAGAATCCTGTACAGCGACACTGGCACTTGGACTTTCCGAAGCGCTAGCGCTATTAAACGCATTTTTCACGTCGAGCGTGACAACTGCGCAATAGCGGATACCTGTCCTCTTGCGCTGGATTGCCACCTCGGCTGTCTTAGTGACAGACAAGATGGCATCCACCGTAGATTTGCCTTTTCGGAAGCCGAATTGGTTCCTTGACAGACCGTTTGTATCCTCCGTGTACTGTACGAGTCTGTTAAGGATAACCTTCTCCAGCACCTTACCGGCAGTATCGAGCAGACAGATCGGCCTATATGACGAGGGAACACCCGGAGGTTTTCCCGGCTTCGGCAACAGCACGAGGTTCTGTCGCTTCCATCTGTCCGGGAAGTGGCCAGCTTCCAGGCATCTACTCATTACTACCCCGAATAACTCGGGAGCCTCTAACATAGCCGCTTTAATGGCCATATTCGGGATTCCGTCTGGCCCCGGTGCCTTGCTCACCTTTAGGGATTTAGCGATCTCAATGAGGTCCTCGTTCGTAACAGTCACTTCGTCCCCGACCGCCAAACCGCCGTCCCCACGTTACTTTGGATGTTCGGCTGGGAGGCCGACCACACTACGCTATGGTCTGAGATACTGGAACTCAGCGGCCTGGGGCCAGGGCCTTGGCTCGTGGCGCGGAAAGAGGCCCTCAATGATCCGCTCCAGCATCTCTGGCGATTGCTCTGAGTTCAAGTTTATTTAAAAAGCATAAAATAACAGAAAGTTGGGTATGATAATATATAGCAACGTTAAAGCACTGCAAGAAGCAATCAAAGACAATGTTTCTACGAATGGTTCATCCAAAAATGGTGTAACAAAATCAGATCATTACGGGCGACTTTTTAATTAATATAAAACACAGGTCGTGAGCAATTACATTGTAATGCATTATTCTAATGGAATGTGGTTCGATATGTAGCTGTATCTAATTCTTGCGACACGAAATTTATGATTAACCATCGTTTAATAGCTCGAAAATACGATTATGATCAGTTTGTTCTACCATGCCCAATACGATAGAGCCACTAGTGAAACTATCATAAAAGATATAGTTACGCTATAACAACCACAATACTTTATAGTTTCACTTTCAGTTGCAGATTAGCTTAATTATATCAACTTTGCCTTCCCAGAGTCTATTTAGGTGTATCCAAAATGTGACCAAACTGTTTGTTCTCTCATAAGCTGTGCTTATGGACTTCCTTTTTGGGTTCTCTTGGTTTAGTCCCTTTTGGTTTTATGTTAACCGATATAAATATTATGTAATTGAACTGAACATGTTCGGTAGTACTTCTAAAAAATGTATTAAGACAGAAAGTTTTGTGCTGAAACACTTTATTTTTAACAGGTCCCACATTTCCCTGGTGTTCTGAAATGTGGACCTTATTTCGACCCATTTATTTAATGCCGTTTGTTAAATTAAACGACTAGTTTTCGGGTGTAACTTGTTAATACACTCATTATGTTTACCTACTGTCAGAAAAACATGTACTTTTACGAAAGTCTGTGGCCAAAGTATCATTTATAGAAAGGTGCTTCAAACTTACAATACAAATTGGAAATAACGCTCAAATTTAAAGTCCGATTTTGGTGTTTGAGATGCCAACTATAAATAATTTATAATTTTAATGCAAGCGTTTGAACAGTATCTTTCATTTCTAGAAAGGTTCGATTGGATAAAATAAGGTTGAAGAGAGATATAAGCTCCGTTCCGACTTACCCCGTATTCCCGCTTGCCCTGGGTACCTTAATTAGTATTGAATGAACGCCATGCTTATCAAATTTTATGGTGGTTGTGTGTATTGGGTTTACCCTTCATTCAAAGCTTACTCTATTTTACCACCTCGTTCCTCACTGCCAGCCTACTATCCCATGTTATAGCCGTCCCTGGCGAGGAATCATTGCGTTCCTCTGACCAGCACACTCAACTATAAGAGTAACTTTTGACTTTTTTTTCAAGAGGCTCAAATGGAAAAGTAGAGAGCAGGGTCCGAAAGGGTTACACTTTTTCTATACATTTACCAGCTTCCAATGCCATGTCAGACTCTATACCAATACCATCGCTCTGTACTGTTTCTGTATCGACAGTGTTTATCTCTTGTAAGTGTCGAGACAAGCTCGAATACGTACATGATAATAAGCAAACATTTTCGTACGTGAACTGACCATAAATCAAAATGTCGTGTAGAAATGACATGCATTTGCCGCTTTTTGCTTACAGTTATAGTTGGAATAGTATGGAGAAGTGATAGAGAATAAGGTGTATGGGGAACCTTCTTATTTAAAATCGTGTTGTTTGGGGGAAAGCTGTATGTTTGGCTTACGTGCGCCACAGCAAAAGAGAATACAAAAAAGTGTCTCCAAGACTGGTGACACTTTCTTCTGCATACCGAAAAGTGTACGACACGTAGAACAAAAGATGTTTTCGTTGGTTTTGAATTTCTTTTCGTTGTTTGTGTACCAGTAACATGTCGCGAAGCAAGAAAAAATAGTTAGTTTCTTCAAATTTTTGTCATAAGCCAGTACATTTAACGTCCCTGGTAGAGAGTTCAGCATGGAGAAAGGGTACATGACGGGCCTGAGAATATACCCGTGCTAAAATTACTTGACATCGAATATTGTTTAAAGATGTTTATACCCAAGGCTTTACTTTTTTACAGTTTGCTATATTAAAAGTTAAAATTTAGAAAATTAAAAGTTTTCGGCGTGAGAGGCGTGAATGTCAACCACTACACCGGGATTGTCTCCTACTTTATATAGCAGATGGTCATATGTTTAGAATATAAATTATAGAGTAGGGCGGGGCATAAGTGCGATGTTTGAAGTTGTCATCAATTTTCGCGAGATATAAAGAAGAACAACAACAAAATATATTTTATTGTGATGCAGCTACTCAATGTCTTTACATTCAACTATAAATCATCTGGAATAATAGTGTTATTGAAAATAAATTCTTCATTCTTCTGAACAAGTGCCGATTCGCACTTTTACCCCACTAGCGGGGTAAAAATTCGATTACCGCGGGGCAAAAGTGCGAAGCTCGAATCCATGAAATTAGCACAGCAGTAGCTAACAAAACCATATTATCGTCAATCTGCGGTATGTTTCGGTAAGGAATATTCTCAATTTACACCTTTCCTATTTTCCGCTGGTGTATTGCAGCCTCCGACAGATCGAAACTTTCCCAAACGTTTGTTTTATGTTTCATCAGCGGAAAAACATTGTTTTTCTTCGACCAACATCTGTAGAGCACAGTTTTCTGCAGATCTTCCATTTCTACTATCTGTAATATAGTGCCAAAAGCTGTATATAAGCTATACATTTTTGCCCCGTCTGTGAATCGCACCTTTACTCCGCTAGGCGCTTGACGGGGTTTGATTAAATTATGGAAAAGCGAAACTGTTATTTTCTTGATTCAAATAGAATTTCGTTTCGAAACAAAAATATTTTTAGGTTGTTATAAAAATTTCGTTTGAAACAAACGAATTTTTTCGCTCCGTGATAGAACTAGAACTCCTTTCCCCGAACAACCCCGTTGAGAATCGCGTCTATAACGCTGACGGACGAACAGCGTCGCCCGCAGTACCTTGCAAGTCGCAAGGACTTGCATAGTGTCGTCGTCCCGTCAGTAAAATGAGTTAGATTCTCGATCCATGAATCGAACTTTTGCCCCGCTAGGCGCTTGACGGGGTTTGATTAAATTATGGAAAAGCAACATATATTTTGCAAATTCTTCTCACCGCAATTTCAAGAGAGATATCTGAGTGATGTAAAACGCTGCTACAATTTGTGAATAAGTAATATCCTCCTGTTGATATCGTATTTGCCGTACAACGAAATATTACATCAAAACCGTTCTAAAATAACTTTTACCCATAACTCAGCAACTATGATTCGTAAACAACAAATGTTTATGATGGATTTAAGCTGTCAAAGTACTCACCCATCCATGCCAATGTAGTCAATTTACTCGGAATCCGCACTGATTGAATCGCACTTTTACCCCTCCTTACTCTATACTATGTATTTATCTGTTTTTTATTACATTTTGCATTTTTCTGCTTTTTGAACCACATTCTTCTTCAATGACATAACCAAATGTTTGGCTTAGCTGGTTCCCTTTAGCTTTATTGATTTCAATAATTGGCAAAAAATTAATCTTTTTGGTGGCTTGTTATTTTTAACTTTTCCCATTCTCCCCTTTCTTATCATATAGAAGTCCGCTGGAAATATAATCGGAAATCTTGATAAATAGGTCACATTTTATACCACACATTATTCTTAAACCCTTTGGTGCGTACAATGTGGCATGTCACACCATCTTTGGGAAATCAGAAGTGTTGCATCGGGTCAGTCCCGGTGTAGTCGTTAGCATTCACGCATCTCACATCGAGGACCTGGGTTCAAATCGCCCCCAGTATCAATTTTTTTTTTTAAGTACATTTATTTGTCGTGCGTCTTAGTATATATAAAATTGAATTTATCTTATTTATATGTCGATTTCGAAATTAAATTTCAACTCATCTACATCTATCACTTCATTACATCTATCAATGAACGTAATATAAATACATAGTATTTTCAATAAAAGTGTTCTTCTAGCCGCTGGCAACCTCTCCAGTGAGGGCCGAAGTAGATCCTCAGCACGCAGACGAACACCAATTGCTAAAAGCAGCTTTTGCTGGAGTATATTAAGAGCAGCCACCACTCTAGTGCAGCCGAAAAACTTGTGCTGTATTGTTTCCGTCGTCAAGTTGCAGAAAGTACACTGGTCACCATCCACTCGTCTCGTTCTGCTCATCAGCCGCCGATGCGATATTTTTTGATTGACCCAAAAATACAAAATGCTGCGCTGTGATGGTACTAGATCACGTGTTGCAATGTTTTTCCATACGCGCGCCCAGTTGGTTGTAGGATTTTCGGTTTCCACTTTCGGTCTCTCTGTTTGTTCTATGTAGAACTGGTGGATGAGATTGGCGGATGGGTATTGCCGTATTTGGAAGGGGAGATTTGAAAATTCATTGAGGATTTGTTTAAGGCAAGGAAGGTCTGATATGGAATTTGTTTGGCGGGAATTTATTTGGGTAAGGTAGGATTTATAGTAAGGAATGGAATCTATCTCATTCAGATGACGGTTTATCAGCAGTGCCTTACATTTGAGTGCTGGTAGATGCAGATTAAGCCCGCCGTTTACTTTACTGCGCGCCAGCTGCTGCATTGGTATTGTCGCACATGCTCCACGAAAGAGATAATTCCGCATAGTGGCCGTCAGCTTTGCTACGTGTACTGCTTTCGGCTGTAGATTTGCCGCAATGTACCACATTTTCGATGAGAGGAACGTGTTGAGCAGAGTCACTTTTTGATGGAGAGTCAAATTGCGCAGTGAGTGTAGCCCGACTAGCCGAGCGAAATTAGTTACAAGAATGTCCCAGTTAAGTGTCACCATCAAACGCACTGAATTTGCGAAGACCACCCCTAGTATTTTAATGGTGCTTTCCGTTCGCAGCCACGGTACGGTTAACGGAGAGTTATCAACGAGGCCGACGTCGATTGCTGTGGTTTTGTTTTCATTCAAGCGCGCTCCAGATATATGTTCAAAGCGCCTGAATAGGTCCTTCATTTCGTCCAATTTGGCCACACTGGTAACGATCGCGCTGATATCGTCTGCGTAAGCAACTAGCAGGTCTTCTCCACACACTTGCTCTAGGCGCCGCAAGAGCGGGTGCAGGTAGAGTACGAATAAATGCATGGAGAGAGGGTCGCCTTGCCGGACCGAACGTTGTATTGGAAATGGTTGAGAGAGGTGCCCATTGATCAGTAATCGAGACGATGACACTGCTGCAATATTGGCTAGCAAATCCACGAGAGCCGTGTTGAAGCCAAGCACTCGCATCGTTTTATACAAATATCTCTGATTCACACGATCGAATGCGTGATCTAGATCAAAAGAGATCAGTTTGCCCTTTTGCTGGAACGCTTTTAATTTAGCAATTTTGTCTTTAAGTGCTAACGTAGCCTGGAAGATATTTCTTCCGTCGTTAGAGCACTTTTGTGAGCCACTCAAAACACTATGCGTACGAAGCACATTTTCGAGGCGCTGCTTGAGAATGCGAGAGAGAATTTTGTAGTCCACATTGATCAAGCTGATTGGTCTATATGAGCGTGCGTATTCCCCCGCACCACGCTTTTTGACCAACACAATCACTCCGTCCACGAACTGGGGCGGAAAATTTGACCTGAGTGCTTCGTTCATAATCAGGTTCAGTTCGCGGTGAATTATACCAAAAGTACGCATGAAGAATTCTTTCGGCAGGCCATCAGGGCCTGGCGATTTTCTCGATGCGCTTGTACGGATGGCGTTGAAGATTTCAGTTGTTGTAATCTCGTTCATAGTTGCTGTGTTTATATTGTCGTTTTCGGGGATAATTCTCTCGCAGAGAAAGGGGCTGTTGTCTTCTTCTTCGTCCACATGACCACGTGCGTAGAGGTTAGTGAAATATTGCACCATGTGATCCTGTATTGCAGCAGAATCATCGATGATCTCGTCTCTCTCGTTTCTCAGTTTTTCGATGGTAGTTTTTCGACGTCTTCGTTCGCCCAGCTGGAATGTTGACAACGGTTCGCCAGCAACGTAAGTTTCGTTTATACGCACGAACATTGCAGTGGAATTGCGTTGATGTGCGAGCATTTCGGCTTTTATACGGTTGATATTGGTCAGCATGGCAGGATTGTTTTGGTAGCCATCGTAAGCTTGCCGTAGTAATACGTAAAGGCGCTGCTGTTCACGATGGAAATCATCAAACGCAATTTTAGATTTCCAACAGAAGAATGATTTTATTTTGGGCTTTGCGTACGATAGCCACCATTCCATCCACGATGGATAGTTTCGGCGTTGATGGGTCCAGTATTGCCATCTTTCTTGAAACTCTTCAATATTTTCTGCGGTCAGAAGATGGGGGCGGAGGGACCAAAAGCCGCGACCATGTTCTCTATCGGGAAGAGGGAGACAAATTCTGAGAGTGACGGCTTTGTGATCAGTGAAGCAACACACATGGGTAGCGGTTGATCTCAGCTGTTCTCGGAGACCGGCGCTAACATATAGTCGGTCGAGCCTGGACGAGGAATTGTGCGTGATGTATGTGTATTCCATCTCACGTGGATGGAGCTGCTGCCACACATCTTGCAGATGTAGCTGCTGGACGATAGTTTGGAGAGCGGGGCTCAAATTTTGTCCTGTCGCATCGCATTGTCGAGTAACGCAGTTGAAGTCGCCACCGAGTATTACATGGTCAGTTTGATGGCGAAGATAGTAGGCGATAGTGCAGTTGAAGAACCGCTCTCGTTCGGCACGAAATGCGGAACCTGATGGGGCATACACATTGCATAGCGTAGTATTGTGAATACGCAAAGCAAGCAGTCTCCCGTCCAGGCTTCTTTCTACATGGGAGAATTTGATGTGCTCTTTTAGAGCAATTGCCGTACCTCTCCTCGAGTGGTCGACATTGCAGACTACGTTGTAGCCAGGCAAGGTAAGCTGTTCGTTTTCAACCTCCTGTAGGAAAACAATATCTAGCTCCGTGGTGCGGAGGAACGTGCGAAGGGCGTTGATCTTGGTTTGATTAGTGATGGTGTTTATATTGAGTGTTCCGATATTACAGCTGACGAAATCCATTTATAGCTGCATCTCTACATCAGAACCTCTGTCGTGTTCTTGCTCAATAGCGACGGTGTCTTCTCCAGCGTGTTTCATCTTCTTGCCTGGCGGTTGTCTACGTGAGCGACGGGTGCCGACGGAAGCTTGTGAAGCTTGAGAGCTGTCGGTGTCGTGACCATCAGTCCTCCGATGAGATAGTCCGGTGCCGATTAGGGCTGATGCCGGCGAGAGATTAGTGACAGCATGAGTTGCGTGGAGTGTTGTTGTTGCAGTTACCGCGGGGGGCGGCATCGGGGTTTTTTGTAGCGTTGTATAGTTTAATTTCGTACCTGATGTACCTTGTTGCCCGACCACAGACTGACTGTTAGCGATTCGCGTAGCCGGACTTAATGGTGGTTTAGGCGGACCTGATTGTTTGCTCGGTTGAGGCTTCGATGGTTTTCTTTTCGTCACGTTTGCGTATGACAGATCTGCTTCGAACTTCTGCACTAGCAGCTTTTTGTTTTGTACACACGGGATACCGATATGCGCAAATTCATGGCAATGTAAACAAGTTTGCCGCTGCCCCTTGTAGTTCACCGCTGTTTCTTCGCCCTGGATCGTCACAAGAGAGGGAATGTTCTTCGTTACTCTCATTCGAGCAACACGTACCCCGGTTTTAACACCACTAAAGTCACTGTATCGGTCATCCCATAGTAGGTCACGAACACTTATCACATCACCGTAATCGACTAGAAAACCCGCAATCTGCTCGTTAGTTACGTCTTCGGGAAGCTCGAGTATCTTCACATCCACAGCTCCGTCTTCCATCGCAATTCGTATTTTGTGGGATTTCCCATCAAAACTGAACTCGTGCTTGCCGTCGTGTTGTTTCACAATCTTCTCTGCTAGTTCGAGGCTATTGACCTTTACAAAGGTACACCCGAGCCGTCTGCTAGGCTGGAGTTGAAGAATATTTTCTCGCGTAAGACCGAGCTCCTTCCCGATGAATTTATGGATCTCATCATGGGAGAGAGGCTTCGGAAATTGCGAATAATCAACGCGAAATGTATTTTCGCGACGCGGCATAACGGAATATGACTTCGCGATAAGCGCGAACACAATATTTGCTGCGGGGGTTCGAGATAAATCGACAAAAGTGTACCAATAGTCTGTGAACGACTTCCGAATCTCACTCGTCTAAAAAACATCGACTGATCAGCTCGGAAGTTGAACGCTAACTGTATCAATCGCTAGGATGTTTAAAATCCTGTTCGAACTTGTTGGTTTATAATAATTCCATAGCTACTAGAATGTATTATTCATAATGATTTAATGACTTTTTTGAAATCTATGAATTCAATTTTATATTCATTTTATGTAAATGGCCTCTTTGAAAGAGTACATTTCCAAAATAACTAAATTTCTCAAGGGAAAGTAAAGCCACGTAGTACGTGACACGTACCATTGTTTTGCAAAAGAAATAGGTAAGCATTTTGCTGCTTGCAAAGTTACTATTTTTATTGTGTACTCAAAGTAATTGCAACAAATAACTGAGATATAAAAAAACATCTTTTTACAAACAACCGTGTAAATGAATTATTTATGTACGATAAAATTTTACTGTCAAAGCCAGTAAATGAAGCTCAAATGGAATCTTTTGTTCAGAAAATTGTCATACTTCTCGAGATGTATTCAAACTATACGAATCGAACAATTGGCTGATACTCACTGGTTTGCCTCGAGGGACTGAAGTGCGGCGAGTGGCCGCGCGGTATGTTAAGGTCGACCATATTGGATCCGGTGCTGCTGCTGCTGGTACTAGAACCGCTGCCCCCACCGGCTCCGCCACCGGGAACGGCACTGGTCGAACTGCGGAGCCTGGAGTTTCGTTTAAAGTCCGCTGCACCACCACTGGATGTCCGCCAGTGCTGGATGCTGGTCTTGGCAGTATTGTTGTAGGAGTACCGCGACGGTGACGAGTGAGGGCTACCGTGATGCCCCCGGTACGGGGGCTCACCTAGACCGCTGCCGGAGCCATCGTAGCTATAAGAGAAAGAAAAAAGGGAGAAAATACGCTAGGTTAGTTTTATTTCTAAAACAAAACGCTATGACTTAGGAGAGTATGAAACTTTTCACCAGCATGCCGCTGCGTAATTTGGGAGTCATTACGGCTTTCAGCAACACTATGGGGTGACTATAAACATAACTTCCGAGCGATGTCTTGAACGTGAATGTAGTGTTGACTGTGGGCATCGCAGAATTAGCAGTTTTATTTTATTAAACTCAATACAGTCCTCCTCGCTCTTTCTCGGGCAAAATACTGCCATGGACAGGTTCATCAATAAGCTACGTAATGATTGTTTTCCCGCTGGGCACATGTAAGTATCAAAGTCGTTTCTGCAGCAAACCAGCATACATGCTCTCCTATAGACCCCGGCAAGAGACATATTTTTACTGGCAGGAATCGCAACAACCACGCTTTGTCTGGCGAGGTCTGGTCGAAGTTTTGCTGCAGAGGTCATAAAAGAGGTGGTTGTTTTTTATTGTTATTGTAAAATCATCGCCCCGGCGAATGCGCAAGCTCCGACGACACAACGGAAGAATCTGTTGTGCTTTTTATTTTTCCTCTCCGAAACATTTAATTTCTTCAGTGCGCAGATAAATTCCATAGGTTATGGATCAACAGGGCACTTAACTGATGGGTTATTTTTAGCATCCGAAGGATGGTTATGGGTGAAGTTATTGTTGGTCGGTGTTTTTAGCTTTATACGTTGTTTGGGTATGTTCTTTTGAGTTTGAAATTCTCTAGCAAAAATGAACGATGCAGTACTGCTCTGGTTGAAGTACAAAAACTGGACAGCGGCATATGTCTCACACAACAACCATATGTTCTCCCATAACGTACAAAATATTACAGCGGATTTTATTATTTTGAAAACTAACAGCAACAAAACAACAACAATTCGTCAGGGTTATAACAACAACTTCGACTTTCGTCACTATCATATGTTAGATGACTTCGATTGCGCCAGCCTTTTGGCTAGTGTTTGTCACATTTTTCTGGGGATTTTTTTAAAAGAATTTTTCAAATACCTTCACGGTGATATCACTGAACGATGTCAATTCAATCATCACACGTAGGTACACATGCAAAAGTATGGTAAACATGATTGAATCATTCCTCACACTCAGCCGCAAGCTGCGTCGTGTATGACGATGTCAATAATTACCATAATTCCTTCAGGTTTTAAACTTGAAAGCTACTGGTCGGTGCAATGGTCTGCTTCATAATCCATGACAGCCACCAGTCGCAGTCGCTGTCGGCAGCGACGAGGCGGTTGGGGAGCTTGTTGTGCAGTTAGCAATTACTAAGATTTACATATGACCCACATTTTTGAACGACTCCGGTTTCAATAGACAGACAGAACACAACTTATTGTTATCACATGTTTCACCGTCAACTCCGCGTGTCTCGAAAGCGCATTCGTTGGCCGTATTCCCTACGCATTTTTCGGTACCCAGCACAAATGATGTCATTTTACTATAGGCGTACACGTGCGGGGGGAAATCGAGTGTGACATGTAAATCTGAATGCGCTCCGATTTAATGTATGTTTGCAGATAGGATTCCTACCTGAATGCAAAGCCATGGTACGGACGTATCGTAGGAAACATTTATATGAATCATAAAGGTGGGTGGGATAAAGCTATATTGCGAGTTTAAACGGCGCAGATAAATAGTCTTTCATATGCAGATGCACGGATTTGACATGCAATACCGGCACCAGGGCCACAGTAAATTGACAATTGATTGTATCTTCTCTCGAGTTCGTTTCAATATAAACTGTCTTACGTACGCGCTAGTTGTATTTAAAATTAAAATGTTATATTGGTACAGGATTTTAATTATTCATGGACTCACTGAACATTTCCTCAATTGTGTTCAAAACAAATTTTAGAGCACGTGTTTGATGTCCAGATAAATTTAACAGGTTTAGACACCGTGCAGTCGCGCCTGTAAAACAGGACACGCCATGGGTACAGGTTTTCATACGTGACCTTTCGTATAGTTGCTGCAGAATCAAAAACACCTTGACAGAAAAAAATACAGTGCAAAGCCTACGACTGACTGAACGACAAGTGCGCATGATACCTGTCGTGTATCCGCAGTCGTAATCATACATTTGCCATCGATTCTTATTGCATTGCCATTCCAATGCCAATGAGTGGTTGTTTCGATGGGACAAATTAACTGTCACGAAACTGTGCCGGATTTCGTTACCAGTTTAGTAGTTTGCATGATTCCTCCGCTGTACCTGCATACGTACACTAGTTTGGGCAAGCTTATCGAAGCAATTAATCTTAGCTGCAGTAACTTGTCGACAAGATACGGTTTACCTGTACGAACGGCAAGAGTTTCCTGCACGCTATTTAGAAATCACATCCAAAATTTCAATATATTTTCATTTCATTTAATTGAGTAAAAGTAGTTTTCGTGTTTATCTTCATCAGGGTGGATATAATAATGCGCTGTAATGACGAATTTAGATCTAACAGATCAATAGAATAATGCTTCGATCGAAATCATCATTATAACTATAAGCACCTCATTCTGTCTGTAATGAAAATCAGGCCTCTGACAGGATGTTATATTTTCGTGGCAAGAATCGCAGCTCGTTTCCTTCACACTCAAAGCTGAAGCTAATACATATGCCACCTAAACTACAACTGTTGCGAATAATGATATGAACAACGAGACACAAAGATGTACAGATATCAGTACTGGTTAAAACTCCTGCGCAGCAGTTGATAGTGGCTAATTATTTTGGAAAGAGAGGTACTGTCTGATAAGAAGAATGATCAATTGGATTAACCGAAAAAAAATTCGATACATACCAAAAATATATCGGGTTAATGGCAGGTGGGGTTCGCACTCCTACTCTCTCGGTTGGTACCCGAGTGTTTTACTAACTTAACTACCGTCAGTCATCCGCTATATTAGTGAATAATAGAATTGGGTAACTGCCGATATATGGAAGTGATAGAATTGGGGAGAATGTAACAAAATTAGGTAAAGGGTGTCCACGATAAAATTGCAACACACTCAAATTGCTCTAACTTTTGAACCGTTGGGTAAAATTAATTGAAATTTTGCATGAAGAAAGCTCAAAGTGCAACGTTTAAACCGTGGGAGTCATTTCATCAGGTGTGCAAAGATCTGAAAAATAGCGTCGAAAGAACAGCTCCTTCGCGAAACTGCACAAATACATCGAAATGAGAATCGGTCACATCGTGCCATCGGTAAAAATTTAAAAATCCCCAACTCTACGATTTCTCGTGTCATAAAACGGTTCGAAGAACGTCTGACTATCGATTGTAAACCATGATGCGGAGAAAAAAGTCATCCGTATACTGTTACGGATGCTACACCAGCGTAGTTGCCAAGAAATTTTTGATTTAGCAAGCAATTTGTTTATGTGGAAAGCATAGTACATCTTTGGTGACCACAGATACCATCATTGGTCAGGTGCAGATTGTCTCCAAAAGTCACTTCTCCTCAAGACCTCAAGCCCCCCAAATAAACCGGAGCTGCGGTTAATCGAGAAAACCGGGCTATTATGAAGCAGAATCTTCTAAAACGTTCCAAAGTAGTCAAAACAGCTGAAGAAAATAAGACAGCATGGGCAAATATGCAAAAACATGTCGATTTTGAGGTTGTGCAAAATCTCACAGGTGGGGTTGAGACCAAAGTACGGGCATTCGGATACGGAGGCGAAATTAATCAAAGTAAGGACGCTAAAACTAAAGTTTAATGGTTTCATTTGATACCCTGAAAATTTGTTGGCAATCGGATAAAAACTCGAACTTTGCGAATTAATGTTGTGTGTTGCAATTTTAACGTGGACACCCTTTATTAGACCACCTAATTTAGCTGGTGACCGTAGTTTAGTTAGTAAAACACTCGGGTACCAACCGAGAGAGCGTGGGTGCGAGTCCCTTTTTCCCTTGGTCCGATATATTTTTGGTCTATATCGAAGATTTTTCAGTTCATCCAATTGATCATTCGCGTAGATCTAAGTCAAACGATTATGATCGATGACCATACACGTGGAAAGGCTTCATGTACATACTAAAGCAGCTAAGATAGAAGGTGCGAACTTGAGCGTCTGCTCCCCAGTAGATGAGGGGCAACCCAAACAGTGTCTGTTCCGGAACGATCGGCTGAATATGAAACGCCCGCAATCTATACCTAAGATGGCAGACCGACCAGCAGCGTGATACAGGTAGGACCCCGATAAGGTAGTATACCGAAACTCTCATATACCACGAACGACAATCGATACAGCACAGGGCAAAGAACAAGGACGCGATTAGTGGATAACGATTGGACATTCGGTACCTGAAATGTTCCAACTCTTCATGAACCGGTACGAGCTGACTTGCTGGAGATCGCTGATATTCAGGAAGTTCGGTGGACAAATATCTGAGAATGGGAGTTCCGTGCAGAAGATACTATTGCAGGCGAGTGATTCTCGCTGAAACGGGGCCACTACTGACACAACGTCTTCAAATATTTAAACTTTTGCTCTTGATTGGTTTAAAATGGTTAAAAAAATAAGAATTGCACTTTTAATATCTCGAAACAGTAGTCCCCTCCTTGGCCATGGGGTCCGAAAGTTAAAAAAAGTAGAATTTTAAGCAAACCTTGACATCTACTTGACGTGATATTTCCTAAATTTTCCATGAGACAATTAACAAATAGCATGGTTCTGCAAAAAAGAAGAACAAAGCATTCAAATGGAGTAAAAAATTTATGGTGGTCATCTTGGATTTGGTCGCCATATTCTATTTTATCAAAAAGTCGCCGCCTTTATCAAGAGCCCCTCAACCGATTTTCATTTTAAGACCACCATTGGAAGGTTGAGAAAAAATACTATAAGAAACATTCATAAAATTAGATGTGTACACTCAAGTCGCTTTTTACGCGAAGGATACGTCCCGCGTAAATCAAAACCGCGTAAAGAAACCGCGTAAATTCCGAAAATCGCGTAAAAAACCGCGTTAATTCCGAAAACCGCGTAAATTCCGAAAACCGTGTAAAAAAACTGTGGATTTCAACACTACGCGAAAAAATAGACGTTTTGAGCACATCCGCGTAAATTCCGAAAACCGCGTAAAAAACTGCGTAAAAAAAACCGCGTAAATTCCGAAAACCGCGCAAAAAAATCGCGTAAAAAAACCGCGTATAAAAAAACCGCGTAAAAAGCGACTTCAGTGTATTGGTATTAATCAAAATGAAATGAATTATCTGTAGCAAGGTTCACAATTTTCATATATTTATTGTGAGGTTTCCATAGTTTGCTATGCAAAAAGCCACGGCTTTATAAAGAGGAAGGATAGGGTTTTCAAATGAAGTGAAAAGAAATGAACCGCCATCTTGGATTTGGCCATTTTGGCGATTTTTTGATAAAATTCAACATGGCGGCCAAATCCAAGATGGCCACTAATTTTGTTTCCACTTCATTTGAAAGTTCTACCCTTCCTCTTTACAAAACCGTGTCGTTTGCTGTTTATTTCAAAAGAAATTTTAAAAATATCACAAAAAGTATATGAAAATTGTGAACCTTGCTACAGATAATTGGTTGTTTCATTGAGTTAATGCAAATACACACCTAATTTTATGAATGTTTCTTATATTATTTTTTCTCAGCTTTTCAATGGTGGTCTTAGAATGAAATCCGGTTGGGAGGCTCATGGCGAAAACGGTGATTTTTTTATAAAATCTAATATGGCGACCAAATCAAACAAGGCCGCCAAAAATTTTTTTTTTTTACTCTATTTGAATCCGCTATTCATTTTCTTTACAGAACCAAGCCATTTATTAGTTGTTTCATTGCAAATTTAAAGAATATCACATAATGCAGATCTCATGGTTTGCTAAAAATTCAACCTTTTTTGAAACTTTCGGGCTCCTTGGCCAACGAGGGGACTACTGTTTCGAGATATTAAAAGTACAATTCTTATTTTTTAACCAAAGCAAAGCAAAGCAAAGCCTGGGTGCTAATTCCGTTATCGAAATTTAAGCTTCTGTTTTTATACGATAGACTTCGAAACCAGCTGTTAGAATACAGGACAGTGCGGGGTCAGTGCTACGATCCTATTGACTCTAACCGCCTCTCCCAGCCAAGATTCGAACATACAACGACTGGGTTATTAGACCAGCGTCTTACCTCGAGGCCAACTGGGACCATTCAAGTGCAAAGGTTCCAATATTTGAAGACCTTGTGTCAGTAGTGGCCTCGTTTCAGCGAGAATTACTCAGGCACTTCTTTCAAGTACCACGTCTATTACAGTAGCGGTAGAAAGGCAAATCGTGGAGTCGGTTTCATAGTGTTGGGAACACAAAAGCAACGTGGAGGCCCGTAGATGACCGTGTATATGTGTTGAGCATTGGCGGAACTAGGGGGGCTCAGCCCCCCCTAGGAGAGATTTATCCCCCTCCTAGAAAATGGACCTGGGCGACCAAATAAAATAGTTGAAAAAAATGCCGGGAGCTTTAGCCCCCTAGAAATGAGCGCTAGTTTTGCCAACGGTGTTGAGAACGTTTGCGTTTACGTTGACGTTAACGTACCGACAAATGATAAATCCGATCATGCTAAGGGCGAGTTCTATGACAAAGAGTGCATAAAACACGACCTGAAAATCATCATCAGAGATGCAAATGGGCAGATTAGGAGGAAAGAGTTTTTGAGTTCTATCATTAGAAGATATACTCGTAGCATTCGTCTATCGACCAATGCTAACAGTCTGATCCTTATAAACTTTGCCGCGGCCAGAGGAATAACCATTTGTAGCACATACTTTACTTCCTACGTCTAAATATCCGGAAACACACTTGGAGGCATCCAAATCGAACTCTGAGATCGATCATATCCTGATCGACGGTCAACACTTTTCCAATTTCATTGATGTATGGTCTTTTCAGGAACCTACTATCGACTCTGACCGCAATCTCGCTATGAGATTCGCGCAAGGTTGTCGGACGTGGCGAAGACTTGCACTGAGAGGGCGTTGCGTTTCAATATCGAGTGGTTGACGGCAGATGCGGCGTGGCCGCAGAATACGCCAGAAAGTTTGCTAAACGAATCGCAGAACGGCAGGAAGAAAGGAAAGAAGATATAAGTGGGCTGTGCAGGAGCATCCAGCCATGGGTATAAACGCTTTTCAGAACTTGACCCTTCATTATCGACAGACTTCGCGGCCGGTTATTAGAGTACAGGAGAATTACGGGGCTAGTGCAAAGATCCTTTTAACTCTGTAGCGGCACCGCTCAGTCGAGATTCGAACATACGACGACAGGAGTCATTGACATTGCCATTGAAGGAACTGCCAGAAAGGTGGTAGGCACGATACGCGGAAGACAGCGTAACAGCTGGTTTGATGCTTAATACCAGAAAGTGACAGATGAGTAAAGCCAGGCCAGGTGTCGCACAGTCTAAAAAACGCGAGTATGAGGAGCACGTGCTAGCCGGTGCAGAGGAGTGATTCGCCAGCAACGACAAACGGAGTCTCTCAAAATGTTGAGGTGCAGTAATTAATTTTGCTACTTCCAGACGCTGTTGAATGGAGAAATAAACATGGAGATCAACAGGAACAGGGTAAGAATTGTAAACGATAGTCAAGCCACCAACACAACCACCAATACTGGAGGAAGAACAAATGTCGAAGAAGTGATTGGACGGCCTCAATTGCCCGATTTTTAAAAAAGAACATGGAGTCGAGTATAAAAACTATCGGCGGATTATATTGCTATATTCTGCCTATTAGGTGCTCTTCCATATCCTGTTCTGTAGACTGATACCGTTAGTGGATTCCTTCGCCGAAGAGTACCAAGGCGGTTTTCGTGAGGATCGCTCCACGACGGATCAGATGTTTACCCTGCGTCAGTTTCTAGACAAGTTTCGGGAGTACAACTAGTAGACGCATCATCTGTTTGAGGACTTTAAGGCGGCGTACGATTCAGTCAATTGAAATGAGCTGTGGCAGATAATGCTAGAATATAACTTTCCGATGAAAATAGTTAAGCTGATTCGTGCGACGCTGGATGGGTCAACATCATGCGTCAGAATAGCGCACTATGGTCGAAAAAGCCAAAATTCCAGACAAAAATCAATATCTCGAAAACCATTGGCTCTACATATTTCATGTATTCAGAAGATTTTGTTTAGAAAAAAAGACCTATCTTTTGGTATAATTAGTTATTAGGGTGGTCCACTTTTACTCGTTATAAAAATTTTAACTTTTTTGTCTTGCGATATAGAGCAATACTTTCTACTACAAAGTTGTAAATAATTTATTTTGCAGAAACTTTGCTGAAGAAACCAAATTTGTATCTCATCTGTGTATCACTATACAACGAATTTTCTAGATTATGTCAGGGTGGATCTTGAAAAAGCAGTTTTTTTGCTCTAACTTTTTTATTTGAAAACCAATTTGAAAACTTTGTTCGGATGACTTTTAGAACGTAAAATAATGCATTTTTTACAACTTCTAGACAGTTGCTATCTATTGTCTGAAGGAAGATATTGAAGTTTTCAATTCAAAATATTGTAGTTTTCCACGGCGTCTTACACTTCCGTTGGCACATATTTTCGAAAACGGAATGAATGGTCTAAAAGTACGTATCTGGATTTACAAAATCCATGTAATGGCATTTGTCCAGACTTCTCCTATTCTGAGAAAAACGCATTTGAAAAGTTAGTATTTTTCCATATTCAGCCCCCTGTTGTCCAACGGTTCACCAATATCTACGATCCGCAGGGCCTGGGGAAAAGTTGGGTTCGAATTCTGTTATAATTGACTCCCATTATAGCTTGTTTTGTTCCATGTACCCGTAAGCGTTGCTTCAAAGGCCATCCCTTACCTGTTTTTTTCGCTCTGCAGACACTATAAGCACGTTTATTTCATAATTTTCTTCTACCGTCCCCTCCATCTATTGTAAAAAAACTACCATTATAAATATCGCAGGTAAGTTAGAAAACGACGCTTTAAAACCTTTTTATTAAAAAGTAATATTGGGGGTACTTTTAAAGAAATGGACAAACGCGAATTGTTTTCTTTGTGAAAAAATACGCAAGGAAACTCCGTCGAAAAAATCCGAAAAGTATGTGATGAAGTGTGAGGAATATTTCAACGCACCATTACTAATTCCTGGATAAAGTTTTGAAAATATTGCAATAATATCGAATGATTATGATGTCCCGACTACTTCATCGATTGATACCGCATTCTCATTAAACAAGTCTCATCGAGATACAAAAATTAATTTTATTTTATGCTGTGGACAAAATGCAGCCCGATTTTGTTTTGTATTGATAGGTCATCCTAAAAACATTTGGCCGAGTTGAGTGCTGAGAGAATGCGTAAAATCTCTCGTTATCAAGCCGTAGAAGTAAGCAACTGTGAGCTTATTCTGCTAGAATCAGTCTGCAAGGCGGCAAGCAAAATGGAAATACTTGTCTATACAGAATATTAAAAAAAATTATAGCAAATTCCAAAAACCTTGAAAACATTTTAGAATACCTCGAATTTATGTTAGTTTTCTTTCTAAAAAGATCAGAAGGTTTTTAAATAAGAAAACATACGCGATAGATCTACACGCTTAACGGGAAACTAGCAGTCATTAACTTTTCGTCGGAAAGCCCAATTCCAGAAGCAGTTTTTGGGCCCAAAAGCGGGATTCTGTTTACAAAAATGTAAATCCTGCGTTCTTTTTGCCAATCTGCACACTGAATATATTGAACAGAACGGAACAAAACACATGAACAGATTTTTGTTTCAATCAAAAATACTGCTTTTGAAATTGGCAGAATCGATGACGACTAATTCCGCCTTAAACAAAACTACGCAAGCGCAACACTTCAGTCCAGAGATGTAGAAATACTCTTTTTTTATAACTACTGTTTTTCATAACGATAGTTTTTTTTACAATAGATGGAGGGGACGGTAGAAGAAAGTAATGAAACAAACGTGTTTATAGTGTCTCCAGAACGAAAAAACAGGTAAGGGATGGCCCTTGAAGCAACGTTTACGGGTCCATGGAACAAAACAAGCTATAATGGGAGTCAATTATAACAGAATTCGAACCCAACTTTTCCCCCAGGCCCTGCGGATCGTAGATATTGGTGAACCTTTGGACCACAGCGGGCTGAATATGGAAAAATACTAACTTTTCAAATGCGTTTTTCTCAGAATAGGAGAAGTCTGGAAAAATGCCATTACATGGATTTTGTAGATCCAGGTACGTACTTTTAGACCATTCATTCCGTTTTCGAAAATATGTACCAACGGAAGTGTGAGACGCCGTGGAAAACTATTATATTTTGAATCGAAAACTTCTATATCTTCCTTCAGACAATAGATAGCAACTATCTAGAAGTTGTAAAAAATGCATCATTTTACGTTCTAAAAGTCATCCGAACAAAGTTTTCTAAATGGTTTTCAAATAAAAAAGTTAGAGCAAAAAAACTGCTTTTTCGAGATCCACCCTGACTTAATCTAGAAAATTCGTTGTATAGAGATACAAAGATGAGATACAAATTTGGTTTCTTCAGCAAAGTTTCTGCAAAATAAATTATTTACAACTTTGTAGTAGAAAGTATTGCTCTATATCGCAAGACAAAAAAGTTAAAATTTTTATAACGAGTAAAAGTGGACCACCCTAATGACTAATTATACCAAAAGATAGGTCTTTTTTTCTAAACAAAATCTTCTGAATACATGAAATATGTAGTGCCAATGGTTTTCGAGATATTGATTTTTGTCTGGAATTTTGGCTTTTTCGACCATAGTGTAGCGGGGGAAAGTTTAGCCGCTTACGTGACGTTGGATAGACTGAAGCAAGGCGATGACTCCGATATGCTCTCAATTAGACACAAAGTGACGCACGCGGGCAACAGCTAGTACATAATAAATATATTATCTACATTTTGCTGATAGTATGCGAATGTCTAGTTAAAAGTAAAAACAAATCGAGTGACGTTCCTAACTTGAACATGAAAGCTGCTCCGCTACTTATGCAATATGTTCGTAGCAAGCATCAAACAGCTCAATTGTCTATTTTACTAAAGCTGCTGGTCTTGTTGATTAGTACCATCTGTTGACGAGGCAGTAAAAGCATAATTTCGAAATTCGATTTTCTTACATTCACTGACATTGAACGCAAAAATATCTACTGCCTAGATTTGAACTTAAAAAATGCTAGCACGGTACAGCATACGTTAAAATCTAACCTTACAAGCTCATCATTGAAAGAAAAAATTTCAAAATGAAAACGCTGAAATTGGAAACGACAATTTAAGCGTCCCATAGCAGCAACACAAACAGCTAATATAATGCTTTAATTTATCGTTTTCGGCAAAGAAAGAATCACGCAAAGGAAACGGTATTAATCATGAAAAATGTGCAAATTGTGACGTAAATATTCTACAAACTTAGTCGCTGCACACATCAGCCATTGGTTGTCGGAAAATTTTTACACGCTGTCATTCGCCGTACTTTTCAACCGACTAACGAAACGAATGGCACCTCCTGCCGAACATCATAACATTTATGAAGAAGAACCGCATGCCGCATCATGTCGGTTACCGGGTTGACATGGTCAGTCGTGCCGTGCCGTGACAAAGTTCGAGTGAAATGGGAAAATCCCGCGAGTTACGTTATGTTTATTTACTGTTCCATGTCCAGTCCACCACACCAGTCTGTGTAGTTCAGGAAGTGGCGCAAGTCATTCACATTTACATACATCATCATGGCGCACCAAGTGTACCAAATGTAGGAGACTAACGAGCATTTGTTCGCCGAAGCAAACAAATGAAGCGGGCGTACAGCTGAAGACAGGGTTAAGTCACAGATTAATAGACCTACTTTTTTTTAAAGAAAACTTGCAATTGCAATTTTCAATGCACGCAAGGAAACACGACTGACGGAAAGTTTGACAACTACAATGTAGTGAACCAAAAATGTCTTTTATCAGTGTGGTCTAGTTGATTACGAATATAACCTATCTTTACATCTGTGAACAGGTCGTGAATGCAGCCAATAGACTCATAATGTCGTACGGGGATAATATTATGATCATGACGGCGATGACGAGATTGTCGACATTTCGCAATTGAATTGCTTGCCTAGGTACTAGGTTCTGACCGAGATCGTTAGAGACGGACCTGATGTCCGGTTCGGGTGTGTTATGTGTTGTATATTGTATAGTTATTGAAAATTAAGTGTGCTCAGGTTTGTAGTACTTACACATTGTTCAGGAAGTCTGAGCAATACTGTGCACCACTCAACGACCTTGGTTTTAACAGTCAATTGGTTGCCAATTGAAGATAATGACAGATTGGCGAAAAAAGACTTCTCGCGTAATCTAACGTGTCAAATCCACATTCTATACCTTATTTACTATACCTTTCAATAATAATTTGAACAGCAACAACAGCCAAGTATCGTAGTTTTTAGAGTAATAGAATCGAAAGAACAACAAAGAGCCAACGCTTACCTTTTCCTGTAGATCCACGTATTGACGACATCCGGAGTGTTGGCCCGCCGGAGTACCCCCCGAAATGAGGAGGACTTCCGCCGTAGAAAGTTACCACCACCGGACAGTTGATTCGGGGTCACTCCGTTGCTGCTGCCGCCGCCGCTGGGACAGCACGGTGGCGGTTTGCTTTGTACCGAACCGCTGGCGCTGCGCTGGCTGGCCGTCCGTTCCCTTCTTTGCAGCAGCCGGTAATGGTTTTCCAGCAGTGACTGCATTCGGGAGCCAGATGACAGGGACGAGGATGATGTCAGCGAACCGGACGACGGTGAACCCTGACTGCTGGACGAGATTACGATAGCCGAAAGGTGTGACAGATTGTCACTGGTGCTCTCGAAAATGTTGGCGAAATTTTTGCTCGATGACATCAGCTGACCGAGACTGTCCAGGTCACCGGTGCTCCAGCTACGGTGCGTGTATTGAAGGTGTCGCAGGAAATGCTCACTTTTCCAGTTGGCTCGAGAGGAAAGATTCGGTTCGCTGCTGGCGCGGCAGCCAGTTGGGAACATCGCCTGGGTGGAACTCTGGGACGGAGTTTCGGGGTCGTATCGTTGCATCTTTTTGAGGTACTCAAATTTAAATTTATTGTTTCCCGTGGGTTTGCTTTCGGATGGAGAGCTACTGTCCTCGGAGGGTGAATAAACGGGCGATGGGCGGAAATGGCACTCGTGACGTTTATGACGTCTGACCGATAGATTTAGGCTTCTCCGTTGGAGAAGGAACCGCTGAAAGAGGTTGGCCGAGCGGGTCTTTTTAGCACGATCGCCACTCCCCGACCCGGCGGGAGGTGGCGGCCGTGTGCTAACGACTAGTTTTTTCGGCTGTGCAGCGTGATTATTGTTGTTTATGTTTTTAGTTTCACAACAGGCGACCGATTCGCTGCGCGTCGTTTTAGCTTTCGACGCTGGTGGTGGTTGCGAGTCTTTAGCGGCAGTTGTTAAATTTGACGTTGACAGTAGCATCTTGGTGCTGGGAGCATTATTTCCTAATGACGAGTTTGCGACGCTCGGCGTCATCGTCGTAGTCTGAGTCGAAGGAGTTCCATTTCGGGTGGATATTTTTAGTTTTTCTTCGTTACGCTTCCGCGCGTGTTCCCTGAACTGGCGGTTCACTAGTTCGCTATTAATATCGTATCTCATTAGCACTGGATAGAACTCGGAGTTGTCTACGATGATGATCGATTTGTTGGATGAGTCGACATGGCAGTTTGATTCGCTCTCCGACTGTCTCGATCCGTTTTGCAAAAGTGCATCGTCCGTGCTGAGTGGTCTTTTGAGAAGCATTGGTTCCAGTGCCTGTGAGTCAACCAGTAGCATCGCTTTGCTGTCTCCCTTGAATGCAGAGGTATCACTGGAGAACGTCTTCTTTTCACCGAAGGGTTTTTGACTAAAATAGAAATCATGAAAGTCTTTTGCTTCCGCATTGAATTCATCGCCTGACTGCTGTTTCTCCCGACCGCGCTTGTAAATTTCGTCCTCCAATTTGCGAATCATGTTGAGATCAAACTTTGCACCACGTCCTCGTGCTGATGGTTCGTTACCATTCGGGTCGGACAAGCCACCGTGATTGACAGCATAATTCGTGCTATGTCGGCCACCTACACCGCCTCCTCCGCCCCGGTTTGCCTCCAGCTGAATCGATCCTTGGCTCAGTGACTTCTTGAAGAAACCGGAGAAACTGAGCGGCCTTGACCAGAGCTTATTGCGGCCACATTTAATGCGATTTTTGTCCAGATCAATCACCTTATTTCGCATAACTACACTTTCTTTTGTCTGCTGCTGCTGTAGCTGCTGCTGGTGCACCGGTGGCACATTCTGCTGCCGGCTGACATCATCGATAAGTGATACATGCCGTCGACCTTCCACCGACGGCTCGACCGTTACTGACTGCGGCGGCGGCGACGACGGTGGCGTTGGTTGCGTCGGTATCGTCATTCGCGAACGCTGATGATACCGGTCGCCATTTATCGCCATTTGATTGCTGAACAGCACACCACTCATCATAGCGTTTCTATCCCCCCCGTTCACCATCGTCGGTTTTTTTTATTATTATTTTGTTATTTTGTTGGCACTATGCGATCGTATTCATTCGAACTTTTGAATAATAACGTTTGATGACACTTCGTCTAGCCTAGCTTCATGCTGGGCGTATTCTAACTAACTGTTTGAGAATGGTGAAAAGCTGAGAGTTAAAAGGAAATGGGGTGACGTTTTCAGAGGATTTAATAACGGTCTTTCATGGAATCTGCATTATGCAAAGTGTTGTTTGAAATGCAAATTTTTCGCAATTTTATTTGCACGTAACACTTTGAGTGGAGTGATCTGTTTTAGGTCTTATAAAAAATAACACAAATATTGTTCTTTAGTACAATTTTTCTTTCACTCAGAAATATTGTTAACCAACCAGAATTAATTGTTACACATTTCGTAAAATCACGTCTCACAGGTTTTTTGAAATAATATAAATTTTTTTCTCTTGACTCGTAAAGGTTAATTGACCTGTAAAAAAGATCCTTCTCCGGAGACTTTCATTCAAAACGCAAAATTTTTCATTGTTTGCAAATTTCACCTGGACACAAAACAAACAGATGATTTTTATTATAATGTTGATTAAAAAGACAATTTACATAACGTGTAAAAATTCTTCTTACAAGATAACACTTTCATGCGGATTTCCATGGTAGTTAAAATGATTAAAATTAGGTCACTGTCCACACTGACCATTGAATCATCACTGAGGAATGCAAAATTATTCAACGATTTGCAAAAAAAAACACCTTTTCTGACACAACAAGATGCACATGGTTCACAAAGTCCGACATCACAAATGAATTCGTTTCTTATCATCCCAACAATTTGTTCACTGACGCCACCGGACAATTCCGGCGAATTCCTTGACGACACAACTAAAGTGGATGGCTGGATGGCGATGCAACGCGATGATTAGGTATTTTATCATTTCGCTTTAAATTCACGCGATTAACCTGATACGTAAGCGCCTTCAATTTCTTGTGCACTTCAAGTAAGCTCAGCAGAGCACACACTTGTCAAAACAAAACACTCCAGAAGACTGTGGACTTAACTTTTTTTTCTTCTTGTCAACACGATGACTTAATACACCACACGACGGATCGGTCGGTGTCGACCGGAGGAGCGCTGGCAGAAGCTTTGTCAAGGTATCCGCCTGACTTTGCCGGTAGCCGCGCAAATAGAACTGCGGGATTAGCGAAAACTTTTGATTTATGCTGTCATCATTGCTTAGCATTGGCGAAGGAACACGGAACGCGGGTGTAAAACTAACTCTGCACTAACGCGAAAACGAGTTTGAAGATCTAGTGGCACCACCGACCGCCACTCCAGCCAGTAGTGAAGGGCTGCCCCGCTAGTCGCGTAGGAAAGTTGCGTGCCCGGCCGAAACCAACTGCAACGTTCACTCGTCGCTGGTGACGATGATAAATTGAAGCTGTTCGATGGCTTCGAGTGTGCTTGCGGCCGATTATCGGTTGGCCCCTTCTACAGAAAAAAAGCGAGAGAGAAAGATAGATAGGAGAGAAAGAGCCGCACGCGAGCGAAAGACAAAACCTGCAGCCGTTGCGAACGCCAAAAATTTGCACAGTGGGTGAGGGTAAGATTGGCACGAATAAAAAACAAGATGACAATTCGAACACAAAAGCTCTATTACTTGAAGGTGGAGTTCAATTTGGTGACATTCAGATTATGATGTCAACGTCTTTTCAGTCAAGGCAACATTATGGATTCGTTCTGAATGGGATGATCGTGGGTGACAAGTTTTGACCTGCGGCTCTGATTTTGCGAATGGAGCTCAAGTTGGCCATCAATTGAAATTTCCTTTGATTATTGTGTGTAAAATTTTCTGCTTAGAATTAATCCTGAAAATAAACAAAAGAAGAATTTTCTCTTATTCCATCAACTGTGCGACCGCGATAGAAAATTACCGATTCTATTAGCTCCGGTTCGCGTCAGAACGAAGAAAAGGCGGCTGCTGCTGATTGGCAACGGAGTAAGCAAGCAAGCTAAGAAGATTGAGTGTTTGCGGTGGTTGTTCATAGATCTACTTCCACTAGGACTGACTGGTTGGTCCTATCTTACAGAAATCGAGAACCGCGACAAGCTTGAAGCGTGTCAGCAGCTGCCGGCTGTTGCGGTCGTGGATGACACCTACGCGCAATCTACACGAACATCGATGCAGATAGATAGTTGTTACGATGGGACGGGTGAGTGCGTGGGCAAAAACTATCGATTCGTTACGGTCGGTTCGGACGAAGGACAGAGATCGACTAGGCGGGATTGTTTTCAGAATAGCGATTATGAAGTTGTTCGACGACCGACGTTCTGGCATTCTGCCTAGTTTCATTCAGAACCGTTCGAATGAAAAATAAAAGTTGAGGGGGAAGTCTTTTTGCGGTGGAGGCTTTGCCTAAATTTGAATCTTCGTGAATAATAAATTCTTTTTGAGCGGATCTCGGCGAGTTTGGCTGAGTCATTGAAAGCGGCTTAACGTGATAATTCCTGTAGCACGGAATTCAGCATGTAGTATCAAAAGCCATGACATAATTTGGTGAAATAATAATTTAGTTACACTACATTGTGGTCCAAAAGGGCGAAAAATGGAACTTTTTTCCAAGCCTCTTTTGTTCTTATCTCTTTTGTCGTAATATCTTCTAAGCTTTTATTTATATGAATTCCCTCCATAATTTGCAAGTGTCAAATTTTAGCCATAACTTACTGCACCTACTTAAAACAGGAATAGAGACATTGTAGATTTGGCAAAGTTGTAGATCATATAAAAACAAGCATGTTTGCCAAAGAAATGACTTTTCTATATCCATCGGATGCAGAGTTATAGAGCATTAACTTTAAAAGTTCCTTAAAAATTAGTTTTTCATACTTACAAATATTTAACGAACAAATTATTACTAACATGAAAGCAAAGGATACTGGATTGGACTACAATGCATTGCATGTTGAAATAGAAAAATAATATTTGAAAAACACAATAGGCCGTATGAATAAAAAAGTTAGAGCATAAGATTTTCGAATTCAAGCTAAAATGTTAAGTTACGATTAACAATATCGCAATAATGCAATAACAGTGGAACAGTAATGTATTTTTGATCAGCCATTGGGTTGTTCAAAAATAATCATAATGTTTAATTGTTGTTTCTTTCAATGAAAAATACTGACGATTTTAAATTCAGACGGCTTCCTAAAAAAATAAGTTCATTTGAAAATAATCTTTAAAAACGATTTTACGTTTATTCTTTAGAATTGAGCAAAAGAGCAGAAGTTGTGTTAAGTAAAATTATTCCCAGAATTCAATTGCTGGCGCACCTACCTGTATCTATATTTTCAATAAATCTCTCGTGCAAAGAAAATTTCCGAAGGTTAGAAAAGCATTTCCGGTTTTTAGGAGCGGCCGTCGCAGAAGTGTCAGGAAGTACTGTGGTAGGGGGGCCCTGTAGCCGCAAGGTTACCTAGTCTGCCTTGACAAGCGAGTGGTCGTGGGTTCGAATCTTAGTAGAACCAGGCCATTCGATGTTAAGTGACTTTAGCATGGGTTTATTCTCAGGCCCCTCCACATCCTTCCTACTGCATTCTGCATTTACTAACAATGAAAGCCTCTTGCCAGGGCAAGTTATAAGAGTGGCACTTGCTTGATGTGCGAATGAAGCCTCTTGTTCAAGGGCAAATTATAGCTTGTTCCACTTCCTGGTTCTAGGAACGAGATTAGTAATGCATAAGTAGTAAGGAACACATACATACACACATACACACCCTCACTCTGTGCTGTACTCTGCTTTACCGACCATGAAGCCTTTAGCCGGGACTGGTTATAAGAATCACACTTGCTCGAGGTGCGAATAAAGCCTCTTGTCCAAGGACAAATTGTAACTAATCTCCGCACTTCCTGGCTCTAGAGCTAGATTGGTTGAAAAGTAGTAAGAAGCGTAGAGGAAAAAAAAGGGTGAAAACACACCGACACTTTAAGCACGGATAATAAAAGCAGTTCGCTCACTCTATAGCGATACTGCAATAACAACGAAGTGCGGAACAACACCTGGATAACATCACAATAGATCAAAATGCTGGTCGTAGTGATAATATCCACACACAAATAAAAGTACTGTGGTATAACAAGTAAGTCTGTTGCCTCCAAGGTATTGGACTAATTGTGAGGAGCTCTGGCTGGTAAACGGCTGGGTAATGCGTACCATCGGTGCCTTGCGCACTGGGCGTAAAATAGACACCACAGTGGTCCACTGCCTCTTACCCAGCAATTCCTACTCCTACCTCCTCGTGGTACCAGCCGGGATACGAGCAACATCGGTGGAGAGCGGGTAACCAATCCCGGTGGAAACCAAGGTCGTATGCCGATAGGGGAGGAGGGTTCCTTCGAGCTACGTTGGCCCTCCGGTGGTACTGTGGGGTTGGTTGCGAGCTTTGCAAGCCTGAACCACTAAAAAATCAAAGCATTGGACTTCGTAGGTAATAATAACTCTAACTGGAACAATCGGCAAAGACCCAGGCGACGAAAACGGACGGTTGGAAATTAGGAACATGGAACTGTCGGTCTCTAAATTTCTTTGGAAGTACTCACGTGCTTTCTAAAGAAGTGAAGAGCCGCAAGTTCGACATTGTAGCGCTGCAGGAGGTATGCTGGAAAGAAACGAACGCGAACGTGAATACGACCGCTGCCCAAGACATGATGTCAAAATTATCATCGGGGACTGTAATGCTCAGGTTGGTCAGGAGGATGAATTCAAACCGGGGATTGGACGATTCAGCGCACACCCGCATACAAACGAAAACGGCCTAAGACTTGTTGACTTCGCCGCCTCCAAGAACATGGCCATACGTAGTACCTTCTTCCAGCATAACCTCTACCTTGGAATGGCGTGAAAACAGCCATTAACAGCGGAGCGGAGAACGTCCTAGGCCGTGTGGCACCGAATTGACGTAACGAATAGTTTGACGAGGAATGCCAGCAGATATTAGCTGAGAAGAACGCAGCGTGGGTACAAATGCTGCGTAGAGCCACCCGTCAGAATGTGGAGCGATACAAACAGAAGCGAAGACAGCAAACCCGACTCTCTAAGGAAAAGAAGCGCCACCAAGAGGAGAAGGAATGCGAAGAACTCGAACAGCTGTACCGTTTTCACGACACACAAAGTTCTATCAGAGACTCAACGGATCTCGCAAAGGCTTTGTGCCGTGGGCCGAAATGTGCAGAGATAAAGATGGAGGTATTTTGTCTGACGACTGTGCGGTGATCGAAAGGTGGAAGCAGCACTACGATGAGCACCTGAATGGCGTGCCGGCGGAAGACAATGATGGCGGAGGAAGTGACCATATTGCATTGGTGTAGCAAGCAACGAAGATGTGCCACTCCCATCGATAAGGGAAGTTAAGGAAGCCATCCAGTGGTTGAAGAATAACAAAGCAGCGAGAAAGGACCCAGCTAGCATTTTCATATGTATAAAAAAGATAAAAATCAGCATTACGTACAGATATACAGGCTAATAAATCGTATTTGATGCGCAAAATTGGCATATCCGTACCATTTTGGAGGCGATATACGTGATTACGAATAGTTTTAAGCGTTACGACTATATAAGTATTTATATATGATAATATCCGATTAAGCGCGAGTCGCTTCGTACTACTATACGATTTTGCGCTGAAAATCGTATGTATGTCAGTTATTATCATTATATACGATAGAAAATCAACTTGGTCCCACTTTATCCAGCTTTAGTTACGATTTCGAATTTGTTAGGAGATATTTACGATAATTTTCGTACATTGATATACGAGTTGGTGCTGGCTGGGGATGACATTGGAACGGAACCCGGGCAAGTTGGCCGGCTGTCTGCATCAACTGATTGTCACGATTTGGGAAACGGAACGACTACCGGAGCAGTGGAATAAGGAAGATCTGCCCTATCTACAAGAAAGGTAACGCCTTTCTGGAGCTGGATTGTGAGAACTACCGAGCGATCGCTATCCTGAATGCCGCCTACAAAGTGCTGTCCTAAGTCATCTTCCACCGACTATCGCCAATAATCAATAGATTTGTGGGAATTTACCAGACCGGCTTCATGGAGGGTCGGTCTACAACAGACCAAATCTTCACCCTGCGGCAGATCCTTCAGAAGTGCCGCGAATTGCGAGTCCCCACGCACCACCTGTTCATCGATTTCAAAGCCGCATATGATAGCGTAAACCGACAAGGGCTATGGAAAATTTCGAACGAAAACGGCTTTCCGGGTAAGCTTACTAGATTTATCATGGCTACGATGGTTAGGATCCAGTGCTGTGTGAGAAGAAGATGGTCTTTCCTGCCTGCTATTCAACATTGCGCTTCTTGAAGGTGTTATAAGACAAGCGGCGATCGAAATGCGGGGCACGATTTTCAATAAACCCAGTCAATTTATCTGCTTTGCTGACGACGTGGATGCTGTCGGCAGAACATTTGAGGTGGTGGAAGATCAGTGCACCAGAATAAAACGCGAAGCAGAGAAGATTGGATTGAAGATAAATACGTCTAAAACGAAGTTGCATGGATAAAATCGTACCTGCAGGATCGTAAAATTGCTGTGAAGGTGGGAACGTCGCAATCTCGCTGGTTTAGTAACAACTCCGGAGTCCCTCAAGGAAGTATCTTGGGGCCTTTACTGTTTTCGTTGTTTATCAACGATGTTACAAAGTTATTACCTCGTGGCATACGACTGTTGTATGCCGATGACACAAAAATCTACCAGGTTATTCAAAGCTACGACGATTGCTTGAGACTCCAAGCGTTAATTGTTTTGTTCGCTGAATGGTGCAACTTTTTGACATTAAGCATCGCCAAATGCACTGCCATGAGCTTTCACAGCAAAAACAGCCTTTGTTGTTTGATTACCACGTTGATGGAATAT
Organism: Sabethes cyaneus; assembly: GCF_943734655.1. Classification (NCBI taxonomy): domain Eukaryota; kingdom Metazoa; phylum Arthropoda; class Insecta; order Diptera; family Culicidae; genus Sabethes; species Sabethes cyaneus. The sequence goes on from NC_071354.1 coordinate 86,927,062, forward strand.
CCCTATTACGCAAGGAAGTTGTTACAGATCTAGGTGTTATTCTGGATGCTCAATTGACATTCAGACAACATTACTTCATGATCATTAACAAGGCGAATCGGGCAACTTGGCTTAATTTTGAGAATTTGAAAAGAATTTGAGGATCATAGAACCTTGCTGACCCTCTATTGCTCGTTGGTACGCTCAATTCTGGAGTTTGCCTACGTTATTTGGGACTCGTATTAAGACATCTGGGTGAAACGTATTGAACGTATTCAAAAACGTTTTATTCATCGTCTTTGCCGCACCCTGCCATGGAGAAATCCCGAGAGCTTACCACCTCTACACTCTTTTTGGAATAAAACCGCTCGAACAGCGACGCAAGGATATAATATCTCAATTGGCCAACAAAATCCTGACCGGTAGCAACGATTGTCCCAGCATCCTCGCTATGCTACAGATATATTGTCCTCTGCGCCCGCAACGTCATTTACGTCTTCTACGAGTAAACGTTCATCGCACGAATTATGGTCAACACGAACCCATCCGTCGACTTGCTTTGGCATATAACGAAAATGACAGTAATTTTAATTTTTAGTGTTAGTGCTTTCTGCTGTTTTCTGTTCATTCAAATCATTGTAAAGTGTGTTTAGTTGTTAAGCGTTATATCAATGTAACTATGTGCATAAAAGATGCTGGGTTTTTGCGCCGCTTTGAAAACTGCATTTTCAAGGTGGCTTTTCCCATCCATATTCTTTATTCATTAAGACTATGATAAGTCGGATGAAATTATCAATAAATAACAAATATGCTGGCGAGCAGAACCAGGGGGGATCTATCGGTAAGGAATTGTGAAACTCACACGTGAAGGGACAGGCAGGTGACCATAATTTTCAATGCCGCTCTTGTTACTTTTTTTCTTACCGATATGCTGCTCTTGCCTGTATATTTAGCTTCCGAAAAGTTTGCTAGTTTGTTTTATTTACGCTAAAAAACAGATAAATGCATTATCGGGATCAAAACAATGCAAACGACAATTGCGCTGTCTTTGGGTTCGAGTTTCTGTCAACTGCAGCAGACCAAAATAGAGTTGCGAGTCCCCTGGCTCGAAATCAATCATAAAGCCGTTTGGTCCATGACAGTACAAACGTCATGGACCAAGCACCATCTGCGGTAACGCACACATGTAAGGAATTTGGCAGCAATAAATCCCCCCTGAGCGGAACCGAGCGCGACAGGGCCCGCTTGGGCAGTACAGTGGTAATAGATGGGGATGAGTTCGCGGTAGTCGACGAGTTCGTATACCTTGGCTCACTGGCAACAGAGGAGAACAATACCAACCATGAGATTAAAAGGCGTATTATAAGCGGAAGTCGGGCCTACTACGAACTCCACAAACATTTGCGGTTCAATAATCTGAGTCCCCGTACAAAGTGCATACTGTACAAAACGCTAATTAGACCGGTTGTCCTCTACGGGTACGAAACGTGGACACTGCTAAAAGAAGACCTACGAGCACTCGAAGTCTCTGCGGCGAACCTACTAGTCAGAAAGTGGTTAAAGCTGGATGGATACGTTGGGCAGGACATGTTGCTAGAATGCCGGATAACAATCCTGCAAAAATGGTTTTTCGCATTTAATCCGGTAGGAACAAGACGAATAGGGGCACAGCGAACGAGGTGGCAAGACCAGGTGGAGCGAGATCTGGCGAGCACTGGGTGCCTGCGGAACTGGAGACCAGCTGCCATGGACCGAAATAAATGGAGAAATTATAATGCGCAGGCCTTGTCGTAAGACGTTAGGTCAATTAATTAAGTAAGTAAGTAAGTAAATAAATGAGGGGCTCTGTAGCCGTAAGGTTACCGAAATCGCGTTGAGAAGCCAGAAGTCCTACGTACGAATCTTAGCAGAATTGATATCAAGTGACTTTAGCATCAGTTTATTCTCAGGCGCTTCCACATACAATATTGGTCAAAATAGTTGCATGTGACATGAATATAATGTAATGATGAAAAATGTCTTCAATGTTCTAAAATCCAATCAGAGTAATGTACCGCAGTCGATCATTTAGGAGCATAAATTTATGCTTCATGATTACATGAACATTTACTTGTTGCATGACAGCGCATTGACAGTGTTTGGTTCCACAAACACCATTTTGCGTTGGACAAAAAAATTGAAACATTATTGCGCAAAATCCACCTTCTTAGAGTCCCACGCGAAAATTATTAGCGTGGATTTTTCTGTGTCTCACACATACATTTCTAATTTAGCAATTTAACACCTCTGTTCACCTCCAATTTAACACTTTTGTACTCCTCATTGTTTGACAGGCATATCTACAACGTATCAATGTGTAGGGGATAATTAATGCTCAAATATGAATTTGCCGTAGAATTCATAAAATTGCTGCAAAGCATAATACGATTTCATGTTTTCATCGCTGGAACTACTAAAAATCTAGTTGGGAAGGTTTTGTTTTAAAACTTTCTTAGGGTAATACAAAGCGGGCTTTATGTCGGCCCGCGCTGCTACGGATCAAAGAGTCACACTCCGACGTATCCTCCAGAAATGTCGGAAGTACAACGTCGTGCCCACGCATCACGTTTTCGTGGATTTTACGGCAGCATACGATACAGTCGAGCGCGAGCAGCTATGGCAAATAATACACGAGAACGGTTTTCCGAACAAACTGACGCGGATGATGAAAACTACCATGGAGCGAGTGATGTGCTATGTGCGTGTTTCGGGGCACTCTCGAGTCCTTTCAAATTGCACAGACGGGTGTGGCGAGGGGATGGACTGTGTACACTCCTCAATGTTGAAACGAGAGGAATGACCTTCAGTAAAAGTAGCAAGCTCCTGGTCTTCACGGACGACCTTGCCATCATTACTAAAAGTTTTAGGATGTCGGAGGCAATTCACGGCAAATCTTTTTCAGATGCTGTTTTGCCGAGGAAAACCTACTTATATTTTCATAAAAGCTGGTTATTCTACAATGCTTAATGAGATATCAATATCTAAAATAAGAGACGTCCAAGCTAATCTGCTTTGCAAGGCGATGCTTTTTTTCTGGCACTTTATGCATTTGCTGCCAGAGAGATAAAAAATAATCACTAAATTACACACTAATATTTAGGTTTTGCAAAATTTTCTCAATTAAACGGTTTCATCGCACCTTTTTCGATGGCCAATTAAGCTACTTTGCCAACCATATTTATTTAATTACCGATCTTTTTTGCTCGGATTGTAATGCGATATTTTAATGCATTGTTTACGCTGCACAAAACTCCCACATGAAAAAAGAAACCTTGGTATGTAAACGATTTTATGATCGAAAGCTTACCCACAAGGTAAGCTCATTACTAAAATTTTAAGTCTGCCTCTAGCCTTGCCATCGAAGCGCTCGGCTCTGTCAGACTAGCAACCAGTTTTTTAATCAATTCAAAATCACTCAATCAACGATCATATAAAACAAGTTTTTTTTGCCTCGCTCGAATCACCAAACCACATTTAAAATCATCGCCAAATAACGAATTCATCATTAGACATTCTGCAGTTTATCTATATTTATGAAGTGCACTTACTGACATACTCATCTCTCATCAGAATCTCTCGGTATCAGAAGAGCATATCAATTCTGGGAATTTTGCGTGTGTGTGTCGAGCTCAACGCATTGTTCCAAATCAGTTCTCGCGCCGCATCCTTCCGGCGCGGCGGCTCGTCTGATAGCTGACGACGGCTTCAGTTCGCCGCCGATTTTGCATTTTTCATATTATTCGTAGGAAGGTCATCGGCCAGGCCAAGGGGCCCCCACTCAAACTGCCGGCGGGGGCGCGTCAATGTTTCAATAATTTAGTCAACTTTATTGTGCAAAATTTACGCCTTTTCGGCGAAGAAGACCACGAAGGCTTGGCCATGGAAACGGTCGCTCGTGCTCGTGCTGTAGCGTTGATGTCAATTTGGTAATTTTGGCACTTCTACTTAGACTTACTCGGCACTCGGAGTTTGCGTTCGTTCGTTCGGCCGTTTGATCTGGAAGCGCGCAAAAAAACAGAAACAAAAGCATGTAGTCGTCGTCGTCGTCATCGACGCTTTAGCCGCTTGTTGGAATATCACTTTTATTCCAAGTCTGCCTGGGAGGTCAAGTGCGGAATATTTTATACTTTGTTTACATTGCCAGCGGCTATTATTGTTATTGTTTTCGGGTATAAAAGCGATTGTGAATATTCATTAGGGTGCTTCAAATTTTGGAACCTAAACAGCAGTCAGTGGTTTGTTTCGTGTTTAGTTGTTCGGCTGAAATACTACACTGAGCTTTCAGTCTGGAAGGATTGGGTTTGCCTTCAAATTTTAAAAATCACCCTATTTATACAAGAATGTCTACCATCAAAGCCAATCACAACCATTCTGCTTATGTTTCCCTTTGTGCCCGAGTAAAGTGAAGCCAAGATAAGAGGTCACAGAACGAATGCCAGTGCGGGGCACTTACTGCTCTTATCTACAATAAATTATAATGTTTCGTTGAACCTTCATTTTTTTTCTTTGCTCGCTTATTCAGCGAACCGTAGCCAGTTCAGCCAAACTGGATCATGTGGCATTGTTTAATTATTCGATTTTAATTAACCATAAAAAACAGCTAGAGGTACTTGGCGTAGGTGCCTGTTCGCCAGTGAAAAAAAAACCGTTTCATGACTTGCTTATATTGCCAGAGCTTAGCTGGCGATGGATTAACTGTCGAACGAACTCAATAGCAGCACGACATCTTCCGAAGGCTGAAATGTGTCTTCAGGCCAACTCTACTGCGTGATGTGTTTTTCTAGTTGCAAGTAGATAAATATTATTTGACTTCTGCGAAACACTTAACTGCTTGCTTTTAGCTTCAGCAGCTCAGAGAACTATTCAAGGTAGCTCATGTTGAGCCGACGACATGGTGTACTTTTAATTTCATTACGAGCTACTTTTTGCAGACTTTGCATCTCGAAACGTAAATTTATTGCTTCCAAAAACGAAACCCTACAGGCCGAGAGTGGACCGGCTATGAGTGGGTTAAAAAAAGAAATAAAACCATTGAAACGAACCAAAGCCAGCAGCCTGGGGTCGGTCGATGGAAAAGTTTCATTTACATAGGTGCTGTAGTTGCGAAATGTCGATCAGGAGTGGAAAGCGTAGAGCTGCCTGAAGAGCAGGGTGCATGATCTATAATGAAATTACGTGACTATGCGTTATCGTGTATCCAAATGAGCTAGTTAGAATCTGGATAGACTAGTTTGCAAAATAAGGGCTAATTATTTGGCCTGTATTCAGGGCGAATGTAACACAATGAAGCTATTTTCAACTGGTCACGAAAAGTAATAAACTGGGCTATGGGCACGTTTAATGTTTTCGAGTTGCGTTATGCAGTCAAGAGCCTAGCAGTTGATTTTTTGGACTCATTTTGCTTAAACTTCTCTATAGAATTGATCACATTTATTGCAAGTAAATGTAGTTTCGAGAATCGTGATACTGTAGTAAAATTAGCGCGTGACCGAACGATTGTACACTTTTTTTTATTAGGTACATGTTTTTACAACCATCATATCCAAAAATGCCTCAGCAAAGGAACGAATAGAAATTCATTTATGAGTTTGGTGAAAGGAAGGTTGTTTACTTTGCTTGGGGATTTTCTCAAGCAATTAACCAGATTTAAAGTGCATTTTTTATGAAACAAACTGTAATGAAATGGGTTTGATCCAATTTAAGTAACTTTGCTTTCATCGAAAACTGAACTGAAAACTATGGCAAAAGTACTATTCGTAATATTAAATTGTCTGATCCTTGTGTAAATAAGCAAAACTAAACGACTTCTGAATTTTAAACTTTATCGTAGTTGCAAGTTTTAGTACTACTTAATCATGCAAAAATACATTGAAAAATGCAAAAATAGTCAATTCTTCTCAAGGTCTCAATTCCCAACTTTTACAAAATATCTAATCGGTGTTGGTTCCGGCAAAGAGGGCCAGGGAAAAAGACCAGAAACATATGTTTCGTTGCAGGCAAATATAAAACACTGTGCGCCTCCATTGCATTATTGCAGCTCCATTTCTTTAAAACGACTGGATAATGTGTAAAGCAAAGCAAAGCAAAGCCTAGGTGCTACATTCCGTTATCGAAACTTGACCTGTTTTTTCGATTTTTTTTGTACAACTGCCAGTTCGCAGCCAGCTGTTAGAATACAGGACAATTACAGGGCCAGTTGTTACGATCCAATTGATTCCAACAGCCTCTGCCAGCCGAGATTCGAAAATACGACGACTGGCTTATTAGGCCAGCATCATACCACGAGGCCAATGCGGATAATGGGATAATGTGTACCATCTACAAAAAGGGTGATCGGCTAGACTGCTGCAACTATCGCGGTATTACGCTGGTAAACGCCGCCTACAAGGTACTCTCCCAGATCCTGTTACGCCGGTTGTCACCGATAGCACAAGGTTTCGTAGGGAGTTATCAGGTGGGTTCCATGGGGGCTCGCGCAACTGCGGACCAAATTTTTACTATCCGACAGATCTTGCAGAAACGTGCCCACGCATCACATCATTATTGATTTCAAAGCAGCATACGATACAGTCGATCGAGACATGCTATGGCAGATAATGCACGAACATGCTTTTCCGAACAAACTGAGGCGACTGATCAGAGCTCCATTGGATCGAGTGATGTGTTTCGTACGCATCTCTGGGACACATTAGAGTCGCTTAGAGACGCGGCGAGGGTTGAGACAAGGTGGCGGTTTATCCTGCATGCTGTTCAACATCGCTCTTGAGGGGTGATCCGACGAGCGGGCATCGAAACGAGAGGCATGATTTTTACCAGGCTTGATTTGCTCTTTTTACTTTATTTTTGCTCTTTTGACTACAGCGTCCTAGTCAAACAAAATTCGAAACAGTGATGCACAGGCCAATTGTAGAGTTGATTATTATCTACAATATTGTTGAAGAAAGTATAGTTTTATCTTTTATATTTATGGCGCTATGGGGCTGATACCCCACTGGTAGCCGAAAGAGCACTCTTTTTGCTACCAATGGCATTGCAGCTCTGTTACGCTATAAATACAAAAGATTAAACTATACCTTCTTCAATAATATCGTAGATGTAAGTAACTCTACTTTTGTCATATAAATCACTTTTTCGAATTCTGTTTGGCTGAGGCGCTGTAGTCAAAAGAGCAAGAAAGAAGTAGAAAGAGCAAATCAACCCTGATTTTTACCAAGGGTAGCCAACTTCTAGGCTTTACAGATGACTTCGATGTCATAGCCAGTAACTTTGCGACGACGGAGGCAATCTACGCCACACTGAAAGCGGGGTCTGGAAGAATTGGGCTAAAAATAAATGCGTCGAAGACCAAATACATGAAAGGAAGAGGCTCAAAGGAAACAAACGTCTCCCACGGACGGTAACCGTTGACGGCGACGAACTAGAAGTGGTAGAGGAGTTCGTGTATTTGGGATCGGTGGTGACCGCGGATAACACTAGTAAGAAGATCCAGCGGCGCATCCAAGCGAGAAATCGGGCCTACTTTGCCCTTCGTAAAACGCTACGATCAGGAAGCACACGCCGCCGCACGAAGCTAACATTGTACAAAACCCTTATTAGACCGGTAATTCTTTAAGGACTTGAAGCCGTGACGCTGCTCACGAAGGATATACGCTTCCTTGCCGTGTTTGAGCGAAAAGTGCTGCGGACGAGATTTGGCGGAGTACAAACTGCGGAGAGGAGAGTGGCGGAGGCGTATGAATCTCGAGTTACAGGCACTACTTGGGGAGACTCCCATCGTACATCTAGCGAAAGGCTACGGTGGACCGGACACGTCGTAAGGATGCCGGACGACAGTGAGACAAAAATAGTACTCTTCAACAACCTCACCGACACCAGGTGTACCAACCATCGCAGATTTAATCAGTTTGATGAGCTTTCTGGGGAAGCTGTTCTCGTTCATGATTTTCCATAGCTCTTTCCGGTCGATGGTATCATATGCGGTTTTGAAGTCAACGAACAAATGATGCGTGGGAACTTAGATCGAGTATACGACTTTGATATCATAGCCAGAAGCTTTGCGACAGGAAATTTATGTTAGATTCAAAGCTTAAACTAGGTAAGGTCAAATACATGAGAGGTATAGGGTCAAAGCATACAAATTCCCACGGATGGTAACCGTTTTCGGCGACGAATAAGAAGTGGCAGATGAGCCCGAAACTTTGGGATCGCTGGCTGACGATGACGATCGATGGCCATACTTGGAAATGCTTCATGAATATTGCGGAGCAGCTAAGCTAGGAAGTGCAAACTTGACCGCCGGACCGAGGAACAGGTAAGAGGCGGCTAAAACAGTCTTTGTCTCGGAGCGAGTGGCGGTACATGGCACGGCAAAGAGCAAGGAAACTATTAATGGCTAACGATTGGAAACTTGGTACCTGGAATGTCCGAACTCTCCATGAACCGGCACAAGCTGGCTTGCTTGCTCGAAAGTTACATCGACTCGCAGTGGAAATCGGTGCTATTCAGGAAGTTCAGTGGCCAAATTCCGGAGAAAGGAAGTTCCGTGCAGTAGACCCTATTGCTGGCACGTCTTTCAAGTACCACATCTACTACAGTGACGGTAGAAAGGCAGAACATGGAGTCGGTTTCGTAGTGTTATGCCTATAGATTGCTGTGCTTGTTGTGATGGGCAAATTTTTCAACTACAGCCTAACAAACATGTGCGCACCCACAAATAATAAATCCGATGCATACTATACAAAACGCTAATTAGACTGGTTGTCCTCTACGGGCACGAAACGTTGACACTGCTAGAAGAGAACCTACACTTGGAGCACTTGGAGTTTTCGAACGACGGGTGCTAAGAATCATCTTTGGCGGAGTGCAAAAAAACGGTGTATGGAGACGAAGAATGAACCACGAGCTCGTGCGTCTCTACGGCGAACCAAGTATTCAGAAAGTGGTCAAATCTGGACGAACACGTTTGGCAGGACATGTTGCTATAATGCCGGACAACTATCCTGCAAAAATGGTTTTCGCATCGATCGCATCGCATTCGCATCGCATCCGGTAGGAACAAGACGAAGAGGGGCACAGCGACCAGGTGGAGCGAGATCTGGCGAGCACTGGGTGCCCGCGGAACTGGAGACCAGTTGTCATGGACCGAAACAGATGGAGAAATTATACTGCGCAGGCCTTGTCGTAAGACGTTAGGCCATTTAAGTAGGTAAGTAAGTACAACTTGCAGACTCATCATCTGTTAATAAATTTTAATGTGGCGTACGATATAGTTAAACGAAATGAGCTATGACTATGAGCTACGACGTACACCGGTTCTATGCTGAATAACAATGACAACAAAGTGCACATTCCGAAAATTACGAGTACAATTGTTTTCAATTTTCGGTGCACCTTGAATTTGCCATTATAGTAAACAAATAACAAGCCCTATCTTTGAATGTGCATGGGATTTAATTTCGGGTTCACTTGACCTGACCCTGACCTCCATTTTTGTTTATTCGCAAGCCGGATAATAAAGCAAAAAACAGAGTCTGTCATAAAGCATTGAATCAACCCTTACATTTCACGTAAATGAAAGATATTGAATTCAATCAAATTCGAACAGTGTTCTAAAAACTTCACGTGCCTAATTTTAATGTGCTTGAAAAGTTTACCAAGGGAAATTACTAATATGAGGCGTTATTGGCGTTGCATTGACAAGGAAATATTTAACTTTTCCAAGGCCAGCATGCTGATTCGCAAGAGCGTTCAGCTTGGTTTGCTATTGTTCCTCGCTCACGGCAATTTTTTTCCAAAAACAAACGTTTATACCTTTGATGGTCTTATGAGCTGATTTGAACGTGTCATTTCAAACGAACAACCAGCAAAATACAATTGAACTACAACATGTGTTTTGTTGAGAATATTGACCGGAAAGCTGTTTTATAATTCAGGGTCGTGGTTCAGGAACGATTGTGTTTTTTTGACGTAATGCGATGATGCTCTATCCGGCCAAAACGCGTATTGTCCATCTGCATGGTGTTTTTGTAGAAACGGGATCAAAATTTTTTTCAAACATTCCTCTGGTGCACATCTTAATTGATAGCCTGTTGTTGAGGGCTTGTTGTTGAAGGCACGAGAAAGAGAACGATGTCCTTCTGCAGCCATAATTTTGGCTGGTCTTCCACTACCTTGCTTGCGAATAGTTGTTGGGCATCTTAGGATATGGTAAACAGTCGAAGCCGCAACATATTCGCTTTTTAAATGTTGTACCGTATACTTTGTGCAAAGATTTCTGTGGCAGGTCGTAGAAGTGTACAACGCGCTCCCGTCATGCTTCTTGTTTCGATGCCAGTTTAAGCAAAACGGCTGACATTGATTTCGAGTCCTGTATTATTTTTTTGCACATAGGTATTAACAGTTATGTCTAAAACTAAATTTACCGTATCGTACAATTGAAAAATGTACCATCATTGTCGGTAAGAAATGATTAATTTCAAATGAGTAATCAATTCAACTTCAACAAAGTATCCATGTGTCTGACAATCAATATACACGACACGGTACGACACGAGAAAGTTTTAAACAAGATCAGAATATATTCCTCGACTGGATAGTATTAAAAAAAACTCAAATTCCACAGCTGCTTCTGCAGAACATCTGCGGCCACTCAGACCGTTTGCGGTCATTCACCACCGACCGTCGCGTCGTCCCGAACGAAGCTTTTCGACCCAACGGCAACGGTAGTGCGGCGGCGGTTTGCAGAAATCGCTGCTCGTCGTACCAGCCTCCTCTACAAGTTCCAGCCATAGAGCCAGCCAGATGAATTGGCGGTGCAATATGAATGCGAAATAAATCAAAATTAATTGACGACACCACTTTTATATTTCGCAACATTTTGCTCCAACGAACGCTGAAGCGAATTCGCGTAGTCTCCGGTTGTCCCGCGCCCAAAAAGAGTCACGTTTCATTTCGAGTTTGTTTCGAAGCCCGGACCTGGTCTCAGAAGGGTAGTTTTGTTCACACCTCATGCCAATACCTTCGACGCTGTACCTACTACCCTTTAAGTAATTTTCGTTTATCGAAAGTGGTAAACGAATAACTTAAAAAGACAAGCTTGTGCTTCTGCGGCACAAGCCGCTGCGCTATATTTGTGGAACCAGCAAGGCAGTAAGTCGATTTATAACCTTAATCCATAGCTGATCCAATTGGTACGCTGCGTTGCAGAAAGGCAGCTGGCAGAAGGTTACAACCGAGGTCGCTTACCACATGGTAGCTCACTCTTACTTTCACGTGATAGGATTCTATAAGGAAAAGCGCGACGATTTTTCGTAGTATAAATTGGCAAAACTTTAACAAGGTTTAAGACTTATGTTGATATAACTAAACTATCATAATAAATGTGTTGACTCTTTCACTCATCGAGAGTCGCATCAAGTTTTACTGGTTTATTTGCCTAGAAGCTACAAACCCAGCTAATTTTTGACTTTTACAACCGAAGTTAAATGACGATGACATTTATAGAATACGCCGAAATAGAACATTCTTTCCCGTATTTCAGACCGGAGTCAGCTTTAATTTAAATCCATTTATCATCTATATTGGTGCAATTGGCGTGACACATTTTCACTAAGCAGTTGTATAAGTGCAAACAATAAACATTCCTCAGTAGCTTAGTGTTTTACCAACAACTATAGAAAACAGTGCTAGTAGCTAGTTTTATAAACAGGCAAATATAAGTTTGATTTACAAGAAAAAAATAATATCATGCGTTAAAATCAATCTACAAATTATTATAGTTTTGATTTGAGTGCTGTTTCTAACCCCAGAAAATCCCTGAACTGATCGGGAATCGAACCCGATTATCACTCTTGTGAGAACTAGCCGACTAACGTCGCTAACTCTAGACCCATGGAGACCACACAACGAGGATTAAACAATAGGATAGGATTAGCCAAACAATTTGATATAGGATTTGATAGGATTGCTGCTGAATTTGATATGGCCACCCAGAACATTTACGACCGCACAGTAGTAAATCACCTACGATGATCTTGTTGTGATTTCTCATGTTCTCAAAGATTCTAATTGACCCATTAAATATTTTATATGAATTTGACGCTTCTCGAAATGGTTTTCTATTTCTGGTTGGTGGTGGTGGTCTGTTCTGGTGGAAATATGCCATTCCGAACTAATTAATTCTATCAGTGATGCCTAGTAGACCATAATCGCAATGAAAACGACGGATTCCGTTCTTCTCCATCGATCAGCACCCGATGGTATCGATCTTCCGGCATGCTCGAGGCACCGAATCGATTGAGATTCTGTCGGTGGATCGTAAAAACCAATAGTTTGAGTCGTAAAACAGCAGACAGTTTTTTTCCTCTTCTTTATGTTGTCTCGCACTAACTTACAACACACTGGTTCTTCTTAGAAACTTTTCTGTCACACTCAAATCAGGAAAGTGCGGTACCATGCACTATTATTAGACGCGCTGTGAATTTGTTTTGAAATTTCGCAGGAAAGAACTACTCCGCACTATGCCCTCGAAATGCGTTGGCGAACACACACAAACATCAGCTCTGGTTGCACTATAAGGAATACCGAGAAATATCACAGTTGTCGCACAATTTCTTTGCCAACGGACGAAATCCGTACCATTTGGCTACGTCGATGGCACTAAATGTTCTGCTTCGAATCCCGCAGTTGAGGTTCTCTAAGTTGTATGCCCGGCACTACGCAGCAAAAGCAGCAGTAGCATACAGTGCACCATGCTGCTTACTCATACGAAAATCCTAAAGTCAACGACTTGTTTGCTTACTGCAAACAGCGCACTTCAACAGTTGGATACCGACGGCGCGGCTCCAAACGACAACCGACGATTATGACGGACGAGGAAAGACGCGCAAAGAACAGAAACTCTGTTACCGATAACAACAAACAACCACGCGACGGCGATTCTTCACTCGTTCTGTGTGCGCAGAGCTACGCGAAACTTGCTGCGATTTGTACGGCGCCGACAATCGCGTCCTCTCAGCTGAATCCAGCGGTCCGTAGCGGTCCGCGCCTTCGCTTAATCTGTCAACCGGTGTCTGTCGATCCGGGGGCAAAGTGTGACCGGCGAGCAAATGAGTGACTGAATGAGTACACTTACATATGAGCGAACTGCAGAGCGCGCCTATCTCTTATGGCCGCGTCGATCGTAGCAGGGAAGTCGCTGTCGCGTGCGATTATATTGTTTTGTGTGCAGTGGGAGCGCCAAGAAGACTAGGGGTGTTCACGATGGGTTTGCAAATTTGAAGATAAATTACAAATGATTTATCTGCTGCTGTAGACTGGCCGGTTTTAGGTAGAGCTAATAGCTTAGCGGTTTCCCGATCGATTTTAAATATTTTTGCACCAATCGATCGGAAAATCTTCTACGCGTTCACACCAATAAAGAAAACTATTGATTTTTAACTGCGCACTATTAAAAAATTGGATAGAATGGAGTATTGTGCACCTAGAAATCCTCGCTTCGTAATTGGTTGTTGGAAATGACGTCATCAAAGTGGTAACGCATTTTCATGCTTCGGCTTATAATTCAGTCAATTCCTGATAGATTTCCAAGATATTTACATCAATCAATTGGAAAATCTTATTGGAAAATATAGAATAATATTGATTTTCAATGCGCGCCATTGAAAAATTGAAAATAACTCTAACTCGGTCTAACCAGAAATTCTCGCTTCCTGATTTGTTGGAATAATTCCCAATTATTTTCGGACAAGTCTTGCTACAACTCAGGAATCAACGAGAAAATTGCAGGAAAATTCCATTTAATTCTACTATAATAAAGTTACAAGATAATTAAATGGAATCCTACCCTTTCTCGTTGATGACTAATTGTCTTGATAGTTCCTTATTGTGATGTACCACCAACGGCAACACGAGCGGTGCCGCAGTTATTTTAATTTCAATAATCGTCACATTAAAAAATTGTCTGCCGTGAACAAACGATAGCGAATAAAACCAAGTTAACACCAAATAAAACACTAATTCACCGCAACAAATGCGCAGAAAAACGCATTAAAACTAAACCCAATGTTTTGTTTTAATAATTATTGCTGGCCCAATAAACTTTGTGATCAGTGGAGAACAACAATCTTTTAAATCTTCATATAAGCATGTTTTCATCCGCAACCTTTCGTTACTCGCACCAACTTCGATTTATAGGTCACAGAATTCTCTCGAATACAAATGCCACTTGATGAAAACTGTTTCCACCGTTTGAAACATTTTGGTTTGCAGATTAACTAAGCTGAAAACAGTAATTTTCTATATTGCTGAAGCCCCGAGATATACCGAGATAAAGTTAACGGTTCACAGGCGTAGTACAAAATACAACAGCGCGAGTAACGGTAGGTTAACCTTTCGTTACTCGCGCCAGCTAGGATTTATAGGCGTGCTAAAATCTAACTGAATCCTCTCGAATACTAATGCCACTTGGTGAAAAACTTATGAAACTTTTTCCACCGTTTGAAAGAACTTGGTCTGCATATCAATTTTACTGAAAACAGTAATTTTCTTTGTTGTTGGAATCCCGAGATATACTGAGATAAAATTAATACCAAAGGAAGAATAAGAACAAGAAGGCGCGCAAGGCTGCTTGGGCATCCCGATTTGTTCAATACGTTCGACGATCGCCTGTCTCGAAGTTACATCCAAGTTGAAGTTATGATGATAATCGAACCATTGGTCCTTTTAAGGATCGGCATTTAATTGAATTTTCTCCGCGCGTTTCTAACTAAACAAGTAGGGTACGGGAGGGTATTCACAGCACGCTACTAAATTCGGCATACATTACCTTTTTTTGCTGCGCTTTCTCAAATAAAAACTTTCCCGCTATATAACAATACTGAAACGAATGTAGCACTCATAAGCTTTAATGTGTTATAACTATTTTCATAAAAATGTAAGTAATTTGCTAAATTTTGTTCAATAAACATCACAACCACTGTTTTTCCACTGGCACGTAATCAGGCTGAAAAAACTAGCAGCAATCGCTTACGCGTATCCGCTCTTGATGATGGTTTGAACCACACAATTATGATCACGTTTGCTTATTCTAAAACTAAACAGCTGTGAATATGCTATCACAGAACAATTCTACTTCTTTTTATCACGGAAGAACACAAAAATTCCCTTCTGATATGAAAATATAAATCAATTTTTATTCACTTGCACATGCAGCATTTTGTTTTTAATTTCAGCATATGGTGCTCTATTTACACTACTAGCAATGTGTGAGGTAGTTACTCCTGAAAGTATTCTATCGTATTGACATAGCTAGTATTTGGGTGACAACCACTTGCTTCTGGTGCTAATGTATATGCACGATTCAATGATACACTAGCGCCAGCAGCAAGCTGTTGTCACTGCAAAACTAGCTATCTTCAAAGAGCCGGTATATAGGCTATACCGACACGTTATCCGTCGGTCTCTCTTTTAATCTGTTTTTGAAAAGCATTTAATCCCTGTGCTGGCTATTTCGGCCGGTCGGATTTAAAAAACACAGACACCACTATAGAAAAAGGACTCAATTTAGCCGCAGCGACTTCATCATTTCTCGCGACTATAACTCAAATTCAGTAGCGTTTTATTAAGACCAAAATACACGCCGATATTCAGTAAATATTATTCTATCAACTGGTAAAATCTTGCCTCGAATAAATATAGTTTCAACGTAATTCCTGAATATTGTTCAGGCTACCGCTTAATGAGCAGGAAATACCCACCCGTACCCTAATATTTTATAAAGCATTGTTAGCTATCCGCCAGAGGTTTGGCAAAGCATATCATCAAACCAGAAAAGAAGCGAAGGCGCGTAAAGTGTAACTGCTGAGACGTCGCGGTTGGCTCATTACAACAAACTTACCAATCTGTTCGCTCGTTGCTGTCAGCTGAGTTGACCAAGAACGCCGTCTTCGAAGGTTAGAGTTATGATAATCAAACAATCGCTCCTTCCACACATAACGATTGAAGAGTTTATTATATTCTCACCTAGTAAATATCAAAGCAACATCCAGGCAGCGAGGTAAAAGTTTAATTTTTCAGCCTTTTGAAACGTAGCTGCTGAGACTTTTTGGCTGCCTCGTTATAACAAACATTTACCGATCACCTCTCGCGAAGTTCAAACTTCTGTTCGCTAACCATTTTTTTAGTACATGTCTCCGACTGATACGCAGTCGAACGTAAAACTCATTTGTTAGGAAGTGAAGAAGCGTATGGTGCGAAGAACTATAAAATAAGATGAACTGGAAAATTTCGATATATGAGCCAAAAATATATTGGGGAGTGCAATGATAGGTGGAATTTTAGCTCACAATTTTTCGATTGGTACCCGAAGGCTTTTTGCGTAAAGATACCGTCAGCCAGTGACGGTAAAAACTCAAAAACTCAAAAGTCAAAACCAACTGTGAATAATGTCAACCTGACGCTCACGCGTGGGTTGTTCTGTTTTTAGAGCCAGAAGCACAAAACTCATACATATTTCTTCCCGCTTGATCATATTCTGCTTTGCTTCAACTGCTGCCCGGAGCTAAGCGTACATACATACAAATTCGTTGTTGAACTGCATTTAGGCATTCTCTCTCGCGATGCGTAGCTGTAAGTGACTGTGAGAGAATGAACCACTAAATAAATCGCAAAGTTAAACTAAAACACATATTTTAATTGCAAGTTTAACTAATTCTTATAAAACTTTTTACGAAGGAAAGCTGTAAATTTCGCCATTGCGTGCGGCATTTTTCGCTGCTGATATTTTCTCTCATGGTACATACTCTTTCGCTCTCTGGTTCGTTACATGAAATGCCTACCAGACCAGTGGAAGAATAACCGCGGAAGTAAAATGTTCACAGTTGAATTTCATACACATTGCATAGCAATAAAGACATCACGTATAATAGCGAGAAAAATTCATATGTGAGTTTGGCGCTTGTGATCATGGTTGAAATTTCGTGGCGTGTGGCTGAAATCTCATTAAGGTTTTTGCGCCATGAATTTCGCAACACTGACTGTCATCCATTATATGTTGGTAGTCCAATATCCAATTTTACTCCTTTAAATCTATCATCTATACCTAAAATAATGGATTTCTGGCTGTCTGTCGGTATGTTCCTTATAGAATCTATTGAACCGATCGGTGTGAAAATTTGCATGCAGTGGTTTTTGGGGCCAGGAAAGGTTCTTATAATAGTTATATAACCCTCCCATCACTAAGACGGGGGGCTCCCATACAAATGAAACACAAATTTCTGCATAATTAGAGAACTAATCAAGCAAATGAAACCAAATTTGGCATGTGGGGGCTTTTGGAGACAAGAATTTTTTTTGATGAGTTAGGGCTCCTCCCCTGTTTAGGAGGGGGAGGGGGGATCCCATACAAATGAAATACAATTTCCTCTTATCTCGAGAAATAATCAAGCAAATGCAACCAAATTTGGCATGTGTGGGATTTCAGAGACATGTATTTATTTTATGATGGTTTGAGACCCCTCACCCCTATGGTAGTGGGATAAGGACTCTCATACAAATAAAACAGATATTTTAAAACATTAGTCAATAAGGTTACTTCAAATATTTTATCAAGTTTTTGTCTTTCCATTCCAGTGTTCGGCAACTGAACGGAAAGAGAATTTTTATTCGAGCAAAACTAACGCATTTTTACCTAAAGTTTAAACGTGAAAACCAAATCTGTTCTTGCTTTTCATATATAGGTATGTCATTGTTTTTCTGAACTTTTTGATGCAAAAATCTACGAAAAGAAAGAAAAAATTTGCCAATTCCATTGTTTGAATTTCCATTTCTGTCTGGTGTTAGACGCGTTAACATAAGTGTATGGAGCCATTTTTCGAGTTCTTTAGGCTGTAGATTGATTTTATTAAAAAAAATTCGGCTTACATCCCACAAATTATTTTTTGCCTTCCGAGTAGCCAAGTTCAAAAACTTTAAAAATAATTTGCCGGCTTTCGCTCCATTTTATCAGTCGCTTTCTGGATAAGCAACGGGAATTGGAGGAGTTGTTTTCTACTTTACTGTGAGGAAAAATTGCAAATTTGTATATTAAACTACCCATGCTTTCATAGTTACGTAACTGCCAAAATGAATCATCTAAGGTTGAACTCCTCAGAAACTTGCAAAACTCGAGATTGTGACAAAGACCATGCGAGATTTATGATTTATGTACAACATAGTTTAATTTGTGGCAATACGAAGTTTGTCGGGTGAGCTGGTCCCATATATATGTACCACACGCTTCCTCACCGACAATAATTATTCTTAGATGACTGCGCTTTGTTTTTACTGCTGAGCAGATAGACAGTTATCATACTCAGGTATAAAACAGGATAAAACAACTGTCTTTGTCGACCGTCTGTGCGGCAAGCTTTCTGTTGTATCACCATCGTGTGTGTTTTGACCATAACGTGTGTTTGTCGATAGTTCGGTAGTTCTTTATGGACTTGAAGCCGTGACGCTGCTTACGGAGGACATACGCGCCCTTGCCGTGTTTGAGCGGAAAGTGCTGCGGACGATATTTGGCGGAGTACAAACTGAAAGCGGAGAGTGGCGGAGGCGTATGAATCACGAGCTACAGGCACTGCTTGGGGAGATTCCCATCGTACATCTAGCGAAAGTTAGCAGGCTACGGTGGGCCGGACACGTCGTAAGGATGCCGGACGACAGTGCGACGAAAACGGTCCTCTTCAACAACCCCACCGGCACCAGGAACAGGGGGGCCCAACGTGCACGATGGCTCGACCAGGTCGAAAGCGATTTGCGACTTCTGAGACGACTAGGAAATTGGCGACGAGTGGCCCAAGACCGAGTTGAATGGAGACGAGTGCTTGAAACAGCACGAGCCACCCCGGCTCTATGCTGCTGAAGAAGAAGAAGAAGTGTGTTTGTCGAACGTAAAACTCATTTGTTAGGAAAATAAGAAGCGTATGGGGCGAAGAATGATACAATTGGATGAACTGGAAAATTTCGATATATGAGCCAAAAATATATCGGGGAGTACAATTACAAGTGTGATTTCAACCCGCAATCTTTCGGTTGGTACCCGAAGGCTTTTTGCGTTAGGCTAACTGCACCCTTATATGTTGCTAGTTCAATATCCAATTTTTCTCCCCCAATTCTATCATCTCATAAATATTACCATCGGCGAGGAAGCGTGTGGTAGATTTTGAATGCCAATAACTTAGCGGTTTCCTGATCGATTTCAATATTTTTGCTCCAATCCATAAGGGGCAAAAACGAGCTCGTAATCCCAATAATTAGAAGCCGCTAGTTTGGAATCACACAAAATAGCTATTCCTATGTAAAAAATGCAAGAAATTGAATGACGATAGTCTCATCTTGTTCAGACTTCATGGAGTGGTCCATGCCCTATTATACCCAAAAATCAAAATAATTGAATAATATAGAAAACCATTTGCAGTCCGTGAAATGAACTCAAATAGCTTCCAAATGTAGTCAAAACATCTAAAGAATCAAATCCCAACCATGCCGTATTGTGCGAAATGCAAGAATAGTCCATTTTGCCCAATTCACCCCTAAATACATAGTAAAACCTAATTAAAGCGTTTAAAACTAACTCAAAGGTCGGGGTCTTCAGAAAAAATGAAAATATTCAGAAAATATTAACATACTGAATAACTTTGAAGAACAGTTAAATGTAATAAAAATATTGGATGTAAAGTGATTGGGCAGAACTTATTTTTAAGCGTCATTTTCAAACAAATTATTATATCTCGCAACTAGTAAAAGATATATTTTTATTATATTCAGCAAAGTTGCCCATTTTAGTGTGTTCTACAATTTTTTTTGAAGAAAAACAGAAACAAAATAAATCGCATTACATTTCTGCACATCTCTACCAGATTCGCGACACTCACGTAATTCTCTCTCGCACTCTGAAAACCGGACGATCACTAGCTCAGTCTCAGTCCCGTTCATAAGTCAGTCGAAAGCTGGCAGTATGTAAATGTGTTTTTGTTTCAGCACAGGCGGCGCGTCGCACTTAAACGTGTCGCCTCGGAGGGACATGTTTTCAAGTCACTCATAGCAGCGGAATGATATCTTTGGTTTCCACTTTTTTTGTTGCTGATGCTAGCTGTTTGCCTAAAGAGAGATAGAAGAGTTGCGGATTGGAGAGTGCCACAACAAACACACCTTCGTTCGGTGCGCCGCTGCTTCGGTGTGGCATTACGTGAGCCAGTCCCCCAAGCAGAATGCAAAAATAAGTCAGCGTGAGGCAATCTCGTGCTGCCACGAGATCTGAAACACCAGCGTCACAGCTACTCCTCTTCGGTGGTGAAAATGTCAGGGTGAAGTATTTGAAAGCGATAGCGTTTTTGAATCTGACGGGACATTATGACACGTGAAAACCCTAGTAGTAGTAAATTTATACAATACCAAAACATAAAATATAACTCAGATACAAAGAATTAAAAAAAGAGTTAAAATTGCTTATGGCACTAACGATTTTATCTGTTTATTCCGCTCACAATAATAAAAATATCTGTACCAATTAGTAAAAATAACTCTAAACTGTGTCACAGCAAAAAAAAATAACGAAACATAATGAAGTATGCCTCAATTGAGTTCACAAATCGAATCCAATTCTCTGCCAAAAAGAAATTGAACAAACAATTCTCCGAGCACTGAATCAGCAATCCTGATGTTTGCATCGTTTTAATTGATCTAAAATTAACAAGCTGCGCCGTGCTAATCTCAGCAGGCAGCTTAACCGAAAGTAAAGTCTTATGGAGGACAGCCTTTAATTATCGGGGAGCAGGGGGAGTCCAAACATAAAGATACCGCTGTTCGTTTTGGTGGTGCTCCAAGCAAGACAGTACATATGTGTTGCACGGAACTAGGTACTAAGAAGAATTTGTATTTCTTTATACTCGGAAAATGCGCAATGAAGAAATAGCTATCCACATTTTAGCTATCGAAAAATGAGAGCCAGTTGGTAAAAAAGTCAGTTGAGAAATGAAGAACTTCTTACATGAATGTGAAAATATTTTTTTTGTAATACTTTGAAAATATCACAGGTTTAGTGTATAGCTGTAAACAAAATTAATGATGATTTGAAGTTCAAGAAGAAAAAGTTCAAGTCTGATCGAAACAAAATTCAGTAGATTTTATTACTTTTCATTCTTTAAAAACTTCTTCTCGATACAAGAAATGTAAACAAACCCATAATCATCACTAACCCATCCAGAAACGATACAGAGTTAAAAAGGGAAAAAGAAAACAGCAAAGTCCTCTACGGTTACAAGCGGAGGTTTTGTCCGCAAAGGAATTTGCATAACGCTGAAATTTATTGAGGATTTTAGCGTCGACGGCCAGCCAACGATCCAGCCAGCTACAGCGTCCGAGTAGCGCGGATTAACGTGTTCTCGTCGTATTACGACGAGTGCAAACTGCTGAGACCTAAGGAAAGGCCCGATTACAGCCGAGCCGAGAGTGAGCCATCTGGATTGCCTTCTGTGTAGAATGTTTCCGATTTCAGAACGGCTAAGTTGGTCCGCGTGCGTCGTTACTGATTTAAGGTAGCCAATGCATAAAGAAGTGAATTGTTCGCACAAATTCCATTTATGTAACCAGCTCCTCTCGTACCGGGCAAAAGTTAGAGGAAAGTTGCACATTAAACATCAGCAGCCTTCGTTCACAGCCGGAAAAGAGAATTCGTAGATTAAACAAATTGCATTCGCTTAGCGCCAGGATCGTTAATGTAATCTCTGATGGGTCCAGTGATCATCAGTTTCAATAAATAAATTGATAAGCCAGTAAATCTGATTGACGATGCGGGTGCGATTACGGATTATCTCGAAAGGCTGGTTTTTACGAGCCAGTTGGTGAGTGGTGCAATTTCCGCTTGTTTGAATACGTTTCAGCGGAACAGGTTCGTTCGAGCGCTGCTGTAGTTGGCGGGTGTAATATTGCCTCTTGACTGGAGGTCAGTCCACGGAATAAACGGAGACAAAATGCCTGCTCTATTTTAACGGCTGCACTAAATTCACACTTGTGTGCGCACACGAACGCAACGGCGCGGGCACGGTAGGGGCAGGTATGCAAAACGCCTTCTCCCAGACAGTATGCAAACGCAGGGAAATAAACACAACCTACACGATCAGGATTTTGCAATGCTGGCTCGTGAAAGGAGTTATGTTGTGAGAAGTAAGTTAAATACACGCCGAAGCGTGGGTACCTATACCTACCGTCGTCGGTAGTCTCTCTTTGTGGGTATCGAGTTTCGAACATTGAAATAAATATACTGAAAGTCTAGATGGTACGGCGAAGTGCAACTGGAAGCAGCCTTTGTTGACGGCAAATAACTTCGTAAATTAATGGCTTCCATTATGAACTTTCGTAAGATGAGTAAGTCGGTCGTTACCTGAAAAAGAAAATGAAGATAATATGAGTTGTCTGCGTGTATTATGTTGCAATAATAAATATTATTATCTAACAATTCATTACTAAAAACAGGGCGAAGAACTAGCTTAGAGGACTCCAAAGCCATATTATAGAGGCATTGTTAAGATCATTGCATAAACAATGCGCAAATGTGTTAATTGAAGATCGTATTTCAATCGATATAAAGTGAAAATATATCGAATATATAATGGCCTAGTCTGTAACCAAAACTAGGCCCTTGACAGGACGTCATATTTTCGTAGTAAGAATCGCACCTTGCTCCCTTCACGCTTTGTACAAAGCTGAAACTAATATAAGGCTTGTTCGCGACAAAATTTGGACACCCCTAAACACACACAGCTTCGGAAATACATTAACAATGAGCGAAATATTTTGTAGAGTGGAAGACGCATGTCTGTTCTATCTGAAAATATAACACTTGTTTATATTACAAGTGCTCAGCGTAAAATGGCGTCGAAGAAGAGCAGGTGCGAAAAGCAATTGTGTGCGGTCGCAATGAAAATCCGGATCTCTTGTTAAGAAAACTTGCCAAAAAGCTTGGATTTCCTCCAAGCACAGTTCACAGTGTTTTAAAATCATTCGATACTCGCTTGATAACAGCTAGGAAGAAGGGAAGTGGAACAAAAACGGATCTGAGGAACCACCACAAGGATGCAAAGGTAAAACAAATATTACGGAGGAGACCAGATGTTTCTGTACGTACCATTGCTCGTAAAATAAAAATGTCGTCAACATTCGTGCACACTGCTAAGCAACGACAAGTCATGAAGTCTTTCAAGGTGAGGAACGTGCCAAACCGTAATGATAAGCAAAATAAGACGGCCAAAACACGCGCTCGTAAGCATTATCGTGAATATTTAACGAAGTTTCCATGTGTTATAATGGATGATCAAACGTATGTCGTAGAAGACTTTAAACAGCTTCCTGGTATGTCTTTTTACACTGCCATGACCCATGAAACGGAATGGCGTTGCAGAGTATTTTAGGACAAAGAAGAAAGCCAAGTTCCCCAAAAAATATTTAGTATGGCAAGCCATATGTAGCTGTGGTCGAGCAAGCAAAAGTTACATCACTACGGGAACGGTTAACAAGGAAATATACCGTGAAGAATGCCTGCAGAAACGATTGTTACCGTAAGTACCGATTGTAAGTAAACTCCAAAATTCGCCAATTTTTCATGCAGACCAAATAAGTAATGTTAATTTGTTTGATAATTATTAACGATATACACATAAATGATATAAAATTGTTTCATGGATTAAACTTCTAGCAAATTTGTTTTATTGCAAAATTGAGGTGTCCAGATTTTGTCGCGAACAAGCCTTATGTAACTTAGCTAACTAAACTGGTGCGAGCCCCACATGAGCACTTCGTCATCCGGGGCATTTGTTATGCGCGTGAGAGGGGTGGATGCTAACCACTACACCGGGACTGATCTCAAATTAAGTTTCAGGACGCAGGATTTTTTTCTATGGTGTACTGAGACCCTTTCACTTTCTAAGAGAGGGGCTCCCATACAAATGAAATACAAATTTCCTCATAACTCTATAACTAATCAAGCAAATGGAACCAAATTGGGCATGTGGTGGTTTCAGAAGGTAAGATTTTTTTCTATGGTGAATTGAGACCTCTCCCCTCTTTAAGAGGGGAGCTCCCATACAAATAATATACAAATTTCCTCATAACTCAAGAACTAATCAAGCAAAAGGAATCAAATTTGGCATGTGGGGGTTTTTGGAGGTAAGATTTTTTTCTATGGTGTACTGAGACCCCACTGCTTCTAAGAGGGGGGGGGGGGCTCCCATCGACAGTGAATTGACGCCGCTAACTTACGTACCTGTTGCCATTCATGTCAAAAGAGAAGGACATTCAAATGGCACGTCATATTTGCGATGAAAACTATGGTCGTATACCGACAGGGAAGAAGGCACAATGTTGTCTAGACACTGTAAGATGGCAGCCGCATCACGAGACACGGTAGCGCAGGTCCTAGTACGCCTACCTATCTAAATCTAAAACACTAAAAAGAGTCAGGAAAATTCCACTCGGAACATTCGGCATGGACAAAGGCGATAGTTCAGTTGATGAGTTAGAACCCCGAAAGTTGGCATCGTGGCACTGCAGGAGATCTGCCGCAAAGGTGTGAATGTGTGGAGGATCCATTGTGGCAAAGCCCAAATTTATCAGAAGGGTGGAGCGGCCAACGAGCTGGGCACGGGCTTCGTAGTGATGGGCAAAATGAAGGATCGTGTAATGGACTGGAAAGCGATCAACGAGAGGATGTGCATGTTGAGGATAAAAGACCGTTACTTCAACTATAGTCACCGTCATAAACGTGCATTGTCGACACGAAGGTAGACCCGACGACGAGAAGGAAGCGTTCTATGCGCAGCTGGAGGCAACGTACGACAGCTGCTTACCACGGGACATCAAGATCGTATTTGGGGATATGAACGCCCAGGTCGGTAGGGAAGCAATGTATAGATATAGGTGATCGGGCCCCATAGCCTGCACACCGACACGAACGATAACGGCCAGCGATGCATCAACTTTGTTTCCCAAGGCTTGGTGATCAGAAGCACTGTCTTTCTCCACAAAGATATCCACAAAACCACCTGACCACCTGATTAACGAACCTCGAACCAAATACTAAATCGACCATATTCTCAGCGAGGACTGCTTTTTCTCGAACATTATCAACGTACGCTCTTTACGGGGTGCGGATATCGACTCGGACCATTACCTAGTAGGAGTACAGGTGCGCTCAAAACTAGGGACGATTTATACTCTACAACAAAGCCATCCTTCTCGGTTAAACATTCGGAAATTAAACAACGCGCGAGTTGCTGCAAACTGCGTTAGAGAGGAAAAAAGAGCTAGGCAAAACTATCTAAGCATATCCACGAGAAAGAATTTGGCCAAGTATCGACGAGCGCGGAATGAGTTGACCACGATTCTGAGGAGAAAAAAGCGCCAACAGAAGGACAGAGATCGTAAGTAGCTAGAACAACTATTCCGGGCTTCCGTGCAAGCTTTATGAGAATGTAAACCAAACTTGTAGGGGCTACACGCCTAAACCTGACATGTGTAGACGACCGGCTAGATTGCTGTAACTACCGCGGCATTCTGCTGATCAACGCCGCCTAGAAGGTGCTCTCTTAGATTTTGTTGCGTCGTCTATCCCCAATAGCAAGAGGATTCGTAGGGCAGTATCAGGTGGGTTTTATGAGGGCCCCCCGTGCTATCACGGATCTAATTTTTACTCTCCGAGAGATCCTCCAGAAATGTCGAGGGAGAGTATAACGTGCTCACGCATCATATTTTCGTGGATATCAGAGCAGCATACGATACAGTTGAACGCGAACAGCTATGGTGGATAATGCACGAGTACGGTTTTCCGGATAAACTAACGCGGCTGATCAAAGCTAGCCTGAAGCGAGTGATGTACTACGTGCGCTTTTCGGGGACACTCTGGAGTCCTTTCGAATCGCGCAGAGGGTTGCGGCAAGACGATGGACTGTCCTGTGTGTTATTCAACATCGCTATTGAAGGTGTGATCCGGCGAGCGGGCATCGAAACAAGAGGTAAGAACTTCAGCAAGAGTTCCCAACTCCTAGCCTCGCAGACGATCTCGACATCATTATTAGAAACCTTGGGACGGCGGAGGCAATCTGCGCCAGACTAAAAACGGAGGCTAGGAGGACTGGGTTACAAATCAATGCGTTGAAAACCAAATATATGATAAGAAGAGGTCCCAGAGAAAGCAACGTTTGCCTCCCAGCTCTCGACTGGTATAGTAAAATGTCACTCACGGGATATTTATTATTTCGTTACTATACTTGAATGCCACCCAGTGTACTTGGAAGTATGATGTTGGTCTAACATCGTTCATCGTATGTTCAAATCTCGGCTAAACGGAGCTTTATATACAGGGTCAGTAGAAACATTGCACTAGCCCCGCAGTTCTAACAGCCGGCTGCGAAGTCTGTCGATAGACAAAGAAAAAGTCAAGTCTTAGAAAGACATTTAAGCCCAAAGTTTTGCTTTGCTTACTTGAATACAGTTGGCGTTGATCTTCTAGTAAACGACAAGACAGAACCCGGGGATTCCCGGAATTTATTGATTTATTTGCTCCTTCGATAAAAGAGGGAAGATTATTCACCACTAATACGAAAAGTAATAGATCTAGTTGACCGAACAGTTCATTCGAGCAGTCTAGTCGAGCAGTTGAGTCGAGTAGTCCAGTTGAACAATTTATTCGAGCAGTTGAGTCGAGTAGTCCAGGTGAGCAGCTAAGTCGAGCAAGTACAGAGTAGTACAGTGGAGCAGTTGAGTCGAGTAGTCCAGTCGAGCAGTTGAATCGAGCAGTCAAGTCGAACTGTTGAATCAAACAGAAATCAAGCAGTTGTGTCGAGCAGTTTAATCGAGCAGCTAAGTCGAGTAGTCTAGTTGAGCACTTGAGTCGAGCAGTCGAATCGAATGGTTTAGTCAAGCATTCGGATCAAGCGGTTAAGTCGAACAGTTGACTCGAGTAGGTCATTCGAGCAGTCGAGTCGAGCAGTTGAGTCGGACAGTTTATTCGAGCAGTTGAGTCAACTAGTCCAGCTGAACAGCTGAGTCGAGCAGTCGAGTCGAGTAGTCCAGTTAAGTCGAGCAGTTAAATAAAGCTGTACAGTCAAGCAGTCCAGCCGAACAGTTAAGTCGAGCAGTCGAGTTGGGTAGTTGAACTGAGCAGTCGAGTCGAGCATTTTAATCGAGCAGTTCAGTCGAGCAGTTAAGTCGAGTAGTCCAGTCGAGCAGTTGAATCGAGTAGTCCAGTCGAGCAGTTGAGTCAAGCATTCGAATCGTGAGGTGACTGAGAATACAACCCATTGCTATGAAAGCACACACGTCCTGTTAGGGACCTGTGTTTAGTTACCTATAAGCCTCTTATGACGTCCTGTCAGAGACCTGGTTTTCGGTACAGACATAAGCCTCTTATATAAATAGATGAGCTTATCCAGTTTAGAAGCAAACTTCTAAATGTCGAAATCATAAGTCGTATCCAGTACGCTACGCATCAAAAGTCTTACTCATGCTGGTGTAGAGCAATCTTGCTATTGTAAGACAGAGCTGTCATTAACAGTCAGGGCATTGACCTGATTAACAAGCCTCGCACTCAAGATAGAATGAATTTAATCACGACCATTTAATAAATCTAGATTAGTATGCAAAGATACTAGGTGTCTATTAAAATATATTCACCCCTTCTACATCTACATGGTCCTATGCTACCCTATGTTACACTGATAATAAAACTTGGTTTATAGTACGAAAACGAGCGTTTGCTTTACGAATTCTTTCGTTGTTTTCTACCACGAAGTAGATTCGTAAAATCAATCCTGAATGTTTTGTACATATTAACAAAGCTACATTCGTACGAATTATTGCATTTTACGAAATGGTTCGTAGATTTTACGAATGCACGAAAAGGCTGTCGATAAAAATAGTACTAGATTTCACTATTTTCCGATAGGTGTCAGTATGCTACATTACCGACACCTATCGAAAAATAGCGAAATCTTTATTATCTTTGAAAAAAGCTGATTTTATCGAGAATAGAACTGAGCTCGTTTGTCATACTTCTTTACAAACAACCGACGGCGCCGCAAACCGCAGAACCACAGCTATTGCATACCAAGAAGGTCATAAATACACAAGTCTATTTTCTCTTCATACAATCTTCGCATCCCGTTTTCGTCGATAATGATGCCAGACAACAACCGTGCATCAAATGGGTCTTGATGTTAGACAGCTACGAATGTGCTCTCGTATAAAATACGAACCATTCGTAATAACAACATTTGCGGTAGACAATAAGCCTACGAATGTTTTTAAATGGTATGAAATTATTTGTACCAGCTACGAATATAGTTTTACGAATATTTTTTCAAGAACAATACGAAATTATATTCTCAGTGTAGGCTCTGTTGCATTTCTCTTTGCCATGACTGAGTGGCTTTTAATTATAGACGAAATTAATAGGTATACGAACCTATCCGATTGTTCAAAAATAGGATAAAAACGGGCTGATGTGTGCAAGTTTAAATTTAAAACAGAAAGCACTGGTTTCAAGTCTGGAACTTTCCACACTGAAGATGATTACAACCATTATAAGTAGTAACCGAGATACGCGTACCTGTGGAAACTGCTTTAAGTTGTAGTAGAATTAAATGGAATTTTCTTCTAACTATTATCATTGAGGACTAATCAGATTGATATGATTAAATTTCTTAAATTTCACCAGCAATTTTGATTTTTAAGCTTATTGATTAGATCAACTTTTAAGTGATAACATTGTTTTTAAGATATTTTCTGCAGTTACAAGTTTTATAAAGTTGAAATATCATAATAATTAAAGTTTGTAAATCATAGCTATAACCAAATTAACCACTGCAAACAAAAGTTTATTTGGATATGAGCTGAAATAAGTACAATTGCTTGAATCTCAGTGTTTCAGCACGTTCCCGAGTTGATTGAACTCGTTCCTTTCACTCTCTACAGCAGTGCGCTTGAGCCATTATTATCATCGGACTGATCAGAACATCGCGGACAGACGGACGGCGTGCGCCAATGGCTGCGACTTCAAAGACTTCCGATGGCGCAAATCTTTTTTTAGTATCCATCGTCCCGATCGTACAAGGCATTGCACATTTGCACTTTTTATTATTCACATTGCGCCTTCTCGCAATTCGCGCGAGCGATTGCAAATGTGATGATACGCTTACATTCGAACTCTTTGCAATTGCACTCTTGTGCTCTGCATGTATATGCAATATTATGCATAAGAAGTTACGCATTAGATAAAATCTCAAGTTTAATGGCATAATCTGTTGCCTTGTGAGAAGTGTTCGTTTCATTTTTTCTCTACCCAATTCACTAAACACATATATATTTAAATGAAAGATTTATGAGTGTTGCAAATAAGTGCTATTAAACTTTAATATATCCTGACTAAGTCCGCTTCAGCGGCATGAAAAAAAAAGTTTTGTGCAGGGTTCATACGTGTATAGTGCAGCTTTCATTTTTCGGTCAATTAGCTGGTGCTTTGGATCAGCTTTAATTGCAGCCTGATCTGCGCGACCGTTGTCGTGGTGTGGCTCGCCGTACCACGGCACTCGGAGCCGACCCAGGTTTGTGGGCGATGACTGAGGGATGGAGCCCACGGAACATACATTTGTATTGAAATGCAGTTCGAAGAGGCGTTTGGTGCTGGTCCATGCTTAGCAACCGATGGCAGGCCGTGGCCATGGTGGTTTTCCTGTGCATGCTGTTACAGTGTCTTATTTTTTTCGCGACTGGAACGGTAATGAAGCAGGTTGTCACGTTTTAAACATTTGTCCGTCCGGTTTTGCGGTTGTTGATTGTTACAGAGTTTAAGAAATCATCCAAAGGAAATTAACAAATTGCTGGCCCCATTTAGCAAAGGAAGAATAAAATATTTAATTTCATATCTTGCAGCTATTGGAAAGCCATTAAATTACGCTTTCATCAAAGCCAAACAGCACGGAAATGCTTTCTCTGTACCACACTCCACCTACACAAAGTCTGATACACGATTTTCCCATAGTGCTTACACTGATAATAAAACTTGGTTTATAGTACGAAAACGAGCGTTTGCTTTACGAATTCTTTCGTTGTTTTCTACCACGAAGTAGATTCGTAAAATCAATCCTGAATGTTTTGTACATATTAACAAAGCTACATTCGTACGAATTATTGCATTTTACGAAATGGTTCGTAGATTTTACGAATGCACGAAAAGGCTGTCGATAAAAATAGTACTAGATTTCACTATTTTCCGATAGGTGTCAGTATGCTACATTACCGACACCTATCGAAAAATAGCGAAATCTTTATTATCTTTGAAAAAAGCTGATTTTATCGAGAATAGAACTGAGCTCGTTTGTCATACTTCTTTACAAACAACCGACGGCGCCGCAAACCGCAGAACCACAGCTATTGCATACCAAGAAGGTCATAAATACACAAGTCTATTTTCTCTTCATACAATCTTCGCATCCCGTTTTCGTCGATAATGATGCCAGACAACAACCGTGCATCAAATGGGTCTTGATGTTAGACAGCTACGAATGTGCTCTCGTATAAAATACGAACCATTCGTAATAACAACATTTGCGGTAGACAATAAGCCTACGAATGTTTTTAAATGGTATGAAATTATTTGTACCAGCTACGAATATAGTTTTACGAATATTTTTTCAAGAACAATACGAAATTATATTCTCAGTGTACCGGTTCCGAGCAGAAGACAAATGACCACATCTTGTCAGCCGCCTTCGGGATGGCTAACGAACAACTTTAGTTTAAACAGTGCCGCATGACGGTGATGGGAAAACATTGTCGGAAAAGTTTTTCATCTAGCAGAGTCCCATGTGGGCAGGATAAAGTGCACTAGGGTGAGTTTAATTAAATTGCATTTTTATCTGCGAAATGCAGTAGATTTTCAGAGTAGCAAATGTAAGGGTACTTCTTCGATGTGCACCGGTTGTCTGCATATTTCATTCCATCAGCAGCCAAGCCAGCCCACCGGACACATGGATGTAAAAATAGATCTGCACAGAGTAGTTCCTTGCAAACAGGTTACGCAAACACAGAGCACGGAAGCAGATCAAAAACAGAATCATCTTAAGTGAACGTTGCATTTTCCTACTGGGATACTTTAAGTGTGGAAAGTAAAAGTTGTCCGTAAAACTGCGTAAAAATTTCATAAATATTTCAACTCGCTTGTTGAGAATTAGGCTCATTATTTTAAAAATTATTTTTAAACCCAAGTTCTGTAGTCTCGGGATGTGTTCTTAACTATCATAACGTCCTGAACAGTGGACCTGTGGAACTGTTTTTAAACAAACTAAACCGTTGCAGAATCAGATTTATACACTAGCAGACCAAAGCTATGATTTTATTTATAAATTAGTTTATACTAAGTTTGTACTAAGCTCTTTTGTTTTGATATGGACTTACAATTCTAGTTTCGTTAATCCCTTTAGCAGATATAATCCTTTTAGCCAGCCAATCATTCCAAACTATTAAACTGTTATGTGTTATTTCGTCACTAGTTTCAATTCGTCTGCTGCTTTTAGTACGACCGTCACTCGCTGGGATTCCTCCCCGATTCTTCCACTTACCCAGGATCTCCGCTTGGATCTCTCGACTGAGGAGACCAGTCACCTTTCTTCAATACTCTCGCTTCACCGTGCCACTTGGATCGTTGGTTCAATGACGGCATATATTCTTTGATTTATCACCCACATCTGCTGCGCCAACTCTTGTGAACGCTTACACGCATCCCGCGACGCCTCTGCCAGGAGCGGCGGAAGTGGAACAATCTGTGGTCCATTCGATGAAACACCACGCAGAAAATGATTTGGACTGCGCGCTTCAGCCTCAACTATTTCCTCCGATACGTACACTGGGGGTTCTCGAGTTGAACATGCATTCTGTTTTTGTTACTGACATGTGCAAAAGTTCGTCTGTCAACCGCTTCTAGTCATTTAATGCTTCCAATGCGTTCTTAACCGATCTCACCAACCGCTCCCATACCTCACCCATGTGGGCCAGCCGGTGGGCTGAATGTCCACTGCATCCGCGTGTCGATCAACTCATCCGCGTGTCCATCAACTCATCCGCGCAGTCACTGTTTATGTCGCTAATTCTCTCGATCAACTCTTTGCTTGTCCCTTTCAGGTTGGGCCCATTATCGGAGAATAATTCTTGCGGCGGCCCTCTACCAACGTGTTGGACTGACACGCTTACGATACCTTGTACACCACCGTACCGACCTTCGGAATTTAGAACCGCAGACGAATCTCGATTTAACCGTCTATCAATAACCGAGCACCGAAGCGCTCGTGATAGTGCTGCACGATTAGCTCTGTCATATGGTGCTCTCCCGGTAGAATAGCCGAAAAGTGCAGATCTAATGGCAAGAATTTGGCTTTATTTGTACGCCCGTCCATCCGAATCGCGTCTTTTTCATTGTACAGTGGGCTCAACTTCTCCAGAGCTACCCAGTCGCGAAAGACGGTTCCGATTCTTCATCAAGGTTTTCAACTCGTCCCCGAACGCTTTGGCCTGAACCAATCGTAACAGATAGCGCTCCGATTGCTGAAATTCCTCGACTTCAACAACTTCGCGCGGTTCTTCGTCGCCTTCAACGTTTCGATCCGATTACCTTTCATCCGCCTTCGACAGTAGGATATAAATACGCAAGTCACCGTCTTCAGTAACACATTCCATTTGGAGAACTGAGGTCTTTCACTCGCTGGGGATGCGCTCTCCCGGAATAGCATCGCGGAATCTTAATCTCCGGAATCATCCGCAGAAATTCAACCCAACGCATTAATTTCTCCATCGATTCGTCGTCGATTCGCTCATCCCGGTCCTCCACAAGTCTTGGATGAACATTTTTCCGGGTATTTGAACGGCGCTTGTAGGCCCAACAGATCGAACACCGCATTAACGAAGCTGTGAACGTTTCTCTTTGTTGGCTACACTTCACCTGAGAACTTCGGCATTCGAGATTGTGGGGAAGGAAAACACATTTTCTTCCCAGACGATCCTGAGAGCCCGTTGTGTTTCGGTTTGCTTGTCTTGGTGAAAGTGCACCGCGCTGTTGTCGTTTTTGGCCGACTCCTGCTTCACGTATTGGCTGCGGATCACATCATGCAACGTCTGGTTACTCACTGATTTCACGGCTTTAAAAATCACCATCACGCTCGACGATGAACGCTGCTTCTGCTGTCTGAAGACTGTCCGTCCCAAGTTAGTCCGAACACCGGCTCGCCAGGTTTATCAACCTTAGACTCGAGCGGAGCGAATATGTGTATGTTGTCTTGATCATCACTTTCGGTTTCTCTCTGTCGTAATCCTCAACCCACAGGCCTTGCAGATGAGGATCGCGTTCAGCGATCTCGCGGAAATGCATTCCTGTATAGGCAAACTGAGTTCTGCAACCGTGCGAGCTTTTCGTAGCGGGAACTTTTCGATGGAGCCTCTAGAGGACACTATCGAATCCACTCTCCTAGAGCCGTTCTGCTTTCGTTCCATGTTTCAGGTCCATGTGACGACTAGCGGCTAGACAACCATGTTGACTTTCAACTTGTCCACGACAGAATTCACTACTAGAGTGACAGACGATTCTGCGTCTAATATAGCAAGAATGTCCAGTCTTCCATTCCCGAAGTGTAGTGTTACTGGCACCATGTGGAAGACAACGGAACGATTATGAGCGTTGCACTGAACCTCCATGATCTGAATGGCTTCTTCAGTGCGGTACAAAAGCGTAAGGTGATTTCCATGGCAACCTGTTACGTTACACACGAAATTACACTCAAGTCTTTTTTTACACGGTTTGATTTTTTCGATTACTCAAGAACGGTATAACTTAGGGACCATTTACAAACTACGTAACGAATGTCGGGCCGCTCCCAAATGTATTGAGAAATAAATAAATGATCCCCAAGTTGTCCCGTTGTTAATAATCGAAAAAACAAACCGTGTAAAAAAGTACTTGAGCGTACAGCAACATGATTGTTGAGACACAACTCGCACAGCTTCAACTTCTCGATGCTCTTCGAGCGTTCAGAAACGTTGATTTTCCGAAGGTCATCGCAGAATCAATTTTGTGATCGGTTTTTCGGTACACCCAACACAGTTTCTAACCTCTTAAACTCAGCACCTTGCTTCATTCATTCGGCATTACAGAGTTGGACAGGAAAAGTTAAATTGTGCCTAGCTAGCGGTGAAATTACTAAAAGTTAACAACCATTTGTAGCTATATTTACTAGTGACTGACATACGAAGAGATACAAATACTTCTATTTGACTTAGGATGAAATTAAAACTTTCAGTTAAAACTTTCAAGTTGAAAGCAGCAGATGAATTAAAACTAGTGATGAAATAACACGGAACATTTTAAAAGCTAAGAACGAGTAGCTGGTTAAAAGGATTCTATCTACAAGAGAAAATTTCCAAACGATTTTTGAAACGGTTTAGCATTTCGTCCTAGCAGACATTCATTGGAATAACTTAAAATCATAAGACGAGAAGTAGGTAAGGTATCACTGCTAGTGCGAAGAAAAATAATTCGGATTAAATGACGACTGTTGAAATATGTCTCGATTAAAAACCGGTAGAGCGATTATTATCGAGCCTGTGCAGCAAGTTATGTTTTGTCTATTTAATCGCCTGATTGCCTGATCACCAATACGGACACGGACACGGTTGGAAATGGCGCGACGCGTCGGAAAGACGTTTAATCAACCACAGCGAGTCGTTAATTTTAATTACATATGCAATTAAACAATATTAAATTACACAGCTGAGCAGCTTTCGTCAGTTTCAAACATTTTTCTCTTCAACTAAAAACTTACGAGAATCGCAATCGCTAGCACATAAACTGCAGAATGGATAGCACAGTTTTGTAACGTGATTGACAACTACGTACGCTGATAGGTGTATAAATTCTGCCAGTAAATTTGTCGAGCTAGGTATGACCGCTTGATGAACCGGTTCCCCTATTACGGTGGTGATCGTTGCTGAACCGCACCGGAGTTGTAGTAAATAATCCTGCGGAACGGCCGAAGGAATCCTGCGTGGGTACGGCCTGTCGTTGTGGTCATAGTTCTGTAAACTAGAAGTTCAAGGATGGCCATAAATATCGCCCGGGTAATTACTTCCCGAGGGTGAGGAATCTGAGCCAGCGATCACTATCGCCGGTGCTAGCTGACGGGTTGATGAAATTCTCTAGTCCATTATCAACGCTTGTACTCGCTTCATTACCATCTGACATCTCTTGCCGGCGGCCGTAGAAGTGAAGATTGATGAAGTGATTGATATGTGGATGGCGCCTGGCTTTAAAGCGCTTCACAGACTAGCACGCATGATGCCGCATACGTAAGGTGTAGTCGAATAAATTTTCATTAGTTGTATACGAATATAAATTAGAGAAACGTGTTCGACTGCCGCAGTGAGAATAAACAGAATATGAAGCTCCAGGCTTTATGATCCTGCGCAGTGTATTCTCGTATGTACAACTTTTTGATACATTGTAGGAACTATTAACGATGACATGATATTAAGTAAACCAGCAAAAGTATCCGTTTCAATTTGTGTGATGGCCTTTTCAATAAATACATAGAATAAAATCTAGAAGTGAAACAAAATATTTCAATGCAAAATAGAACAAGTTGAATACTGTGTACCGTATCAGATTTGTATGAAAGAAATGTAAGTTTAAGGAATCTATAGGTATAATCAATGTTATTTATATTAAATAGGAATATAATAGCTAGTAATTCTTAATTTTACATACATTCATCCATCACCAGTTTGAAAATATATTATTTAATAGAACATATCAAATAATAATCAATTAACAAACTGTTAACACGCTACATCTGCTTCTAATTATTTGCGGTTCTTCCTGATCAATTGTATTTTCCGGTACTGAACGTCATGACATATAATTGCGAGTTACCACAGTATAATGTAACGTGTCTGCTACTTCGATCGTAGGACACAGATTGGGCCTGCGTTAGATGCCGTAACACCTGTACCCTTTTCATATTTCATACTCCAATTTCGGCATGTTCTTTTTGAAATAATGTCAAAAAAAATTCGGCAAAAGTCGAATCGACTAAAACACAAAACTCCATTGCACCAGCTCACAGTTGTCCAGAATCGAAAAAAAGCGGACAGTAGCAATTGGGTAAAAACTGCGTAATTTTTCAAGGATGGTGTCTTCGGAAAAGTTTAATAATAAAGTATAGCGCATCTTTCTGCACTGTCGGGGTGACCATGAATTCATTTTTTTAAATTTCCGGTAACTTCTGACAAACCAACAACTTTTATAGGAAAGTACTATAGAGAACTCTGAAAAAATTCGGTAAAAATTTTGTACATACTGAATAACTTTGCGAAACATTTGAAAGCAATGAAAAAATTGTGTGCAAAGTTATTGAGTATAATTGATTTTTAAGTGCTCTTTTTTAAATACATCATTATATTGCGCAACTGGTAAGAGATAGATAGTTACTATATTCAGCAAAGTTGCTTATTTTAGTATGTTCTACAACTTTTTAGAGGGTTTTTTTTTTGAATTTATTAAAAAAACAAAAGTTCGTATCACCCTAATAAGTGAATTCACGGTCCTAATAGTGCAGAAAAATGCGCTATATTTTATTAATAAACTTCTCCCTTGAAAAGTTGCACATTTTTTACCCAATTGCAAATGTCCGCGCTTTTTCGAAACTAAACCACTGTCTGCCGGTGAGGTTGTTGAAGGAAACATTTTCGTCACATTGTCGTCCGGCATCATAATGACGTGTTTGGTCTACCGTAGTGTGCCGAGTTTCGCTTTCGATGGGAATCTCTTCAAGTAGCGCATGTAGCTCGCCTTCGCCACTCTCCGCTTTCGGTTTGTACTCCACCAAATATCATCCGCAGCACATTCCGCTCGAACACGGCAATGGTGCGTATATCCTCCGTGACCAGCGTCACAGCTTCAAGTCCTTAAAAAACTATCGGATCGCTCTAATAAGGGGTTTGTACATTGGCAGCTTCGAACGGCGACGTACGGTTGATCGTAGCGTTTTGCGTTTCTTCACGATCTCTGTCCTCCTGCTTGGGCTTTTTACACCTCACCAATCGTGGTTACTTGTTTCTTGGTCGTCGCTATTCGGCCAAGTATTCTAAGCCATTTTATTCCTCTCCACCGCTTGTTGGCAATCCCCATCATACCAATCATTTCGTATACTGCGGAGGTCTCCACTTTCACCTCTCCGGTGGCCGAGTGTATTCCGCCCTAACCGCATTGGTGTAGCTAGAGGGGGTGCCTGGGGTACCAGGCCCCCTCCAGAAATGTTGCTCATTGGAATTGGAAACCGGGAAAAAACTCAGTGTTTATGTTCCCGCTGTGTAGATATTTTCTTTTAGTAACCACCCCGGCTCATGCTGTTTCAAGCGTTCGTCTCCATTCAACTACATCTTGGGCCAGTCGTCGCAAATTTCCCAGTCACAG
Source organism: Sabethes cyaneus (assembly GCF_943734655.1). Lineage (NCBI taxonomy): Eukaryota > Metazoa > Arthropoda > Insecta > Diptera > Culicidae > Sabethes > Sabethes cyaneus. The sequence goes on from NC_071354.1 coordinate 86,964,623, forward strand.
AAGTCGCAAATCACTTTCGACCTGGTCGAGCCATCTTGCACGTTGAGCCTCCCTGTTCCCTGTTCCTGATGCTGGTGCAGATGTTAAAGAGTTTTCGTCACACTGTAGCCTACTCACTTTCACCAGATTTACTTACTTACTTACTTATGTGTCCATGTCCGCCGGTCCGGCAGAACAAAGGGATGGCTTTTACCTGTCGCCAGGACAGGTTCTCGTCTACAGCCCGGATGTCGTTGGGTAAGCTCCGTCACCATGAGCCTCTGGGTCTGCCTCTTCTACGCTGTCCTTGTGGATTCCAGTCGAGTGCTGCTCTGCAAACCTCGTTCGCTCCTTTCCTCAAGGTGTGTCCGATCCACTTCCACCTACGCTCACGAATTTCTGTGGCTATCGGCCGTTGATGACACCGACGATGGAGTTCCTCATTGGATATCCAATTATCAGGCACCAGACTTTCACCAGATGACGATGGCAATCTCTCCATACAGTGCTCCTAGTTCGTCGCCATGAACAGTTACGTCCGCGAGAGGCACGCGTTTGTTTTCTTTGACTATTTGGTCTTGACCGCATTTATGTTTAGAACACTCGTTCTAGATTCCGATTTCGTCGGATCACCCCTTCAAGTGCGATGTTGAATAGCATGCAAAATAAGCCGTCACCTTGTCCCAACTTTCGCCGCGTCTCAAAGTAACTCGAAAGTATCCCCGAGATGCACACAAAACACAACACTCTCTCCAATGCACTATGGTCCAGAAAGCGATTTTAGACGGACAAAAATGATTGCGCCTTAACGGGATATTCTAGCTCAATGAAGTCTTCGGCAACTTTTTGAATGAAAACATGACGCATCTTTTGAAAGGGTCGTCCAATGTTCAGATGATACCGTAACAACAATTCAAGTAATAATTTTTTAAATAAGTTTGTTTTCCATTTTTTAGTTCCAAAACATTAAAGATAGATTAATTTCACGTAACTTTTACAAACATTCCAAATTTCTAACTCTTACGTATTGTCAGCAGTGGACCTTTGTTTATGGACGACCCGTAAAATCATATTTACTCTTATAACTCATTTATCTCAACAGATAGCTCAATATGATGTTCTACAAAAATTTGTATACGTAAGAGAAGAATATTTTTGCAGAAGACTATTTTGCTTTATCTTTATGAGTTAATAAGTTATAGCCGAATTCAGGTTAAAAACAGACCAATTTTACTATTGCATAACTCAAAAAGCGGCAAACGGATCTTGATGAAACTTTGGCGATTTAATATACACATATGCATAAAGTTGTTAGCAAAAAATGGTGAAGGTGTTATTTTTTTAAAAAAAGATAAAATTCTTTGAATTTTATGATTTACTATAGCTAAAATTGCCGTTTTCTTCATAGATTCACATTCAAGTAATCAAGTATGCGACCATGCAATACTATACGCAACAAATATACTGGCAATGATCATGGTTGATACTAAAATAGTGAATGCATTCAAAGAGTTACATTCGCAATCTTGTTTTTTAAGCGAAAAAGCTAAAAGAATGTTTAATAATAACCTTGAATAAAACGATTTTTACGATCACTTTAGATACTAACACGGACTTTTACTGTTATACGCGTATATTCGCAATATGAAGATGTTTTTGAAAATATTTTATAGACTAAAAATAACTGCGATGTGAAAAACGACGAAGATGAAGCAGGGCTGCGGAAAACTTATGATTTGCGCTTAATCGAACTACTTACGAAGGAAATTCCACTAATTGTTATATTTACCATTGAAATTCAAGAAGAATTCTATTATGATTTTTAAATCCATTTAAAGCTATAAAATTAACAATGGAAATAAATCGGGATTTTTTTTCTTTATTTTCAATCTTCGTATTCCACTGAAACGCTCAAAAAACTTCAGTCAATTTCAACATTTATCAAATATTACTAGACACCACGTTGATTTATTTGAGCGAATGCACGTGATGCTAATAATTATTAGCAAACATATAACCAACCCTTCAACGGGTAGACTTCTGTAGATAGTTACTAGAACAAAATGTTCGACCTCAAAAATATTCAGTGATGAACTACGCACTGAGTTTTGTAATATTTGGAAAAAACAAGGATTGGATATGAAACCCAAAATAAAGATTTTATAATATGCCTTAACTGTTGCTAGTCCAGATTATTACTTTTGCATGAATATCAAATCTTGACTTTCTTTTGAGTGTACTTTCTTGAAAAATAGTCATTATCTATCGTTGCCTCTTTAGAAGGTTAAATGTAGCTCTGCTCAGTTGCGTCAGTTTATTCGGAAAACCGTGTTCGTGCATTATCTGCCATAGCTGGTCTCGATCGACTGTATCGTATGTTGCTTTCAAATCAATAACGATGTGATGCGCAGACAGGTTGTACTCCCTATATCTGGTAATTGCGCGGACCCTCATCAAGCCCACCTGGTATTTCCCTACAAAACTTTGCGCTATCGGTGACAGCCAGAGTAACAAGATCATAATCAAAGATTTTTTGGAAGGCACCCCCTAGGCCCCCTCCAGGGAAATTTCCTAGCTACGCCAATGCCTAACCGTAATCGAGGGGTGAACCACCTAACTCCTCGGAAGAAGGCAGCGCCACAAGCAATATTAGCGCGTAATTCTCGGTAGTTATTGGGTTGTCTAACTGCCTAATGTTTAGCCGAAAAGGTCACGTGGCTTTGTAGATATCTCTCCGTGGGAGAAATGTGCTTCGGAAAGCTGCGAAGTTCGTGTCGGTGTGCAGGCTATGGAGTCTTGTCCCCGGTCTATATCTGTTGTTTTATTCGTCAAGCATTTGTAGACTACATACAATAATATTATTACAATGTTTACTTATATACTATACATTATTCCTATGGCTAAGTCGTAGTTTAATTTGGATTCTGGATTTCTACATTTCTTTCCTACCGATCTCGGCGTTCACATCCCTTATCACGATCTTGACGTCCCGTGTCGAACGGCTGTCGTACGTTGCCTCCAGCCGCGCGCAAAACGATTCCTTCTCATTGTCGAATCTACCTTTGTACGGGTAGTACACGTTGATGGTGCTGTAATTGAAGTAACGACCCATTATCCGAAATATACACATCCTCGCGTTGATCGTCTTCCGATCTAGCACGCGATCCAGCATTCTGTTCAACACTACAAAGTCCGTTCTCTGTTCGTTGGTAGTGACACCGCTCTGGTAAAACTGGGTCTTTCCGACGCGGATCTTCCAAGCTTTCTTTCCTTTGTGACAGATTTCCTGTAGAGCCTCGAGTTTGTAGGTTCAAGTTGTTCAAGCAGCACCCGGTCTTCATCTGCGAAATTGCAGCTCCAAGTGCCGAGATTCCATTCGTCGTCCGTGTTTTGATGCCGAATATTTCGATCCGTATTTGCTTCACTTAGGTAGGGCTTCCTACTAAGACCAGGCTACCGAGTCTAGTGATGGGGCTGTCATCTTAGTTTTAGTGCCCCGAGGCACCAAATTTTTTAATTCAGCCGCTTGCTCTGGATCAGATGCTGCCGTAAGCTGCTTCTAATCTGGAGTATAACAGTCGTTTACCAACCAATGACAATGACCAAGGTTATTTATAAAATCCACGATCAGTGTATAATAAAACTTACATTGTTACTTAGAGGTTGCCACGTAGTGACCTTGATATTACGATTTTTGAGACCGTGTACAAAGAAATTGTCTTTGTCGTTCCCTTTTGTAATTTATTATACAGGGTGTTAGGTAACTTAGTGCAAATATTTCAGGGGGTGATAGGAGACTACGAATCGAAAAAAATCCTTCTACGCATATGGTCAAATCGCAATCACTAAAGAGGTATTAAACATTTTTAGTTTTCGGCTCTGCTTACCTTAAATAAACTTTAGTACAAAAACTATGCTACTTCTTCTTCTTCAGCAGCATAGAGCCTGGGTGGCTCGTGCTGTTTCAAGCACTCGTCTCCATTCAACTCGATCTTGGGCCACTCGTCGCCAATTTCCTAGTCGTCTCAGAAGTCGCATATCGCTTTCGACCTGGTCGAGTCATCGTGCACGTTGGGCCCCCCTATTCCTGGTGGCGGTGGGGTTGTTGAAGAGTACTATTTTCGTCGCACTGTCGTCCGGCATTCTTACGACGTGTCCGGTCCACCGTAGCCTTTTGCTAGATGTACGATGGGAGTCTCCCCAAGCAGTGCCTGTAGCTCGTGATTCATACGCCTCCGCCACTCTACGCTTTCAGTTTGTACTCCGCCAAATATCGTTCGCAGCATTTTCCGCTCAAACACGGCAAGGGCGCGTATATCCTCCGTAAGCAGCGTCACGGCTTCAAGTCCATAAAGAACTACCGGTCTAATAATGGTTTTATACATTGTTAGCTTCGTGCGGCGGCGTATGCTTCCTGATCGTAGCGTTTTACGAAGGGCAAAGTAGGCCCGATTTCCCGCTTGGATGCGCCGCTGGATCTCCTTACTAGTGTTGTTGTCCGCGGTCACCAGCGACCCCAAATACACGAATTCCTCTACCACTTCTAGTTCGTCGCCGTCAACGGTTACCGTCCGTGGGAGGCGCGCATTTGTTTCCTTTGAGTCTCTTCCTTTCATGTATTTGGTCTTCGACGCATTTATTTTTAGCCCAATTCTCCTAGACTCCGCTTTCAGTCTGGCGAAGATTGCCTCCGCCGTCGCAAAGTTCCTGGCAATGATATCGAAGTCATCTGCAAAGCCTAGAAGTTGGCTACTCTTGGTAAAAATCGTGCCACTCTTTTCGATGCCCGCTCGTCGGATCACCCCCTCAAGAGCGATATTGAACAGCATGCAGGATAGACCGTCACCTTGTCTCAATCCTCGTCGCGTCTCGAAGGGACTCGAGAGTGTCCCAGAGATGCGTACGAAACACATTACTCGATCCAAAGTAGCTCTGATCAGTCGCGTCAGTTTGTCCGGAAAACCGTATTCGTGCATTATCTGCCATAGCTTGTCTCGATCGACTGTATCGAATGCTGCTTTGAAATCAATAAAGATGTGATGCGTGGGCACGTTGTACTCCCGACATTTCTGCAAGATCTGTCGGATAGTAAAAATTTGATCCGTAGTTGCGCGAGCCCCCATGAAACCCGCCTGATAATTCCCTACGAAACCTTGTCATGATGACAGCCGGCGTAACAGGATCTGGGAGAGTACCTTGTAGGCGGCGTTTACCAACGTAATACCACGATAGTTGCAGCAGTCTAGCCGATCACCTTTTTTGTAGATGGGACAAACCACTCCTTCCATCCATTCCTCCGGTAGCTTTTCCTCCTCCCAAATCCTCGAAATAACCCAGTGTAGAGCCTTTGCTAGCGTGTCTCCTCCATGTTTATAAAGCTCTGCAGGTAGGCGGTCCTTCCCAGCGGCTTTATTGGCCTTCAGCAGCCTGATTTCTCGTTTGACTTCTTGGAGATCAGGTGCTAGTACATTACTATCTTCCATGGGCGCTACTAGGTTAATTTCCGTTCCGCCTCCTTCTGCGACTTTGCCATTGAGGTGTTCATCGAAGAACTGCTTCCACCTGTCGACCACCTCGCGCTCGTTTGTTATTAGATTCCCTCCCTCGTCCCTACACATGTCAGGTTTCGGTGTGTAGCCCTTCCGAGTTTGGTTCACCTTCTCATAAAACTTGCGCGTGTCATTAGCTCGGAATAGTTGCTCTAATTCTTCACGATCTCTGTCCTCCTTTTGGGGCTTTTTTCTCCTCAGAATCGTGGTCAACTGGTTCCTAGCTCGTCGGTATTTGGCCTACTATGCTAGTCTAGCTCAATTCTGTTGCTTTCATTCGAAAACTAAGAAAATTTTGCATTGCAAATTGCTCTTAAACCTCTTACTTAATGAAATTTCGCAACTTTTTAGAAGCAAAAAGCTTTGAAATAAGTGTTTGTCAAGGCGTTTCTATCAAAGTTCTCCTAAAAAGGTGTGATTAAACTGGTTGTTTTTATCCACCAATTTGAAGCTCTGGTATCGTTCTACAATTCGTTCTTTGACGTGAAACGCCTATCTCTATTAGTTTCGTTGCAATTTAATTTTGAATGTATCGTGTTGGGTGTTGAATTAGTATCTGAAAATTGCACGCATTCATACATTACGCATAGCACACTAGATTACCGCGTGCGAGAAACACTGTCGCAAACTATATATAATGATATACGAGGTTTAGGAGCAATTCTCAGTACATAATTTTTTTAGCTTTCGAATGAAAGTGACAGAATTGAGCTAGCAAGCATAGTTTTTGTACTAGGGCTGATTTAAGGCAAACAAAATCGAAAACTAGAAATGTTTAATAACTCTGTAATGATTGAAACTTGATCATATGTGTAGAAGGAACCGCCCAGTTAGCTTCAAAGTACGATGCTGATATAACAAGCCAGTCGTCGTATGTTCGAATCTCGGCTAGGCGGTGCTTGCTAGATAGAGTCAGCAGTATCGTTGCACTTGCCCTGCAATTTTCCTGTACTCTAACAGCCGGCTGCGAAGTCTGTCGATAAAGAAGGGTAATGTCTAAAGACGGTAAAAACCCATGGGTTTGGCTTTTTATGTGTAGAAGAATTTTTTCGCTAAATATGGTCCTCTATCACCCCCTGTACTATTTGTACTCAGCTGCCTAACACCCTGTATAGAAACAAACAGGTGTCAAAATTTTTTAATTATTTTGTGTGAACCTGATAAACAGGTATTTATACATGAAAATTAATTATACAATTTAAAAATGCTTGATAATATAAATTAATTAAAAAAGTAGACTACAGTTGTAGTAGAAATAAACTCTGCGTGAATTCTGCTAAGACGTACGAAACTAATTTATAATTGTTCTAAAAGAAGTAACCAAGAAAGCAACCAATAATTTTGTTTTGATTATGATTTGTGCAAACTGCTGAGATCTACACGTTTTTCGGACAAACATAAATTTGTTCAATGGTGCTGTAAAATATTCATGTTTAAAATGCAATAAATTAATAGGTATTGCAACATTTTATTTGCAAAAAAGCATGCTAACTATAACCGGTCTTCTCGCTGTGAAAGGAGAGCAAAAACGTCCTGTTTATAGCTCAACCTTGAATGTGATCCGCAAAACAGGGAAAAACATAGAAAACAATATTACCACGGTGCGAAACACTGCTGTATGGCTCCTGGCGAGAGTGAGAGTGCATCGTCGCGTCGTCGTCGTCGTCGTCGCGAACGAAGAAAAAGCCTCCCGTAATCACATTATTCAAATTCCACGGTCATGTTTAAATCGACAGCAATCACTTAACGTGCACGAGCTGGTCTCTAGATGTAAATACGTACGTACGGGTAGGTTTTTGTGCCGGTATGTGTATGTATGTACGGTAAAGTGGTTAATTGAAACAATAAAGTGCACTTATACTGTGCGGTTATGGATAAACCCGAGCTGAGGAGGTTCCTTTCGTACGAGAAGTTGTAATGGATACGAAGCTCTAGAGGGCCGGTTGCAATGGATCCAGTGTGCGCTATTAACCCACTGCTACCCATTTTCAAAGAAAGGTTATACAGTAGCGGTTATGATTATTCAGTTTATGTAAAAATGTATTTTTCTTATCCGGGGAAAACGAATAAATGTATCATATAAAGATGGGTGTACTCTAATTTAAATTTTAAATATATATGATTTTGACTTTGCAAAGGTTGTTAATTGTAAATATTTTGCGGAAGTACCATTCTGATTCAAACTTAGAACAGTCTCAAACTTCGAACACTTCAGAATAAAATGCTCGTTAGTATCGCTAATATTATAAAATATTATGTTTATTGTACACCACCGTGTTCGTTAGAATGTCCTCTATCCGGCGAGGTATGACATTGAACTGTAGGACTCTTTGTAAGAAATCAGGAGGCGTTGGAAAAAAGTGAGAACTCAGATGTTAACTACGTTCGCATACTCTTAGCGTTTCGTGCAAAAGTAGCTGTTTTTTTCGTTTGCATTATTTTACCAATTTTAGAACATTTACCTTCCCACTGCGCGATTATTAGGTAAGTGCAAGATATATATGTACTAAAGCATAGTTAAAATACAATATTTCATGCATTATTTCAAAGATATTAGATAAATAAAAAGTGTTCGAAGTTTGAATCAAAACCGAACAGCAGTTTTTTAGTGTTTTTCATTATAAAATAACATTTTATCCTCATTTTTGAAATTTTCCCATGAAAATAAATAAATTTTCATGCTATTGAACCATTCATGGGGGTAGAATAAAGATGTTTTCGAGCATTTTACTTTGAAGAAAGTTTCAGCATGGCTTAAGTGTTCGAAGTTTGAATCAAAACGGTATCAGTCAATTTTCTGTTCAAGATTTGGAACTATGGCAGTTTAACATATAGTTTAAAATTTTACAGACGTTATTCGACACTCGGTATTTATTGGCAAAAAACAGTGACAGTTTTCCCTTAGAAGATATAGAAAAGAGGGTAGGCCCAAAATAGAAGCAGGCTGGAAACATGTGCCCCATACGCCAATTTCAAGTTGAAATTATCTTTATTTTGTATCAGATATTGGAGGTAAGAATATCAGATAAAGCAAGGAAAACCAACCTTAAAGTAACAAAGTAATAACTGACAAACTGACAAAATCAGATAATAAATATAGCAAACAAAATCAGGACCTGCTGAAATCGAAATAACATTATACTGGTGACATTTTAAACCAACATCGATTTAATTTGCGTAATTCTCCTACCTCCCAAAACTACAATCAGAGCGAGCTGGAAGGTTGCAATCTATGTTAATTTCAATTAAATTGTCCTTCACTGCTATTTCGACAGTATTTAACAAATAAACATATAAAATCAATAAGAGCTTAATTATTGTCCCTATCAAGTAATTGCAAACCGAAACGAAACAATTCCTACGGCCGAAAACGTGGGAAAACTGCGGTCGAGCGTCGTAAACTTTGGTTCGATTAATTTGGTGGTTTCACATTTTGGCAGCTGGCATAAATCACCGACCGACCGATACGAATTGCCGCCCTGGAAACGGCCAGTCGCAACCTGTCCGGCCAAATCATAGCAACCGTGACAGCAATACCTACGACCTAAATCAAATCACAACCGGACGAGCGAAGCACGGTGCAAACACGTTACCAATGCGCGACAACCGGCCAACCTACACAGCAGCCGGTCGGTCTCAAGCAAAGTGAAGTGGACCACAACCAGTCCGGTGCGGTGCAGTGCCAGCCGGTGGAAGTGCATTTGCATGAACACTAAACATGATTGCAGTTTCAATACCTATTGCGCTGCACCCGAGACCCCTGGGATTTAAGACGCTGAAACCAAATAAACAATCAATAACCACCGAACGCGAAGCCGAGTAATTCCCTTGCCGTACCGCCCTCTTGCAGTAGCACTCCTTGGACGGATCAACGCTGACCAGGCTGGTCGGCAACACGATAGCAATGTATCAATTTTAGCAAATGAATCAATTACCACATGCCTTTCTGTACAGGAGCTCAAGCAACAATACCGCGCGGTAAGTTGATATTAGGAAACAAGCCGCATCCTTTGAATTTACGTTTACAATTTATGAATGACTGCTTGTTTTCCAGTGAGTGGCAAAATTTTATGTTATGTAATTCGAATATTATCACTCGCCTTTACGGTACACTGTTACTGACGCTGATTACTGTTGGGGCCAAAATGCTCTTGAACCTAGTGCCCTAGCGGAGCGTGACGTGCTGCTAGCCGTGCACGGTGGTATTCCACAGAAGTTGAACGAGTTTTAATATCTAGCCATAGTCGCCCCGGGAGACCCTGTGGCTACCGTGCAACGTCGTGCTGGTCCAGAGCTTTAGATCCTTAGATCCGAGCCCTGCACGACGTGGCGGGCGCGGTTCACATAGAAACCATTACAAGAATTAATTAAATAATTGTATATTAATTCGCGTTGATTCGATAACAGCAATTGGCAGCATCGAACACGGTGTAACGTTCTGCAAGAATATTGCCGATTCGTGCAGACTCCATTTTGCCTGGTCAAGTTATAGGTCCTTAAGTTGATTACTTTAAATACATAGCAGAGCGAAAATGTTATGGATCAAGGATTTTCAATCTTCAGCTGAGCTTATAATAATTAAGGTTTGTTTTATATTACTTGATAGAGGCAATTTTTTTATTTGCCTTTAATTTTCACGTAGAACCACGGAAAGCTAGTGTGTCATTCCAAAAAATCTAAACAAGAAATGTAATCAGGCTTTTAACGTTACTTTTGCTGGTTTGCTGGTTGATTTTCTCTATTTTTGCGCCGATCAATCGGAAATCTACTACGCATTGATTCGCATGGGCAAAAGAGCCCGAGTCACTAGGATTCAAGTTATTATTGGAATAAGCATTAATATCAAGCACTGTCAAGAATTTTTTTTTGTTAGATTATAGTCATTTTAACCAGCTTGGGTCATTCGTGACTTCTGCGGGGTTGCGATTTGAACCCGGGTTCTCGGCGTGAGAGGCGTGAATGCTAACCACTACGCCGGGACTGACCTTACTGTCAAGAATTAATCAATCAAACAATCATACCTAAGCACCCTTTTGCTACCCAGGTAGTGATGCCTATGGATTAATCGTTAGTTCTATGGATTTAGAAATTTTCTACGGACCTTCGGATCAAGCACTCATATTTACGGATTTATGAACTTTACAGATATACCTAGTTGATTTTTTTTAATTACGAAAATCTCGCGAATGCTACATGCAGTGAATAACATCTCGAAATGCTAAATTTTATAAAGGCGAAACATTTTCATCTCCATTTCTTCGCACATTTGGACAGTTCCTAACATGATTTCTGTTGTGTGGTGCAACTTCCAAATCTTTTACTACTGCTAAGCGAACAAGGTTGTTCTTTATAACCATAACTGGAATCCATGTCGTATTTGCATTAATTTGCTGTACTCGTTTTACGCAATAATTAAAGGCTGTTGAACGAAACTTCAGAACTAGAACTGTAAAACTGCAGAAAACACAACAAAACGGCGATGACATAATGACTAAAAAATGGCTGCGAAGGAAAGACAACGAAGAGACGGCGAAGATGTAGATGACGGGAAAAAGAAGCTGACAAATATATAACGGAAAACGACAAAATTACGATGAAAATAAATTGAAAATACGCTAAAATAGTGACAAAACAAAAAAAAACTTGACAAAAACGATAAAAAGTGTATAAAAAATTAAAGAGTTTAAAAAGGTGACCAACATGCAAAAAAGACGAAGAAAACGTGACAAATATATGACATAAAGACAACGAAACAACGACAAAAAACGATGAAAAGATGACCAAAAACTGATGAAAAGACGACAAAATATCGACGAAAAGCCACCAAAGCAACAAAAAAACGATAACAATGGCAAAAAGTCGTCAAAAAAAGTAACAAAAATACGGCAAAAAGACAACGAAAAGACCGTGAAAAAATAACGTGAGGAAGACTAACAGGGGATAAAAAAATAACATAGCATAGAATAGTTGATGACTAACAGGGAATAAAAAAATGAACAAAAAGTGATATAAAAAGGTAAAAATGGTTAAAATACGATGAAATGTTGACGAATATACGACAGAAAGACGGTAAAAAGCTGTTGAAATAAAACACAGTAAAAAGAAAGGACAAAACATGTGAAAAGGACAACGAAAAGCTAACGAATATACGAAAGCAAGACGCTGAAAGTAAAAAACAACAGTATTGTTATCTTGACAACAAACAGTACAACAAAAATGGTAAAAAGGTAACGAAAAGACAGTAAAAAACATCGACAACAAAAGAGGATGAAAGGATAATAAAAAACGAAGGAAAAACAATAACATGACCAGTGCTTAGAAATCTCATTCAATTTATACAATACGCCTGAATTGATGCAATATACTGCTTATTCTTTGCTGTTTCGAATACAGATGAGATGAACTCAGCATTGCCAACATGAGCTAACGATTCGAGCGAATCACTCGCGTTCATGTTCGTGTTGTTCTCTATATTCATTCATCCTCGATAATAGTGAATGAAATAAAATGTGAAACATTCATTCGTTTAGAACTGCCGACATCGGCAAGCGAAATCACAATAAACGTGAACGTTGCCCCAAAGCTTTAAATAATTTCCTTCAGCCAGATTTTGATTAATTTTAAAAAGCAGGCAACTAAACTTTGAGATTTAAAATATATGCCAAGAGTAAGAAAATTGACTGACAGATTAGTCGAGCAATCATTCAGCACTGCAATTCATGAATGATTGTTTCGAGGGGTAGAAAACTGAGAAAAACAAACACTGTCGGCAGTTCAATAGCTACGGTCATGAGCTGACAGATAAAAGAATACTAGCAGGAGTAAAACTGAATGCGCTAAGTGTGTTTTATACATCAGGGCAGTCAAATTTTTGGAGCACTGAACATGACGAAGAAAATACGCTGAAACAGCAACAACAACAACTACAGTTCCCCCACAATTATGGACCGTTTAAGCAGAAGTATAATTTTAAAACAATCAATTGTAGCGCATACTATTGTTTAAAAGCAGTTTATAAATGTTTTTAGTTACAGAAATATGTAATCTTTCAGTTGATTCAGTTATTAAACCCATTTAGTGCAAGTTTTCCACGGAAATTAGGCTTATATTATGATTCATCAAATACACAATTATGGATCACTTATGGAAGCGGTCACAATTATGAAACAATTTTCATCATATTATGGATCAAAATAAAAATAAACTTTTTGCAGCGAATTCACTCAATGAACTTTATTCAAATCATGTAATAAAATAAAAATATCATACTTCAAATCGTATGAAAGACCTTGTGTGGCTTTTGGTCTGTCTTTAGATGCCTGCTGTCCTTCTTCGAAGACACCTACCGATCAGCCTTTGGGAATGCTTTTCGCGATTTCACGACTGATTTTTTGTTCTGGAAAAAGAATCATAGGCTCACCAGCTGCGTTGGCTCCGAAAAGACTAGTATAGGATGAAGTTTTCTTTTTTTCCGAATTGTTATTAACGATGTAGGTACAGTGGACTCTCGGAAAAGTTAATCGATGCAAGAGTTTAATTTAATCGCTACTATGATGCGGCTCTGTATAAATCAGTGGAAAGGCGACAATAACACGAAAAAATGAAAAATAAACATAAAAGAAAATCGCGGGTGTCATGGCGAAACCGGCGATTTTTTGATGAAATCCAATATGGCGGTCAAATCCAAGATGGCTGCCAATTTTTTTTTCACTTTATTTATAAGCCCTATCTCTCCTCTTTGCACAACCGTGTCGTTTTTAGTTTGTTTCATAGCAAATTTTGGGAATATCACAATAATTATAAGAAAATTGTGAACCTTGCTACAAATAACCGATTGTTTTATTTAGTTAATGCCATTTCACGCCTAATTTTATGAATGTTTCTTGTAGCATTTTTTCTCAGCTTTCCAATGATGGTCTTAAAATGAAAATTGGTTGGGGGGCTCATGGTGAAAATGGCGATTTTTGACGTAGGACTACGTCTTTGTTTACTATACTGGGACTGGGTAGCACTTTGTGAAAACGAAAATCACACTTAAAAAAAAGCGCCGAAGTCGGCTAAATTTTGCCGAGATTTGGACAGCCGAGCATTCGGTAAAATTTTTTATGATGCTAAACGTTAGTAAAGATCCGTAAACGTCGATTTGCAAAACCGAAATTTTTACCGAACGCTCGGCTGTCCAAATCTCGGCAAAATTTAGCCGACTTCGACACTTTTTTTTAAGTGTGATAGAAGTGTAACGTTTGAATGAAAGATTTCAAATACTAATAACTACTAAACTACTGAACGAAACTGAACAATCTAAATGTCGTTGGATAGATGAAATGACCAGCAATTTTTAGAGAGAGCAATTTTAAGGGGGCATAAGAGGGGGGGGGGCTCCTATACAAATGAAACACAAATTTCCTCGAAACTCGAGAACTAATCAAGCAAATAGAACCAAATTTGGCATGTGGGGGTTTCAAAAGGCAGGATTATTTTTCTACGGTGTACTGAGACCTCTTCTCCTCCTAAGAACGGGGGCTCCCATACAAATTTCTTCATAACTCTAGAACTAATCAAGCAAATGAAACCATATTTGGCATGTGGGGGCTTTAGAAGGCAGGATTTTTTTCTATGGTGGATTAGAACCTTTGCTTTCTTTAAGAAGAGGAGATGCCATACAAATGAAATACAAACTTTTTCATAACTCGAGAACTAATCAAGCAAATGGCACCAAATTTGGCTTTGAATTTATTTATTTTATGATGCTTTGAGACCCCTCACCCCTGTGGTAGGAGGATAATTCATTACCATTTCAACCGGTATGATGCACTCAAGTGATTTTTAAAAGAAATTTCTATGTCTCAAAGGTTGCAGGTGTTGTACTTATGAACCCCCATCCACGTATTTTCAAAGTCACCATTGCATTAAATGAAGAATTGAATCTGAATATTTCGCTTTTCTCTTTTAAACATTCACTTAAACAATGGCACTCACAGATTCTTATAAACATACATATGCCAGAAATGCAGTTTACATTTGTCTTTGATCTGATGATCTGATATAGTTCTACGTCACCCTTTCGTACAACCCTTAGGGCTGTATACCTTGTAGTTTTTTATAAAATCCAATATGGCGACCAAATCCAAGATGGCCGCCAAAAAAATTTATTCCATTTGAAAGCCCTGTTCTTCTTCTTTACAAAACCGGGCCATTTTTAGTTGTTTCATGGCAAATCTATGAAATATCATATGATATAGATCTCAAGGTTTGCTCAAAATTCAACTTTTTTTGAACCTGTTAGACGCTTTGGCACACGAGGGGTCCACTATTTCGAGGTATCAAAAGTGTAATTCTTATTTTTTAAGCATTTTCAACCAATTAAGCGCAAAAGTTCCAATATTTGAAGACCTCGTGTCGGTAGTGGCCCCGTTTCAGCGAGAATTACTCCTATGTAAATAATTGCAGGCAACTATTTCACTAACTGACGCAAGGCAGCAAATGAAACGTTCAAAACTATTCTCGGGTAAAAAATTTGCTGACTTTCCTCGCATTGTGAATTGCTGCGTTACGTCACATGCACAAATATTCCTTCAGCCTTGTTTCCGTGTAATACAATAGTTCCGAACAAATTCTTGCAGTACCTATATGGATACAATCTGGCAAAAGGAAAGGATTACCACCCGCTTTTCTACGTCGTTTCACTCTCAGGACATCAATTTGGATTAGATTCAATCTTCAATGTTTAAAGATAAACTCGGTTGAAATATAGAGGTGGTTTTATATTTTAACAAAATTATTTACTTTCAGGACATCAAATTAGACTAGGTTCTTCAATGTTCAAACGACAACATCGGTTGAAGAAGAGGTGTGGTTTTGCACTCTGGCGGATTTCGGCTAGATTGCCGAGTTCTTTCGAATCCCACGGGGAGCTTCGTCAAGGTGATGCTCCTTTTTCTTTTTCTTTTTTATTTGCTTTTGATGAAGTGTCTGATGCAATGAATGATTAATTGGATGAACTGGAAAATTAATGCGAAGAATGATTAACTGGATTAACTGGATATAGACCAAAAATCCGGATGTTTAGTTTAGTTTAATTGGTACCCGGATGTTTTACTAACTAAGCTATCGCCGCCCATTACGCGGAGTGATAAAATTGGGAGAATAAAACAAAATGAGATATTTGTCTATTGTCTCACTCTTTCAAAATCAATTGCTATTTCATCAAATCCTTGGCATTCAAGTGGGAAGATAATGTTCGCGTCAATCAACCATTTTAAAAGGCATTTGCCAACAAATTAGTGAAACAGGTAGCAGTTCACACAGTAAAAATTGATGCTAATTGTGTCCCGTAACGTTAGAATGTGTCAAAAATGCTTTTCTATTAACTTTTTCTCCCACTAAATTCATCTAGTGCCAGTGTCGTTTCCGACATTCGCAAGAAACAGAAATTGATTTTCTTATGTACGTGATGTCAGTTACATCTTAATAGCATCTTACATTCGAAAAATTATGTTTGATGCCACCCGGGACGCATGAAGTTTGTCGTAAATAATTAATTCCCAAACCGTTCGTTCCACCTTGCTCGGATTCGTTCCGTTTCATCAAATCGAGTAAGCATACTGGATATGGCAATGCACGCGACAGCAAATTGATAAATCACTCTCTGCCTAGTCGATGCAATCACGACAATCAATTTCGCCCCTTAGGACACAATTAGTCCGTCAAGGTGTGTAATTTCGCTCCATTAAGCGACCGTTGTTGATAGTCTACCGGTGGAGTAACAGCTGATATGGCTGTGAGAAATTCAAAAAGCTGCCACTAAGCAACGCGGCAATGCGAGTGCGGTTGTCTTTTCGGACTGTGAACCGCACGATTGAAAGCCGCGCCGCGCCACCGCGGTACACACGGGTATTGCTCTAATTGATGTCAATTAGTAAACATTAAATCGTTTAACCCAACTTGCAGCATGTAGTGCCGTAAAACTTGCTTTCGTTGGCGAATCGCTGCGTACAATCTCAGCATTATGCATTCAAGTAACTGAATATTTCATGATTCAGTACGTATCAAACGCGCTACTATGACAGCTTGCTTGTCAGAAGTTGCTTACACATTTGTGCATTAATATACTAGTCCATAGTTTAGATTGATCGTACTTACAGGAGTGTGAAGTTTTCGTTGTGTTCTCATAACAGCAGCGAATTACCGGAAGTGCATCGTGGTCTACATATGATGGACGCGAAATGCAATTATTAGCCGCCACTGCCCACGATTGTATGCTGTACGACTGCGGGGCAGTATTTTATGATCGAGCGTAAGTTTACACGCATAAGCGGATGACAGTTAATAATAATAAACTTGTCCAACCCTCATAGCTTTGCTGGGAGGCGACGGAAGCATTCATTTCAACGAGATTAGAAAGCATACGATCACCAGAGGAGGTACAGGCAAGCGCATAGTCTGGCGCGCTTGCGACGGAACACGGTAACGGAGTTTTTATTCGAAGGTATAGCTCTGGTTGTATCGAAGTTTGACGGAAAGTGTCTAACGAAGGCTGGCGCGATCTCTCGTGAATAGTTAGTTACTGTTCTAGCTGCTCGAGTGATTGAGAACCAGGCAGAAAAAAACGTAATAATCGTAAATATTGTCTAGCGCTTGATTCATTTCCATCAGCATGGGAATTGTTCTCCCAGAGTGGGCTGCCCCGCCGCGAAATGGTTATTATTTTTAAATGGCATTACTTTTAACTTTAATTAAAACAAAACACTAATACACCGTGCCGCTGGTAAGTTAACAAGTTGTTACACATGCAAATGACACCCGCTGGCGGCCGGGCCTGGCCGTGGCCGCTTGTTGAGTTGTTTATTCGTGCGAACCCGCACGACGCGACGCGCTATAGTGCAATCACTCCTCAGCGCACTGCCCTACATTGAATGCAAATGCCTGCCAGCCGCCCGCCCGCCGTGGCGCTCAGGGTACCTAATGAGAAAATGCACACCCAAAGCGATATTTATTCAAATTGAAAAAGATTAGAAATATGCACAGGGCCTATCAATTCACCCTCTCCTGCGGATGTTGAAGCTATCGGTACCTCCTCGGCAGAAGCCCGCATTCGAACTCGATTATCGCCCGGCAGCAGCTAGGCTACGAGTTCGGTTCGATCAGGTTCGCGTCCGTTGTCCATTCATGGCAACAAGTCAATTAATTAATGCAGTAATTTTAATAACCAATGGTTAGAGGAAATTTTTCATTACATTCGCTGTGTGCTGGATGGGCTGAGCCGGTTGATGATATCTCGTCGCGAGGAGCGACTAATCGAGGGATTGCACTGTTCGATTAAGAAGGAGGAAATTTTATCGCCCTTCGATAGCGTAGTTGAGACCCATAGCGATACGTAGGATCGTGTGCACACGAGTTGTAGCTTGCTCGCCGAAGTGGTGAACCTATTTGTGGACGGTAAGTGTTACCAAAATTAGCGCTTTTGAAATGTAACATGCATTGATACACACAAAATCGTTCGTATTAGTTACATGATTTCAATGAAGCTCAGCAAAAAAAATTATAAGATAATTTGATTGGATACATATATTGTGTCCATTGGATTGTAGAAGTATTGTAGATTGGAGAAATTGTCCCCTCATGTCGCTGGAGAATTACTCACATTTTTAAGAAAATAATTTTTTAATTTTTAATTTTAATTTTAATAAAGGATTCCACATTTTTTCATGATTTTCAGTATTCAGTATTCAGTGTATGAGTGTATGCAAGCACTGTTCCGTGCTGTTTTGGCCGGATTCAGTATCATGCCATTACGGGACACAGGCCTTGGAGTTTAACACCGCCAGTGACGGGCCTTTGCTGACGAACCGCCACATCTGGCTCACTTAAAAGGGTGAACAAGTGATGGGGAGTGATTGGATCCAGATCCGAGCTGACTGTTACAAGCCAGGTTGAAGGAGAAGTGTTGAGATTTCTCTCTATCTCTCTCCCCGAATGACTCCATGCCAAATTTCTAATCGATCTATCCGGAGCTGGACCATTGAGTCTCTTTCGCGGCTAATCATGTAGAAAATTTTTGCTCTTTCGTTGCTTCTGTGTAATACACTTCGTGCGTGCCTGAGTATGAATGCATGGGGGGGGGGGGGGGGAGGGGAGGTCTGATTAAGTTTCGAATAGAGCCTGCGTGGTACCTATGCAATAAACTGCTCTTTCAGCTGGTAAAATTTCTGCCCAGCAGTTTACTAAACAGACAACAAAACATTGATGAGGAAACATAACACCAGGCTGATTGCTGAAACGTTTCATATTAAGATTAGAGGTGAGGGTAACATCGTAAACAAACAAATTGACTCTGTAACTTTCAAAACCGCCTACAACCCTGTGATACAAAAACTTGGGAGAGAGCAAAACAGAAGATAGTTTATGTATTATGTGTTTGTAAAGAGATAGAGTGTGTAGTGTTAAGACACAAAATGTGTGAGTCTGAATTTAAATTTAATTTGTAATATGTGTAATTTGTTAAATACATTGTTTTTAGTGTCCGCAGATGATGAGTGAAAGTAGCTCGAAACGTACGGACAGACTGGCACCTTTGGTTTTGGTAACAGATAACCCATGGCAATAGTGAAGCTTTTCAGCTTAGTAATAACTAAGGCTAATTAACAGCCTTTTCACTACGGATTAGCAGAAGACTGACCACGTCGTTCCTCTGGATCATATAGTTGACCAGGAGATTCCAGACATTAGGTCCAAGTTCAAGAGCTGTCAATTCGAGTGTCATTTGTAGTTTATTTCATAGCAAATTTTGGCAATATCATAATAATTATATGAAAACTGTGTGCCTTGCTAAAAATAACTGGTTGTTTTATTTAGTTAATGGCAGTCTTCTCCCGTGCTCTACAAAAAATCACAATTCTCGGCGTTTTATTGGCAAAGCGCAGAAGACGAAACAATTTGCTCTCTCTCTCATTCGGGAGTTCCTTTCTCCGACGCGACGAGTTTTTTGTTGCTTTTGCTGTGCTTTGTTGCTTTGCTCTGCCGCCGAGTTTAGTTTTTCTGCCGGAGCGCTACCGAACGCATGCTCTCAAGGTCACGGAGCAAATCGTTCCTGTTCATATAATTGCCTATCGCAATTCTCTTTGCGACAAGGAGCAAATAGTGTTGTGTCTCCAGTGTGCGAAGAAAAGATTAGCTCTGCTTATAGTTGTGCTCCTACTGCGCAAGAAGAGTAGTCGTAAGAGAAAATAGTACTCAGGCATCGTTCGGAGGGAGAGGAAACGGCTGAACAGAAAATGAAAGCACTTGATCGTTGTGAGAAACAGATTGCTCTGCCTCTGTATGTATAAGATGAGCAAAATGAAGCCTGGTTAATGCCAATGTGCACCTAATTTTATGAATGCTTCTTATAGTATTTTTTCTCAGCTTTCCAATGGTGGTCTTACAATGAAAATCAGTTGGGAGGCTCATAGCGAAAACGGCGATTTTTCTTATAAAATCCAGCATGGCGACCAAATCTACGCGTGCAGGGCGCTGTTGTGTTGGTAGGTTGGTAGTGTTGATAGGAGGAAATGCTTATTATCTTAAGGACTATATTGGCACGCTTCATTGTGCCTGATTTTTAATTTCAGGTACCTATAATAAAATTAAGTTTGTCCCAAGGTTTTCGAGCCACCGTAAATCTCGCATGTGCATAATATTTCTCGATAAAAATTTTCAAACTATGGTTCATTATGTAGTACCACTACCATTATATTTTATTTACAAAAAAAGTGTATTTGTGATCTTAATTTTCTTAATTACTGGCTTTACAAGAAAATTTCCGAATATCCAGGTTAGTCTCATACAACCGGTGCTTACATACTGTGAATCGTTTCGTATGGTAATTTAGCATCGTTTGCTTTCGCGTCTCGCTCGTTGCATTTTTCCGACAGCGGTTGTTTTAGAAGGCTATTTTGAATTCATTTGAGCACACTTAGCAATGGTGCGTTTACAAACCGGAACTTTTATTGAAATCTTATATACGTGCATTTTAATCGTGAAATCGGTTACTTAGGAACATTGCGCATTATTTCTATCATATGATTATCAAATATCAAAAGCTTGATAGTTTTTATACAGCTCTCTAATAAAGTAGTCAGAGTTTTTAAGCCAGTTTTATGATCGAAGGATGCCAACAGGTATCTCGAGCAGTCAATGTTTTTGATGAATTGCCAAATAGACACGTTTGTCTCAGGACATCTTTCGTGCATAGCAACAAATGTCTATCGGTATTTAATAACTGACCGCGCGCAATTTCAAACGAATCGAATATGTTGATAGCACATAACTTTCGGTGCGGTAAACTGATTTCTCATATTTTTTTCTTATATCGGTATGTCGGATCTCAACTACCTGTTGGCCACGTAACCAAAAACGTCCTCAAACCGTACGCGAGCTCGAATGACAGTGATCGCACCACCAGCCTCGGTGGATCTAGATCAATTCCTTTCTACTAACAACAACTCCTTCCTGTGACACTTGTGGATGATGCAGAGGATTCCTCGGTCTCTATAAGCAGCAAGAGTAGGACTAACATTCTTTTCCCTCCCAAATTGACCTGCATGGGCGTGGCCAGTTTTGCTATTGATTATCACAGAGTTAAATCACCAGAAAATGCATACTGAGAATGATCTGCTACCGCCAACCGTCATTCTGATGGTTCTTTGTGCAATTTCAGCTGATCTAGATCAATCGCGGGCAACTCACGGCCGGTCAAACTATGCTATGATATGCTAAAATTCAATATGGCGACCAAATCCAAGATGATCGCCAAAAAATTTTACTCAAATTGAAAGCCCAGTTCTTCGTCTTTACAGAACTGTGCCATTTGTTGGTTGTTTTATTGCAAATTTAGAAATATCACATGACATAGATCTCCAGATTTGATAAAAATTACACCTTTTTTTTAAACTGTCGGGTCCCTTGGTGAACGATGGGTTCACTGTTTAAAAGGTATTAAAAGAGTAATTCTCATTTTTTAACCATTTTCAACCAATCAAGTACAAAAGTTCTAATATTTGAGGACCTCGTGTCAGTAGTGGCCTCGTTCCAACGAGAATTACTCTATGCTTCTCACACTCGCTCGCATACGAGTAGGCATCGTTCGCTTCTCGCTTGATTTGCAACATTCCCTTTATAGGGTACTTCCAGTTTCAGGATAGTGCCTTTCACAATCAGACGGCTTATTAACATAAACATGGCGGATGCGCCGTTGCAATATCTTTGCATAAACCATTGAACTGCTGCGCTGATGCATGTTGACCAAAAGTCGGCTAACCACGCATGCGATAAGAAATGTCTGACCAACATGGGTGCAGCAGCTTCTGCTACAAAGTCATAGAAGTGTACCTTCTGGTCATCGCAGCTTAAGCTTCAACGACATACGTTTCCTAAACATCTCTTTAAAATAACTTTCATTTGATACCAAAATCATTAAAATCAATTCAGCGGTTCAATAGTTCTGAATCTTTAAAGAAGGAAAGGACCATTGTTGACGAAGGATTACGTCTTATGACAAGGTTTGAGATAGGGTGTCATTCCAAAAAATCAAAGCATGCGAGCGCCTCGAAAATACGGAAAATTTTGAACCAAGATAGCTCTGCCAATTATAAATAAATTTTCAAAATTTAGCTACTTATCGACTCATAATAGATGTAGCAAGTAGGTGGTTTCAATTATAATTTTATTTTTTAATCACGAATGAGTGAAAATTAAGTTTCAAGAAGTTTCAAGATCAAATATCCCATACATTTTCTTCATGATCGCCTTGTTTCATAGACACTAGACGGGGACGACAGTTAAGTACACCTTCCGTTTACTGGATCCGTGATCTCGATTACTTTATTTTTAAAAGTTTAGAAAAGTAACATACAAAGTCTCCTCGTCCCAACAGGTCGGAAATTCTTTACGACGTTCGAATTTATACCAATTTGAAATCTGCGCTTGGGAAGCACGTCAGAAAAAGTGATAAAGTCCTCTCGTTCTAATCAAATTTTTTAGGATCGCTATAAACCTAGACCAAGTTGATGTCTATATTAGGGAAGTGCGTCAGAAAAAGTGATAAGTCGCCATCCAAACAAGATTTCTTAGAATCGCTATAAACCTAGTCCAATTTGATGTCCTAAAAGAGAACAGTTATAAAAAAGTGTGCGACCAACTCTATCTTTCGCTTGAATGTATTCACATACTGCAAGAATTTATTCAAAACTGATGTCTTATAGGAAAACAAAAGAAAGGGTTCATGGAATGTTCATGCATGTGACATGATGCCAACAACTTTTAAAGCGAGGAAGAATTAGCGACTGTCTGATCCGAAAACAGGTGTTGGGCGTTTAATTTGTTGTTTTACAATTTGTTGCATGCAATGGTTTACATGCTTTCGATTGTATTGCTATCAAGTGTGAAATAACTGAGACATAGTATCAAAAAGAACTATTAATGCGCAGAGGACATTAGCTAATTGATGATATATTATTAAAATTTCTTAAATCATTAATTTTAACTCTTTGCTCGTATGTTAGTTGAAAACCAATTATGTTTCAAATCAATCGGTTTGGCTATCTCTGAGAAACGTTCGATTAATTGACGCCTAGTTAAAACAAATTTTGGGCATAATTTTGAACTGCTATTTATTTTTTACAAAACTTTCTCTAAAAATTTGCAGTAGCATGTCCTTTCGTTTGTTACTCAAATTGCTCAAAACGGCGGAGCGGATCCGGAGAATATCGTGACACGTAATTTTCACATTTATGCTTTGTCCTTCTGGTGTTGAACCACTGAAGGGAGGGGGCGAAAAAAAATCAAAGAGATATTTTTAATCGAGCAAAAACATGGGTTTTAAGCGTTTTTACTTAATGTTAAAACGTGAAAACCAAATCTATTCTTACTTTTAATATATACGCTATCATTTTCCATGCAAAAATATACGGAAAATAAACAAGAAATTTTTTTTGAAAGATTTTCGAAATTCCGTTGTTTGAATTTTTATTTCAGTCTTGTTCTACAAGCGTTAGCTCAACTCGTACACTCATTTTTCGAGTTTTTCAGGCTGTAGAGCCCACAGACAATTGATTTTATTAAAAAAATACAACTCATATCCTACAAATTATTTTTTTGCCCCCGATTTTTCAAGCCAATTTCCAAGCGGGGGGGGGGGGGGTGGGGAGAGGGGGTTGACAATAACTTTAAAAATAATTTGCAATGGCTTAATTTTTAAACGTATACGTAATCTCGGATCGCAAAACATCTTCGAGAAACAGACCAGTAAAGTCGAGTGTCACACACACTCATACACATATACAGACATTGCCCAATTCGTCTAAGCTAATCGATTGGTATGTATGACTTGACCCTTCGGGCTTCAGATGAACTTCGTATTTGTCACCCAATTGCTAAGCCTTTGTTATAGTATAGCGAAGGTAAAAAGGTCTTCGTTATCAATTTCATCAACTTTTTTAAAGAAAAAGTTTACCAATATGACACGATAGCGTCCGCCATGGAGCATAAAGTCGCTTGTGCCGTAGCGAGACAAGATGGTGCTTAATGGCGGCCGAGTTATGCACAAAATGCTCTTTCATTAGCGACAAACAAAACTTCTTGAGTTTTGATAGAGTGTTTGGACAATCTCCATTAACGTGAAATTATTCATTACGAAATGGCAAATATGGATAACTGCTGACAAATCAACTTAGATGCGGGATAGGATTGCCTATAGGTCTTGCCGAAAATCTGGCAAACACGAATAAACGTTTTTGGCAAAAACCTGGCGCTCAATTTGTCCGACTTGTCAGAAAAGCGGTTTTTGGGAAACGTTTTGCAAGTTTTACTCACTACGAATGTGTAATTTTGTCTGAAATTAGCATGGATGATATTTTTGCAAAACGGAAGAACGAAAATTTGCACTATAGGATGTATACTACAATCAGCTTCAATTTTCAATACCAGATGATAAGAAATCTAGAACATTTAGGGCGGTGTCGTTTTACTGTCTGACTCTGCAGTCCACTGGTGTCAATGGCAATATGTTCCAGTTTTATTTTACCTTCGCAACTCAAATGCATTTATTACCTGAAAAGAAAGATAAACATTGCATTACTAATGGACAATAATTAACGAACCATTTATTTATATGACTAGCATGTACTGTATTTACACAGTATTGACAAGCGCGATTTACATTCTCTTTGTGTGGTATCTTGATTGGATGAGACAAAGTAGATATGTTATTAGGAAAGTGGCATTGAACGACTTACTATGGTAAATTTGATAATTATTGGCTTTGTTGTTATTTTTCCTCACACAAGCAAAATCACTCAATAATGTTTAGATAGAACTTATCAATAAAAAAGCCTGTTGAGAACAATCTACCAATGATTATTAAATTCCAAAGTCGTGGATGGCATAGTGTGGCAAAATAAAAGTAAAATCAAAGCTACGACCTAAATATATAAGGTCAGTAGAATGTAAACATCAAAAGCGCCAGCTTCATAAAATTTGTTTACGTAAACATATGATTTATCTTCTCAAATTTTACTGCTTCATTGATTAGGATGCAAAAGAATAGTTCTGAGCTGATGCCGCCGTGTTAAGCGTAAAAGCCCAGACACAATGCTTAAGGATTTTATTACGTTGCGGAAATTTGACAGAAAACCCATAGAAAAACTGTCAAATTACCGCAGCGTAGTAAAATCCGTATGCATTGTGTCTGGGCCTTAAGACAGGAATACGAAGAAAATTGCTCATTTGCAGATAGGACCTAATCAAAAATTAGGCCGCGATTTTTTTGAAAACGAGAAATTTTAAGTCACCATTAACATTGAACATAGAAACATAACCCTAACAATCAAGTTGTCGCCGTGTCTTTACTTCGACGAATTCAACGACGTCACTGAAAACGATATTCGCAGAGAAACAAGCCTAAAGGCCCAGACACAATGCATACGGATTTTACTACGTTGCGGCAATTTGACAGTTTTCTATGGGTTTTCTGTCGAATATCCGCAACGTAGTAAAATCCGTATGCATTGTGTTTGGGCCTTAACAAAGCAGCAACGCAGGAAGTGATATTATCGATCGACAAAAATAGTCATCGAAATACGATTGTCCATGCAAATGTCTCTTTATTCCGAATGGATGATTATTATCGGTTTAATAACTATGTCGTTTGTTGGCACCCGGACCGGTTCAACCGAAATGACAACCGGCGGCGGTAGTGACCTCCGAAGATGTTAGAAAAGATTAGAAGCAGCAAATGTTTTCCACGGCTGCCGTACAATTGTGATCGCTATAGTTGATCACCTTGATGCTGGATTGGTGTAACTGAGCCATGGTATTATTAAGGTTCGAGCATTCCCAATTGTTGCCGTCCAGGTAGAGTGTCTGGAGCCGGGGGAAAGAACTTTGCACTTCACACATGCTAATGTAGGACAGCCGGTTGTTGGACAGGAACAGATCCTGAAGAACGTTAAATTGCCACTGACTGGCGTCCAGAATGTGTAATTGGTTGTTGTTCAGCATCAGCACGGCAAGGCGCGGTAAATGAAGCAAATCTCCAACGGTCGTGATGATTCGAATGCGGTTGTGGGACAATTTCAATGTGGTTAAATCTTTGGCTGCATCAAAGATGGAAAGATCGATCTTTTCCAAGTAGTTATTGCTTAGATCAAGGTCACGGAGTTTGTACAGGCCTTTTATGAAATCGATGCTCTGAAGGCGATTATGTTTCAGGTTTAGAGATTTCAGGTTATACACAGTGTCAGGTTCCACAATCAACTCAGGAAGGTAATTATAAGCAGCATCCAAACCTAGAAGATGCTCCCACAGGTAGAATGACATTAGAGACACATTTTGCATTTGGATTGTCTGAGCATTGGTTAACTTTTCTGCGACATCTTTGGTTATGGCTGTCACGAGCGTGGTGTCATCTGACATTGGGTAACCACCGAATTGTAAATCATGGTGATCTGGAAACTCCCATTCAGACACATCAGTGTATTCGGTGATAACGATGTTGTGAAGTTCACAAACGTCCAACCGATTCGTGGTGCAATTTAGCTGCATGCCAAGCGCAGCTGTGATAATAGAACCAATAATCCTGGAATTAAAAACCTGCGAAATAAGCGCATTGTCAAACAAAACTATTTCACAACTCACCATAGCGAAGATTTGAGGGCAGCCATTTCGGAATGAAACTTGTCCGTGCGTTAGCAGGTTTAAAACTGAAATGCATTCGCACTATCCCGCTGCAGTTTTCCAAACAGATTCACGCCCGAGCGAATTCAAGTGGTTAAGTAATATAAATCTGAGCACGCGACACATTGCGCAAATTGTAACGAAATGTCACACAATAATAAACCGCGACACGGAAACGGTAATTGGTGTTAATCTAAGCGATTATGTCATCCAATCTGTTCAATGACTAAGCCTGCGTTATGATCTCCAGTGTAATCCCATATCCATATGAGCACAAACGCAGCCGACCTCGCATCGACACTGATCGGGCGTCAAACCATATTTTTTCGGGGTTTGCAGGTTACCTTAAAAGGTATCCCACATAATCATCTGGAACGTTTTGTTCGCTGAAAAATGCGATCAATTAACGTCGTTCGCTCCTTTTCGGGAAGGATATTGTTTAGCATGAATTGCAAATGCGGAACACAAACGTCTAAAAATGGAGATGAAATCTTGTTCCTTACCAATAAGAATGAAAATACAGATTGTGCAGCCTTCCGGGATTAGAGGTTATCTGATAATCTGACTGAAATATGTAAAAAAGATAGCAAAAAATAAACTTTTTTTTATCGCTGTTATGGATTGCTTTCAGCTATCAACAGTTGATAACTGAATTATTTGTAGAAGTGAATAACATTTGTAACAAACTAATGAATAATGAATGAAATATGAATAATAATATCGCCATAGTATACAACCGTCGTTGTAACCGGTCTTCAACGTCTATCTCTTTATTCCTCCGGATAGGATGCATTGAAGTAACATTCGCAGACAATACCCGAGCAAACTTCTGCCAGTGGTGTGTCTTATGAAGCCATAACCATAATTGAGATTTGTGCAGCCAATAGGGAGATAGCAAGCAAGCATGTTTTGCATTCTCCGCTGCAACTCAATTTACTATGCAAAATCGACAATAGCCCGTATCGTTCGCCATGCCGTTATGCATGCGATGCAGCATAGAGATGGAGAAGTAAAACAAACCGACAAACTGGTTCAGTGAAGTCAGCCAGGCAGCGCCGGATGGAAAGTTCAAATCGATTGGCAATATGAAAAAATAAATGAAATGAAGAAATGTGACAGTCACTCTACATACAATGTATGGACTGTGAATTGAATTGTCCCTGCATCGATCCCGGCTGCAGTACTGTGAAATCTTTTTTAAAACCAGTCAGTCTCAGCATTACAAACGAAGTTCAACCAATACAGTGAATGTGTGCTTTCTTCATAAAGCCTCATACCTACAAGCACTTTGCACTTTACTCTTTATATTCCTGTCAAAAATGCATATAGTTAAAGAAGAATGTGGCATCAAATAATATCCTAACGTCTTTGACACGGTTTGTTCTCATACGTTCTCATACGCCTGTTAGTTTAGCTGAATAGACAGAATAAGTTCCACGTTTCTGCCTTGAAGAACACCAGAGAAGGATGTTCAACTCGGCGTAATATGGAATGGTACATGCCTTACGCCTTACCGAAGCTAAATGCAATGTTGCAAATCGAGCGAGAAGCCAACCGAGTCTACCCACACATGCGTGAGTATAAGAAGCATAGCATTCAACGTTTACGCCGCACACGCAAGCGTAAAACAAACAGCCACCATTGCTGTGTGCAGACATTCTGCTACTTACACACTCGCGCACACGCATCCTTACATCGTCTTCCTGCATAGCTTATTCCCGAATTAAAAACCTGTGGGGAATCAGCTGCCCGTGAGGCTGGTGGCGTAGTGGGAAAACATTTAGCAATACTTTTTCTTTTCTTTTTCATCCTCGCCCTCCATTCTACTCACAGGCGGGAGTGCGAGCCGTCGCGTGTAATCGGTATCAGTAGATCGGGCTGCAACATAGAACGAGAGTGACGACCGTAGCTGTTAGCTAAACACACACTCGCAAAAACTCGTCGCAGTGCATGAATAAGTACGAGTTAGAGTCCTAAAGGGACGCTAATCCCGGCGCGTTCGTTAGAATGAGTACGCGTATGTGAGAAAATTAGACCACACGAGTGTGGGCTTCGCAACGCTAGCTAAATGACTTATAGCGGCGTCTAATTATTGATGGTAGAGCCTTAGATCGACTTAAATAAAATCCGATTATTTATCGAAAAACTGTGTTCAGCAACGAAGTTGATTTACGGCTAAACGAATGCGTTAATCAACAAAATTATTGCATTCGACGTGAAGTACACTACAATGGACTCGTTGATGGTCGATGATTATGGATATACAAATGCAAGCATTAGATTTGAACGATATGTGGTTTCACTAAGATGGCGCTACTTGCCAAACAGCTCACGAAACAATAGAACAAATAGTACAAAATTGGACCTTTCGTTTGGATCACCTCAAGTGAAGTTACGGCCAACATTTACATGAAATTGTCTCCAATAAAATGTTTTTAAACACAGCAGAAAAATATTAGATAACAACTTTGCTATTCAAAATAAACCTAAGCGAGGGTAAAATTGGTAAACGGTTGCAAAATGTGTACAATGTGCCTCGCATACTTTAAGGGAAAAATTAGACCCCACCGTACACAGTGGGCAAACTCGACCGAAAAAAACGGAACTTTTCGTTCCCGCTGTTTTATACTACAGTCAAAATACCAATTTGATACCTTTACCAGACACATTCAAGAAGACCTGTTTGGTCTACAGCTTGAAATGTTTAGTAGACCGAGCGACGATCAAGTTTTTCACTAAAGTGTCATACAAGGGAATGTTTTTCCTTGTTTACCCAACAATTCATATTGAAAACTGAGAAAGTATCGGACTCATTTATCAATAAGTTTAACAGGTTTGAGGATCAGTTACCTCTACGGAAAATCAAGCTGAAGATGATTTCGTCAAAGCACAATTTTCGGATCAATTCTTAACTGATTTCCGATGTGTTTTGCGTTAAGTTGAAAAAACCTGACTTCAAATTTTCCCTTTTTTTAGTTCAAGATAAAATGGCTGCCAGAAAACCTTAGAAATCCCTGATTCGTCAAAATTTGAAGGTGGGCCCCTCGGGCCCCATTATGTTTTCGCTGGGTCCAAAGTTAGGAAAGTTAGGTTTTGGAACAATACTGATCAACAGTCGGAACAATACTGTTTGATGTCGTCGACAATACGAAATGTCGTCAGAGGGTTCGCACAAAAAAGATTGGAAACCCTAACCTTTTCAAATAAATAACAGTTAAACTATACAAACAAAAGTTACTATTAAATTAATTAAATTAACATTCTATTTCGCTCTTCGGGGTAAAAGAATAAAAGAAAATCTAATGAAATAATACTGAGACACAAACGAGGATTGTTTGATTCTCTGATCTTTCATAGAGTAAAACAGGGCAAAACATTCCCTGATACGACATTTTAGTGGAAAATTTGACACTTACAAACAGCGGCAACAAAAAGTTTCAAACAGCAAGGCAGTGCATTTTGCAGTGGTTGTTAGCTTATTTTCCAGTAAGTTCCATCATTTCAACGCAGTACCAGTTGGGATATGAGTAAACAAGGAAGACCTCATAACTAATTTTGATGGAAACTTAGTCGCATGCTAGGGAAGGAGGGTATATTTGAGCTTCTTAGGGGCAACCGATCATTATCCTCGTGCTAGTGTGGAATTCTAAACGGTGATTCATGCCACGAGTCATGAAAGCCGCATAAATTCCTACATAAGTTTACACGTGGAGGACACCAAATCTAAAATATAAAAACCTTGTCTGTAATCAAAACCAGACCCCTGACAGGACGCCATATTATCGTAATAAGAATCGCAGCTCGCTTCCTACATGTTTTGTACAAAGCTGAAACTAATGCATGTGCCACTTAAACTACGGCTGATGCGAGCACCTCATGAACATTCATCAACAGATTTGTTGTGGACCCGAAAAAGTAGGGTTTAAAAACGGTGTTAACAATTCGCGATAAAACAATGCACATGTGTCAGTAGCCTATTTTATAATGGAGTGATCTTCATTTGATGTTCATACGCCAGCGCTCTTTGTTGACTATTTTGTATGTAAAGTTTATCTGTGAGATTTGCACATATAACTACCGAGGAATTACCTATTTAGACACTGGATCGAAGCTAGTGGAGACTCTCGTAAATAAGTTTCTATTTTATATTTCTTGTGACCAGCATAGATTTTTTGCAGAACGGTCAACTACCACAAATTTCACAGAGTTCACATCATACGTGGAAAACGGCGCTCAAATAGATACTATTTACAAATTTATTTCGAATGTTTGGATCACCGTTCAATTATATGTTTGGGTTTCGTTGATTTTTTTCCTCACCGAAAAAAATCAACGAAACCCAAACACACACACTATTTACAAATTCCTGAAGGTGATTTTTGACCGTGTGGACCATGATTTGCTTTTGACCAAAGTAAAGCGGATAGGTGTGGTGCCGACCTCTGTGGACTGGTTGAGGTCATATCTGGTAAACTGGCGTCTTTCTATGAGACCTCGCACTACATATTTAAATCAATTTTGTAATCGATCTGGTGTTTCGCAAGGGAGCAATCTTGGACTTTGCCTTTCTCACCATTCTTCAATGAGGTACTGAGTATGCATTATCTTGAGGATGCAGACTTTTGTTTGCGGGTGATTGAAAGCTATTTCTCAGTGTTAAGTCTAACGAAGATTGTCGTAAGCTCCAAAGGCTTGTCAACATCTTTGTTGATTGGAGCAAAACAAACGAGCTCCTCATAAATGTGCGTACATGCTCGGTCAAGTCTTTCAACCGCAAAAAGAGCCCAATTCAATGGAACTCAATGGCGATCGATGGCGAGTCACTGGATAGAGTCTCCGTCCTCGAAGGCCTCGCTGTACACCTGGACGAGAAGCACTCGTTCAGTGGACATTACTTGTATATAATAGTGAAGGGCAACAAAAATTTGGGATTTATTTTTCTAGTTACCAAGGAATTTCGGGATCCAGTTGCCTGCGCCTTATACAGGTATTGGTCGTCCAGATTGGAAGTCATCCAACGCAAGTTCATTTGATACGCGCTTAAATATCTTCCATCTCCACAATCTCCATCTGCCGTCGTATCAAGATCGCTGTCGTTTGTTGAAATGAAAAAATTCTCTTCATTAGGAAGGTTTTTATTGGCGAATTTGATTACCTTGCCACCCTGGCTCAAATCAACATCAATGCCATTCCACGCTTTCTACGAAAAAGAGTGTTTCTTTGACTGGATTAGTATTGCCCCTAATTAAAATGTGCACATATATCATGAATCTGTCACAATCTCGAGTTTAGCAAGTTTCTGAGGAGCTCAACCTTAGATAATTCATTTTGGCAGTTACATCACTATGAAACCATGGGTAGTTTAATTTATAAATTTTCAAACAATCCCTCCGTTACTTAGCCAGATAAAATAAAGCGGATAGCACTTAAATATTCGCCGGGATTGTATAACATTTCGCCGAATACCATTTCACGGAAAACCTTTTCGTGGAAAGTACCATTTCGATACTCGGGGTGATCCTCTTCTTACCCGTTGTCGCTCGTTCGGACCCAACTAAAGGAAAGTAATGGAGGTCAGTAGAGGAAAACAAATAAACCTAGGTGATTTCTGCGGGGGGGCTGCAATAGTTTTTGGTGGTCATGTTATTGTCTGTTTTATGCAAGAGTTTAAAATTTCTCGAGTTCAATAAGTTTGTTATTTAGGCAAAAAAATTTGTTTTGTTTGTATGAGAGTTCTTATTCCCCTACCGCAGGAGTGAGGATCTCAAACCATCATTAAAAAATCCTGCCTACAGAATCCCCCACATGCCAAATTTGGTTCCATTTGCTTGATTAGTTATGAGGAAGTTTGTATTTCATTTGTATGGGAGCCCCCCTCTTATTTATCTATTTGTTTATTTTATTGCTTAGTCAACAGGTAAAAAATCACCCCAAGCCTATAGAGGAGAGGGCTCATAATTCCCCTCCTAAAGAGGAGAGGAGTCTCAATTCACCATAGAAAAAAATGTCATCAAAACACACACATACCAAATTTGGTCCCATGCTTGATTAGTTCTGGAGTTATGAAGGAATTTGTATTTCATTAGTATGGGAGCCCCCCCCTCCTAAAATGGGGAGGGGTCCTAATTCATCATAGAAAAAGGTTTTGCCTCCAAAAACCTTCACATGCCAAATTTGGTTCCATTTAATTGATTAGTTCTCGAGTTATGAGGAAATTTGTATTTCATTTGTATGAGAGCCTTCCCTCCTAAATGGGGGAGGGGCCATAATTCCCGTCCTAAAGAGGGGAGGGGTCTCAATGCACCATAAAAAATTCTTATCCAAAAATACCCACATGCCAAATTTTGTTCCGTTTGCCTGATTAGTTCTCGAATTTGAAGAAATTTGTGTTTTATTTGTATGGGAGCCCCCCTCTTAGTGGGAGGAGGGGTCTCTAACCATAATAAGAACCTTCATCGGCCCCAAAAACCCCTACATGCAAATTTTTACGCCGATCGGCTCAGTAGTTTTCGATTTTATAAGGAACATACCAACAGATAGACAAATAGACAGAAATCCATTTTTATAGATAAAGCCGCAATTATACCTGATATTTAACTTAAGCGCTTTCTATAGGCATAAGAACGTATATAGCAGCGAAAGGGAGCGTGCGCTCCTCTGATAAAAATTGCTAATTTGTGGTTGTGTTAGTGGTTTATCTTCCCCCTAATTTGAAAAACTCTACAACAGCACAGTGGGAAACCCACAAACAGCATCAACAAATCACGTGTGCGCAAGGGGTTTCCGGTAAGGCGCATAAATGTCTACACTCTTAAATGATTCTACTTGTAAATAGGTCGGATTTAGTTAAAGCTTGGTTGAAACTACTCAAAATGCCCTTAGAGTGTACAAACTCAAACTTTGGGTAAAAATTTCAACCAATTTTGGCTATTTGCTACCGATAATTGAATTATTCTCTATGACAAATAACGCACTTTTAAGTTCCAACTGCCAATTTTTTGGTTGAAAAACTACTCAAAATCTGAGTTTGTACACTTGAAGGGCATTTTGAGTAGTTTCAACCTAGCTTTAACTAAATCCGACCTATTTACACGTAGAATTATTTAAGAGTGTAGTAATCAGAGTTTACTTTTGTAATCATTTAGGTCTTTAATCAACGATAATCAATACAGTAATCAATGATAATCTTAAGCAGTCTTTAGCAATCATTATTTTTTTGTAATCATAAGAGAATGTTTATCAAAAATCAATCAGCCAGGTAATCAGACGCAACGGTAAAGTATTCAAAAGTAACTTTTTCCAAAGGTCCGTTGCAATCTTAGCTGAACGCATCGTTAGGTGCTCTTCCACTTGCGTGTACATGTAGGCGGCAAAGTATGCGTACGGTAACTGTCAGCAATTTCTATTTTGCTGTTATAGTGTTGCACGGACGAAACTAACCTGACTTTTTTGACGTTTTGCAAGGGCCATTCTTTTTTTAAAAAGGCATATTTCCCAATAAAGCTGCATCGCGGAACTTGAATGTTGCTTCCAGTGTTGAGTTTGAAACCATACAAATGTAAAAGCCCTACAAATATAAGTTACTTCGCAACATGCTTTACAGACGGTGTTAGTGTGCAAGTGGAATGTGTAGGACGATGTTTTTTAAAATATTTTCTTCTATGTGTCATATCAGTTCGTCAGTGGTGCAGATGTTGTTTTTATTCAGCTGAATAAAACCCAATGCGAGCACTTTTAATTTCGGTTTCAGGCTTTGATTTTGTTTTATGTACAACAACAAATCAGAGTTATATTATTGTAATCGTAAGATCTGGTTCTCCCAGATGGCCTCGAGGTACGACGTTACTGTTACAATCCAGTCATCGTATGTTCGAATTTCAGATGGGAAAGGCTGTTATAGTCACTAGCATCATAGCACTAGCCTCGTAATTGTACTGTATTCTAACAGTTAGCTGCGAAGTCTGTTAAACAAAAAACAGAAGTTGAACAGAACTACTACCTAGTGACAATTAAGGTGTACCGAAAGCTCTTCGTTGTGAACAATATTCGGTTAAACCTAGTGTGGCTGAAGTTGCCTGACATCACTTACAATTAAAAAATGGAATGACGCAGGCCGAAGGAACCAGGCTAGCACCAAATCGTACATCAATGCACGAAAATTATCGTAAATAACTCTAAAAAAATTCAGAGTCGTAACTAAAGCTAAATAAAGTGCGCCCAAGTGGATTTTTATTCGTATATAATGATAATAACTGGCACACATATGATTTTCAGAACAGATTTGTACGGAGTGTGTCGCGCATAATCGGATATTTTCGTATAAAAATACTTATATCGATGAAATGCGTATAAATATTCCTCATCACTTATATCGCCTCCAAAATAGTACGGATATGCCAATTTTGCGTATCAAATACGATCTATTAGTATAGTATGGATATCTGTACGTAATGCTGATTTTTAGCTTTTATATACATACAAAAATGCTGACTGGGAATCAGTGAACTCAAAAATTCTGGGAAAAAAAGCCCGGAAGTGGAGGAAAATGCAGCACTCAAGCAGCTATATCGTTCTCAGGATTTGGGGTTATCTGCGGGATCTACATTTCAAAATATATTCCGAAATTCATTTTATTTTAGTTATGATTGCTTTATGATTTCCTTTGAATAGGTGGCCATACGCATATAGGTAGCAATAGGTAGCATACACGCATCTTAAAGAGGAAGCTGCGAGAATAGGGCTTATCATAAATTCTACCAAAACAAAGTATATGGTGGCTGGTAGAGAGCGTGGTAGCCCTTCGGGTGTTGGAACTGCGGTGGTGATAGATGGAGATACTTTTGAAGTGGTCGACGAATTTGTTTACCTTGGTACGTTAGTGACATGTGACAACGATGTGAGCCGTGAAGTAGAAAGGCGGATAGCGGCTGCCAACAGGGCCTTCTACGGATTACGTAGCCAGCTGAGGTCCCGTAGCCTACAACTCCGTACAAAACTCGCGCTCTATAAGACGCTAATTCTCCCGGTGGTACTCTACGGCCACGAAGCGTGGACGTTGAAAGAGAGCGACCGACGAGCTCTTGGCGTTTTCGAGCGTAAGATCCTGCGATCGATTCTCGGCGGCATATTAGACGAAGGAGTGTGACGCAGGCGCATGAATCATGAAATATACCAAGTGTACAAAGATGCGGATATTGTGAAGCGCCTAAAATACGGCAGGCTACAGTGGGCTGGCCACGTAGCAAGGATGCCGGATGAGAGACCAGCGAAAACAATATTTGGCAGAGAACCCGACAAAGGCCGACGACTTCGAGGCAGACCCCGTACCCGTTGGATGAGCGCTGTTGACGAGGATGCTAGAACAGCGGGTGTTAGGGGCGACTGGAGAGTGGCAGCCCAAGACCGAGTAATGTGGAGACGGCTCCTGAATTCGGCATTGATTCGATAAGCGGATTGTCGCCGAAAAAGTAAGTAAAGTAAGTAAGGTGGCCATACGGACGGTTGGCATACGCACGAATGCCATTAAGACAAACTCCTAAATGTATGTTTGCCATAATGGACGGGAGTCATAAAGACGAATGTATGTATGTTGGCCATAATGGACAAGGACCATAATGTACATTCGCCAATTAGACCTCTCGTAAGATGGTCTCGCTAGTCCTTCAAGCTTTGAACTGGTGGAAGCTTAGTGCTGGGCCATCTTACCCAAAATCAAAAGTCGAATGTATGAATTATGGCAAGCGTACATTATGAATCCCGTCCATTATGGCAAACATGCTTTATGGATTTCATACGTATGGCAATTGTCCCTAACCAAACGTATCTATGGCTAATGGTGTGTTTTCATTTCAAACAACAAGTTTGATTTGAAATTAAAATAAGTTTTTCGTAAGTTTCCATTGGTTTTATACCTTTTCCCAAGCAAAGAATAGTAAGAGTATGTACGGTTCATATTATGGACGCGCGAAAACAGTACTTCACGACCCGTCGTGACCACGGTGCCACCGTTAATCGCTTCACGAAATTCTGGTGGCTTGTGTGATTACCGTTAGGTGCCACCGTGTCGTTAAATTGCAGCAAACATGCAAATAAAACATTGCTAGATTATATCAGAGTGTGGTGTACACAGCCGTCATTGTACTTTTAGGCTTTTCAGGAGATTAAACCGAGAGGGCAATTTGTATTCTCACGACTATTTGCAAATGTATACTTTATATTAATTATTCGATAATCTGGATTTTTGTCGTTAGATTCAAACCTAGATTATACATTGACTAAGCCAAATTAATCGTTTTGTTGACATACGAAATCAAAAAAAGAAGTTCATTGACGCTGTATCACACCCAGGGTCTCAATGAAAGATGTTATTACCTATTGTTCAAGTAACCCTAATCTTGAGGACGATGAAGGAGTGCTCAAGCGGAATCGTCAAATCACGTATTATTTAAGAGTCATACAGTCCAGATGGAAATGAGGCAACCACATTCAGTGGATAATCCATTCCAAAGCCGAGCAAATAAACTTTGAGTGTCTACCAATGTGCCTCAAGTGATCTGTAGCAGCAACTTTTCACACCTTGAAGTCTATAGGTGAGTTAAACGGTGCTAAGCCTAGCCTCTTCGAAACTGGAATATTTAACTTTCTGCTTAACCGCTGTTTAAAATTCAGGTAGCTTAAGATATTGTGTGCGATTTCCGAGCCACAAAATCAACCGTATCGAATGGGTCCTCAATAACGGTGGCTGTTTTCTGTTTTATGCTGCACAAAAGCCGTTTTATAGGAACGAGGAAGGCGCCGACAACGTTTGCTGCCGGGTGCGTGTCGGATTAAATCGACTTTCAACTGTTTGAACTGTTTTCAAATGACGTTAATCGGACAGATAGTTATTATTTATTGCCATTGTTATTTGCTAAAGTTTCCCGCAGTACCTTGTCAAGTTATATAATCCGCCTCAGAGAAAAAAATGGGTGAAGTTAACTTCAACCCTCGTTAGGCTAAATCAACTGGTAGTAACTGTTTTGAGGTTTCAAAGCAGATTTGATTTTTTTGTTCATAATACATTCATATTAGCGATAAAAATGCGAACTGTTGAAAGGTTCCGCCCATTATCGCCTCCCTGCGGAGAACAAATGAGTCAGTCTTATTTACACAAACTTCACATAAAGTGCGTTAGCTTAAATGCTTCCTAACTAATCGTGTGCGTTTGCCATGTGGACATTCACTGGCTTGGCACTGGTAGGAAAAGCGAAACGCAGACTAACTAGTTGACCCAGAGCGATTAAAATTCATGAATATTTAAAACAGGAAAGCAGCTGCACGTGTAGTTCTGGGTTGATAAATTTTTGTTGATAAATGTTGACGGTCTATTTACATATGCAAAATTGAACTGTCGTGTAAATATATTATAAGCAAGACTGAAGTGAAAATCAGCGGTATTGCAAACTTTTCTTTCTTTTTTTTGTTCCTATCATGCCTTACTTCTTTTTGCTACTATCTGCTTCCGGCTATGAGTTGTGTAAATTCAACTGCAAACAGACCGATCTTAATTGGTGCTTAATGGCGATAGCATCGGAATAGAAATGTCTCTACAGAACCATAAGTAGCTAAAACCAGCGGCATGATCCTCAGGTCTAAGGTAGGATAACAGCTACTGCATTGAATGCGTAAATATTGACATATCCTTGAACACCGTAACCTTTCATTAATAGCAGAAGTAGTCATGTTCGGTATAATGTCAATATGATAAAATCGTAATGATTACCAATCCACGCTGGCGGCGTCCGATGGCAGAGCACAGACTAACAGACGTAACACTTCGAACAAATTTTCTAACAAAACATCATTTCAATGACACCCCTAAAACTTGAAAAAAAAAAAAACACTAGCAACACCTGGTGCTGTCTTCGCGCTACGCAGAGTACGTTGCTATAAATTTAGCAATGCTATAAATTTACTTGTATATTATCTGACAACAGCGCCAGCACAGGCGAGCGACGTTCTCGCGCAGCGTCTGTTAGTTGAGTCTTGGCTTAAGCGTAAATTTGAAATGATCGTTTTTATTGACGATGGAATGAGGCTTCAGTGTTACGTCTGTTAGTCTGTGGGCAGAGGTTTACTCTCTAGGGCTAGGATTAAGGAATAAATCTGAAACGCTGAGGTAAGAGTATCAATTTTGAAGCTTTATTTTTAAAAGTTAATTCACTTAAAGAATATCTCAGGGATAGGCACATTACTCCCGTATAAAACCGGCCTAGGCCGACTTGACTTCCGAGTATATGCTGTCCTTACTCGCTAGCGGTTGTTTGGACTGAAGCAAAAAATTGAGAATGTTTTCAAGCAAGAGGTCTCCGTTTTCAATTTTTTTTATGTAATTTCGCATTACGAACCAATTTAGAAATTATCTACAGATATTAACAGACTTTTAACGTATAAAGGGCATTAATCAATACTGTTATTAGTCAATTAATACGGAAGCTAAAATATCTTCTAAGTCGATATCATGTGATGGACGGTAACAGATTTATAAACGCCACTACGCTGGCGTCACTGCAATTTCAATTACTGCCACCACCGGCACCGTCGAGTAAACAATGACTAACCAATCGCTACGGCAGCAATTAACGACTGACGGAAAATGCTATCCCGTGAGTGTATAAATATGGAAAATGAAATCGCGATATTGAGGCAGCGTTCCCTAGTACGCGTAGCACGAAGGACCACCGTTGTTGCGTAATCCGTGAAAGCGAGAGTGGATTAAAGTCTGTGTTTTCATTTGTACACACCTCCGTTTCCTAGTCCGTTTTGAGTCTGACTGTACACGGCCGTCGTTTCAGTTACTTTTCTTTCTGTTCTGCCTTTATTATCGTTTACCTTTAGGAAAACGGCTTTTCGCTAGATGCTCTGGGCGAGACCGAGCGCAGATTTAGTTCGAATCGCGCTGAAAGCAAGCAAACCGTAAATTGTGTCTTGTAATGGAGGTCATGGTAGCAACGGAACCTGAGAAAACCTCTGGGGAACCTGCTGGGGCTCAATTGTCCGCTTGTTATTGTGACCGAACAGGTATAAATTCAACCGAGTGGACAACCTTGAGATAGTTTACTCAAGCATCGGAACGGAATCGGTAAGTTTGCTGGCAGCTTATGCCGGCGACAGAGTGTCTCGCATGAAGCTCCGATTCCTGGTTTCGTTGGCTGAAATTTTTGATAACGATGAGCTTTATCTGAGCTAGGCGTTAAAAGATGTGTTGTTTACTTTGGAGAAACGTGTTTTCGCTACTGAAGGTGGTGCTGAATGTTTTTAACCATTAAAAATAGTTCAATTTAGCACAGCTGTTTGTTTGGATTTCGACCAGTCGTTCACCGAAATGACATGCCTGTCCATATATATTGTTATAACCATAGTTTACGACCATATAAAAATCCCATTTCTGTATCCAATGTAGGAAGCAAACTAGCAAGCAAGCAAGACAGGTTCGTTATTTCCCGAGTTAGTAAATATAAATTATGTCAGATGGAGCAGTGGCACACGGAATAGGGAGACAACATTCGACATTGTTAGAGAATTCCCGTAACCGTAAGTGTTACTAGTCATCACCGACCGTACCGTAATGCATCTGGAACATGTGCAGTAGAGTGCACTCCAACGAGCGTCATTTCCAAGTTGGTTCTAACTAAACAAAAGAGCACTTGTGGGGGATGGTCGGTCGACTAATAATGCAAGTAGGATCAACTTTCTAGTTGATTTCTCCGGGGGAAAGACAAAGTTCATTCACTTGAGGAAGACAATCCGGCTGATGACGCTAGATGGCTGCATCGATTTTTTTTTGTTTTTGAAAAAGCATCTTCCATTTATCTATAATGCTATTTTATTACTATATATTCATATTGATTCATAAGACAACAGGTTGTTGCTAATTATCTTTGTACTAATTACATTGTATTTGAAAACATCAAACTATAATTCTACTGAACCAGTAATATGCTCAGTGGTTAACTAGTCTTTTTTCTTCAGAAAAATCTGTTTGACTGTTGCTCTCCAATAGTTAACAAATTTTACAAGAGCAGTTGAACAGAGATTCCCAGCAAACAATTTGGTTTGTATATCTCGACTGCAACTGACATATACGAAATCATATCTGACGAAAAAGTTATATTTCAAACCACCTAAGAACATATGAGTACCAAAGTGGAGGCAATATATTTGCGAAAATTTTGACAATTATTTGTAATTCTATCTTGCATTTTATCCAGCGGTTTTTACAACACGCAACTTAATACTCCTGAATATATGATTAAGATGTAACTCAATATTACAATCATTTATACCACTTTATAATTCACAGTCATGAGTTGTACATGAGAACACACACAACTGCAAAGCAACTTATTGTTCACTTTGCTTTGACATGCTCTAATCATTATGCAATTCCAATGTAAAATTGAAATGCATACGCCTTATTGTGAACTTTCTGTTACGATCTTGTGTTATCTGGGTTGTAATGCCCTAGGTGACAACTACCTATCTACTACCTACAACAGTCAAAAAGTTCCAGGAATGACTATAATTTCGAACTAACCGTTTCACATGCGTCCCCATTATGATTTTTACGATGGTACGACTATTATTAATGTTCCGTCCAGTTAAGAAATTCAGTTGGTTGATGAACGGCTGGAAATTGCGTAATATAGACCACATAGTGGTTCTTAGGCTCTAATCCAGCAGCTCATATCCCTACCTTTTCGTGGTACCTGTCAAAAACCGAGCAATCTTAGCGAAGGTCGGGTAACCCGATGGAAATTAAGGTCGCATATTCATAAGGAAAGAGACGCTCGTGTGCGCGATTGTACTCCAGGCTAGGAGCGGCCCACGATAGCGTCTGAATCAAGAAATGTGTTGTTTCGGCACTACACCGAAGATGGTAACCTTATCATAAGACTCGGTAGCGTGGCGCTAGTAAGGCATATCTAAAAATACTATGAAAAATAAAGCAAATTCGACGCGGAACATTCGGCATGGACCAAGGCGATGAAATAAGGACAT
This sequence comes from Sabethes cyaneus, assembly GCF_943734655.1. Classification (NCBI taxonomy): domain Eukaryota; kingdom Metazoa; phylum Arthropoda; class Insecta; order Diptera; family Culicidae; genus Sabethes; species Sabethes cyaneus. Next base: position 87,006,400 of record NC_071354.1, read on the forward strand.
GGAATGAACGCTTAGTAACTGGAATTGCAGATCGCTGAATTTCGTGAGTGGCAACAGGGTGCTCGATCAGAACCACGAACGATCGGCATCGTGGTAGGAGATCTGTCGACAAGGCGAAAAGGCGAGGCAAGGCCAAGATCAAGTTTTACCAGAGCGGTGGAAAGACCAATGAGCTAGGTACTGGTTTTTTAGTGGTGGGAAGAATGTAGGATCGCCTGATGGACTGGAAGGCGATCAACAAGAGGATGTATACGTTGAGGATAGAACGCCGGGTCTTCAGCTACATCATCATAAATCTGCCCTGTCGACACGAAGGTAGACCCGACGACAAGGAAGCGTTCTATGCGCAGCTGGAGGCAACGCACGACAGCTGTTCACCACGGGGCATCAAAAACGTCATCGAGGATATGAACGCCCAGGTGGACAGAGAAGTGATGTATAGACCGGTGATATGGCCCCATAGACTGCACACCGACACGAACGATAACGATCAGTGATACACCAACTTTGCAGCTTCCCAGGGTTCGGTGATGAGAAGCAATTTCTTTCCCCGCAAAGTCATCCACTAAATCCCTGGAGATCACCTGACCAACTAACATTGAATAAAATTGACCATATTCTCAACGATGGCCGGCTATTTTCGAACATCTACTGGATGCTCCTTACGGGACGCGGATATCAACTCGGATCATTATTTAGTAACAGTACATTTGCGCTCAAAACTATCGACGGTTTATATCTTGCGACAAAGCAGGTCTCCTTGGTTAAACATACGGCAATTAGGTAATCTGGGAGTAGCCCAGAACTCCGTGTACGTACTCTACCTTCCTCTGTGGAGCCAGGAGCTTCGACACTCGAAGGATGGAGCAGGATACTCTAGATTCTAGAACCTCAATGGGTCGCAGCCGCGGTGCTAGGTGAAAAAATTTCCAGTGTACGAATTTGGCCAAGTATCGACGAGCGTGTAATGAGTTGACAACGACCATGAAGAGGAAAAAGCGCCAGATGGAGGACAGAGATCGTGAAGAGCTAGAACAACTATTCCGGGCTAACGAGACGCGCAAGTTCAGCACACTTTCTTAGAAAAGCTTCGCTCACTGGAAGGTGCCTCAGTTATTGCAATGTTTAAAAAATGAAAAGTTGAGTTTGTAATGTGTAGAGATGAAGAGGGAAAACTAGTCACAAATGAGCGATAGGTAGTTGACAGGCGGAAGTAGTTCTTTGATGACCATCTTAATGGCGATATAACAAAAGGAGACGGAACGGAAGTTAACCTAGAAGTGTCTACAAACGAGAACAGCGGGCGGGCTCCCGATATTGAAGAGGGCCGGCGAGAAAGCGATCAGCTGAAGAATAATAGAGCCGTCGGAAAAATCCGAACTTCACTGGATAATTTCAAGGACTTTGTGGGAAGAGAAGCTAACGGAGAAATAGATGAAAGGAGTGGTTTCTCCCATTTATAAGAAAGGCGATCGGCTTGATTGCGATTGCGCGGCATTACGCAGGTCAACGCCACCTACAAGGTGCTCTCCCTTGATTTTGTTACGTCGTCTACCCCTAAATGGGGGCCCGTGGTACTATGGATCAAATTTTCACTCTCCGACAAATCCTCCAGAAATGTCGGAAGTACAACGTGCCCAGCGTTTTCGTGGATTTCAGGGCAGCATACGATCCAGTCGAGCGCGAACAGTTTGAACAGATAATGCACGAGAATGGTTTTTCGGAAAAAATGATGTGGCTTATCAAAGCTACCCTGCAGCGAGTGATGTACTATGGGGGTACTCTCGAGTTCCTTCGAATCTCGCAGAGGGTTACGGCAAGACAATGGATTGTTCTGTATGTTATTCAACATCGCTATTGAAGGTGTGATCCAGCGAACGGGCATAGCAACGAGAGGGACGACCTTCAGCAAAAGTAGCAAACTCTTAATCTTCGCAGACGACCTCGACATCATTATTAGAAACCTTGAGACGGCGGAGCCAATCTCCACCAGACCGAAAACGGAGGCTAGGATGATTGGGTTACAAATCAATGCGTCAAAAACCAAATATATGGTAGGTAGAGACTCCAGAGAAAGCAACTTTTACCTCCCACGGGAAGTGACTACTGACTGCGATGAACTGGAAATGGTTGATGAGTTCGTATATTTGGGATCTCTGGTCACCGCACCACCGCCACCGTCGGCTGGAAAAGTAAGTAAGTAAGGCACTTTACTGTCTAATTTGAAGGATTAGGGAGGAAGAGAGGCTACAGGAGAAATGGAAGGAGTGGTTTTTCCCAACTATAGAAACGATCGGCACGATTGTTGTAATTACCGCGGCATTACGCTGGTCAACGCCGCCTACAAGCTACTTGCGTAGATTTTGTTACGTCGTCTATTCTCAATATCAAGAAAATTTGTAGGACAGTACCAGGCGGACTTTATGGGGGCTCGGTTCAGGGCAGCATACGATACAGTCGAGCGCGAATAACAGTTCTGTACAAAACAGAACAGATTAACAGATAATGAACGAGAACGCTTTTCCGGATTAACAGACGCGGCTGATCAATGCTATCCTGGAGCGAATGATGTGTTAAGTAATGTTTCGGGGGTACTGGCGAGTCGCTTCAAATCGCGAAGAAGGCTATGGCAAGGAGTTGGACTGCCCTCCCAGCTAGCATTTTCATATGTATATAAAAGGTAAAAATTAGCATTACGTACAAATATACATGCTAATAAATCGTATGTGATGCGTAAAATTGGCATATCCGTACTATTTTAGAGGCGATATACGTGGAATAATTTTAAGCGTTTCGACTATATAAGTATTTATAAGCGATACTATCCGATTAAGCGCGACTCGTTTCGTACTGCTATGCCATTTTGTGCTGAAAATCGTATGTATGTCAGTTTGATCGCAGTGATCCTGCGAGTGGGCATCGAAACAAGAGGAAAGATCTTCAGCAAAAGTAACCAACTTCTAGCCTTCGCAGACGGCCTAGACATCATTACTAGAGACCTTGGGATGGTAGAGGCAATCTACACCAGGCCAAAAACGAGGGCTAGGAGAGTTGGGTTATAAATGGATGCGTCGAAAACCAAATATATGGTTGAATGAGGCTGAAGAAAAAATAGCGTGTGTCCTCCATGATTACTGACGACGATGAACTGGAAGTGGTTGATGAGTTCCTATGTATATTTGGGATTTCTGGTCACCACCGAGAACAATATGAGTAAGGAGATTCAACGACGTATTCAAGCTGATAGTCGAGTCACTTTTCCATCCGCAAGACGCATCGATCAAGGAGCATACGCCGCCGAACATAGCTGACGATGTACAAAACGCCAATCAGAGTGGTAGTCCTCTACGGATATGTATATCCTGCTTGTTTCTCCATGTTACAGCTACACGATGCGTGTCAAAAGATAAATGACAAGTTATACTTGCTTGCTCTCTTTTATACAGTTCCACTACAAAGATTGTTGAATAGTTTCGATCGCTTCTTTTATGCAAATCAGTTCGTAGGAAAATTTCTGAACGATTGACGCGAAAATCTTGCTAATTCGCCATAAGCAATGAATGCGTTATAAGCGGTCAATACCAGATCACGTTTCCCCTTTTTTGGATTTTGATTTTGCTTTCCAAATATTTCTGAAAGTTGTAGTCCTACGTCAGTAAGTGTACATTGCTTTTGTATGTTGACTACCCTGGTCCATATGATTTTTACCCGGCACTTTTTTGTTCCAATCAAAGTTATATAGTGATACAGAATATCGGATTTGTGTCGAATGCAATGCACAATGATTTGATTTGAAGTTTGAGGAAATACTTACAGTTAAAAATTTCTCACTTTTATTTGTTGAGTTAGTAAAAGTTGAATTACCTGTAAATAGAAAAGCATATTTTAAGTGAATAAGGGTAGAAAAAAGTGAATAAAATCATCTAGGATAAGATAATGTATATGCCAAAATTGATTTAATAAAATATTTATTCAGTAATGAGTTAAAGGTAAATGGTTTTAAGGCAGAGCATTTTTGCAACTTGCTATTCAAATGTGTTGACGTTTTGACTGGTAAACCAAATCGAATCGGATGCTTAAAGCAATATTATTGTAATAAATGAAAACCTTTCAATTAGGTCCCAACGAGCACATACAGAATCTCCAATATAAAGTTACGCAAACTGGCAATTCTTTAATGTTCACTTTCGTTTAGTTCGGTTCCATTCCGCTGAAACAGCTGTGCGATAAATTACTCCTGCGAGTGCGCTAGCAAAAATAAACCACCGTATCCGTATCCGATCGATTACCGGCCTTTTTCTGTGAAAATGTGTCCAAACAAACTGACTCTTAATTAAAGTCTTTCGTAATTCGCAAGTTGAAAACCATTTCCTGTCCTCTCTGCCTGTGGCAGAGCATGGCAATCGCAGCAGGTTGTCGTACATTTTATTTTGTTCCATATGTCACTCTTCTTTCGTCTTAAATAATTTGAAATCATTATTTTTTCACCTATAACAAATCGAACACAATAAATAATCTAACATTTTATGATTTGTGCCATCTCAAGTTGCAACAGAAAAAAAGCAAAGGCCATTCCAAATCCGACCTGAGCCACTCCACTCAACCGCCAACGAGCGCAGCACCGTGTGCCCGGTTAGTTTAATGTGGGAAGAAACGGAATAAAATATTAAAGAAGCTGCCTTCCGATGACCATATATGAATGCGGAGTCCTCCTATGGAGGCGTTTTGATTATTCTCGGAAAGCAGCATACGGAGCATCATTATCTGGCCCGGTGAATCGCGCATGCTGACCTGCAAGCTTTTACTCTTTGACCGATGCACACCAATAATGCCGCTGCTGGAGGAAACTATTAGACCTTCTTCAAGCGGCGAATACTGTGCAAATAGGGACGTATAATATGATTGCAAATTGTGGAGTTGCGACCGGATTTGGGAAGCGTGAGAAAAACCCACACGCTCGGAAAGTGACTGTTAACGTCAATGAATCCTACTTGGAATAATAGTACATTTACGAAATATATACCTAATACTTTTTCTCACCACTAAATGGGCATTGAACTTTACCTCCTCCTGCAAAAATAATGCGAACAAAAATGAATTTGAATTTAATTTTGGTCTCTCCTGAACGATGCCTCAAAGTGCTGCATCTCACTCGAGCTCGAGAAGTGCAGTCACTGGCACTGGCACATTCAATGGAGGGCAATGTTGGCCTTTAAAGTTTGCGTTTCTGAATCTGCATTCACATATTTTTCTAGATTTTCACAGATCACAGCAGGAAACCGTGTGGGGCGTGCTTGGTTAGAAACGGAATGTAAAGGGGACCGACTAACCAACTAACCGACAGAGATCGGCTGAAATAAGGGCACGATAGAATTTACGATAGCGCGGGTTTTTTAGAATTATGTTACATCATGCTGCGCCCGGCTACTGACTGTGTGTGTGCTTAGTAGTAGTAATGTTTGGGCAACAGTTGATTCTAGTCCCATAGAGTGCGCCATAGAGTTTCAGGGTTGAACCGTTGCAGCACAAACTCTAGACAAGACGGAACGTGGGTATACCGAAAGGTTAAGAACATAAACGACCTCTTCCTTAATGAAATATAGCTGGCTTCGTACTGTGGAAGACGGACGCATGGTACTAATCGAGTCCGATTCGATTATACGTTGAGTGAACCCAGTGCAACTTTGGGAGTGAGCACGACTTTGGAAATTGAACCAAGTGTGAACGAAACGAATGGTTGGTATCCCGCTTTAATCATGGAGCCACTGTAATGGCTTTTGTACTGATACGAAACAGCTGTTACGGTTTATGTTTGAAATGGTTTTCATGTTTTTTATTGTTTCGGCAATAGCTAAGTAGTTTTTCATCATAATCGTTGGGCGAAAGGTTAGTTCAAAAGTATGCTTTAAGATAATTCAATCTCGCTCGCTACGCAGGGGGGTGCAATACAGTTTAGCCTCGACTATTTATTGGTTTACTAAGAGCGGTTCGATATTGTTTTATATTTTGCATGTTGTGGCATAAGCAAAAGACCTTTTTCCAGTTCTAAATTATCGTCGACATGATAGCAATTTGAACTAAATGTCACTACCACGTGGGAATAAGCTAGCTGTTTGACACCGCTTGAGTTTGACATCTTGAGAATTTTGATGGTATTGCTACACGGAAAGAAATCTGTTTCTGTTTTCATGAATAAAAAGTCATGAAAACAAAATGCTTGAAATTTCATGAAATCATTACCATGACTCATGATTTCATGACTGTACCGACAAATGTCATGATCTATAACAAGCATATTTAGGAATATTATTCATAATTGCTTAAAGCGTTACACGAACTGTCAAATCGGGTCTTCTAAATCACAGCAGCCAATGTTAGTGATTTAGCAGCATGTGATGATTCTGTTGAATAAAGAAGTACAGTTTTTATGATGGTTTCCGTCGCTGATGAGCAAAAAAAGTGAACAGATTAGTAATTTTCAGTTTCATTGACGTGAGTTATGGTTAAAATGCTATTATAATGATGGATAGCGAAATAAAAAAATCCGCTGCCGTGAAAGTGGGGGAAGACGATAAAAGTGGAAAGGTTATGATATCCTATGTTCTGGACATGGAAATTAAACCATCGATCCGTTTTAATGACGCAGTTCCGTTGAGGCGACAGTGATGGCCGTTTTACACGACGCAGCAAGAGTTGTGGTGAAAGAACTTGCGGCCGCATCTAGTACCAGGAAATCTCGTAAAGAACCGGTAATAGCTTATGCACCAGAGATCAATCCGGTTTTAATATCGTTTGATGGGTTAGGAATACTTAGAGATCAACCTGTGCAGTAGATAGTATACCGACTGGTACTGAGCATAAGAATAACGAGGATTGATCCGACTCCGAGTACCTTTCAAGCAATTCCCAATCCATCCGTCGATCGATCCAGGCAACTCTGGTAACATTCCGCATTAATTTGAACCTTACTCTAACCGTAAATATTACACCTGTGTTTTTATCTAGAACCACTTTTGAAATGGGTACCGTATCCAAACTGTTGCCTGGTATAGGGCCTTATTTTATAAGTAACGTCGAGTGTCACTTTGCTCGACTGGTCTACTTCTGGTATTATATAGGGGGTAGTCCTGTATGGCCGGACAGCCTCCTTGCACGGACAATAGCGAAACAAAAAATGACAAAATTATTTGGAAAGAATAGAACAATAGTACAATTAAAGTACCAAATATTTTTACTACTCTTTATTTTTGAGAAATCGCTAGTGTCCGGGCATACAAGACTTCCCCCTAAGTAACATGCGACACGCGTAACTCGTCGGCGTCGACCGCTAAAAAGTTAGTAACTTGACCGTTAGCAACTGACGAGTGAGCTTGTTCTAATTTGGCGGTGCATTCAGCTGCTATGACCGCGGTTCTTCCCGCAGTCGACACTCGACAGTCGAGTCGAGCTGCTCGGGGGGACTTACAAAATAGGGCCAATAATATCAACTATATCAGTCATGATTATTCGTCAAGCAATCATAAAATCAATGAGTCGTTAAAAACGTTCATCACCATACAAAAACAAGTGATTTTCCATACCTATTTTTGAAGCGTAAGATATGTTAGATATAATGATGATGAGATCCGCATACTGTTTGAATATTTTCGTACCATTATAACTATGTTAGGTTTCATTATTTTAATATTATTCGTATTGTTCAATCATTACAATTAATACCATACTAGCTATAATTTAACGAAATGGTTGAATTATTTTCTTGACAGTACTACATATTGTTTTATTAATTGAAAAAACTAAAATAATAAAGTTTAGCTGACATTTTATTAAATTGTCTGGGCATGCAATTGCTGAAGCTGTTGGACTCATTGTTTCTGTAGCTGTTGAGCCGGAAACACAGCGCTAGGATACACGATATTTGGTGACTGGAACTATTGTTGCTGCTGCTGCTGTTGGTGTTGTTAGTAATAGTAGCTAGTTGATCAAGCAAGGCGGGCGCCACATTGTTCTTCACTAGCTTCACTAGGAGTTGCTATTATTAGTCTTCTTCAATCGTTGACGATGTACCTGACGATGGGGTCAACTGAGTTTGGTTGCCTGTGCTGGGATTCAGTCTGATTAAATTTGCAATAGCATTAATATCTTGACAACTATGATTCGTAGCAATTTCGTGTTTTCAAAGTAAGAAAAGATAAAATCCCAAGAGTTGAATGTCTCCATCTCCAGTGACTCGTTCAAATATGAATAAATTCCAGCTTCCGCTCGGACATGCCTTCATTTTTTAAATAGTCTATATTGAACATCCATCCATCTATGGTGTCCATCGGTATTATTTAGTTTGATTTTCTATAGGAGAAATAAAAGCAATTGTTATCTTACATTAGCTATCAAAATGACTTACATTATTTTTCTGTTGGGGAAGAATAAATACTTAATGCGAGAAATGTAGATTATTATTAACCCTCCTGAATGCTGGATAATATTAGTCACGTGCTGAAAAATAAATAAAAGTGGATGCACTTTGATGTACTTTGGTGTTGACAAATGGTACGAGTGAAAGTTGTGCATTACCTTACAGAAAATACGGGACAAATTGCCAGATCAGCATCTGAAAAGTGGAATTTGCAGTGATGTATTGGAACTGGCAGCAAATATCACTTACTTACCTAAATAAAAAGTTGAGCTAGTTTCTGTAGCAATTTCTCGTCTGGAACTGTGAGCACTTCTACTATCAGCCTTCACCTAATCTAACTTCGCTCGTACCAAGCACCACCGGCCATGCTATTGCTACTAGTGGTGATGCTGTTACCACTGGAGTTCCACTGCTGCTATTGCAACTCGCACTACTAACACTTTGTCAAATCCAGCAGTTTCAATAAAAGTTTTCGTGAAAGATGACTGTGTCGATTACTTTAAAACGCACGTAAAGCACTTTTCCCTCAATAAAAACTAAACAATTTGATCATTATCTGCCGGGCGAAATCTCAACTCAAACTCTAACACCATGTAAACAAACATGGTTTACAGATCATGATTTCATGATTTTAGTCGAAAAATCAGGAATTTGATTCATGGTCCCAAGTTAAAAGATTCATGATTTCAGTATTTCGCGTGCAAAACGGTAACGCTCAGGCTGCGTTACGATAAAGAAAAGTATGAAATCATGAACATTATTCATGGTGTATATTCATAACATGAAAATACACTAGATTCTTGAAATCATGAGTCATTTTTCGCATTATTGAGATTAAATTTGTACCCGTGTATATTAGGCCGTAGGAATAAACAATTTGCTTTGCTTTTCCCGTTTAAATCGTATGAAAGCATTTGCTCTAACTCTTTTATTCATACGGCCTATTAGCATCATGCATCTCTGTGACAGCTCAACTGATGACAGCTATCTAAGACCCAAACGCGTGAACGTAATAATAACTGTTATTGTCTAAATTAAGAGTGATAACATAATTCGACGGATTATAATGGGTTTTTATTTCAAGAGCACGTATAATAACGACATTGGGCCGTATGAAGAAACGAGATGCGTTTGCTGGTAGCATCTCTCAATGACAGTTGAATCTAAGTTTGTCTTGTTGGTAGGATGAGGGCGCCAATATCATACCATTTTGATGGCCTTATTATTTTGATTTATTAACCTTATTGACAGATTAGTTATTATTCACAAGCTAGAATACGTCACTGTTTTTTGATTTCATTATTAATTGAAAACTGTTGGTAATGTCGTTATGACGGAAAACGTATTCTGAGATTTCTTGATTCTTTTGGTGAAATGATTACACTTTGTGACACGTTTCAGTCTACTGCATCCTTTTGGCCATCTTCAGACGCAAAACAGGCACTTCTAGTAGTCACTTTCAGCGTTCACTGTCTATTCTATTCATTCACACAGGGACAGGAGCATACAACTACCGATCTGACTTTTGTCACTTGTAACTCTATGACATTCTGCATCAAACCAGCTGTTACATTGTCTTCCACTTCTCTCGTAGTTGACTCAAAAGGACCCAAAAGGATCCAAAGGACCCGGTCCCGATGAATTACCTCCTCTCTTTGTAAAACAGTATGTTAATGCTCTCGTTTCTCCTGTAAGTACACTGTTCAACCGTTCTGTCAGCGAGAGGCACTTCCCAACTATTTGGAAATCAGCTTCAATCACACTGGTTTATATATCTGATTCGTTCAACGAAGTAGAGCACTAACATGGGATCTACATTCTTAGTTATCTGTTAAAGGCTCTTGAAAGTATGATGTATGATTCGCTCTACCAATCTGTCAAGTCCATAATTTCTAGTTCTGCTGAACATTACGGCTTCATGAAACATCTTTCGATCAGTAGAAACTTGCTAAGGGGCCGTGCACTAATTACGTAAGGCATTATGGGGGGAGGGGGGGTTCCTCGAAATCTTACAAAATCTTATTTGGGGGGGAGGGGGGCTTAATCATTTCTTACGTAAGATTTTCACACACGAAAAAATTATGAAAAAGTCACATTTTTAATAGCAACTTATGTTATTTGTTACAAAATTTTTTAAATTGATGAGGTAAGTTGTGAAGTGTCGAAATCTTTCATGCTGCAAGGAAATGCATAGCAACCTGCTGAGTATTTTAGCCTTGTCCACTCAAGGAAACAGCAGTTGGCCTACTTGTTCCAGAGTCTCTGATGTCATCGGTTTATGCTATTATTTATAATTTATAATTTATTCGTATAATTCATAGGACAATTTGGGTCTAAATGAATACTTAAAAGTTACTTAATTGTTAGTATTTACATTGTCAAGTGCACGAATTCGTTAGCGGTAAATGCGTGATGGTTCGTCAAATATAAAAAGGTCAGCAAAGCAGTTGAATTGTCTGATCATGGAAGCGATGGGAGAGTTGGCAGCATATTGCGTTGAATAGGAGTCTTCCTGTAAAATCATTCTAGGTCGTAAGACTCTTGAAGGTGCGTAGAGTCCGATTTGCGATAGGATGTCCGGTGCATCATATTCGCCAGTTAAAAGCTTGCAGCCAAACAACGATTGCGAAACCTCTCTACGTCGACTTAGCGTGCTTAAACCCAACAGACGACAGCGGTCTTCGTACGGTGTTAAGTTTTGCTGATCCCTCCACGGAAGGTGACGAAGTGCATGTCGAACAAATTTTCGCTGTACGTTTTCTGGCGGACCAGATAAACTCGTGCGGGTTCCAAACGATGCTCGCAAATTCCAGCGTTGACCGTACAATAGAGCAATAGAGAGCTTTGAAGCAGATCGGGTCATTGAATTCACCAGCAATCTTAAACGATGGCAGAAATGTGGGACTTCATGGTGAGTTTCTCGTCAAGTAATACTCCAAGGTCCTTCACCTGTTCTACCCTATTCAATTTTGATCCGGAAATTTCGTAATTGAACTCTATTGTGCTTCTAGTGCGATCAGTAACAATTGATTCCTTACACACCAGTCACTTAACAAGTCCAGAAGCTTCTGCAACATTCTCAGTCCTCGATTCTTCTGACTTCAAGATAGATTTTCAGATCATCAGCGAAGAAAAGCCTTCCATCTTCATTGAGTAGTAACGCTGCATCATTTATGTAGATACAGAATAGCAATGGTCCCAAATTGCTACCCTGTGGCACACCAGAACCATTTGTAAACGCGGCAGTTGCCAAGTTGTACGAAGAGTTGCCTATCCGTAAGGTAAGTTTCCAACCATCTGCACAATCTTGTGGTACACCCAAGTTTCTCCAACTTGCTTAAAAGAATAGTATGATCAACGGTATCAAAAGCGGCTTTCAAATCAGTATAAACTGTATCCACTTGCGCTTTGACGCTCATACTATTTATGCAGAACGATGTGAAATTCACCAAATTCGTTTCTACAGATTGCCCGGGATCATTCCAACATATTTCGTTGCAATTTCCTATCTCAATCCCGCAAGGCAGCCGCAATCCCTTATGATATCACGAGAAATATTTTTGTTTAAAAGTAGCTTATACAATTAATGTATAGCTGTACCAATGGAACAAGTGCTTGATAAGCTACTATACAACAAAAATGTTCCTTGGGATATATTGTTCTTCTGTTCCCAAATATCTGCCGTATGTGGCCAGAGTGAGGTCAGTATTTTGCTTCAAAGGAAACCGCGGCCATTACAGATCTGTACATTAGACGCAACGCAGTGCCAATTCCAACATAAGACCATGTTGCGTGTCATCTAGAAGAGGCAAAGAAGTTCTTTGTATACTACTTGAAGAGGACACGTTTTCAGACGATTTAGATTGGATCAATGCGAATTAAGTGAACGCTAGTGAGTTTCTAAGCATACACCAACATTTATTGACAACCTCAATGCTGAAATACGTTCTGTTCGTGAGGGGATTAAGGGATTTACAATAAATAATTGATATTATTTGTTTTTTATGAATTTGTCTGAACTTTGGTTTTTATGAACTTGTTTGAACTTTGTTGACTGTTTCAATATTCTTTCAATGTCTATCTTTTTAAATAAAACTTGAATTTTGATGTTTCAAAAAATCTTGCTAAGAATTTGTACGGGGGGGGAGGGGGGATTGGCCAAAATCTTACAAAATCTTATATAGGGGGGAGGGGGGGTTCAAAAATGAGGAAAAAGGCCTTACGTAATTATTGCACGGTCCCTAAGCTATGTATCGATTATTGTGGATACAATTTGCTGGTATTTCCAGCCCTGAACAATAGCCTGAACAATATTCAGGAATTACGTTGAAACTATATTTATTCGAGACAAGATTTTTATACCAGTTGATAGAATAATATTTACTGAATATCGGCGTGTATTTTGGTCTTAATAAAACGCTACTGAATATGTGTTATAGTCGCGAGAAATGATGAAGTCGCTGCGGCTAAATTGAGTCCATTTTCTATAGTGGTGTCTGTGTTTTTTAAATCCGACCGGCCGAAACAGCCAGCACAGGGATTAAATGCTTTTGCCTACATTCCGGGCTCATTTAAGATAATTAGTTTTGCAGTGACAACAGCTTGCTGCTGGCGCTATCATTGAATCGTTCATATACATTAGCGCCGGTTGTCACTCAAATACTAGCTAATTCAACACGATAGAAGCATTTCAGGCGTTTCAGGCCTCACATATTGGTAGTAGTGTAAATAACGCACCATATGCTGGAATTAAAAACAAAATGCTGCTAATGGCTAGTGAATGAAAATTGATTTATATTTTCATATCAGAGGGGAATTTTTGTGTTTTTCCGTCATAAAAAGAAGTAGAATTGTTCTATGATATGCTCACAGCTGTTTAGTTTCTAGAATAAGTAAACGTGATCATAATTGTGTGTTTTCCAAACCATCATCAAGAGCGGATACGCGTAAGCGATTGCTGCTGGTTTTTTCAGCTGGTTTTTAACGTGCCAGTAGAAAAACAGTGGTTTTGATGTTTGTTGAATAAAATTTAGCAAATTGCTTACATTTTTATGAAAATATTTATAACACATTAAAGCTTATGAGTGCTACATTAATTTCAGTATTGTTATATAACGGCAAAGTTTTTATTTGGAAAAGCGCAGCAAAAAAAGGTAATGTATGCCGAAATTAGTAGCGTGATGGGAATACCCTCCCGTACCCTATGTTGATTTTGCCAAGGCTTTTTACAAGGTTTCACATACTCTGGCTGTTGCGAAGTTTAGGAGAATCGGTATACCTGAGTGGCTGACGGGGCGTAGCTCAACGGTGAGAATTGGCAAGGCGTGCTTTACTCTGTTCCAGATTCAGTCCGGTTTCCCTCTAGGCAGTGTCTTGGGACTTTTGCTGTTTGTTCATTTCATCAACGATCTTTATGAAGAATTGAAACCCCCGAAATTTTTAAACTATTATTAAACTATTATCCCAACACTAACAAACTGCTGTGCGCTTCAAATGGAAATTGACACGCCTATGGAATGTTGCATTATCTCATTCACGCGGGTACGTGCGCCGATTGTTTTTGGTTACATCATGGAGACAACAAGCTTAGAACGTCCGGGCGTAGTGAAGGACTCAGGGATTCTCATCGACAGCAAACTTGTAGAACATATCTCTGCCGTTACAGCTAAGGCATTTGCAACGCTAGATTTTTTAAGAAGGAACACCAAACTTTTTGTTGTTGTTTATAGCCTCAGAGTGTTCTTAAATATGAAGTGCAAGTTTGGGCACCATATCACGCTGTTCACGTCAACAGACTCGAACATGTACAAAGGTGTACAAGTTCATCCGATATGCTTTGCAGAATCTTTATTGGAGATACCGAACAAACCTGCCACCACATGGAAACCGGTGCATGCTGATCAACCTACCGACTCTGGAAAGGTCCACTTGCACCAACTTGGTTTCATACACATCCTTCATAGCTCACTCGCTGCAGAAACGTCTCTAAGTTGATGCAACCTATACCGACTTATCGGCAGCTTTTGAAAAAAATTAATCACCAGATTGCAGTAGTAAAACTTTAGCAATAATTGATAAGTGATAACACGTTGTGCTGGATCAAGTTCTACCTCAGAGGACGCTCAATGTCCGTCAAAATAGGTAGGGTCTCTTCACCCTTCTCTGCCACATCGTACGGCGTACCTCAGGGCAGTCATTTAGGGCCGTATATCTTTCTGCTTTACTTGAACCAATTTTACACTGAATTGTATGAAATTATCATAAGCAGATGATTTCAAACTCTTTCCAATTATCAGAAAGAACACAGATGCTGAGTTCTAACAAATGCAGCTGGATAATTGCGCCCACTGGTTGACAACGAACAGAATGATCCTAAATGCCGCCAAGTGCTCCTGTATTTCTTTTACACGCAAAAGATCAATTTTGTGCTATGATTATAAAGTATCTAAGACATCTTTGAAAATGGAATCGTGCGTAACAGACTTGGGAATTCTACTAGACTCCAGGCTAATATTTAACGAACATGCAACTTTTGTTTCAGCCAATTATCGAAAAATCTTGGCTTTTGAGCAAGTCTTTTGGCGTATCCCGCTGCCACTTCTCTCAGTGCGTGCCTTTGCCGCGTTCGACAACCTTAAGCCCCAAACACAATGCACAAGGATTTTACCACGTTGCGGCAATTTGGCAGTTTTTCCATGGGTTTTCTGTCAAATTCTAAAATCCGTATGCATTGCGTCTGGGCCTTTATGCGAATCTTACATAAGATGAGATAACCGCATACATTAAAAAAAAATGGGCTAATTTAACGATTATTATTCATACAGTAATCCAGTATCTAATAATCTAGGAATACAGTAATCTATTACCGAATTGTGGCCTATGCATCGTCAGTCGTAGCAACCATGTTGTGTACAGAAAAAAATTGACAATATTATCAGTTTATATGCAGCAGCAATGTTAAAAACAGTCAAGTAACTACGCTCGATGCTTTGTCTACGGTACGAAGTAAAAAAGTTGGACAAGGCCGACATCGTGGTCATAATGGATGCCAAGACCTACTTAACGCTGGATGGCAACGACTAGCAAGAGACCAGCAACTTTCCGAACGCCAACAAAGGAGTAAATGATAACGTTAAATATATCCTCCACACCAAGTTGCCAGAGAAAGTCTTACTATGACTGACAATCTACGAGAAGGAAATGACCAAGCCGCTATTCTTTCCTTCGAGGCTTCCGGAGAGATATAGTACGAAGTGGCTGGTAGAAGTTTTCTACTTGATCAAGAAGTGTGGAGCATGTGGTCTTTTAGTTGGAACAGGTCTTGGTCCATTATGGCAGAAGATCTCTGAAAGACGGATCGGTTGAAGGTAGACGTTGTCTCGAAGACCGCCAACCCTCATCGTTTATCTATGCGTAAACATTGATTAGAGTGTAATTGAAGACTTTCAACAGAAATTTACCGTTACTGTAATACAATGAAAGTGCAAAAGTGTCCATATTGCTACGGAATTGCTACGGCCATCGACTTTCTCAATCTCTTCTGAAAGCAGCGATCTCCACTCCTAGTAGGTGTAGCTCTCAACCAAGCAACTTAGTTCGTGCCGATTTATGAAGAATAAAGACATTCCAGTTACCGAGTTTCCAATCGTTATCCATCGATAACAGTTTCTATGTTCTTTCCTGTGTCGAATGTCGATTGATCCGTTCTGTATTTACATTTTTGTCGTTCGTGACATGCAAAAATTTCATTTATTCTACTTTACCAGAGTTACCATACCGCATGCCGCTACAGTTCACTGACAACGATCAAAAAGCAAACTGCTATTCAGCTATCCAATGTTGCTCCGTTCCGTCCGAACATGTTGTAGTCTATTTGCTGAGCTGCAACCGGCAAGACACAAAAATTGCTTCACAGTAGTCAGACCTCAAGTTACTTCACAGTAGTTAGACCCCAAGACGTAGACCAAGACATTCTTCTGCAAGATAAAGTAATCTGAACAACGCTGCCATAAAACTTACTTAAACCCGTATATTCTTGAAAAACATACATGCCACGAGCATCATACTCTTAAGAAAGAACATTCTTGCGCAAAAAAATTAATCTGTCAAAATGGACGCCAAAACTTGGACAAAAATTAAAAAAATAGTGGTCGTTTCAAACGAAAATTATGTCGAAATCGTCCAATATTTTGAACATTTCTTTATCTCAACGTTCAGCGAAATCACAAAACAGCAACTCGCAAAAACTCTCCATTCAACTCGATCTAGCGCCACTCGTCGCCAATTTCCCGGTCGTCTTAGAAATCCCAAATCACTTTAGATTTGGCAGAGCCATCTTGCTTGTTGAGCCCGCTGTTCTTGGTGCTGGTGAGTTTTTGGCTATAATATTAAAGTCACCTGCAAAGCCTACAAGTTGGCTACCCTTGGTGAAAATCGTGCCTCTCATGCCTCGATGCCCGCTCGTCGGATCACCCCCTCAAGAGCGATGTTGAACAGCATGCAGGATAAGTCTTGGCTTAACCCTCGCCGCGTCTCGAAGGGACTCAACTCAAGAGTATCCCCGAGATGCGCTCGAAACACATCACTCAATTCAATGTACCTAGATCTGATCCTGATCAGTCGTGTTAGTTCATCCGGAAAACCGTGTTCGTACATTATGTGCCAGAGCTGGTCTCGATCGACTGTATCATATGCGAGCCTAAATGAAGCCCGCCTGTCAATTCTCTACGAAACCCCTGTGCTACCGCCAATCGGTGACAGCCCGCGTAATGGCGTCTGCCTACGTATTTGTGATTAATTATGGACAGTTCACGGCGGCTATGTATTTACCCAGGTTGACGTGACGTAATTTTACTTCCACTACTGGTGTTGGTGTGACCACTACGATTGATTCAACAATAAAACATAATTTTTGATCAATTACTTTTGAAACTTCCAAAAAAAGCATTTATCGTCAATTTGCTTTTTCCCCCAGTTCAAGGTTAGAATATATGATATCTGGGCAGTCCGTTTAGTATGACATGTAAACACATTTGGAATTTATTGAGATACTTTATTCTTCACAATTCGAGCCTTTCAATTCAAAAGAAACATGTAGAAAACGTTTAATTGCAAATTGATCTCGAGGTACGACACCGGTCTATCAAATCAGTCTCGAATCCCTTTATTTATTTACCATCACTGCGTAATAGCACTAAGGATACAGGTTTTATTCTTGGATTTATAAACATATCAAAAACCAATTATTTCCTTATAAGTGAACGCCTTCATAAAGGTAAATATGGCATTTATCTTTCGTGAACCACGGTACCTCTTGGTTGGCAGTCATAATCTCTCGCAATCCCATTAACCTTTGTCCATCTGCTCGCGTTCCCTTACGATTATGATCGTGCGTTGCCCTCCGCTCCCTTTCCGAAGGAAGAGGGTAAACAAATTTTAATTCTTCTCGCCACGTGTCGCTAATCTTCCAGAACCAATTAACGGTCGCAGCCAAATCGAATTACGCCTTCCCGGATTTGTCTGTCGTCTACCGCAGGGTGAATGTGGGTTAGTCAAGACAAATAAAGCTGTCCGCGCGGCAACGCAAACAGAGTGCAGTCGGTCGTCAATGTGTAAACAGTTTGATATGCACTAATATTTTCATTTTCCCTTTACATAATGCAACCCGATCCCGTATCAAGATCGAACTCAATACTGAGACGATCAACAAGGGTCTCTGTTGGTTTAGCTTCGATGAAGAAAGTGGTGAACTTTCGGAAGGAAGCAGAACCCATTATCGTTCCAGCATGCGGCCTGCTTTCAAAGCGCATAACAATGTTAGAATCATGACTAAGTGTCTAATTTTAGTTTTTATGAGCCGTATCGGAATTCAGTTTTCATTTGCAGTCTGGCCAGCCAGCAGGTCCAATGATGTTGATGTTGCTGTTGTGGGAGATATTTGAAGAGATCCGCCAAACCAAACAGTAAAAGAAGCTGCACCGATCAATAAATCAGTTCGCATACCGAAAATTGAGACAGACCGACAGATGGGTATTATTTATGTTTATAGTCTCGTGAATGCCTCGCACACGGGAGGTATGCGCGGACTGGCTTGCTTGCTTGCTTGTTTGCTACACAGTCAACTCAGTGGGTCCGCACACATGGCCGGCACTGCTACATAGTGGGTGGTGGCGAAACCGGTGAGACAGCGCCGAGTTATCGTTTTTCTCGTTTTTTCTCTCTTCGAACATGCGAACATGAGGTGTTTGTTCATTTCGCTCTCCTATGCTATTGCTGTGTTCATTCATGCTGCTGGTGAAGTACCCAGTTCAATTTCTCTCCTGAATCGAGGAAAAATGTTTGACTCTCGGAAATTCATTCGTTAGTATGATTTTAACCACTGCGGTGGCATGTTTGTACTGGAATTAACTCACTGCTGACTAAATGTCTGCTGGTTTGCTTGTAGACGGTGTTCCTACTTCTGACGTAGTTATTAGCTAAGCTGGCAGATGTGTTTACTTTAGACTTTTAAAGCACGACTCCTTAGAAAACGCATTCCAGTAAAATTAAGCCCATATCAAACAATTTTGCTTCTTTTCCAAACAGATTACTTTCACCATTTGACTCTGTTTCACAACTTGGTGATGATGATGGTGATGTAAATATTTGATGAAATGCCAGCTGCCGCGGCTTAGAAAAACAGATTATATCGTACAGCTATTTGGACAAAGTTTATTGGCCCGCTAAACTCCCACCATTTACGGGGCGTTCCCCGAAAAGCAGACATGCTTTATAGCATACAAAACATACGGTATGAAAGTATAAATATGCTTGCAATCGCTGCCGGCCAGCCGCTCAATTAAGCATACATATTTATTTATTACATTACTGCAAAATTCTACTGTAAGGGAGCAAGGGAGTTTCCTTGTTTGAAAAGCTGCGGTTATTGTTGCGATGGCAGCGCGCATGGAGAAATGTTTTTCCTAGCACTGAGAAGCACACTGTCCGATTTCAATTCTGTTATCTATGCTGCCCCATACGTTGGGAGAATCCAACTATTGTATTCACCGCTTGCAATTTTATGCTTCTGCCATTCATCAGCTTCGGTGCCTGGCTGGGAAGAAAGCAAAAACAATAATTCAATTTTCACGCTTCACGCTGGTGGTGTGGCATTGTGGTTCACAGCACTTTTTTATTGCTGTACCATTTATTGTGCCTTTTCTCAGTTTGATAATCTATTTTTCACATGCAGATAATGCGGTGGGATTCACTTTGATATCCACCGTGTGCGAGTCAGTGTGACGTCTTTTTGTTCAACTTGAGTAATCAAAAACAAAAAGAGAAATTGATGATTTGATAACTTTCATGCTTCATGCTTTATTACAAAGCCTGCCATCAACTTTCACATTTATTTTAAATAGGATACAAATGGAATTAGGATTATAAGAGTGAGAAATTTGCGACATTGATTAATAAATCAGTGTCATTGGCTGCCAATTTTAAAGTAAAATTTATTTGTCCGAGTTCGAATTACGTATAATCAATCATCACATTGGATCACGATAAGAGACTTCCTTTTGATAAACAGCATAGTATCGAGCGTTTGAACCCTTCCATGCGTTTATAACTCACTGCAGAGATATTAGATAATTGAATAAGTTACTTCAGATCGTTTTACTCATCGATGTAGATAGTTCCTAAAGGAAAAGACGACATTCGACTTGTTATCGATCTCCGGGGTCCAAACCGTTGCATCTATAGAACACCCTTCAAAATGGCTAATTCGCATTCGTCATTTTCCTTGGAAATAGTTGATAGCTATATTGATCCAACGCCTGTGTCCAATGCTATAGAGCAGCTATGGGTTAAAATCGTTACGCCTCGTCGAGTTGTGATTGTGGGTGTCATCTATTTGCCCCCGGATCGTCGTAATGATATTAGCGGCATTCATGAGCACATGGTCGCTATCGGTGCTGTTGTCTCCAACTTGGAACTCAATGATTATGCTCTGCAGTTTGGGGACTATAATCAACCTCAACTTCGGTGGTGCAAGTCGAGTGACGGGTCATTCCAGGTCGACTCCCTAATGGCTTTATCTGCTGCCAGCTCTACACTTATCGACGGTTTTGCCCTACATGGGTTGATGTAAGTCAATGGTATTGTCAACAAAAACGCTAGATTTCTTGATTTGGTCTTGACTAACCAAGCCGCAACACCAGTCTTCACCGTTTCGGAAGCAATTGAGCCTTTGATCACTCTCGATGCAGACCATCCTGCGTTGGACGTCCTGTTGAATCTTCCAACGCCGATCATTTGTGATGATTCCTTCGGGAATGATGGTACACCGAACTTTCGCCGAGCTGATCATGACGGAATCAGATCCGCTATCTCTCGCGTTGACTGACAGACAATAAACTCTGCTACATGTATTGACGACGCCGTCGATTATTTCCAGCGAACAATCTTAAACGTGATTAGTGAATTTGTACCCGACGCCCACCCGCCTTTAAAACCTCCTTGGTCGAATAATCAGCTACGCAGACTAAAATGACTGAGAGCTAGAGCCCTACGAAGATACTGCCGAAATCGTTCTCACCTTACAAAACAGGAATCCAACCGTGCGAGTTACGACTACAAGAAACTGAACAGATTTCTGTGCCAACGATATGTTCTCCGTATACAGGCCTCTCTGTGCAGGAATCCAAAGCGACTTTGGCATTTCGTAAATTCCAAGAAGAAAGAGGTTGGTCTACCAGTGTCAATTCACCTTGGGGAACAAGTTGCCAACTTTGAACTTGAGAAGGGCGATCTTTTTGTCCAATACTTTAGGAATTCGTTCAACGAACGCTCTGCCTCACCTGCACAAGTCGCCATTGCGATCAACGACTGATCTAGTGATACTTTTGAGTTTCGTCCATTTCACATTAGTGAACAATTCGTCACGTACCTAGCGGTCTGTTGCGACAAATTTGACCGAATTTGCATCACTATGCGTTCGCACAATGGACTACGGTGGACAAGTTGATGCTGTGTATACTGATCTCAAGGCAGCATTTGATCGAGTGGATCACGAAATTCTGCTAAGCAAACTAGAGAAACTTGGAGTCAACAGATCCTTAGTCGCCTGGTTCAGATCCTATCTGATAAACCGATCGCTTCGCGTTAAGATCGGAGCTTCCTGTTCCGAAGTGTTTACGAATGTTTCGGGTGTCCCCCAGGGTAGTAATCTTGGGCCACTTTTGTTCTCGTTATTTATCAACGAACTCTCTGTCATACTGCCATCTGGATGCCGCCTGTTTTACGCCGACGACGTCAAAATATATAACATCAACAACAGTACTAATGATTGCGGCTACTTGTGACTAAGTGTAGATCGTATGCAGAGTTGGTGCTCCCGACATTTTTTGACACTTAGTATCCACAAATGCAATGTGATAACCTTTCACCGTAGATAGAAACCGATCATGTTTCAATTGATTCAATTGCTGGATACAGGCTTCAACGGGTTTACCAAATCAATATGTTTTGAAACGATGGTTCTACAATCGATGAAGGGACGGCAAGGGAAAGTAATGAAGGATTTTTTTTTGGGAATGGAGGGGGAAGAATGGAAAGGAAGGGGGGGGGGGGGGGTAATAGGTAGCTACGTTTAACAAGTTGTCGTTGTGACTCCTACCTTATGTCCAATGCTGGAAGGTGCATGGGTCGAACCAAACTATAATCTGAGATTATAACCGGATTTGAAACCACAACACACGCCTTTGTGGTTCATAGGTACACGGGTACCAACGCCACATGCCCTGGCGCCAGTGCATTCAATCTCGGTTACAGCATTTTTGACTTTAACGTTCCATTGCATGTTTTTATGAGAAGACTATTATGATCCTGTGTTCGGTTTCTTTTCATTAAGACTGATTGATTTGAAGTATAATTGATTTCTAACTGACTTTCCAACAACAATTTAACAATCATTCCGGTTAAAATATCAGCAGGGCTAGGGCTAGGGCTAGGGCTAGGGCTAGGGCTAGGGCTAGGGCTAGGGCTAGGGCTAGGGCTAGGGCTAGGGCTAGGGCTAGGGCTAGGGCTAGGGCTAGGGCTAGGGCTAGGGCTAGGGCTAGGGCTAGGGCTAGGGCTAGGGCTAGGGCTAGGGCTAGGGCTAGGGCTAGGGCTAGGGCTAGGGCTAGGGCTAGGGCTAGGGCTAGGGCTAGGGCTAGGGCTAGGGCTAGGGCTAGGGCTAGGGCTAGGGCTAGGGCTAGGGCTAGGGCTAGGGCTAGGGCTAGGGCTAGGGCTAGGGCTAGGGCTAGGGCTAGGGCTAGGGCTAGGGCTAGGGCTAGGGCTAGGGCTAGGGCTAGGGCTAGGGCTAGGGCTAGGGCTAGGGCTAGGGCTAGGGCTAGGGCTAGGGCTAGGGCTAGGGCTAGGGCTAGGGCTAGGGCTAGGGCTAGGGCTAGGGCTAGGGCTAGGGCTAGGGCTAGGGCTAGGGCTAGGGCTAGGGCTAGGGCTAGGGCTAGGGCTAGGGCTAGGGCTAGGGCTAGGGCTAGGGCTAGGGCTAGGGCTAGGGCTAGGGCTAGGGCTAGGGCTAGGGCTAGGGCTAGGGCTAGGGCTAGGGCTAGGGCTAGGGCTAGGGCTAGGGCTAGGGCTAGGGCTAGGGCTAGGGCTAGGGCTAGGGCTAGGGCTAGGGCTAGGGCTAGGGCTAGGGCTAGGGCTAGGGCTAGGGCTAGGGCTAGGGCTAGGGCTAGGGCTAGGGCTAGGGCTATGGCTAGGACTAGGGCTAGGGCTGGTGCTAGGGCTAGGGCTAGTAAAAACCCGCCTGAATTCTGAAATTGGCGTCAAAAGCCGAGAATTCCAGAAAAGCTCGCAAATTCCGCGTGAAAAATGCATAAAACGTGGTTTCGGTATAATAATTGGCCCCATACAAGAAACTTCATCATTGATAATATAGAATTTAGCACGAAGAAAAGGTGGACGAGCCTAAGGATAAATCTAGAAATAACTAAAATATGTAACTTCATTAAAATTCAAAATATTTGTTACGAGAATGTCTGCCTCAAATTGCAACTCGGTTTGTCTCCACTATTTTTGATTGGAATGAAATTTTAGTGATATATTGGATTCGTTTGTTTTTCTCAAAGTTGTTACGATTTGTCAATGTCGTATTTAGATGAAGCTGAACCCGATTATAATTGGCTCCGATTATGATTTAGTTCGGTACCCAAGAGCTCAAAAGCGATGCTCCAATCACCCTTACCTAATTTTCCGCTTTTTCCCCTTAACGCCTTGTCCCATTCTGTTGAACGCTGTCAACATCTTTGTTTCATTATTTTCTTCTACCGTCCCCTACATTCATTGTAAAAAACTACCATTATCAAATATTAATTGGGCCATTGCAAATTATTTTTAAAGTTTTTGTCCCCTCGCCCTTCAAAATTAGCTCCAAAAATCGGGAGGCAAAAAAAATGGTTAAGGATGAGTAAAAAGTTTTTGTATAAAATCAACTATCTGTGGGTTTTACAGTCTAAAGAACTCGAAAAAAGTGTGTGCGGAGTGTTAACGCTTCTAGCTAGAAGCCAAAATGGAAGTACAAATAATGTAGCTTTCGAAAACCGGCAAACAAAATTTTTAATCGACTCTATTTTGGATGGTTTTTGCATGGAAAATAACAAAGTAGGTATCAAAAATAAGACTAAATTCGGGTTTCACGATTAAACTTCAACAAAAATTCTTAAAAATCTTAATTTTTTTTGCGTAATTAAAAAAATCTCTTTGTTTTTTTTCGCCACCACCCTTTAGTTTTCTAGCATCGGAAGGACAAAAACTTTAAAAAATATTTGTAATGGCCTTATATGCTTGACCTCATTACACGGTCTAGACAAAAACACGAGGTTGGTCTAAAACCCATTTGCCTTTGGAGGGTAGTTACAATCTTCGGATTTTACCTACAGGTTTGCAATGTAACTCACCTTGTTTCGAGATACTGGAAGTACTGGTAAACTGGTTTTCGGAATAAAAATCCTTCTGCTTTTTCCACCATCATAATAGATTTTCATTAACACACACAGGAAAAAATACTCAGCACCTTCGACTTACTTAACACTATCATCCTTTTTCTTTTCGTTTCCGCTTCTTGTCAAGTAATCGAACAAAAAACAAAAAAAAAAGTGTCAAACTTTTCCGACACGCTACGAAAGGAATGATCACTCAACTAGTACACTGTTTCGATTTTACTCTATTTCGCCGTTGCATTTGCAAAATTAAAAATTCAACACTGAAATTTAGCACTCTTCTTCTTAGCAAACCACCGCCCTCCTCCATGGGGCGTCGACTGCAACACGAGAACCTTTGCACACTTTGCACACAGAATACAGAATATGCTCGTGTTTCTGAAGGTTAATTAAAAAGCACTTCGACTGCTGCACCGGCGTTAGTTTTCCTGCTGTTTGGTGCCGTCGCTGCCGCCATTCGGGTGGGAAAATAGTTTTCCAACCGTATTCCCATAATTGGGTTGGATTGTTCGATTCGCTCGGCAAGCAAAGTGGGGCTTCCGCAAATCCGTACGTACGTTTCGTTACGTAGCAAATCCTAGCGCCCCCTCCCAGTACATGGCAATTCAAAGATACTGCGGTGAATCCGTTCGATGGATTATTTCACAACTTTTATAACTAGAGGATGGTGTATTTTTCGATTTCGTTATAAATTATTTTTTCGAGTGTAGCTTCGTTACCTAGCCTAGTGAGCAACAAAGAAGCCGTAAGTAAGAAGCCGGTTTGGTCGATGAGATTTTATGCGATGCGTTCCGATATTACCGATTTGATGGTTTCGATGAAAAGGCACCTCTGTTTTCCGAGCTGAATTCTAATCGCTGTTACACTAGAAACAGTCGCGGGCTGTGGGTGATCTGAAAAGTAAAAGTTTGGTTTTGGATGAAGTTTCCATGAGGGAGTTTTATCGACCGATAAAATCCTCACAGTCAGTGCGTGCGTTGCATTGTTGTTGTTTGGAACTTCGACGATACAGCTGCTGTACGGCTAAAAACACATTAAGGAATTTCCATTTGTGTTCAGTAGAATTCGTTCGAGAATGATTTTCTTTACTCGGAAGACACGGAATAAACGATAATGTTTCATAGTCGAAAAATGTTTGAAGGTCTATAATTAAAGGAAAAGGCAATGTGGCTACGACTTTTGGTTCTAAAGTCCGTGTATCTATGAGAAATATTCCAACAAAAATGCATTTTCAAATTGTATAACCAGTTAACAAGTTGACTCACAACATACAACCGTATTAACGTAAACAGTTGTCTGGCCTTTTTGTGGCTGAATACATGTCATATAGGACCATAGGACTGCCGAGCATTCTATGCTGCCCACCCACTGCCACAACAACGCCGGTGCAGATATAAACAAAGGCTGCTTTTGCTGCAGCGATTGCTGTTGACAAAGGACTAGACAATTTAGTAATATTTCATCCACTTCAACAATCCACTGGCCAACAACGGTACAAACCACAAACTCAAATACTGCCCTGGGTTACACTGGTGACTCACTTGAAGATATTTATGGCCGTAAACAAAACGCGTTAGCGCAGAGCTTCGCTGCTGCTGAAGCATGCAAAATACGGACGACGGAATTCATCGAAAGGAAGAATACCGTTGGTTGCCTATGCAACGTGGTCCCAACGGTGATGTCGGAGCGGTGACAATCCGCGAAACCAACGGTGTTGTGACTGCAGATGACATGTGTGTTGGCAAACGAAAATAAACTTGCCTGAGCATTTAGCATTCTAATACATATGTCAAGCATAGTATGTTAGCTGGTACATTTGTATCGTCAACAATGATGGGATGGTTTCTTTAGAAAGCAACATGATGCATGTTCGGAAGGCACAGCACTTCAAAGTGACAAAGGTCGGATGACGTGTGCCGTGTGCCCGCTGGGATGCTCCTTGTTATGGTGAAATATCTTAGGCTTGCAGTTCGCCTTCAGTTCGTTTCTGTCCATGGTTCGAGTGCAAACAGACTAATTAGACCGATTACGGCCTAAACATAGCACAGACTGCCCGAAAGAGGAAGAGAAAATATGCTTTGGCCGGCCACTTGCTCGCACAACAACAACGCAGTGAGGCAAATGGTTTGTGGTGCCTGGGCATAAACAATGATGGTTTGAACCATGTTTATGTTGCTCATCACGGAGGACATGAACCGTTTTACTACATTTAGATGGAAAGCAGTTGTATGCCTCACAAAATTGATTACTTTCGTAAATTTTTTGATACAATGAATTTGTTTACCATCATTTGCACAGGGATAATTTCATTTATGCTTTCTTTTACATGCTGTGAAGGTTTGTTTGTGAAGGTTTGTAGTTACAGAATTGAATAACTGTAATATTGGTTAAAGAACACCAGGCGCAAAACTAATTCAGTAATGAGGTTTCCGACATATGATCAAATTACATTGCATCGGCCATTATTACACTATCTAATCTAAACTCTAATGGTTCTAGTTATTTTTCCCTACACTTGGCATACTAAAAAATCATATAAAAACTACAGATAGCAAGTTCGGGTCGTAGCGCTTTCACATGAAAAATTATTCGATATTTTATTGAAATAATTCCAACCAAAAAAGAAGCGCTTTACATTCATGCTACTTTTACGTACAAGGAATAATTTCATAAAACTGTTAACCTTGCATAACCTTCAAAAAGTACACTTTTAACCATATCAGAACAGGAGACGGCTCATATTTACAGTAACGACAGTGCCCTCAACCTTTGAATAATGCTAAACGCTGTTTTCTCTTACACCAATTCATCCTGCAGAGATTGAATACTACCACAAGCAAACTGAAACTGAAATGCTTCGCCCGTTGATCTCGATAGCGTGCATTCTGTAGTGTTATAGTGGGAAAAGAGAGAGAAAAAAGTCAGCAATCCATTGCAGACAGAGCTAAGCAGCAAGGAACTGCAAAATTAAAAATTCTCTTCGCTTATCGGAGAAGATAACTAGAGAGAAGGAGATAAACCGGCTTTTATGCTGTACTTAAGACTACTTTTAGAGTAACGAAAACGCCTGATTACCACAATAAAGTTCGAAACCTCGAACAAGTTTTATTGAGAATAATAACGGGGTTGTAGATCTTAAAAAACGTGTAATATATCTATCTAGGGAGGGCAACCAACCCATTTTTGAACTTGGTGGACGGCTAGATAATTTGCAAATACAAACCCCATAGTGGTCTTTAGCTTCTTATCTAGCAACTCATATCCCTACTTTCTCGTGGT
This sequence comes from Sabethes cyaneus, assembly GCF_943734655.1. NCBI lineage: Eukaryota > Metazoa > Arthropoda > Insecta > Diptera > Culicidae > Sabethes > Sabethes cyaneus. The sequence goes on from NC_071354.1 coordinate 87,034,069, forward strand.
ACCAACCGGAATACGAGCAACCTTAACGGAGATCAGCCAACCCCGGTGGAAACTAAGGTCGTATGCTAACAGAGAAGGAGCTACTGTATTGTCTCGGCACTATAAGCAGCCCCATCACGAGACTCGGTAGCGTGGCCCTAGTAAGGCTACCTACCTAAACCTTTCTACTACGAACGATCAAGAAAATTCGACTCGGAACATTCGGTATGGACAAAGGCGACGAAATAAGTACATGAAATGGACCCTAGAACTGCAAATCGCTGAATTTTGTGAATGGCGACAGGATGCTGCTGGAACAGATAGAAGTTCGAAAGTTCGGCATCGTGGCACAGCAGGAGATCTGTCGCAAAAGCAAGAAGATTTGGAGGATCCGTTGCGGCAAGGTCTAATTCTACCAGAGTGGTGGAGCGACCAACGGACTGCGAAAGGGCTTTGTAGTCATGTGCCGCTATCTCAACTACACCATCATAAACGTGTGCTGTCCACATGAAGATAGACCCAACGATGAGAAGGAAGCTTTCTATGCGCAGGTGGAGGCAACGTACGACAACTATTTACCTCGGGAAGTCATCGGGTATATTAACACCAAGATCGATAGGAAGCGATGTATAGACTGGTGATTGTCCCTCACAGCCTGCACACTGACAAGAACGATATCGGTCAGCAATGCATCCACTTTGCAGCTTCCCGAGGCCTGGGGATCAGTAGCACTTTTTTCCCCGCAAAGATATCCACAAAACCACCTGGAGATCACCTACCTTACTAGCACAGTTGTTACAAAACAGTTGTGGCAACCGATATATGACTAATTTCAGTCATAAAAAAGTTGCTGCAACTAGAAGTGGCAAAAGTGTGCTACTTGGGTGACCAAAGAGCATTAAACCAAATCGACCATATTTTAGTCGATGGCCGGTTTTGTACGAACAACACCAACATACGCACCCAAAACATGTTCTGAAAACTATCGACGATATATGACAGGGAATGCTAATAAGCGATGGAGAAGAAAGGAAAAACTGTCTAAGCGTTGCCACGAGGAAGAATTTGGCCAAGTATCGACGAGCACATTGGATCGAGTGATGTGTTTCGTACGCATCTCTGGGACACTCTCGAGTCCCTTCGAGACGCGACGAGGGTTAAGACAAGGTGACGGTCTATCCTGCATGCTGTTCAACATCGCTCTTGAGGGGGTGATCCGACGAGCGGGAATCGAAACGCGAGGCACGATTTTTACCAAGAGTAGCCAACTTCTAGGCTTTGCAGATGACTGCGATATCATTGCCAGGAACTTTGCGACGGCGGAGGCAATCTACGCCAGACTGAAAGCGGAGTCTAGGAGAATTGGGCTAAAAATAAATGCGTCGAAGACCAAATACATGAAAGGAAGAGGCTCAAAGGAAACAAATGCGTGCCTCCCTTGGACGGTAACCGTTGACGGCGACGAACTAGAAGTGGTAGAGGAGTTCGTGTATTTGGGATCACTGGTGACCGCGGAAAACAACACTAGTAAGAAGAACCAGCGGCGCATCCAAGCGGGAAATCGGGCCTACTTTGCCCTTCGTAAAACGATACGATCAGGAAGCATACGCCGCCGCATGAAGCTAACAATGTACAAAACCATTATTAGACCGGTAGTTCTTTATGGACTTGAAGCCGTGACGCTGCTTACGGAGGACATACGCGCCCTTGCCGTGTTTGAGCGGAAAGTGCTGCGGACGATATTTGGCGGAGTACAAACTGAAAGCGGAGAGTGGCGGAGGCGTATGAATCACGAGCTAAAGGTACTGCTTGGGGAGACTCCCATCGTACATCTAGCGAAAGTTAGCAGGCTACGGTGGGCCGGGCACGTCGTAAGGATGCCAGACGACAGTGCGACGAAAATAGTCCTCGTCAACAACCCCACCGGCACCAGGAACAGGGGGGGGGGGGGGGGCAACGTGCACGATGGCGCGACCAGGCCGAAAGCGATTTGCGACTTCTGAGACGACTAGGGAATTGGCGACGAGTGGCCCAAGACCGAGTTGAATGGAGACGAGTGCTTGAAACAGCACGAGCCACCCCGGCTCTATGCTGCTGCTGAAGAAGAAGAATCGACGAGCACGGAATGAGTTGATCACGATCATGGGAAAAAAGCGCCAAAAGAAGGACAGAGATCGTGAAGAGCTAAAACAACTATTCCGGATTAATGAGATGTGTAAGTTGTATGCGAAGGTGAACCAATCTAGTAAAGGAACACACCGAAGCCTAATTCTATAGAAACGAAAGGGAAACCTGGCCACAAAACAACCGCTAGCAACGGCACTTCACTGAAATTTCACTGAGGATTTGGAAGGAAGAGAGACTACCGGAGGAGTGGATGGAAAGTGTGGTTTGTCCCATCTACAAAATTAACTGTAATTACCGCTGCGTTACACTGGTTAACGCAGCCTACAAGGTGTTTTCTCAGGTTTTGTTACGTCGTCTATTCCCAATAGCAAGAGAATTCCTAGGGCAGTGTCAAGCGGGCTTTATAGGCATCCGTATTACCACGGCTCAAATTTTTACTCTCCAACAAATCCTCCAGAAACGTTCGGAGTACAACATCCCCACACATCATATTTTTGCCGATTTCAGAGCAGCATACGATACAGTCGAGCGCGAACAGCTATAACACAGGAACGGTTTTCCGGACAAAATGAAGCAGCTGATCAAAGCTGCTCTGGAGCGTGTAATGTGCTACGTGCGGGTTTCGGGACACTCTCGAGTCTCTTCGAATCGCCCAGAGGGTTGCGGCAAGAAGATGAACTTCACGGCAAGAATTTAACATCACAATTGAAGGTGTGACCCGGCGAGCGGGCATCGAAACGATAGGCCCGATCTTCAGCAATAGTAACTCTTAGTCTTTGCAGACGATCTTGACTTCATTACTAGAAATCTTAGGACGGTGGATGCAATCTACGCCAAACTTAAAACGGAGGTTAGGAGGATTGGGTTACAGATCAATGCGTCGAAACCCAAAAATATGGTAAGAGGCTCTAGAGAAAACAACGTTCACATACCATGGATAGTGACTATTGACAACGATGAACTGGAAGTGGTTAATGAGTTCGTATATTTGTGATCTATGGTCACCGCCGACAACAATACTAATAAGGAGATTTAACGACGCGTTCAAGCTAGATGTCGGGCCTAATCATCCCTGTAGAAGACAAAGCTAGCGATTTACAAAACGCTAATTAGACCGGTAGTCCTCTACGGACGAGACTGTAACTTTGCTTACGGAAAACATACGTGCACTTGACGTTTTTGAACAAAAAGTGTAGCAGATAATTTTCGTCGGAGTACAAACGGAAAGCGAAGAGTGTCGCAGGCGTATGAACCACGAGTTGGAGAGATTCCCATCCCGCACCAGACAAAATTCGGAAGACTACTGTGGACCGGCCACGTCGCAAGGATGCCCGACGACTGTGGAGTGATATCTGTTCTCTTCAAGAATTTCACCGGCATCAGGATTAGAGGAGCCTAACGTACCAACGTGATGGTTCAACCAGGTGGAAGCTGACTTGCGTGTGTCGATTAGCTCAACGAATGAGCAACGACCCCAGCTCTATCAATCAATTTGCAAAGGTTTGACCGAAGCTGTGTTCCGATCTTATTTTTAGAAACCAGGTTTCAGTTACCCAGTTCGAATTTTGATTTACGGTATGTTTGACATCATTACAACGTTAAATATTATTGTCCTGAATTACTGACAAAATTTGCTCATGTTTTTATAACTATTTTGTTACTTAGATATTTAGTAGCTTCCGAAACCGTGTACAATTACCGAAAACTAAGCCATCGCAGTTTTATCAGTTGGTGAAAGCACCATGACGGTTTCAATTTAAACACCTCCGCCAAGCTGACCTTTTCTCGAAGTTCAAGTTACACATATCTCAAACTCATCTGCAGCACCTCGGTGCGGTGCAATGCGGGGAAAAAACTGACGAATTCCGTGCGAGACACGCATATTTAATTTCAATTCTTCAGCCAGGTCGAAAACCACTGCGGCAGGCCAAGGCCATTTTGATTGGCTACACACACGCAAAAGCTGCTTTCATTCAACTTCAACGCTTTAGCGCTTTATATCAATCATCAAATGCGAAAAAAACATCACTAAATTCGGGCCGTTACTGGCAGTGCCATAATGCTGTCGAACCAATGAACTGGATGGACTTCTGTGCTTGAAATCGTATGCTTTAACCCTGTACTGCCCAGGTAACGGACGTGAGGTATGATGGTAGATGATTGATCCTAAAATTTTCGATTTCTCTTCCTAACTTGGGCGATGGATGGTTAATACCGATACGCGTTGAAAGGTTTCACAGCCTTTTGGCACGGGCTGCCTGACGCCAGCTGTCCAACCAGCAGTCAGATAAATCATGGCCGGGTCGAACTCGGATGACTATTTTTAGGCTGCGTCGAAGTGAGCTAGTGTTTCCTGTCGAACAGAAACCCGGTCGTACTTGTAACACTAAGCTGCTGCAGATAGCAAATTGGCCGAAGTCGAAGAATGAATGATAGTTAGTGGGACAATCGATAGACAGCAAAAGCTAGGTGGCAAGTAGATCACCGAAACCGGGTTTGCGATTAGCATTTGGAATGGTTCATAGGACTAGAGCAAAATAAGCTACGTTTGTCATGCTACCAACTGGGTGCCACGCAAAGGAGGTACCTACATTGTAATATCGTCTATAAACCCAGCTGTAACGTGGTAAGTGTTTCCTGTCAAGCACTTGTTTCAAGCAATGCAATGAATGTTATGCTAATACGCTATCCATCAACGTTACTATCTCCATCTTAGCCTTAAAAAGAGTGCATTAAGTGTGCTGCCTGATGCTTGTTTAGAAAACCCAGCCGTAGAATGCACAGGTTTAGTGAAACTTGGATTCACGACTCTTACCTTTTCGCTGCTAATCATGCCGGGCAGAATAGGCGCCACTCCTTCTCTTTCCGGATAAAATATTTCCGAGAAGGTGGACTACTTTTGAACGTCGTGATTCCACCCGGGTCGCTAGTTGATGAGTACCTTCGATAAAAGGCCAGAAGATAAGAGCCACACTAACCGAATGATTATACGTATGGTGAACGGTGCTTGGCTGTACGGAACTTTTCTTAATTATACAGTATCATGTCACTCTACTCTAGCAAAACACTGACCCTTATGGCTGCTTTGTACCGATGGGTATAGGCAAATCGTGAACGATTTAACCATGAACAGTTTGTTCCTGGCTTGTCCGACGGGACGAGAAACATGAGTTTTTGTTGTTTTGTACCATTCATTCGAGCGCTTTTCGCCAAACGGTTACTCACGACGATGATTAGCTACAACTGTGCGCCAAAAAAGGATACCGGGAAGTGGATTGCCACTAGTAGTTTAGTGCGGTGCTCGAAGCAGGTGTGCACTATGTTTGTAGCGCTAAGACTTTACAAGCCCTGACTGTGTGAAATGATGAATGGTTTCGTGTTTTGCATGTGTCAAGCGCTAGATGAATTAACAAATTAGCCCGTTGAGCAAATGAAAATGCCAACGGGAAATAACAAACCTGAAACAGCTAATGATAGGGACTGATTTTGTTGCTCTAAGTAATGCTAGAAACGGAATGAATCGAAACGACTGTTTAAAACGGTGTTGCACAGTTTGCTATAGTTTGCAAACACGGCTAATATATGTTAATGAGGCACAACTCATTTTCTTTCATTTGCCTACTTCCGTTGTGAATATTTTAAACAGAACATTAGCATTGCTTGTTAGATTAAATATCTATATTTTGATAATTTGTTAAAAGTGCACAAAATCCGATCTGACAATTTTTGTTTTCTAGTGAGTTCGCTGAAATAAAGGAGTATCTTTAATTAGAGATTAAAAGTGTCATGGTGAAAATGAGGTATTCACCTCATCGTGATCAAATATTAATGCACAGAGGTCCAAAATAAACATTTAAGTGGATTTTGAATTTTCCGTGAACTATATGAGACTGCCTTTCAGCATCCAACAAAGAAATTTTGCATTCATGCGTTGTACTTCATCGGTTAGTATGGTTATATTTTTCGCAATAAACTCAAACTAACTTTTTTGTTTAAAGAGCTACGGCTTAACTTTCTTCAGAAAAACCAGGATATGTTATTTGGTTTCTAGGTGTAATTTAGAACATGTATAAAAAAATGGTTTTCAATGGAACCTTTTCCATTTTGTTTTTTCCCAAAAGCTGTCTTCAGACAACGTTTAAACTTGTACGCAGATTCACCGAAGACATCAATATATGATATTTCGATCACGAACAGTTAAAAACTCTTTTTTTAATTAAGTTTTTTTTTCAAAACTTGTTCAAAATGGTTCAAAGTTTGTCTACTTTCAAACGAAAATAGCTCATAGAGCTTCCATAGAGAAGCTACTGACTTTAATACTACGGGAAAAATACACGTCTCTAAATCTCTTCTGAGAGCGAATTTTAAGATAAATCAGAATTGGAAAATTTATAGACCAACTTCGTGTCTTTATCTTGATAAAATCTTGATAAACGGCAGTTTTTACAATCGACGGAGGGGACGATAGAAAAAAGTAATGAAATAAAGGTGTTGATAGCATCCAAACAGAACGGGACAAAGCGTTAGGGAAGGAAAATATGGAGGGTCATTGAAACAACGCTTAAAAAGTTGTGTACTGTTCCTCTTTTCCTAAGCTGGTTCGATCCGCGGATCCCCTTTTTATTAGTTGGAACGATTGACGGTAGATCAAATCGAGGATTGCCTTAACACTAAACATACCGACTAAACTCCATGAATACTTTTCGCTAACAGATCGAAATTGCCGCGGTTGTCGATAGATTAGCTTTAATATTTTCCTCCATAAAAAGATAGACAGCAGAGCAACAAACTTTGCATTGTTCTCAGTGATGGTAAAAACCTAAAAACTCAAAATCTCAAAATTAATCAAAAATCAAAATCAACTGTGAATCATGTAAGCTTGATCCTACGCAGTAAAAAATTACGCGTGAGTTTTTCTGTTTTCATAGAAAGAAGCACAAAACTTACACATATTTCTTCCCGCTTGATCACATTCTGCTTTGCTTCAACCGCTACCCGGAGCTATGCACATATACATACAAATTCCTTGGTGAACAGCATAGGCATTCTCTCGTGCGATACGTAGCTGTGAGTGAGCGTGAGGGAATAAATCTCTAAATCAATCGCAAAGTTAAACTAAAACGCAAATTTAAATTAAATGTTTATCTAATTCTTATTGGGTTTGTTACTTTGTAGTTGAGAAAATGTCGATTCCCGCGAAGGAAAATGCAAATTCCGCCAATATGTTTGCCATCTTAATTCATGAATGTGAGTTGCATTTTTCGGTGCTGATGTTTTCTCTGACGGTAGATTCTCTTTTGCTCTCTGGTTCGTTGTATGAAATGCCAGCTGTGGAAGAATTAAGCAAAATACTCACAGCTGAATTTGGTTCACATCGCATAGCAACAGAGAACATCGCGTATAATAGCGAGAGAAATTCATATGTGAGTTTCGCGCTGGTGATCAAGGTTGAAATTTCATGTGTTTGAAATCTCATTGAGTTTTTTGCTGCTATGAACTTTTCAACACTGTATGTTTTAACTATATTTTCTGATAAAAGTAGTTAAGCGGGATAGTGCTATAACGCTGTGAAAATGAGCCTAAACATCACATGCACAAATATCCCTTCAGCCTTGTTTCCGTGCAAGATAACAGTTCCGAACAAATTCTTGCCGTACCAATATGGATACAATTTGGCAAAAGGAAAAGCTGACTGATCAGTTTTCTATGACGTTTCACTTTCAGGACATCAATGTAGACTACATTCAATCAAAGTCGGTTGAAGAGGAGGGGGGTTTAGTACTCTGGCATGCTTCCCAAGCACAGATATCAAATTGGTATAGGTTTAAACTTTTTTTTTTTTTGAAACGATGGTTCTACAATTGATGAAGGGACGGTAGGGGAAAGAAATGGAAAATTTTTTGGTGAAGGAGGAGGGGGAAGAGCGGAAAGGAAGGGGGGGGGGGGGTGTTGGTAGCTATGCTTGATTTGCGGAGGAGGAGGGGGAAGAGCGGAAAGGAAGGGGGGGGGTGTTGGTAGCTATGCTTGATTTTGCGGTCTCCTTTTGTCCAGCGCCTCTATGGTTCAAAGGTACAAGTACCAGCGAACCACATGCCCTGGAGGGTGTTGTGAGTTCGAATCCGGTTGTAATCTCAGATTACAGCTTGATTCGACTCATGCACCTTCCAGCATTGGACAAAAGGTAGGAGTCAAAATGACTACTTGTCAAGCATAGCTACCAACACCCCCCCCCTTCCTTTCCGCTCTTCCCCCTCCTCCTTCACCAAAAAATTTTCCATTTCTTTCCCCTACCGTCCCTTCATCAATTGTAGAACCATCGTTTCAAAAAAAAAGTATTAATATATGTATGACCTCATTCCAAGGTCAAGACTAAAATCTTGAGATTAGTCTATAGGTTTAAACGTCGTAAAGAATCTTCGACCTGTTGAGACGGGGAGTTTCTGTCACTTTTGCGCAAAAAACACGTTCAAACTTTGATGACGTCTTTTCCAACCAATCAGGATGCGAGGATTTCTACACTCAAAATATTCTGCAAATAACTAATGGTAAATTTCCATATGAAATTCCAGATGAAAATCATGTGCCGCATTTAAGCACAATCCGCTTAGAAATGCACATAAAAATTATACGGATATGAATAGTATGTGCAATTATACTTATAAAAAATATACGCATATGAATAGTATGTGCAAAAGTTTCGCGTACCCATAAATTATAACTGTTTGGCATATAAAGTTCATTAACTGGGCACATTGCAAAAATCTATGTGTGGGACATATAGAAATTATACGAAAAGTTTTCTCAGTGTAGTTGGACAATGCTTCATTATTTTCAATGTTTTAATCAAAATACAAAAAAAAAATTGTTCGATCAAATATAAAACGTTATTCGAGTCACGTATGATAATTATGAACTTGTCAAAGGTCAACATAAACTTGCAACGCCAGACATAATCAGTAACTACAAGCGGCACACGCACAAACAAAATTGTTTCAAGATCTAGTTACAATGAAATGCAAACCTAGTGCAACAATATTATTATTAATTGTATCCTCGAAGTATCGAAGCTGTGACAAATAATATACTATTCTTTTTCTTGTATGGCTAACGATGAAAGCTCATATTAAAAACTAGTTGAGCCCGAATCTTCCGATCCGGATAAGATAAATGTTTGTTCAGAATTCAGAAAACTGCGGATGCATTCCATTGGCCAGTGTTTGCGAAGATGTTTAATCTTTGTATTAGTTCTTTGAGTTCCTATATTGCATAATATTAATATAGCTGTAAGATGTACATAAAAGAGTCATAGCCGGAAACTGAAACAAACAGTTTTTATGGCCGTATTGGATTTTATCTGAATAAATACATTATCTCCACTGTGCTGATTCTATAGGCGGGAAATATGGCTCTTTTGTGTGAGTGGCTCTGAACCGTCTATTGTCTGCCGCAAACCGATTCATGGTCGGTGTTAAGTTAGACAGAACCGAGTGGTAAAATTCTGACTTCGAGAAAAACGCTTTTGAAGTTTGTTGCATTCGAAATCATCTTCTAACTCTGGCTGTTTGCAACATTTATGTAGTCTGCTTAGAGTAAAATGATGCTTGGAAAATTCTTGATCGCTTGCTATCATTAACTCATTTTTTTAAATTTTGTGACTTGGTCCGGTCTGATTTAACACCGACCTTATAATATCACGAAAAGCAATCGAGTTGAGCAGGTGAGTCGAGCAGTCGAATCAAGCAATCGAGCCAAGCAGTTGGGTCGAGCAGTCAAGTCGAACAGTCAAGTCGAGCAGTTGAATCAAGCTGTTCAGTCAAGCAGTCCGGTCGAGCAGTCGAGTTGAGCAGTCGAGTCGAGCTGTTGAATCGAGCAGTCAAGTCGACCAGTTTAATCGAGCAGTTAGGTCGAGGATTCCAGTCGAGCAGTTCTATTTTCAACTGCAGTTTAGTCTAGTTCTTGAGTCGAGCAGTCGAATCGAATGGTTTCAAGCAGTCGGCTCAAGCGGTCAAGTCGAACAGCTGAGTCGAGGAGTCTAGTCAAACAGTTTATTCGAGTAGTTGAGTCGAGTAGTGGAGTCAAGTAGTCCAGTCGAGCAGTAGAGTCGAGTAGTCCAGTCGAGCAGTTGAATTGAACAGTTAAGTCGAGCAGTTGAATCAAACAGAAGTCAAGCAGTCAAATCGAGCAGTCTAGTCGACCAGTTAAATCAAGCAGTCCAGCCGAGCAGTTAAGCCGAGTAGTCTAGTCGAGCAGTTGAGTCAAGCAGCATCGCAAATATCGTTAATTTTGATCTCTAAAAATAACATACTTATACGTTATATTTCAAGTGCCAGTAGTACGCAATAATTGTATTGTGAAACTGAATTGTTATTTATGCAACTTTTTACAAGTTAAATGCAATAACAAAAGCACAATTTCTAAAAAATCATTTGTTATCGATATTAGCTGCATATGCGTTATAAACGAATAAAACGTATGGTTACGTTTTATTTCAATAACATGTATATTCGCAGTAAGTCAGGTAAAACAGTAGTAGTTAAGTCAAGCGGTTCATTCGAGCAGTTGGGTCGAGTAGTTCAGTCGAGCAGTGGAATCAAGCAGTTGAATCGAGCAGTTGAATCGAGCGTCGAATCGAACAGTTGATTCGAGCAGATCAATCATGCTGTCCAGTCAAGCAGCCCAGTCGAACAGTCGAATCGAACAGTCCAGTCAAGTCGGACAGTCGGGTCGAGTAGTAAGTCAAGTGAATGTGTCAAGCAGTCGAAGTCGAGTAGTCCACTCGAGCAGTTAAGTCGAGCTGTTCAGTCAAGCAGTCAAGTCGATCTGTCCAATCAAGCAGTTGAGTCGAGCAGTCGAATCGAACAGTTCAGTCGAGCAGGTCAGTTAAGCAGTCGAGCAATCAAATCAAGCAGTCTAATCGACCAGTCCAGTCGAGCAGTCTAGCAACCAGTTGAGCAATCGAGCAGTCAAGCAGTCGACCAGTGAGGTGACAGAGTACAACCCATTGTCACGAAAGCATGACGTCCTGTCAGGGACCTGTTTTGACGTAGGAATATGTCTTTCAGGAAGGTAGCTGGTATAGGGGGTAATTCCAAAAAATCTCTCGAAAAGTGGTCAGGTTTTGAACGCTAATAGCTTAGTGGTTTCCCTAACGAGTTTCAATATTCTTACACCAATCGATTGAAAAATCTTCTAAGATTTGGCCCAAATGAAGAAAAGTATAGATTCTTGATGTTGAACAAATGAAAAATTGAAAATAATGAACCTATGTTTTACCAGAATTCTCGCTATGTGATTGGTTGGAAGATTCTTTACGATGATCTAAACCTATACTAATTTGATATCTGTGCTTGGGAAGTAAGCCAAAACAAGTGACCAAGTTTCCTCATTTCAACAAGATTTCTTAACACCTCGATTAAACCTAGACCATTTTGATGCCCTTGTTTCGGAAATACGGCAGAAAGAGTGACAAAGCCCCCTTGTGCCAACAGATTTTTTTTTACGAACGCGATTAAACCTAGTCCAATTTGATGTCTGTGTTGGGGAAGTGTGCCAGAAAAAAATGACACAAGTTCGTTGTTCCAACAGATCGCAAATTCTTTACTGCGAGACGATTAAAGCTAGGCGAATTTGATATCTGTGTTGGAAAAATGTACTACAGCTGTAGTGTTCGGTTATAATATGACTCTGTATGAATACGCATGCTTAAAATTTCATTAGAAGCGTAGTGAAAAGATGTGCTGTTGATAAAATAGGATTGAATTGGTAAAAACCCTTCAACGTGGGGAACCATGGGTAATAAAAACAATCTTTAATTTCTGTAAGGAAGCAGGAAATCAATAGTTTGTGTTCTTGATTTTGTTAAATTGTTTTCAAATGCACAAAGAAATAACTCTGAAATATTTTGAGGATTGAACATATGCTATGTTACTACTTTGATAAATATTACATACAACGCATGTAGCATGTATATATGTTGCATGTAGCATGCATACATGAAGAATCGAATGATTACAAGCATGGATACATGCTACTATCACTACAAAGAGACTTACGTAGTCCTGCGTCACCTATATATACGGTCGTGTCTTGTACACAACCCCTCTGATTTTTAGTTACCGATAAGCAGAGTCCTGGTTTTCGGTACAGACATAAGCCTCTTATATGAGTAGATAGAATAGATGTTGTCGGCCGCTGTCGCCGTAAAGAATTTGCGACTCATTCAGATAAGAAACTTTTGTCATTTTTTCTGGCATACTTCCCTAACACAGACATCAAATTGGTCTAGGTTTAATCGCGGTCGCAGAAAATTTTTTTTGGCACCAGGAGACTGTCACTCTCTCTGGCGTACTTCCCAAGCAAGCACATCAAATTGGTCTAGGTTTAACCGCAGTCGAAAGAAATCTTGTTGAAACGAGGAGACTTTGCAATTTATTCTGGTTTACTTCAGAAGCACAGATATCAAATTAGCCTAGGTTTAATCATCACAAAGAAACATCAACCTATTGGGCGGGAAGAATTTGTCACTTTTTTTTCTGAAAACACGTTAAAACTCCAACCAACGTCCAACCAATCACGGAGCAAGGATTTCGAATTGGACAGTGCTTCATTATTTCTAATTTTTTAATAGTACGAACTTTCTTCAATAGTTTTCTTTATAGGTGTGGACACGTAGAAGATTTTCCGATCAATTGGCGCAAAAATATAAAAAATTGATCGAAAACCCACCCCTCAAAATCCCATTTTTCGATTTTTTGGAATGACACCCTATCCCAAATCTTGCCGTAAGACGTAGTCCTATGTCAAAATGGCAAATAATTTCTTTAAATTTACGTCACCAACCAGTACATTTAACGATCGTGATTGGCAATGCACGAATTTTTTCACTTGAGTTTTCACTTGAGCAATTTGGACTAGGTTCTAACAGAACAGCCTACCAGTTGGCTTCGAGGTACGACGCTGGCCTAATAAGCCAGTCTTCGTATGTTCGAATCTCGACTGGGAGAGGCTGTTTGAGTCAATTGGATCGTAGCAACTGGCCCTGCAATTGACATTTTACCTTCAGGATGTCAAAGTCGTTCACTTTGACATTAGGGACATATTTCGTGACAATTTCCTGTTGGTACAGGAAGACCTGACCGACTGATGTAAATAATTTTTGAATTGGTTGAGAAATGACCGAGTTATTAGCGTTCAATACCTGACTAGTTTTAGTGATGCTCGTTGCAAGATTCTTTGCTCTTCATCAAGACAAACAAAAGACACATCTATTATAAATTAATTGGTATGCAAACCACCAAAATCCGTTCAGAATTATGTTATTACCGTTCAAAATCTTTCATTTTTTCGAGTCACGGTCGTTTTTGTTTTCGCAGCATGTCACCCTCTTAAATAGAACGTATTCCTACGTCAAGACTCCATGTTGAAGTCGGAAAAATTATTTGAAAGTTAGTCCAAACTGATTCTTGAATAGAAAGTTGCTAAATTATACAAAGTCTTAAAATCTACATTTAAGAAAGTGCTGCCAATTCCATAAGCAAATTGAAATTCGATTTATGTGGTAGTATGTCTGCATTGATCCAAATTGCTTATCGAAGCTTCTGTTCACAAACGACAACAGCAAACGAATACCTATTTCAGTACAAGCCAGAACAATAAATTACGTAAGCCCTTAAGATGGCTTTTAAACCTTTCGATCTAGGTTTAATCTGCGGCTAGAACGGCGGCGGCCGAAGATCGACATAGAGTAACGTAATGTTAACCGCTCCTTGCACTATGACCTACAGTTTCCATGACTAGCTCCATTAGTAAAACAAGTACAACCCTTGCACCCGGCATCTATAAATCATAGCTTCCCATGTGGTGGCGGGCGGTATCGATGGAAAATTCTGTCTCACCAGCAAAGCGCAGCAGTGCAACTCGAGTTCACTCACGAAATGAAAATAAAAAAAAAATAAAATAAAACACTGCCTCAGGTGGTCACAAATGTCAAAACTATTGCTCAATTGCACGAGGTTCAGCGAACGCGATAAAGATATAGCCTATTTGTGGTTCTTCTGATTTCAAACTCCGAACCGAGAGCGGGTAGGAACCGAAATGTTGTGGCACACTGGACTCCAAAAGCACATTAATCTTGCGTGAATCGCATACGGTGGTGAACTTCGCATAGAAATAAAATGCACCAGAGCGTAAAGTCGGTGCATTCCGCTAGGGTGAACGCGCGCGCAGTTTGGTGGGAATTTCGTGCAATCTTCATTCGTTTGCCGGTGGATCCCTTCGAAGAATATATTCAGCATTCAAATTATGTGAAAGGGAGAACAACTTGAAAAGTGTTCAACGATCATCAGCACCGAGCGCGGTTTGTTCGAAATTACGAACACCCTTAGAGCGTAACCCTGGTCAGCCGGAGTGAACGGAAAACTGCCGCGCCGCTGCACTGTAATAGCAAGCGCCGTGTGAAAGCAATGAAAATTTTCGAATATGTAGCTAGTTTTTACTTTTATTCTATGTATACACGGCTCATGATTTCCACGTCCTCGAAGGATGGTCGGGGTGCTGTACAGCTGGTGCAACAACATTCGTGCAGAAGAGCCCGTACTACAAAGTACATACAGATGACAGGATGACTAGAAACGCGACTGACTCGATTTCACACGCCCCGTCATCAGGAAATGTCAACTGGATTGGAATAAATAATATTAGATGCGTGTGTCAGACACTGTTCTCTCTCTCTTTCGGTCTTCTTTTTTTGCGCTGTACCACTACTGACTGCTGTACCCAATTATACGGAGCAATCATCTAGCTCGGGGCACACTGCGAATGAGCATTACACACTCACTCGTGCCATCCTCTGGGCAGGCAGAAGGAGGGAATTTCGATTAAGTGAAGTGCAAATTGCGTTCGTAGGAATCATTCACCGAGCTTCCGATGAATCATCGTACGTCACGGCAAGCAAATTGATACGTATACATAGAGTATGTTGCTACATCGTCGTAATTGCCTATTCCCGTCCTATCCAACACAAATTATTAAAAATATCAGCATTTTTATGACACACAATGCAAAACTAGTTATTCCCTAATATTTTAGTTAGTTGTCTATCATACGCGATCAATGAAAGTGAGCTGAGATCTATTTAAATGCTTTTTATCATTAAAGAAATCTTACCAGCCAAATTTCCTACGTTTTTCGTGCGAGGAAGAAGACAATGTCGACTAATCGTTTTAATTTACGTCATTCATAAATGAAAATAACTCACGCTAGGCATTGTCGTTATTCTACAGCCAGGAAAACTTGCCTGACCTGCAGAAATTTTGAAGAATAACATTTGTCATGCCATCCTACACAAATATATGCGCGTTAGCTTTGTAAACATTGTTGTGATTTTTAGTTCGGACGATGAAAAATTTTGAATGACGGATTTTAAAAAGGTACAACGAATTTTAGAAATAAAGCCAGTTGCGTAATTTCAATAATATGCTTTAATAGTCGCTTTTCAGTGATTTCAAAGTCCACGGATCGGAAGGTAAGTGTGTTTTAGTCGAATCAGCACAAGAACTTTTGGAGTATTCATTAAATCCATCGAAAAAATGATGAAAATTAGAATGGCTTTACTTATTACGACGGGAATTAGAAAAAAACCCTATTGTAGAAACTGGAACAGTAGTGTGGTTGGCATCAAACGAAAATTTTCAACCGATTTTGTTGACACAATGCTCAGGTTAATAATTACTCGGTTTAGATTTTTTAGCTCATTTATAGTACGAATTTTTCACGTATATAAGGCAACTGCTGTGAAGCATGTATTTCCCTCATTGACCCAAATTTAGCCATGATAAAAAATAATTTAGTCCTACAACATCCAGAAGCCTTTACGGTTTTGTAATTTTCACTTTAGCTGTAGCTAAAAGTACTTACTAAGTATCAGAAGTTCGTCACACGGCCGGACGCTTTGTTCCACATATTACTGACGACCGGGGGCTTTCGCTTGCTCGTTAGCCGTGCCTCGCGTGGACAGGAAGTCACAAAAGACGTTTCTGACTTCCTTTTGTTCTCGTCAAACTACACTCTACTTGGTTATGTGAATGGTGATGAAGCGCGAAATATTGCCGTTAGCGAGCGGTCGACGGTGAACGAAGCAACTCTGTCTGTGTCGTGTCGCTGATAAAATTGCTTGCAACGATTAAATCTGGAGAGGGTCGTGTGGACAAAACCGTTTACGGTTTGTTTTGTACAAAACTTACCGTGCACATCAGGTTTTTATTTTGTAGCTGATGACAAGAACTCAAAAAATCAATACTGAATATATAAAATAGTCAAACGACTTGAAAGTGTTTGTGTTCACGCTAAATAATGCAGGAATGTTGCACCTATCCCGAATACCAACTTCCTGGATGTGCGGTTTTTGACCATGGTCGGTCGTCACGCTGCCTTGTGGGTTTTATCCGCCGGAGGCGGGGGAGCGACAATAATCCACGAAGGCTTCAATCAAGCAACTTCTACATTTCGCCGTGTTATTGATATTTTATTATTGTCGATTCGAGTCGTGCGCCAGAAACCCCGCAGGTGCTGACATAATCGAAAAGCAAATCCAAGGCCGGAAACGTTGCGCGTCGCATATTTTCCTTCTCAATGGCTATTCGGTTTGGTCAATCCCCGGGAAGCCATCGTCCCGATAGTTCGATTTGTGAAAATATGACCGTTTCTTAACTATGCCCTCAGGCACATGCTAGTTTTGCTCGAAGAGCAGACCGGAGCCAGTAATTGCACAGAACGTAGAACCGGTTCGAACAGTTCGAAATCCTGGCTCCAAACTGGATTGGATTCTGCGCCGGGCATGGCCCTGAATTTGTGTGGGCTGTCCCACCAGACTGGACCAGAGAGGCCAGTGAACGCGTCCTGTGCGTCTCGAACAAATTTATGTACTTCGAGTCTCCCTCCATCATAGGGCAGACGATTTGCATATAATAACAAATGTATGACATTAATCATCAATTATGGCTTGTGCACTGGGAAAAATACATGTCTCACATTTCTGGTCATGCGTTCAAACTATTCACGGCGTGAGCTCAATGAAGTGCGTGTGAAATTGCACAGTCGGGAGCTTATCGAAGAATGCAATATTTTCTTGGTACAAACATTCTGGATTCAATTTATTCGATTGTCGAAGACTATTACTTATGAAGGATTAACGCGTTTCGAATC
Organism: Sabethes cyaneus; assembly: GCF_943734655.1. NCBI lineage: Eukaryota > Metazoa > Arthropoda > Insecta > Diptera > Culicidae > Sabethes > Sabethes cyaneus. Next base: position 87,051,376 of record NC_071354.1, read on the forward strand.
TGAAGCTTCGAGAAGTACACCATGATGCTGTATTAAAACGAAGGAGAATAATAACAGAAACAACACACGGTATAGCAACACAAGCGATTGGCTCTGTAGTGATTGTAGGCGCTAGTTTGCTTTAACTGTCTTTTATGAAAATTACACTGTCAAACCACTCGAGTTTTGATGTAGAACTACGTCTTACGAAAAGGCAGTGTGTTATTCATTCTCGGTTTTTTGCTCAGTAGATGCTCATTTGACTGCAACACCTCAACTAAACAAAATTCGGGAAAGTAGTGTAAAGGGCAATTGTAGAGCTAATTATTATCTACATTATTGTTGAAGAACGTTTAGTTCTATCTTTTTTATTTACGGCGCTATGCGATTGCTACCCCGTTGGTAGCCAAATACGCGCTCTTTTTGCTAGTCTAAGTGTTTTTCTGTATTCCGCATTTCATTTTTTTTGCAGAGGTAGCGATATAGAGCGAGCGAACTTCTAATTATCCGTGCCATTGTGTCGGTGTCTTCAACCTTTTTTCCCTTTAAGCTTTTTACTGCTCTTCAACCAACCACTCTAAAAAGTGTCCCACATCAAATTGCATCACGGAAAAAAAAAATTTGAGAAATTTCCCATTAGGTATTTTCTCTTTGAAATTTGGGTAGAAGTAGTTTAGAGTGTATTATCGCTGTTAATTTTTCGAAAATTGGAAAAAATGGCGTCACCCGAAAAGCAACGTCGCAAATTTATTTTGCGGAAGCACTTGGAAAATCTTCAACTCTCTCATCGGAACATCGGAAAACAGCTCGTAATCGTACAGTCAATGGGAGAGTCGTATGATTAAACGCTACTATGAAACTCTGAGCATAGAACGGAAGGAGAGATGTGGTCAGATTGGATGTTCTATTAGTGATCAGGATTACAAGCGGGTCGTAAAACTGTTCTAACGGAATCCTAATGCTTCGGCCAGGAATGTGGCCAAAAAGTTGAATCTGTCTGTTGAACTGGGACTGGGAGTGACTGCGTACGTCCAAAGTGCAGAAAACACCCAATCGTGATGAACGGCAAAATACGGTGGAAAAGTCACGCGCCCGGAAACTGTACACCCAGATGCTGACGAACCTTTATTGTCTCATTATGGATAGCGGACTACATACATGAAATACATGATTTGGCGATCTGCTTATGTGGCAAACGGAGTGCGTCTTGCGTGACTAACGGGACTGTAAACGGGTCAAGGAGTGTTTATAGAAGCATCTGATTCATCTGTTAAAGTAACACGAGGGTCCTACGATCTTCTGGCCGGATCTAGCTTCGTGCCACTATTCAAAGAAATTCCTGGAGTATTACGAAGCCAGCAGGGTCACTTTCGTACCTAAGGACATGAACAATTCCAACGCACCGGAACTAAGGCCCATCGAAAAATACTGGGCCATTATGGAGCAGGTAGGACGGAAGCATCCCAAGGAGGTCAAATCTGAGGAAGACATGAAGAAAAAGTGACATTCCGTACAGAAGAAGCTGTACGCTACTTAACTTTGCATCACCAAACTCGTTCCTAGAACCAGCTTGCAAATCAATTTATAATTCGTCCGTTAACGAATGCCGAATTCAGTAGTTAAGGAGGAAAGTGCTAAATACACTTAACATCGAGTGATCTAATTCTACTCAGATTTGACCCTAAAACCACTCACTTCTCAAGACAGATTCAGTTTACTTGTAGCTACAGGGCCACGACCATTTGATAGATAAGTTCCCAGAATACGACCTACAAGTCCTTCATCGTAGAGTTCATAGAATTCAAACAGGCAAACGATTCAGTTTATCGAAATCATTAATGGAAGATAATGCTCGAAACCGATTTCTAATAAAAATAGTTTCAGTTGAATCATGTCATGGTCATAGTTTTAAGCCTTCTTCGTCGACTGAACATCAGGCAGCTGAGCAACCCATAATTCACGGGTAATGATCACTGAATGAGCCACTTCCGAAGAGTTAGGTTCTTCAACCCTTGAAGACGGTTGGGACAGAGTACGCTCAGCTATTAGAAAGGGCGGTGGAGAGCCAAAATTAGCTAGGACTAGGGAGAGCTTGATCAAATACCAACGGAACCTCAAAAGGAGGGCAGGGATCGTGAAGAATTGAAGCAATTAATTCAAGTTTTATGAGAAATTGAACCAATTCCGCAAGGACTACCCACCGAACCTGAGACTATACCGGAAATCGGATTACTAAAGACCTACAGAGCCATCATTAAGGACCGACTCTATGCTTTGAGACACAATACTGGGTAGGGTAAGGTGGTGCAGAATGCACCGCTTAAGCAAAACATCATTTTGCAGAGCAACGGCGTGTTTGTTCCACGTTTTTCAACTTCTAGAAGACTTTGGAATCTTTTTTACACTTACTCCTGGTGAAATTTCCTAACAAAAACCAGTATTTTTTGTTATTTTTGACGATTTTTGGCAAGAGTCAAAATCATTATGTGAGGCAGAACGCCAAAGCCCGTGGACAAAACGCACCAAGTTTGCCCAGCTAGGCGTTAAACGCAACCAAATTATTTACCATTCTATCACGTGTTGTATAAACTCCTAAAACTAGGCTGCCGCAATGGCGGAAGCGTTCGTTATAGCGTTTGTTACATACGCTTGTTTGTTGGGATACAATGGGTTCATATCTCAACATAATTGGCAATAAAATTTATTCATCTACTTTTCTCCAACTGATGTGTGATAAAATATTGTAAGTTAAACAATGTACAATTAGGTTTAAGGCAAATTCTAAGTCGTATACAATACATAATATTGCTACATTTTTAATAAATAATCCGAAACAAAAGATGTACTGCAAATTAAAAATATTTTATAACTGTTCGATCCCGCTGTGATGCATTCTACCCCTGTTTTGCATTTTGGAGTTTTTTGCAATATATGTGAAAAATATGCATAGTTAATGCCGTTTTTGTGATGAATCATCGAGTATGACAGTATATCAATTAGATAGACTGTATTTATTATGAAATTTGCATACCGACTAGTGGTAAAAGCTTAAGAGAAAACCGTGATTTCTTACATGTGGAATGAGATCGCGGATAATCGCTTGATTTTATTGGATGTGGCTATGTTTGATGCTTTTACATTCTACACAATTATGGATTAGCGTGTTTTACACCAAAATAAAATGCGCATTCATAATTTTACCAAATGGTTTCCGCGTTTTTAAGCAATTAATAGCATGGGCCATTCTACCCCCCCGGTGCGTTCTGGACAGTCTTACGATAATTTCTGGACTTGGGAGGAGAAGCTACCAGAGAGGCAGGAAGCGGCGAGGCTCAAGCCATATGATGCTCGCAATATATAAATTTCTTTTTTATGTATGCCAAAAGGGCACTAGATTCAAAGTGCCACTTCGATAGTCTTGGAGATATAAAATTCTTATTAGATCAGTAGTTTCTGACGGCTTTGAAGCTGTGACGCTGCTTACAGACGATATATGCACCTTTACCGCGTTCGGTAGGTTATTGTAGGCCGAACACGTCACGAGAATGCCGAAAACGGTTCGCTTCAACAACCACACCGGCCACCAGGAACAGAATGGCCCAACGTGCGAGATGGCTCGACCAAGCAAATCGAGACTTGTAGAGACGACTTGAAACAGCACGAACCACGCCACCCTACTAGCACAATTGTTATAAACTAGTTGTGGTGACCGATTAATGACTAATTTCAGTCATAAATAGGTTGCAGCAACCAGAAATGACAAAAGCGTGCTACTTGGGCATCTCTCTACTGATGACGACCACATCATGGTTCAAAATTATTTGTCAGAATAAGTGGCGAGATAACGGATTCCTTTTGTGTCGTCTAAAATAAGGTGGCGGGCTATTAAATTTGTTGTTCTCCATAGCCTTAAAAGTTCTACATGCTTTTAGATCCTGCGGATAGCATCGACATCATTAGCATTAGTCATAGAGCTGCGAAAGATGGCTTCGGGTTGAAAGCAAGAACTAGATGTATTGAAATAGTGATGAATTACGAACAGCACGTTCATGGGATGTTGGTGTCAACTAAAATCCAAAAGCTTAGGGAGTTACCCAGAAGTCTCACTCTACAAGTCACTTATTATTTTGACGCTTTTCTACTGCCATGAGTCTTAGAGATGAAAGAAGGCATGAAAATGGACAGATTTACTACATCTAACTTGAACAAGGATCAAAAGCCTAGGTGCTACATTCCGTTATCGAAACTTGACCTTCTGTTTTTTATACGACTGACTTCGCAGCCAACTGTTAGAGTGCAGGCAGTTGCAGGGCCAGTTGCTACGATCCTATTGACTCTAACAGCCTCTCCCAGTCGGGATTCGAACATACGACGACTGGCTTATTAGGCCAGCGTCATACCTCGAGGCCAACTGGGAGGCCTCGAACAAGGCCTTGAATAAGGATCACTGCTACTATTTTTCATCCTTATGAATCCTTATCATCCTTATGAATATTAGTTGGGGCAATTGACAGTAGACCAAACCAAGGATTACCTCTATCGATGGAATAGCTAAATGACCCTGACCTAGCCGACAACATTATCTTGCTCGCACAACGTCGAATCGATATGCAGAGCAATTTAGATGACCTTTCCGAAAGCTCCAAAACAGATCTCACAGTCAATGTAGCAAAGAGTAAGTTTATGGTAGTGAACACTGACAATCCTACCAACTTCACAGTAGCGGGACAATAGATTGAGCAAGTGGAAGCCTTTTAATATCTTGGTAGCCAGACACAACCTGATTGTGGTACCAAGACTGATTTAGCCACACGGATCAGGAAAACCAGGGGAGCCTTTACATTTGGCGCTCAAACCAGATTACCCGACTGGAATCCGTAAGATCAGCGTAGAAGAGGCAGACTCAGAGGCTCAGAGGCGTTTGTTAGCGAGAATCTGCTGTGGCTACAGGTGAAAGCCACGGCGCGTAACCGTCGGCAGTGGATAACTCTGATTTCATTCCTTTGTTTTGCCGGACCGACGGATAGGGATACATAAGCAAGTAAAAAGTAGGTTTGAACAAGGAATGTTAGCCCGCTAAGCTTAGCGTTCCGGACTTCAAACATTAGAGTTCTTGCAATACTGGATATTTTCAATTTTCTCTAGGTGTATCGTTTTAAAACACAGGATTTTTAAGACAAATTCTTTATCTTAAAAAATCATTTGTTCGCTTTAACAAGCGAGCGGTCATGGGTTCGAATCTTAGTAGAATCAAGTCATTCGATGTTAAGTGATTTTAGCATGGGTTTATTCTCAGGCCCCCCTCGTTTACCCTTCCTTCATGCTGAATGCTAAATTTTCCCACTGAAGCCTCTTGACAGTGCAAAAGTCCCTCCTATAGTTAAGTGTACTGGTCAGAGGAACGAATGAGTCCTCGCCAGGGACGGCTATAATATGGGATAGTACTGGCAGTGAGGAATAGGTGAGTAAGATAGATCAAGCTTTGAAGGAAGGGTAAACCCAAATACACACAAGCACGCATAAAATTTAATAAGCATATCGCTCATTCAATAGCGATTATTGCAAAAAGAAATGCAGTGCAGGTCATACAGCAAACACCCGGGCGATATCACAATAGATCAACTATACTGGTTGCAGTGATGAGTCCACACAGGAAAAAAAGACAAATTCTTGGATACATTTTGAGTCAACTTCTATACTTAGACCGGTTCTACTAGGAACCGAAATCAGTCGTTTTTAGTATTTTCGTGAAATACTGTGAATGGAACATCAAATGAAAGAACGATGCATTACAAAGTAGTCACTTTGTACACAAGTAACACAAAGTAACACTTCGGAATATTGGCCGTCGCGACCAGGTGGGTGTTTCCAATCAAAGCTAATGTATTATTTCTCACATTGTAAGGACTTTTACCGGGAGAGATCTTAGGTAACGGTAGGTTTAAGATTTCGATACGAGATTAGCTTTAAACATGCTTTCATCTGTGAATAGGATCACAGTTTTTTTGTGAAAGGAAGCCACAATTTTCCTTCCTAAGTTGTGTAACTCATAAAGCAAATTACTCTGTTCACTCTCAAGGTCGGTTGCGGGCTGATGATATTTTTCGATTGAACGCACAAGAGACAATGATATTGTCCCTACTTCAAAATGTTGGGACAATATATGAAGAAAGTTTGTCATTATTGCATACAATCTACAAACTACAATCTACAACAAGATATCGTAGCTGTTTATCATGGATACAAATGTTTCATGGCAACCATGCTGTTGCTTGCGAAAGAGACACACTGTTGTATGCAATATGGATTGTACGCAACAAAAGCAAACCTAATCATGTTAAGGTCCAGACACAATGCATACGGATTTTACTACATTGCGGTGATTTGACCCATGGAAAAGTTGTTAAATTGTCCCAACGTAGTAAAACCCGTATGCATTGTGTCTGGGCCTTTACACTGTGTCGGCAGCGGTAGTGTTTGGTAGTTACTAAGGCAACTTCGGTAACTTACCAGTGGTAAGCATTGCACGCCAGACTTAGGGTCAAAGTAAGCTAGTCGTTTTCTTCAGTTTTTTGCTGCTTGTCCCTTTTGTTCAAGTTGCAACACCTAATGTTCTCACCGGAAGTTATCCTGCTCATACCAGTGAGGTAGCATTTGCTTATCCCTTTATTTTGTTGTCGTGATACATTCTGGTTGCTACGTATGTTTGTTTTATAGGCAGAGAACAACCAGTTTATCACTCTTCGTTTTTGTCGTTTATTTCTGGGTATGAATAATGATATTTCAATTCCATGATTATAATTATTGGCTGGGTTCATAAACGACCAGAAATAGAAAACATTGATAATCTTAGTTACGTTTACTTACTATTCGAAAAAATGCTCCTATGTAAAAAAGAGATTTTGTTCTAAAGCTACAATATGTATAACAGATCTTTTTCATACCAGAAACGTAAAATAATTGATTTTTTTTTAACTAGAGATGAAACTTGTTGGGTTCAAGTATTTAGATGCATTGCAATGTCTGAAGGGTTATACAATATTAAAGAGCATCATTCAAACCGTCAGATTCGACAGTAGACTTAAGCGGCTGCTAACAATAAAATCACGTCACGCCTGTACTGCCCCGGAAATGAAAACAACGCCAAACTGCAAGCAGCCGGATGGAGGCAAGGCACGACAAAGAGAATACACCATTATTCGTCCAGAATTCTGCGAACTATGCATCCATCAAAACGTGAACGACGCGAACCGCGGCGGCACGGAAATTTGCATAAAACCGCTTGATTTCAGCCACATTTTTCGGTCCGGCCGACGGCGGCGGCAGCGCGTCGGAGCCAGTCATCATACGAAATTACCGTCCAATCAAGTACATGCTCCCATGTTCATGTATTTCACACCTCATTGATTTTTTTTCCCGGGATAGAAGGCATATTATTATGTTTTGAAATATAAACAAGTTTTTTTTCTCGACGAGCAGACTCATATTTTGGCTGGCGTCATTGTTTCCGTTCACGTTCTGACCAAGTTCGACCGACGACTAGGTGGCGGCCTCAAAGCTGTCTACTTGTCCATGTACAGAAAATGAATGATTGTTAAATTCGGCGGATTCAGTGTGTCAAGTCGCCGACCGAAAGCTTAATGAGCGGCACGTCACAAGTGGTATAAGTCAAGTGCAACTTTCAGCGTATGTACGAATCACACTTATCGTGATAAGATGAATCTGTTGATGGCTTGTGGATTTGTTTCTGCTTATTCAATCCCCGTCTCGCTCCGGCATAAAACATATTAAGGTGGGCAGCGAACGGATCATTCACTCTGTTATCGGTGACGACGATCAGCGATCCCTTCTCGAGCTACACTAAGGAGCCATCGCAACGTTGTGTGGAGACAGCACAACAGAAGGAAGTCGATAAATCAGTCGATTATAACGGTCACCGCGATGAAAGACGATAAGTTTGTGCGTACGATGAATGGGTTTCCCTTGAAAGACAAATGTTTGTCCCCTACGCATCGCTGTTGATTTATGTCACAACAAGTTCTTCGCTAAGTTACACTAAGCCGCGGCAGTAAGGCGAAGTAATTGCCCTACTTTCCCGAGTACCATATGGTAATCCCACCAAAGTCTTGAAGCCAATTTTGACTGCCGAACATATTTACCTGAATCTAATTTTGGAGTCGGTACGTGGAGCTCTTAGCACGCACTGTTTATTTAGTTGTGTAAATATTGCTCCTTCCTCTTCGCAGTTACAATCGACAAACGCGAGAATAAATCGCCACAGAAGAAACGGTCCGATCCAAATCTGTTGCTAATATATTAGTTCTATTGGCATTCTTTGAGTTACCATTATCGTCAGCAGCTAATTCTTTCGTGGTGGATTCAGAGGCAACGCAGGTTGGTCGTCGCTACTCATTGAATTATGACAATTCATCAACATAAGTACCGTGCTCAAAACAAAGCGAAACACAAAGAATTTGCTGCCGAACACCTGCCGACCAAACAATGTGACGTTCGTAGGAATTTCACATTAGCATAGCTTAAATATTTAACCAAACCGATGAATTAAAACCCCGACGAAAAAAACCCGCGTTTGTATTCATTTACCATTTCTCTTGTAATTGCTTGATAATTCACTAAAGAATAGGCAACTCCGCTATTGGTAGGTACTGGAGCCTTGGTATTTCACAATGGGACATTCGCGTAACCGTTGGCCGTAAACAGCCCAGTAAACAATGGTTGATAATGAATGGTAATTGACCCCTCATTAGGTTTGGTTTTGTCGCTGCACCGGATGTGAAACGAAACGAACAGGCGCGCGTCGCAACCTGCTACGGATTCTAGCGGTCGACACGGTCGTCCGCGAAAACGGCACGCTCTAATCAATTGTACAGTTTAATGACCGCTAGCGCATTCGCACAAAGTTATAAAACCAATAAACGTCGAGCATGCTTGTAAACATTGCGGACGCCGCATGCTGGAAATGTTGTCCCAATTAATTGGATCCGTGAAAATGATTAGAATCTGAAACGAAACGAAACTGGAACACATGTGCTAAATTTTGTCAATTTATGCTCAAAAGCGTAGCAATAAATGTTTCGTATCGGGCAAATAAATCACTGATCTGCTGATTAAACAAGCGATAAATCTTTCACAAGCTAATTGTTAATCTGATAATTGCGTCGTTGAATTGAAGCACCGCGATCAAACAAATGCGGTTAGCTTTGCGCGCACAAACATAACTCAATAATGAATTGTGGAACTGAAATTACATACGCGAACAACTTTTCTTTAATCTCACCGATGAAAGCTTATAATTAAGCACTTAAATTAAGACTTCTTTTTACTCGTCTTTACCCCAACCGCCTGGTTAATGTGGCATGCTGCGTTCATTTACAACGACTTACCTCACGTAGGATAGTGCAAAAAAGCTGAGCAAACCTTAACGTTGGATAATAAACTGTGTCCTCTATGTGTAGAAGTAAATAATTGTGATCCGACTTTGACAGGAAAAGAGCGAAAACAATAATCCTCCCAATAAAACCCAAAACACTATCAAATAAAAACATGCACTTTACTGCCTTGGAAAGCAAGGACAGTAAAAGTCTATCGAAAAAAAATCGAAACCTGGGAAAAATTCGAAGCATAAATGAAGTCTACTTAAACTTAAAAGGAGATTTTATCAAAGGTCTACAGAACTAGTCGCTGAACTAAGGCAATCAATACGATATTGAAACTTGAGCAACTATTTTTAATACGAAAATTGATGGACAAGACACAAACACGCATCACTGTTACAACATTTAAGGATAAAAACAGTGAACTATTTTAAACTTGATTTTTCCCACTTCTCATTAGCTGCTGGGCCGATTTGATCGCTTTTAGTGGCATTAGAATTTAGTTTAAAACTAACGTATAACAATGTGTTTTGACGCAGACAACTGTGGAATGGTTGATTTTGAGAAGCAGGCAGTTTAAAAAACTAGGTTTTGAGATCTAAAATAGCAGTCCAGAGCAAGAAAATTGACTTTCAGGTTAATCGAGCAATCAGTCAGCACTGCAGCTCAAGAGTGAATTGTATTGAAGGGTAGAAAACTGAGAAAGACAAACACTGTCAGCAGTTCAATAGTGATGTCCACGGGTTGACAGATAAAAGAATATTACCAGAGGTAAAACTATGTGCAGAATGCGTTTTACATTCCCCTGCATGCAGGGTTGTCAATTTTTTCGAGCACTGAACCCGGCTGAACTTCTAAAAGCGGGGAGCGAGCGACTGTACAAAGCAATCCACCGGATCATTATCAGGATCTGGGAGGAAGAATAAATGTCGGAGGAGTTTTTTGACCAAACTTGTGACTTTAGTCATGACCTTGAAATGCGGTCAGGCATATATTTTTGTTTTACTGTTACTGATTTTTTCGCGGTCAAACGTAAACTCTATTTTGTGGTGGTTTACCACCGTTGTGCCTCGCCGACGGTAGGCACCAGACTGTTAGCTTCTACAACAATGCAGTCGATAATCGTTTATCTTCTAGGTGGGAGAAGCAAAGGGCAGTCATATTACAAATAATAACCGTCACCGGGGGAGCTTATGTGTGCGAAAGATGGAATACTTGGACTGGTAGGGACAAAACTAGATCTGAAACTAATTAATACATGGGTGTGGTATAGTTTAAATGCGTAAAGCACTCGAGTATTAGTCGAGAAATTGTGGGTTGGAGTCCCACTGCCACAAACTAACCCAATATTTTTAGCCGCAGATAGAAACTTTCCCAGTATTCAGTCTAACATTTTTCGCACCAAACGCTCCTCTGCTTTAACCAAAATAGTGTCGGAGGAGTTGTCGGATGACCTCATTTGCCCTATTTTTACAAAAGGACATTGACTCGAGTGTAAAATCTATCGAGGCATTGCATTGTTCGATTCTGCCTATAATAAGGTGCTTTCCCGTATTCTATTCTGTAGACTGAAAGCCTTAGCGGAGTCCTTCGTCGGCGAGTACCGAGCTGGTTTTAGTGACAATCGCTCCACGACGGATCAGATGTTTACCCTGCGTCAGTTAATAGAAAAGTTCCGGGAGTACAACTTGCAGACTCATCATCTGTTTGTAGACTTTAAAGCGGCGTACGATTCAGTCAAACAAAATAAGCTGTGGCAGATAATGCTAGAACATGGTTTCCCGATGAAACTAATTACGTTGATTTGTGCGACGCTGGATGGGTCAAAACTATGCGTTAGACTAGCGGGTGAGGCCTCAGTCGCTTTCGTGACGTTGGATGGACTGAAGGAAGGGGATGCACTCTCTAACCTGCTGTTCAACATTGCCTTGGAAGGTGCAATACGAAGAGCAAACGTGGAATAGAACGGGACTATCATAACGAAATCTCACATGCTTCTTGGTTTTGCAGATGGCGTCGATATTCTCGGAATTAACCGTAGTGCAGTGGGAGAAGCCTTTAGGTCTTTTAAACGGAAGGTAGCGAGATAGGGACTTACCATTAACACCACCATAACCAAGTACATGGTTGCTGGTAGGGAACGTGGGAGTCCAAACGGTGTTGGTGCCGAGGTGGAGATGGATAGGGAACGACATGAAGTATTGAAGGAATACATATACCTTCGTACGCTCGTGGCGTGTGATAGTGCGAATCAGGTTTTCCACGGATTAAGTAGCCACTTGAAGTCCCGTAGCTTGCAAATTCGCACAAAACTGGTACTCTACAGAACACTAATCCTTCCGATGACCCTGTATGGACATGAATCATGTCATCAAATCATGACGCTAAAGGACGCTAATCGACGGGTACTTGGGGTTTTTGAGTGGAATGATAAACGGAATGTGGCGCAGACGCATGAACCACGAGTTGTATCAAATATACAAATATGCTAACCCAGCAAACACCAACTCGTATATCAATGTATGAAAATTATCGTTATTGACTTTTATTAAATTTAGTATCGTAAATATAGCCTAATGAAGTACACACAAATTTATATTTTGTCGTATTTGACGATAGCAAGTGATTGACCTACGACTTCCAGTACAGAATTGTATAGCGTTATAAAACTAATCGCTTTGATTCGTATCTTATCGCATACAACGACTTCTAAGTCAACGTATATTTTGTAGGACGTATAAGGCCTCCAAATTAGTACGCATATGCTAGTTTTGTGCATCAGATACGATTTTTCAGGGTATATATAGGTACATATAAATCATTTGTTACTCTGATATACATATGAAAATGTTTACTGGGAATATAGTGAATATGCTAATAATGTGGCAGGCTGCGGTGGGTTAGGTACGTGGCCAAAATGCACGGCGAAAGAGTGGCCAAAACTATTTTCAACGCAGAATCAGAAAGAGGCCGTAGACTTTGGAATGTGCGCTACCGAGGACGCAGTCAGCTGGTGTTCAAAGGGATTGGAGAACGGCAGCCCAGGACCGACAGTACGGGAGGACCATAATTCGTTCGCAAAGGATCGCTGACGGACCGTCGTCAATAAAGTAAAGTAAGTAATCAAGCGTTTATTTCATATTCAAAATATGAACATTCTCATAATTTTTTAAGAGCTCAATTTTACAAAGGAGCGGAACGAATACAGTGAGCCAGATAGAACGCAAGAAACGCCTTCAACCTCAATTTTCAAATTTATTATCAACAGGCAAGACTTGCCCTAATGGACCTTAATATCTAATACATAAAACGCCGAAACATAGAGACAAAACTCGAACGTAACACTCGTTGTGATAAATTAAAATCAAATACCGAAACTCAGTTGAAAGAACGCTGTAGACCAGAGATAGCACTGTTGGCACTTTGTTGGCAATTTGTCTGTCGAAAAGGTAAGTTTAGTAGAAATAATCTCCGCAGTGATCTCGTTGGTGCATTGAAGTTGATATGACGAAGGATGATAGGGCAGTCGATGTTGGATGCCAAGATATCCGAAACAACCATGGTGCGCGATGTTTCTCGGCGAAGTTCGAGAGTATCGATTCGGATGAGTTGGCAGCGATCATCGTACCGAGTATTCCTCATTGACTGCCGCCATGGAAGCAATCGAAGAGCGTAGCGTACGAAGCAACGCTGTATACTTTCGATGCGGTAGATAGCGTTATTGTAGTGAGGGATCCATACTACGGAACAGTATTCTAGGGAAGCTCGAACCAGTGACCCGTAGAGCGCTACCAAACATTCAATGCTGTTAATATCACGTGTCATTCGCATAATTAAGCCTAGTTCTCTAGAGGCTTTGGCAACAATCAATGAAACGTTTTGTATGAAAGTTAGCTTAACATCAAGTAACACGCCGAGATCCTTGACTTGTTCCACTCGCTGAAGTGGAAGTCCATTGAGTTTGTAGTTGAAGTGAATCGGTTGATTTTTTCTCGTAGAAGTGATTACAGAACATTTGATCGGATTTTGACGATTTGACGATTCGTCTCGCACCAGCTGGCAAAAGCATTTAGCTGTTGTTGGAGAAACAAAGCATCGCCAATTATTTGGACAGCATTGAACAATTTTAAATCATCCGCGAAAGCTAGACGTGGGCATTCTAGCGAATGGATTGCATCGTTAAAATACAGGACAAACACCAACGGACCCAGATGACTGCCTTGTGCAATCCCGGAAGTAGCAGAGAACGAAGCGGAAGTCACATCACCGATTTTCACACTCAGGATTCGTCCAGTTAAGTACTATTTGAACCAGTTCAACATATTGCCGCTAAAAACATACCTTTCCAATTTAGCGACAGCGATGCGATTATTAACTTTATCGAGCCTTACGTAATCCTACGTCAAACATGTGCATGCGATTGAAGCAAACCGATTAGTTTTGTTTAAGTATAGAGTTTAGTAATTTATTTACTACGACTTCACAGTTTAGTAATTATCACGAATATTTTTACCGATTTGAACACAACTAACATATTTTCTGTAACCAGGCCCCTGACAGGACGCCATATTTTCGTGGCAAGAATCGCAGCTCGCGGCCTACATGCTTTGACTGTTTTGTATGTACAGTTTATCTGCCTATATAACTGCATGCTATATTTTTATATTTCAATATAATTTTAAGTCGCAATGGCACCTGATGTTTCACTTAAGCGCTCTCTCCTCAGTAACAATTTGGTTTTTATTACACTCTTATTTAAGACCAAAATTGGTCTTGAATCCTGCAATAAAAGTACAATACAACTCACATTGTTGCTTGGGCTGTAAGCATACGAAAGCTTTTATAGCAGCGAGCGTGCATTCTTCTGATAGCGATTGCTAATTTGAGATTGTGCTAGTGGTGTGTTTTTCCCAGTTTGAAAATCTCTACAACAGCACAGTGGGAAAACCACCAACAGCAATAAGAAATCGCGTATGCGCAAGGGGTTTCCAGTAAGGCGTATAAGTGTGTAGTACATAATCAGAGATTACTTTTGTAATAATTTACGTCTTATATGAGTAACCAACGGCAATCTATACCAGTAAAAGTGAATTTTTGTCTGTCTGTCTGTATGTTCCTCATAGACTCGGAAACTACTGAACCGATCGGCGTGAAAATTAGCATGCAGGGGTTTTTGGGGCCGGGAAAGGTTTTTATGATGGTTAGATACCCCTCCTCCACCCAAGAGGGGGGCTCCCATACAAATGAAACACAAATTTCTGCATAACTCGGGCGGTGCCGCTATAGAGTTCATAGGATCATTGCACTAGCCCCGTAATTTTCCTGTACTCTAAAAACCGGCAGCGAAGCCTGTCGATAAAGAAAGGGCAAGTTCTGAAGGACATTCATACCCATGGCTTTGCTTTGCAGGAAATTTTTCTATCGCAAATTAGGACCACTCCCCTATTTTGGATGGGGGCTCCCTTACAAATAAAATACAAATTTCCTCAAAACTCGAAAACTAATCAAGCAAATGGAAGCAAATTTGGCATGTGGACCTCCTGTAGGAGGCAGGAATTTTTTCTTTGGTGTACTGAGACCCCTCCGTCCTTTAACAGGGAGGAGTTCCTATACAAACGAAAGACAAATTTCTTCATAACTTGAAAACTAATCAAGCAAATGGAACCAAATTTGGCATGTGAGGGATTTTGGAGGCATGAATTTATTTTATGATGGTTTGAGTGGTAGAGGGGAGGGGGAGGACTCTCATACAAATAAAACAGAAATTTTTGCATAACTCAAAAACTAATCGAACTAGAGAAATTTTACTCTTCCATAAAAATAAAACATAAACGTAGACGTAGTTCTACATCAAAAACTTCAATCAACAGCACTCCGAAGGAACCTCAGAAAATAAAATCAATGGAAAACCGTAATATTTTTGATAAAATATTTAATAATAAGAAAATAAAATAATTTCCCTTGAAACTGCTCTGCTTTGATGAACCATAACACAAGAGCCACACTGTACAATTTTTTTATACAGCCTTTTCTGAATAGGACGTAGCCTTGGTAGCCCTAGAGGTCGTTGAAGATCAAATGTACAAATATACATTGGTAATTGTAACAGAATTTCATGATAGCTAGGCTATCAATCTATCAAACGAAACCCATTGGTACCTTCATGAAAAAGGCATATTGCGATTGCATTCCATTACATAAGCTAACATCAACGCCCTGAAATGATACGTTGTTCTACAATCCGTCAACACCTCGACGACATACGATCCAGAGCCCTTGTAATCTTTCTAAGGCGTGACGCCAAGATGATGTTACAACCAACTATCTATGACGTATCAACTTTCACCTCAAGAAAACCTTTTCCTTCACCGGTGTATCAGATGTCTCATCTGCGCTGACTAATGTAGTAAGCAATAAATCCGACCGTAACCAGTCGTGCATTTTCCGGACATAGGCACGGACTTTGACGGAAAGGAAGTAGGTACCTACGGAAAGTATTAAAACAAAAGTAGAGGAAACCCCAGCCGGACGTAAGCAGGGCGATGATGGGCGAGTTTTTCAGTAATCTAGATGCCCGAGACCTGGTGAACGGTCCCAGAATGAACGGCCTCCGAAGTCAGCCGGACGATCGACGGCGGTGGTGGCGATGTTGGAAGAGTGAGAAAAATTAATATACTCACTATGGGAGTCATTAAAATGAAATTTGATACCCATGCTGCCACCGCATGCTCGTGCTGTCGACTCGTGCAGTGTCTTGCATTTTTCGACATATCATCATCGAGCCATAACTGCCTACCAGCCAGCCGAGGCAGGCCGAAAGGTTGGATTGCCGGTCGGGCAGGGAGCGCAGGGATATATGAACGGTGGATAGTTGTGTAGTGATGGCTGTAACCAAACCGTACGGCAGGGTTCAGCTCAGCAATGTGCAGTGCCGGCTAGTGTGATAATTGAGTGACAAAGGCTAGGGATCGTTACTTTAGGTAATGGAGTGAGCATGCCTCGGCATAGTTGCGGCGCAACGGTCTTGCTCGTGATGAAAGAAAGTTGAAATAAAATATGATGGAATCAAATTTGTAATCCATGCTGAGCTGCAGCCGAGCCGAGGATTAGCAGAAGAAGAAAATTCGCATGAATATTCGAGGTCCATTTGAATGCATTCGTTCGTTAGCAGGAAGAGTTAGGTTATAATTGCAGCTGAAACCAGTTATTTAAACATTGGCGTAGTTGCAAATGAAAAATAAAAATGCAAAAACGTAGACATTCTCTGGCATTAAATATTTTATTTTGCATCCAAATATCGTTACTCATAATTTCCCGTTTTGCAAGCGCAACTGGAAATGCGGCTGGGCCCAGCCCAAATTCGGTCAGCCGTGCCACCGCTTGATGCGTGAAATGAAATGAATTAGTTAAAAGCCGGAAGGTTTTCACAGGCTGAATGTTTTTGTGCGGTTGACGTAAACCCCAACACCGAACGTGCAGTCGTTCGTTATCCTTTTTCGTGCTTTATGAGCGCAGAAACACGCCTGTGTATATGCGCAGTGGTAGTGAAGAAGCGAAATAAAAACGGAATTATAGCTCCGGTGCTGCTATCACTATGAACGAGAAAATCCATTTTCCTACCCCCGATAGCGACGATTCCTAAAGTGCCTTTTCCGAATAGGAAAACATAAACAACATAAACATTACTGCGTAGGAAGCAACGCCATTGGACACAAAAGCACCGTACCGTTCGTCTGCTCGGTTTTTGTCATGCCCGGAAGGATTTATACGCACCATTCCCGGCGGAAAATCTTCGCCGGAATGGGCTCGTCACACCAGACTGTGTCCCTTGGGTAAACTGTCACACATGAGCAAAGAAACGATGGCGCTTGAAAGCATTGGTTTTCTGCATGACTTGAAAATTTTGCTCTTTTTTCAGTAGATTGTAAAATCAATCTGGTTGGAACGTGAAATTTTACAACTTGAAATTCATAGATTGAGGAGTAGAAAATTATTCGTGGCAATTAGTCATTAAAATATATACCTACTGATTTGGGTGAAAAAAAACTTTATTAGAATAAAAATTAGTTGAGCTTAGCTTAGGTGAACTACCCATAATTGCACTCCGTGATTTGTTGCACCAGTAAATTGAATACGCGCTCTTATGCATCGGTCTGATACGAGATTTTTATCTTTCAATTTATTCCTAGTGGTTAGTTGTTTTCGCCCAGTTAGCTTCGGGGTACGATGCTGGCCTAACAAGCCAGTCATCGTATGTTAGAATCTCGGCTGGATGGTACTGTTATAGAGTCAGTAGGATCGTTGCACTAGCCCCGTAATTGTCCTGTACACTAATAGCCGGCTGCGAAGTCTGTCGATAAAGAAGGGTTAAGTTCTCAACAGGACGTTTATACCCATGGCTTTGGCTTTTGGGTTCCTCATTGGTGCTCCTACGAATTGTTTATAATTGCGGGAAGTTGGTACCGTTTGAGTTTATTTTATTTACTTATTTATAAAACGTACATCATCCTGACCCAGGTTGGTAAACGGCTTGATAATGCATAAAATAAACCCCAAAGTGGATCTCAGCCTCTTATCCAGCAACTCCTATCCCCTACCCCCTCGTGGTACCAGCCGGGATACGAGCAACCTTAGTGGAGATCAGGAAACCAATCCCAGTGGAAACTAAGGTCGTATACTGACAGTGAAGAAGGAAAACTCGTTCTAGTGCCAGTGTGGGACGCAAAACAGTACTGTCACGATGGTACACCGGTACGCGTGCGCAGGGTTTTGGTACAGGCCCTAGAAGCTATCCGTAACAAATATGTACTGATAGCGCATAATGTCAGTAAGAACCGGAACTCAAAAAATATGTACTTACTTCCGGCATAGCCTCCCATATCGGTACACCTGGAGATCACCACAAGAAAGCGACTCGCAAATCAATCACGTTTAACTGATGGAAAGAACCTCTCGGATATCATCGACCTTAGAATCTATCGTGGCGTAAACATCGATTCTGACCACAATCTTTTGATGGTTGAAGTGCGCCAAAGATTTTCCGTTATTACCAACATCCAGTACCGTCGCCTACTAAGGTACGATCTAGAACAACTTACGTTACCTGCGAATTTAGGGTACTGAGTACGCGCAATGTCTTGAGGCAGTACTGCCGGTTGAGGGAGTGCTAAACGCAGCCCCTCTCCAGGACTGCTGGGAAAGCGTTAAAGCAGCAATAAACAGCGCAACGGAAGGTGCCATTGGGTTCGCTGAAAGCAGTCGACATAATGACTGGTTCGACGAGGAATGCCGAACGGAATGGATGTTAGACGAGAAGAATACAGTGCGGGCGTCGATTCTGCAGCAGGAAATTCGTCAAGACAGGGAAAGGTAAAGATAGAACGAAGACAGCAAACTCAGCTTTTTCGTGATAAGAAGCGCCAAGTGGCGCTTCTTATATCGAACATGGAGTTCAAGGACAAGGAACAACTGTATCGTTCTCAGAAAACGCGTAAATTCTACAAGAAGCTGAACGTATCCCTCAAAGCCTTTGTGTCGCGAACCGAAATATGGTGGGATAAAGAGGGAGCGATCGTGTTAGATAAATATAAGTTGATCGAAAGGTGGAAGCAGCATCTGAATGGCGCGGAGGCGCAGATTTTACAAAAGTGTCGATAATAGCAAGTGCCTACGCATCATCTATTCTTAGATTTAAAAACCGCCAGCGATACCATCCACCGTGAAGAACTGTTGAAAATTATGCTGGGTGAGGATATCCGGCGCGTTATCAAATTCGTTTGAAACACGCAGGAAACTTCGACAAGGTGATGGTATTTCCTGCCGCCTGTTCAACATCGCGTTAGAAGGTATTATGAAACGTGTGGGTTTTAATATGCGGGGCAAGATCTTCTATAAATCTAGCCAAATTAGCCTTTTCACTAACAACCTAGATGAGCTAGAACAACTATTCCGAGCTGATGAGATGTACCGAGGTCTGATATGAGAAGGGAAACTTCGTCAAAAAAAGCAGCGCAAGATGGAAGCAGTTCGAGAGTACAACGTACCCACGCATCATATTTTCGTGGATTTCAAGGCTGTATATTATACAGTCGAGCGCGAACAGCTATGGCAGTTAAGAAATGCGAAATACACGAAAACGGTTTTCTGGACAAACTGACACGGCTGATCAAAGCGATGTGCTACACGCATGTTTCAAGGACACTCTCGAGTTCTTTCAAATCGCGCAATGGGTTGCGACAAAGAGATAGACTGTGCTGTATGTTATTGAGCAGCGCTATTGAAGGTGTTTTTTTTACGAGTAGGGAGATCCAGACCCACTAAAACCCTACTCGAGTCTCCAACCTCCATTCCCCCTGGCACCACCTTTTCGGTATTACTTCAGGAAGGGCTATTGGACTAAATTATCCGGAGTAGTGCCCTGTACGCTCACTGCCTGCATGTTGCATCTCGCGCCCACGAAACGAGGGCATGTAAAGAAAACATGTTCTGCAGTTTCTTCTACATCCACGCATTCGGGACACGCGGGGGACTCCGCATTCCCGAACTTGTGCAGATACTGTCTAAAACAACCATGCCCTGACAGAATCTGCGTCAGGCGGAAGTTGACTTCGCCGTGGCGCCTGTCGACCCCCGGGTACCTCCGGGATAAGTCGATATGTCCATCGGCCCTTTGTAGAATCAGACCGTGCTCGCTGCCATGTGGTCATCTAGACCGATCTTGTGGTGTGGTACTCCGTATGTATCTAGTTCCACGTTGGTTGAAGCACTCTACGTCCTCACTGATGATGATGCCAATTGATGCCTATTGCTAAAACGCAGATTGCGTTATATGAAACTGTGCGATACGCACTCGCCACTCTCAAGCACATGAGACGACAGGTACTTTCCAGCTTACTTAGGTAGCTGTTGGTTCCTAATGCCGATGATCGCACCGGTCCTCCATACCTAAGTATGGACTGGACCACGTTGGCTAAAAGCAGAGCTATTAGACATCGAGACAATGCCGAAATAGCTGTGGAAGCCTTCTTGCAGGCATAGTCGACGTGGCTCCCGAACTAGAGCTTGTCGTCGACCATGTCTCCCAGGAGTTTTAAGGACCGCGTTGACGCAATAGTGCAATCCCCGACGCTGATATTTGCTTGCTGCACCGACTTGCGGTTGTTCACCACGATAACCACCGTTTTATGATGCGCTAGCTTCAGTTTCCTGGAGTGCATCCAGTCTTCGACAATGCTTATAGAGTGGGCAGCCGTTAATTCAACCTCTCTGATAGATTTACCGTAGACTTCCAAGGTGATGTCGTCCGCAAAGCTATTGAAGGTGTGATCAGACGAGTGGGCATTAAAACGAGCGGAACGATCTTCAGGAAGAGTAGCCAACTCCTAGCCTTCGTAGACGACCTCGACATCATTACTAGAAACCTTCACACGCCGAGAAAGATCTACTAGAAACCTTCACACGCCGAGAAAGATCTACACCAGATTAAAAACGGAGGCTACAAGGATTGAGCTACAAATCAATGCGTCAAAAACCAAATATATGGTAGGAAGAGGCTCCAGAGAAAACACTGTTTGCCTTCAATGGACAGTGACTATTGACGGCGATGAACTGGAAGTGGTTGATGAATGCGTGTATCTGAAATCTCTGGTCGACGCCGATAACAATACGAGTAAGGAGATTCAACGACAGATTCAAGCTGGAAGTTGAGCCTACCTTTCCCCTACGCAAGACACTTTGATCAAGTAGCCAACGGCGCCGCACAATGTACAATATTCTCATCAGACCTGTAGTCCTCTACGGACTTGTGACAGTAACTTTGCTTACGGAAGACATTCGTGAACTTACCCTACTTGAACGAAAGGTGTTGCGGACTATTTTTGGTGGAGAGTAGCCTAGGCGTATGAACCACAAGTTAAAGGCACTACTTGAAGAGATTCCCATCGTACGCCTGCCTAAAGTTGGGAGACTGCGGTGGGCAGGCCACGTCCTAAGGATGCCGAACGACTGTACAGTGAAGTCCGTTCTCTTTAAGAACCCCATTGGCACTAGGCATAGAGGGGCCCAACGTACAAAATGGTCATGTTGAAGCCGACTTGCGACTGCCCAGACGCTCAACGAATTGCCGACAAGTAACCTAGGAACGAGTACAGTAGAAAGAAATTCTTGATACGGCATAGCCATCCCCGCTCTCTGCTGGTAGAAGTGAGTAAGTGATACTTGGGCATCCCACCTCATGTAGCTATCCATAAGTACGCCCAAGTGTTTTACCACCTAATAGGCGATAATTTTGTCTCCAATCACTATATTAGCAACCTCATTGAGAACCATTCTCTTTGTTTTAAAACGACTGTGCTTTGCTATTTAATGAGCAGCAACCGATATAATTGCCTCTGGTGGATCGTTTATGAACATAGTAAACAAAAGTGGTCCCAAAATTCTCCCCTGCGGGACTTCGTTTAATTTCAAACCGTTAAACACAATGTACTCAACGGGATCTTCCCGTAAGATATGAGTAGAAAAGATCAATAGATCAATAGAGTTACTCTCGTTCATCCTGTAAGTTAAAATCTGTTAAATTCAAATCAGCCTACCAAATTTAATTAATAAGTCGGTGGGTCTGTGATATTACTTTAGAACATATATTTTGATCACATCTCACTGTCCATGATTTATTCGAGCCTTCGCAGAAATTTGTGCAATCATGGGAAATAAAATAAGAATTACTAATATCAGCCCTTGGAGCAGCCCGAAGAATCGGGAACCCCCGTAGGCCCGCCTGTGTGATACAAATCTTGATCGGCTGCAAGCATTTTAGCTTCAACGATACAAATTGCATGCAAGCGGCTGCGGCGGCGGCGACGGCAACGACAGCAGCAGCAAGTATCGAATGTCACAAAAGTCGAACCCGATCGGATCGGACAGCGAGACGCGGAATTGGACAACCGGGACATGTTATCGCAACCGGTCGTCGTCATATCCTCTGCCACTAACCTGCACCGATTTGAAGTCGATTCGTGCCCAGCACGACGTTAGTAACCTGGTTCTATACCGCACAACGAGCACCAGCAGCGAGCTACGGCACGTTTGGAATTGAAACGCTCTCGGGCAATAATGGTAGCAGGGAAAAGCATGGAGGGATAAAAATCCAGTCCATGACACTCATTTTATTGCACCTGCATATGTTGGCTGGGCGGATACTGATCCGACCGGTGGTGGTGCTCGTACTCGTTCACTTTTCAATGGACTTTTATGCTGGTATCGGTGGCATTGACTTCGCAAGCTCAAAGTGTTGCCATGGCGAATGTGTCCCAGTACCTACGTGACACCAGCAATTCCGGATGTCATGCAAAGCATTTCGAAATGAAAATTTATACTTTAATCGTAAAACAAATGTTATGCCATACGTGAGCCTGCCAAAAGTTAGCCGAACCGCATGAAATATGCAAAATTAGCTTCTCATTCAGAAGCAATTTAATAAATTAACACACATGCTCTACACCATATTCTTCGGGAGTATTATTGGGAGATGAAGCAGTTAAAACTGTTAAATTTATGGTACGGTACTTTGATGCAGTTTCAATTGGAATGGTAACAGTTAAAATAACATTCATTAAGTCAACATTATATTTAAAAATGCTTCCACGCGGAAAATTCTGATTGGAACATCACTAATATCAATGTTTTGTTATGCAGCAATATGTTGTCACAAAACATACGCAAAAAATTACACTTTTTTCCAACATTATTCGACTACACTCATGTATGCCCTTCGATCATAATCATACATTAATTGTGCCGTTTCACCATTCCGGCACAAAACATCACTACCCCGCCCGTTATCGGTCAAATCTTTATTACAGTCAGGATCATTCTGGTAGCATTAATCACTGCGAGGCCGGCGGACCATGATCGCTCGCCACCCGCAGCCGCGCTCCGTCGTTGACCGCATCATCAGCTGTCATCGCCTATCCGCGCCAAAAGAGCCTCCAACCATTTGCTGCAATCTCGGCAGCAGCAGCAGTCTGAGTATATGCCCTGTTCGCTACAATTTGTGCGCAGATTCTGCTCCCGCGATAAATTCATTATAAATTGAGTTATAAAATATTATGACGCGAACGACTGCTGTATGTCTCGAGGGCGATGCTGTTCCGCGGATACAACTAGATGCTGATAATTCTGTAACTATTTATAAGTCAGTTGTCGACGACGTTGACGGCGCGGAATTGCGCTGCGCGTAAAAATGTTGCCTTGGGAAACAAAAGCGCACTCCGGTGCGGTGGCAAAATGTCGGTGATTAGAGTTTTATTTTTCACCCCAAAAGCTGATGTGGCGATTGTTCGAGGCATTAGCGGAAAATCATTGCCACGATTCGTGCTATGTTCTCTTATCTTGGTGTCGTTGGGAAGCGGCGAGACTTTTTTTATAAAGTATAATTTACGTCGTAACGTAAAAGTTGAGTCACGAGTGAAAAGTTACCGAACATTTCTCGTTTATGGCTGGGCAACAAAACATTACTCGGGTAGCATTTAACCGGTTTTATTCAGTTTTAACACCCCAAGCTCCGATAAGATGGTGGCAACTTGCAATTAAACCTAAGAGTTGCTAATTATTAAGAGTTATTTTGAAACAGTACTAAACGTGCATGAGTCTGATAGCTAATAATAAAATCACTAGCGCCGATTGAAGTCAAATAAATCCAACCTTCTGAGGTTATTCTTCACGTGACAATGCGAACCGACAATCATAACTCAGCTTGTCTGGTGATTGTCAATAACAATATTCAAATCTCACCCCTATGACACTGCGAATCAACCTACATTGTCAATTGGAATCGCCGTCGATGACGTATACTTTTGTACCACGCTAGATTCCAGAGCTATACAACACTATGTATAACAAGAATAACACCAAATTAATAAGAAGAAACGAAGCACGATAACTCACGGATCCACAATACGAACCACCGCAGCGTAAACAATTCTCCTACTTAATGCAAACACGAACGAGTAGTATATGTTTACTTTCCAATAAAAATAGTGATCGCTTAAGAGCAAACAACCGCCTGTCGTCGCACAGACGCACAGCACATATATTGAACACATTTCGCGTTTTTTCCGACAGTTTCAGTGTCTCACCGGGATGTATAACTGGACTAGAACTGTCTGCCAGTCTGGCGCAAGATTGATGGAACGGTCGATTGCGCGAGCTTATGTTACGGTTTTGCACCTTGTCGCCTCTGGTGGTATGGCAATAAAGATGGTACAGGAAAATATCTTCATGCTTCGCATAACTGCCGGTTAAATTAAAGGTAGGTATAGAAGGTTGTATCTATATTATACTGTACATTTATCTTCTTTTAATTCTACTATATATGTCTCTATTAACTTTTTATTTTTCATTTGTTTTTAAAAATTCCTTTCCATTTCAAGATCCAATTTACCATCTACTATTTACTATAGTGTATTTTCAATTGGGTATGAAATGACATAACACTGGAAATCAAATATTTAGCGTCTTGGCGAAAACATAGTCTGCCAGATCCTGTTATGCCGGCTGCATAGCACAAGCTTTCGAAGGGAGTAATCAATTAGGACGTCACTAAGGATCGCTCATACAAATAAATCGTGACCACGCATCACAATTTTATTGATTTCAATGCAGTGTCTGATACAATAGATCGAAAAATCAGAGGGATTGTATACAAGCCACGACCGCATAAGTGACGTAGGACTACGTAAGTCTCTTTAGTAGCGTTTATCCAGCAATTCATAGACGAATATTTGAGAAATTGTAAATTTCCCAAACAGATTGAAACTGTTCATCACGAATGTAGATGGCCCTACAAAGTTGTTAAGCGAGAAAGGACATTTATTTCAACTAATAGATAACTGTCCTCCCGGTTGGCTTCGACGGTGGTATGACGCTGGACTACTAATCCAGTTGTCGTATGTTCGAATCTCGACTGGGAGAGGCTGTTAGAGCCAATAGGATCGTAGCAACTGGCCCCGAAATTGTCCTGCACTCTAACAACTGGCTACGAAGTCTTTCGTATAAAAACCAGAAGGTCAATCTGGTCTAAATATGTTTTAGTATCTAAATATGTTTTAGTTAAACATTGTTTTCAATATGTGTTACCATTCTTTGCAAAAAAACTGAACAATCTGAAAAAAACTCCACTTCCAATGAAACGCAAACATGCACATCCTTACGGAATTATAATATAACCGAACACTACAGCCAGGGACCGAAACGGTTATATTTTTTTTCTATACATTTGCCAGTATGCAGTACCATATCAGAATCTCAGCCAATACCGTTGCTTCGTATTGTTTCTGTATCGAGAGAGCCTATCTTTTGATGCGTTGAAACTAGCCCGAATACGTACATGATAATAAGCAAACATTCCTATTTGCACTGTGACCAGTCGCAGAAAATGTCACAGTATAGAAATGACAGGCATTCGCCGCTTTTTGCTTACAGTGCTAGTTGGAATAGTATGGACAAGCCATAGAGAATAAGGTGTAATTATTGATGCGTTTTTTAACCTGAACTATATGTAATGAAAATTGTTGCATTATTGTATAGTTTCGTGGCTGATCACTACTTTAAGGATCTTGAAAGAATAGATGCAGTAGAGTTCGTTTTCAATTTTGGAAACGTTCTTCTCTGAGTCCGCATTAATTGGAGAAAAACTGTAGGCAAACGAGAATACCAAAAACCAGTAAACCTTTTGTCATGCATGGTGCTAGAATATTGAAGCGTGTCTTTGCCGCTTCGAAGTGTGTACGACACGACTAGCAAGCGATGTTATCATTATTCTGGTATTTCTTCTCGGTGTGTGTGTACTAGAAATCTGCCGAATGACTAATCGCAAGAAATAATGTCAAATGTTTTCAGGTTTTGGTCACTAACCAGTACATTTTATGTCCCTGACTACAACTGTGACGCCCTTTTCCAATACAGATATCAAATTCGCCTAGGTTTAATCGTCTGGCCGTAAATGTGCAATCTGCTTGGACAAGCAGCTTCTGTCATTTTTACTAGCACACTTCCATAACACAGGCATCAAATTGGACTAGGTTTCGTTCGTAAAGGTACCAGACACTGTTTGCTGAATCATCAAATTTTCGACCTGTCAGAATTTGGTCAAATGTTGGTATTTGACTCGTCCAGTACACTGTTTGTCAAATTTGATGTCAACAATTTGACCTGAGGCGTTACCCGTGTTACAAAACCATTTGTTTGTCGAATAAATTTTGACATATTTTATGAGGCTAGTACACTGTTTGCAAAACAGCATGAAATTCGTGAGATTATTAAACACATTCGGGTCGAAAATGTTTGCGCCAATAGATTTCTGTGCAGATCAAACAGATAAAATAAACAAAAAATGTACGCACGAAAAGTGAGGCTATTCATTTAGCAGGAAGCTGAATGCCATTTTAATTGTTTTGAAACATGTTTCAGTACCAAACCTCGTGTTTTTAGTCTTGACCTTGAAATGCGGTCAAGTATATACATTAATATTTTTTTTGAAATGGTGGTTCTACAATTGATGAAGGGACGGTAGGGGAAAATAATGAAAATTTTTTGAATGGAGGGGAAAGAGTAGAGAGGTGAGGGTAGGGGGGTTATTGGTAGCTACGCTTGTATCTTTGAACCATAGAAGCGCTGGACAAAAAGAGACTGCACAACCCCCCTTATTAAGCTAGCGACATGGGTCCGACCGACCGAGATGTCTTAATCTAACTTTGTTTTTACTGGCGGGACGACGATACTATGCAGGCCCTTGCGACTTATAAGGTACTGCATAATTGATTCAAGATAATTAATAGAAATTGCTGCGGTATGAAAAAATGGAATTCAATTTCGATTTCTATATTGTTGGAAATTCATAAACAAAAAGGGATACATTTTATGTTGGAAATTAACTTTCATTCGCGCGTGGTATTTACGCACCATTCATTTTTTATTTCCATTTTCATTTAATTTTTTCAAACAAATGCAATTTCTCTAACAGATAAATAATTTTTCACCACTTGAATGGTTGTTTGATTTTTCCAGCACAAGAATAGTTGTTTGATTTTTCCAGCAGTCACTTACTGCAAGGTAAAAGCAACAATTTAATCAGAGTATGGAAATTGGCGGTGAATTTATCACGTGACGACGAATTCAATGGAATATGTATTAAAAATATATGTGGTAAAATTATGTATTAAAATGTTAATGTTAAGGTTGAGAAAAATAGAATTTGAATTCATTTATAATGCTTACTTTCAACAATCGTAATCAATTTTTCAATTTTGCTAGTGGGCCAATCCACTAGCACGCTTTTGCGTTTTGAAGATTTCTGTTGTGGCTGGGACGACTCCATGTCTCCGTCAGACATGTTCGTTTCATTTTCTGTGTCCATCATAACCGAGGAAGCGTACTCACTGTTACCGGCCATTTCATTAACTGATAACCAGCCGTACCAATATCAAAACAATACAACACCAATATCAGCCGTGTCTTCTGTCCAATACGTCCAATACCAATAGCAGCCGTGTCTTCTGTCCAATACGTCCAATACCAATATCAGCTGTGTCTTCTGTCATCGTAAAACGGTAAATGGGCCGAATGAACCATTTTAAGAACTAACAGCATTGCTGTTATTGAATTGGCTTTCCCGTGGGGTATCTGCGGATTGTCAAAGTACCAACACAGTACAGCCATGCCGTGCTTGAATCAGATAAAAAACCTTCCCCGGGCCCGGAACCGGTCATACGGTCTGAGAGACATGAGATGATCGCCAGTCGCTATTTTGGCGAGTGCTGATGTTTTTTGAATAGCAACACGACATACTTCGCTGAAAAATTACCAAATTTGGTGAAAAAATATTGAAAGATAAAAAAGTTACGGCCATTTTAGTTAATTTTGCGGTGCTAAAAATGATGTAGACGTTAAAGGGGTTAATATAGTCTGAGCTCGTAATTTTTCCCCGGAAGATATCGTGCTGACGGTAATCCGGTAGTCGTTCATGGTACGCTAATTCGCATAGACAAAAGTAAAGCCAAGGTGCTACATTCCGTTATCGAAACTTGACCTTCTGTTTTTATACGACAGACTTCGCAGCCTACTGTTAGAGTACAGGACAATTGCAGGGCCAGTTGCTACGATCCTACTGGTTATTTACTACGACGACTGGCTTTTTAGGCCAGTATCGTACCACGAGGCCAACTGGGAGGCGATTTGCATAGACAACTTTGAGGCGCACCTTTAACGTTAAATTGAAGCAGTAATCCAATGTATGAGGTCCAGCAGAGCACCAGGAACAAACTGCATTTCAGCCGAACTTCTGAAACCTGATCCACTATTGCCAGCGTAAATGTTGCATCAGCTCTTCAGCAATATCTGGAAAACCGAGGCTTTTTCGGTGGACTGGATGCATCCCCAGGAGAGGGGACCTAGCAAAATATGTGAAATGGCACCTTGAGGAGAGGAGAATTGAAATCTGCAAGGAGGTAATCGGCTGGAATCCGCAGTGACAGCACAGAAGAGGTAGTCCCAAAGGCTTATGGCGACGCAGATTAGCCAACAATATTCAGACTTTTGATGTGAATCTCTGGCAGGTGAAAGCCAAAACAGCGGCAGGCTGCCAAACTTGGCAAAACCAATTAAGGAACATTTTTTTAGTTGAGACCGAGTTGTGGCCTAAACTTTGTCGAAGCAGTTACATCTATATGATTCATGTAACCGGTAAATCTTTTATTAAACGTTATGCATTAAACATGACGTTATGTTTAAACTAATTGGAATAGACATAGGTCTGTCACTTCTCTTTGACCTTCTAGGTTCCACATACCGATACAAATTCCTGCAGCTCTTTATTGTTACGGTATAATGCTGTAGGTACAACATTGATGAGCATAAAAATCGACGTGATCCACATACCTCCTTCATCATACGACAATCGTTCTCATATTTACGACGATGGTACCGATCTAATTGATTACCCCTGGGTGGCTCTCTTGTTTCGTTACACTGTCACTTGGTAATTTGTTTAGACGAATCGCCATGTCGATTCACATAAGCAGTTAGACATGCAGTTAGACTGAGCATTATTGTGTTGCTTACATGACACATCGCCGTTGTTTAGTGCGCTAGCTATCATTCAATCGTAACGGTTCACGCGACTTCCTATCAGCGGTCATTCATTTATGACAAGGCAAAAGAGCCGAATCAAGGGGCTCGCTCGTGGACTGGCGCTCGCCGAGTAGGAAGAAAAGTACAGTGAACTGAACTGAAACAGTAGTGCAGTGCAGTAGAGCTTTCATGGAGACGGTAAACAACAGACTAACGAACTCGTGGGACTAAGTCGATTGATCAATCGGAAATGTAATTGATGTGTTGTTTTAGAGATCCTGACATTTAAGGTTCCGGATGTCGCATTCGATGGATGGATTGCAATGATGATGATGGCCATAGATTTGGAACGAACGAAGTTTAATAATGTAATCGATTTACTATGCAAACAAGGTGGTCCATAGGCTTAGGCAGACATACAAACAGACAATATAAATCTATAATCGATAAAACATTTGCATGCGTCTTTTTGCCTAGCTGTCTGTCTGTCTACGGCCACCGGAAGGCAGTAGTCGACAATAATGCATTGACCTCGGTGTACCACAATTGTAAAGCATGTGCATGGTCAGTGACAACTTGACAAAAGCTTCCTTCCGGCTTTCCGGGCAACGCATCGCTAGAGTGCGGAAACGTGCCTTCATTGCTGCCGGTCGTCGTCTGACGTCAACGCAATTTTCCCAGCCAAGCCACCCACGCACGTGAGTGAGATGCGACAGAAGAGTCGTCGTCGCTGCGGTTCTGGCCTTCCATTCAACCAGAACCAAAGTGTGGTGGAATGGAATTTCCCTGCTAGAAGATGATACATGCCCGCACCACCGCCACGGACAATAGAAGGGCAAACCAAGGAAAAGATCCGCACGGTTCAATATAAATGGAATGTTGGGACGATTTTCATTTCGAATAATTATCATTGGAAATCCCTGTGACAAAAGTCCAAAAGTATTGGCAAATAGCGTTTGTTTTGAAATTTTAAAATTTTAAAGCGGGGAAATCCATTAGCGTGCTTCCGTAGGCGTAGGCTGTTAATGCTTTTGAGTAATCAATTCTTCATTATACTATTTAGCACTTAGCAGTGTGTAAAACCATTCGAAAAAAAAACTGCGGAAGTCAAGATGATGACATATAAATTGGCTGTGGCGGCACGTTATGGAATCTAATGTGCAGTGCAGATGGCAGGCTCCCGACAACAGCAGAACTGTTTGAAATTGGCCTGCTCTGCAACGGGCAACTACGCAGCCATGGCTGTGGCATTGAACGTCCTTGAAGTGATATTAGTGGAAAGGGGATAATACCACGGTAGACTATGCGTCTACCAAATGATCATTTTTGCCATTTTTGCCCATCCGCAGTAAAACATTCGATATGAGTCAGTCACAGACTGGGTGATAAATGTGCTTTTTTGCGCCGATCCCATTTGGTTAGAATTTAGCGATGGTTCCGCGAGATGTGAGGAATTCGCCCCGCAGATGGCAAGTCGAAATGATGAATGGAGGCAATTTTTTCCCTGTTTGTTTGGATTCGGTTGAGAAATGTGATTTTCAAGAAGAATGCAATGCAAATTTTTTTTGGATCATTATGTGTGCAACTCTTGAAAAGTTATTTCAAATCAAATGTGGTATCATTGCATCAGGACGAACAATATAGTTGAAACTAAAACTAATAAAGTTGAAATAAAACTAACCAAATGCTTGACGTAACCGGTATTTTATGCCAAACATTTGATAGTTATACGTGACAAATATATTTTTATAGGGGTATTATTATTTTATGTATCAGCCAACAATGCTAGTGTCGAAATAAATTTTGTACGAATTGGTTTCGAATTATATTAGTTGGAAATCTGTTTCTGGCAGTACGACAAATTTGATATTACCAACTGGCATCGTCTCGTCTCGTAAAAAAGCTGTAAATACTAAACAATCAAACCGGTTCTAACGAGAAAATGAATAAATCTCAAACCAGAAAACAACTGGAGAATGTTTGGCAGCAAGGCCCAATTTGCGCTGTTTACGACAATAATTATATTTTAAACGATCTGGTATTAATGATTGCTCGGCTAATTTTATTTACAACATAGATACCATCAATGCCAATCAGCAATATTAGAGACGGGGAAAGGTTCAGTACAGGGAGCAGGAACCAGCACTTTCAAATGTATCAAATATGGTTGTTGTTTTCCCAGGGCTCATGACTATAAAATATATATTTATAATTATCTTTGGGCTATATAAATTGTACAAAAATAGTAGCTAAAAAGTGACCAAGCCAATGAAAATAGTGATGAAAACCAAACCAAATTTTGAATTTCAATAGTACTGTTACTGTTAGTGAACTAAAAAATGGAATCGAATCGACCGTTTTTTGTAATATTTTTATAACGATAGTTTTTCTCAATCGATGGAGGAAACGGTAGAAGAAAGAAATGAAACAAAGCTGTTTATTTATTTATTTACTAGCTGAGCGGCCGGTCTTACTCGGGGTGACTTTATCTCACAGCCACTTGTACATAAGTTACTGTAAGTTACGAAATGCTTATAATGCAAAAATATAACGCTTGTTCCTCTTTTAGACGTTCTTCCCCATTTGTCAGCTCTCCATCTTTTGTCTACCCGACCACTTACACATCTGTTTTCTTTACGGAAATCCCTATAAAACCCTATGAAGAACGAGAAACGAAGACATTCATCCTATTTGCACCTTCCGCTAACAATGACCACCCCACCCACAGGTAATGAATAGTTTTGTTATTGTACTTAAAAAAAAAGTAGAAGGTGCAACAGTGTTTCTTCCATGGATACAAAAAACCTGTTATTCCTTTCATCTCACTTCAGGTCAAAACATGTTTGTAAACAATGTTTTTAGTTTCACCAGCAGGAGCAAGTATGCACAAATTATTGGCCGAGCCCACTCTGGAACATGCCACATAAAGTTGACCATGGGAAAAACATGGTGTTCTCAGATCAACTCCACACTGTTTGAATGATTGCCCCTGTGACTCAAATAGAGTCGGCCAGCAACACTTAGCACTAATGGTCGAACACTTTTTATACGGGTCATTTTGATTCGGCGCATAATTACGCTTGACAAATCTACAGCTGCGAGCATTGCAGTTTAATGTTTCGTGTTCTGATTTTTTCTATTGTACGGACAAATTGTTACAGTCATATGGGCGTTACTCCCCCCTTCTTGTCAGTAACCTCCGGTCATCAGCTCACTCTTTTGTCCCACCGTCATTTAAGGAAGAACCGTCCAAACATTTCGGAGTTTTCCCTCTGTTACTCACCCCTCTTTTACCAACCCCTTCAGTTCTGATTCCCTTATATCAAGGAACACGTATGAAAGTTTGGTAAAGAACGGCGTTTCGGAATTATCATCTCCCCCCCTATTAGTCCTACCCCCCTTCGTCAATCCCCGGTGCTGATTCCCTGATGTTCCCTGTTCCTCGGAACATGTGTGCCAAGTTTGATAAAGGACGGTCAAGGCGTTTCGGGGTTATTACCTCCCCCCATTAGGGACCCTCCTCCCTATCAGGAACCCTCCCCCCTATCAGGGAACCTCTCTTCCTCGTTTTTGTTTACCCCCCAGTGCTGATTCTCTTATATCAAGGAACATATGTACTAAGTTTGGTGGAGATCGGTCAAGGCGTTCTGGAGTTGGTGTATGGTGGAACATACAAACATACAAACATACAAACATACTCATGCTCACTTTTATATATATAGAGAGAAGATTACTTTGATGGTATCTTAGGAGAGACAAGGTGTGAAAAGGAAAGAGCGGAAAATTCGGCAAAGCAACGCTTACTAAGTTACCCTAGCTCTCTCTCTCTCTCTCTCTCTCTCTCTCTCTCTCTCTCTCTCTCTCTCTCTCTCTCTCTCTCTCTCTCTCTCTCTCTCTCTCTCTCTCTCTCTCTCTCTCTCTCTCTCTCTCTCTCTCTCTCTCTCCTTTCTCTTGTTTCTCTAAACCTCTCTAACTCTCTCTTCTCTCTCTAACTCTCTCTCTTCTCTCCCAAACTATCTCTCTTCTCTCTCTCTCCTTTCTCTTGTTTCTCTAAATCTCTCTAACTCTCTCTTCTCTCTCTAACTCTCTCTCTTCTCTCCCTAACTATCTCTTCTCTCTCTAACTCTCTCTTCTCTATCTAACTCTCTCTTCTCTCACTAACTCTCTCTTCTCTCTCTAACTCTCTTTTCTCTCTCTAACTCTCTCTTCTCTCTCTAACTCTCTCTTCACTCTCTAATGCTCGTTTTACTGTCTGACTCTACAGGGTAGGGGAATAAGAAACCCCATCCCGCGGTTAGGCGTTATCGGTTAAATCACCCCGAGAGCTGACCATGATGAGTGTGGTGTGACAAGACTTGGGCATGGCGAGTCTCCAAGAAAAGCTACAAAAACTAGCATAGCAGCTCTGTGAGGCGAGTTGACGCCGCCTTAAGGGTCTTGCCGTCCATCTGAGCGTTTGTCCCCATGTCAGGGATGGCTCGGATCTAGCGGATAAGCGTGTTCCCCTTGTTAGAGGCGGCTAGGGTCACAGTCCTGTAAGAGTTCAGGACTTTAAACAAAAAAGCCACGCGCATGCCATCCGGCACATTAGGAGTGACACCAGTAAAATTCTATTTATGGTATACTAGACACAGGACCGACGTTTAGAACTAGACGCAATGAGGCTGGAAAATGTGTTATTCTGCTTCCTGAATAAGGGAGGTAATACCTCTCTGAAATGGCGAGTGGGCTAATAGTGCGACTGCCAGTAAAACCTTGGTAGGCCTCAAGGTACGTCCAAAACTCGCGCCAACTTAGGTGATAGCAGGCTCAGATGTAACTTTCCTGATTAGCACTGGTCCAGCTCTGCACATGGTACCCCATAAAGGACCGTGTCAACCCATGCATGGACTCCCTAGACATGGCTCGCTGCATGGCTCGCGTAGACAACCATGGGATCACAAAAGCGTCTGCAAACCACAAGTGGAGATAGCGGCCTGGAGGGGGACCCAACAACATGGAGACAGATCAACAAACACCACAACAAGTAGGAGGAAAAGGAGAGGAGAGGTTCGCACGGTGCGCGAAATTACACCATTCGCCAACTCGGGCCGGAGCTGCTATGGTTAAAAATGTCCAAGGGAACGAGAATCCCCAAGGAGAACAGCCTGTACTATGCACTGGCAAGAGCAATCCGCAGGCGGTACAACTAAGACTGCCGTAAGGTGAATCGAAGCGGGAGGAGGCCAAGAAAGCAGCCAAAGAACTCTACGGTTTTGTCAAGGACAAACACTACGTAAACAAGGAGATCAAGCAGTTGACGATAAGATTAAAATACGTCATCCACGCCGTCGCTAAGAAACAGCAGAACCTGCGAACGAGACCATAAGCGACTGAAAAATCGTTGGCAAATGCTAATAAAGCATTGCAGATAGTGAACCGGATGGAAAGCGAAGAGACACCGCGTCGCCGCATCCCGCTCACGAAGAAACGAAGTAGAATGTCACCAGGAAAGGTGGCAGTAAATGGGCTTGAAAAGCTCAAAGACATTTACGAAGAGCCTACGATAAAAGCCTTCCTTCCGAAGGCTGAACGAGAAAGCTGACGCCCTAGTGGTGGAACTAAAGAACAAAACCACCTCCGCTGAACTGCTGCGAAGAGTAAGGAACGATCCAGCACTCAAGGAACTGGCTGACAACGTGGCGAAAACCAAGCGCACGCAAAACGGAGATATGCTTTTCGAGTTGAAGAAGTCCTGCCTACAAGCATGTGGCAGAAAACTCCTTGGGTGATGAGGTGAAGATGAGAGTGTTGTCCCAAGAGACGACACTCCAGTGTAGGAAGAAGAGCTAGCAACTGCTCTAAGGGAGCAAACACATCTAAAAGAGGTACCTTTCTCTGTACAACATGTTTTCTGGGGGGTACCCAGATAGCAGTGTTTAAACTCCCGGTGGCTGCTGCCTGTAAGGTATTGGAGACTGGTAAAATCAAAGTGGGATGATCAGTGAGCTCATTGAGAGCTACCCAACTACCAGAAAGATGGTTTAAGTGTCTGAACTTTGGTCACCGGGCAAGGAGCTGTAAAGGGCCGAACTGATCTAAGCTGTGTCGGAAATGCGGCGAGACTGAGCATTTTGAGAAAGACTGCACTAAGCCACCAAAATGTATTCTATGTACCAAGGAGGACGGAAATAGCCACTTTACAGGTGGTCCAAGATGCCCGGTCTATAAAAACGCGTTGACTGGTAGAAGATAATGGAGATGACCCAATTCAATTTAAACCACGACACAACAACTGATGTGGCAGTCAACTACAGAAACAAAGTGCGACTTTGCAATTATTGAAGAACCGTATCGTGTTCCTTCCGATAATGGTAACTGAATTGCAAACAGAGTAAGGATGGCAGCAATTCACATTACGGGTAGATTTCCCATCCAGGAAATAGTCACAAACACAAACAACAGGTTCGTTATCGACACATTCGTGTGTCCCCAAGATGGACAATGGAGCAGTTTCATCACATGTTGGACCTACTTGCCGAACAGCTCACCAATCGGAGTCCAGTCGTGATTGGCGGATATTTTTAATGTTTGGGTAGTGGATTGAGGATGCAGATGCACTAATGCAGTAGACAACAGTCTACTGCTAGCTCTTGTAAAACTGAATGTCACCTTTTGCAGTCCGTCGCTGGTGGCAAATTCAAACTGGAGAGTTTGCGAGGGTTACACTCACAGTGACCACCGGGCGATCCGGTATAATATTGGCCAGCGAAACACTGTGCCACCACAGGGGCCTAGAATCCAAGGGCGCAAGTGGAAAACGAAACAATTCGACAGAGATCTTTTCGTTGAAGCACTTCGAGCAGAGAGTGGGCCTTCAGTCCGGAACGCAGATGAGTTGACGGTAAGGCTAGCGAGAGCCTGTGACACAACCATGCGTACTGGTGGAATGAGGCACTAAATGTGCTTCGAGCTACATGTCTCAGAGCCAGAAGACGTGCACATCGAGCAAGATCTGAGACGGACAGAGAGGAACGTAGAGAAATATACAGACTGGATATGGCCTCGCTGAAACAGGAGATCAAGAGGTGCAAACCCGCATAAATAAAAACGGTTGTGAAAATGGTCATAAACATATCGCTATTATAATCCTTATAATCCACCATACAATCAACGGTTACAGTAAATTCCAAAAACAAAAATTTCTATGGCATCTACCATTTACGGTGCGGCACCATTTCACAAATGATTCTAGTTTGGAAGATAGATGATAACGTCTATGGTTAGAGTATTGTTCCAATTAATGCGGGAATCTAACTGTTTCTAGGAGCTGTGCCGAGATGCTGATAACGCCCCATGCGGCGACGCAAACCGCATCACCATGAGAAGGTCCATCGACGTCCGTTGAAACATGTCCAAACACAGAAAGAGTCCTCGATAATCGCCTTAATGCATACCCCAACGACCTGGCCCCGACGCTCTATCGTGAGCAAGAGGATAGCAATGGTGCAAGAAGAATAATTACCAACGAGGAACTTGTGGTAGTTACAAAAAGATTGAAGACGAAATCCCTTGTGGTGGTGATCCTAGTATTCCCGGACATGTGTAGGTCGGTGATGCAGAAATGCCTGGACGCCACTTTCCAGGCAGATGGAAGGTACAGAAGATGATGTCACTGCCTAAACCAGGAAAACCACCGGGTGATCCTGCTTCGTATAGGTCTATATGCATGCTCGATAATTTCGGAAAACTCCAGGAAAAAGTCGTTCTCCACAGATTGACGAGATACATGGAGAGCGAGGAAGAATTGTTCAACAAGCAATTTGGTTTCCAGAATGGAAAGTCCACGGTGGATGCAATACGGACAATAATCGAGGGGGTCGAGAAACCATTGATGCAGAAGCGGCGGGATGATCGATGCTGCGCCAAGATAACCATAGACATCAAGAACGCATTCAACAGCGCCAACTGAGAAGTAATCGCCGTAGCGCTGCACGGAATGCGGGTCCCCGACTACTTGTGCAGAATTCTGAGGAGCTATTTTCAGAATCGAGCGCTAGTCTACGAAACGTCAGTTAGCAAAACTCCATCTGGATCACGGCTGGTGTCCCTGAAGGTTCCATCCACGGTCCAACACTTCGGAATGGAATGTACAACGACGTGTTGACATTAAAGCTACATAAAAGGGTCGATATTGTCGGCTTTGCGGACGACGTGGTACTAACGGTCACAGGTAGTCACTGGAAGAGGTGGAAATGTTGGCGACTGAGACCATGGATATAATAGCACACTGTAGCGGTACCCAACTTCTTAAGCGTTGCTTCAATGACCCCTTACCTAATTTTCTGCCCTTTCCCCTTCACGCCTTGTTCTCGTTCTGTTTGAAACTGTATCAATATCTATGTTCCATTACATTCTTCTACCGCCCTCTACGTTAATTGTAATTTAATTATATGATAAGAGCCTTGCTGTAGCCAAAACGAGGGGCGCGATATGTATTTTCGTGGTAATATTCGCCCACATTAAGCAAAGACTCAAACCAATTATACCAGATTGCATTCAAGACGAGCAAAAGTAACGTTGTTGCACTTCATAGAGTTACATAGCGTTAGCATTGCGTAGCGTACTTCCAATTTGCTCTCAATTAGACGCGAGGCGACGCGCGTGTTACAGCTAGTTTAATTATATGACTGACCTCATTTAAGGTCAAGAAAAAACACGAGGTTAGTCTATTCCATAGGAAAGGAACGGATCCGGCTTTGTCAAGTGATGCAATATGGCAGCATTCATTGGGCTGATTTGGGTTAAGTGTCGATATTGCAATGGAGACGCATGGTGTTTTTTCTTAACTGCAAAGTTCCGGAATTTTACGGCAAATAAATGAACATTTCTAGTTTATAGCTGCCAGAAATACCCGTCTTCGTGTTAAAAAAAATACACCAATCGTCTCCATTATATTAGGTACTAAAATTTAACTTAATTCAAAAATTTTGTCTAGAATACAACAAATTACTCCTGTTTACATTTTTGATACGTAATGAGGTAGGGAAATCTCAGCTCTTCAGCAAAAATAAAAAAAAAAACAGTATTCTATTTGACCCTCAAACCAAAACGACACAAGAAAATGAATATTTTCATTGTTTTGCAATTTAAAAGCACATTAAATTACCTTTCATTTAACACGATATCTCTATACAAAAATGAAGGTTTTGAGTAACATGCTTACGTAGCAGAAGGCATCTTTAGCGCAAAATAAAAATGTAAAAAGTTAACTCTCCAATAAATCGGCAGATTTATTCATTCTCTTCGTATGTTGCAAAGAAATAGTTTGGCGACACCGAAATATTAAATTATCTCAGCATTTTTCCGTCACATAAAACACAGCAGTATTGGCAGCATCATTGTCCCAAAAACGGCTCAATTATTGCGTGAGTGTTGCCAACTAGTACCCGACCAGAGCCACTTTCAAGGACAGACTGCGAAACTTTTCACTGGCTGATTGCCAAAGTAGTGCCGCTTTCCACACAATCCATCGTTAGCAACTCGGGCGCTCGTTTTCACTTTGCTCCAGTTCATTTCGGGCCGAAATCTACATTCCAGTAGGTCGTTCTGACCTCAACCAATAAGTCTTATGGTAAGCCATTATACCGATGAAGAAAAAAAATAATCCGGCGACGACAATCTTCCGCTAGCTAGTCCCTGAACAAGGCGAGGGACCAAGTAGGTACTGCTGCCGACCGGCTGGCAAGCGCACGCGGGTCACAGTGTCCTAATTATAATTTCTTGGCTAGTCCAGGGCGGTGGATTTTGCCGCGTCTGCCAACTGATGGTAGCGCATAAATCCTTTGGACTTGTTCGTCAGACGGCCCGGCCCTAGCAGCGTTGTTCAATGCGGCAGGGCAATTGTTCAATTAAACCGCATGATCTGAACGTCCAATTGAAGACTCGAAGGCTGCCTTAACGATGATGTTTTCGAATTGCAACAATTGAACAACGATTCGGAACGGAACGGACGGATTTATGTCTTCCTTGTGCAACCTTTTGACTCGACGGACCACGGCTCCAGATCCAGTTGTATACATAAGCATTCAAGTCCGGTAAAATTGAACGAAGAGGAAAACAAAATTGGTCAAAGCAAGACAACTCTGCAGCCTCAGTGAAGATCTCAGTCAGAAACCGATTTCGTATGTTGTCAGTGCAGCTCCACCCTTAAGTCTTTCGGTAGGAACTGCAACCAGTGTAATATTGAAGATGCACAATTTATAAATTTGCATTCGCTCGGTGCGCCCTGGCCGGTTCCGTTTGCTGGGCCGAGCACAACAGGAATCGCTGCTGCTCCGCTTTTTTCGCATCCTGCAGTAGAAGCGAGCACAGGTAGTGAACGGAAGGAGAATAAATATAAAATCAATAATCCGTTAAGTTATGGACAATCAAAGGATTGATGTAATGACTAGTCGAATTATTTCTGGCAATTCGAGTGCGATTGTGCTAAATTTGAACTCATATCGAAGTGATTATTTCCGTTTTCGGGTAACATAACGAGCAACTTTTAATGATGACCGGTTTTTGTAATCCCTTGCTACGACACCGGTCCTGGCTGACTGGAGTGGAGACTAAAAAACGGACTGCACCCGGTCTTTTCTGCATAATTTTTGCAGCATTTATCTGAATCATCGTCTTCATCTAGCATCCACATCTGTGCATGGATGAGGATTCTGATGAAGACTAAAGAAGCTTTTTCCTCCATACGAGAATGAGAGCAAAACACGTACTTTTGTGTACGTTTTGAAAATAACGCCAGCCAAACATGTAGCATTGCCGCTAATCGAGCGGAATCAGATGAATCTTAATCAGAAGAGACAGGTTATGAAGTTGATTGGACCAAAGGATATCTGTTAGAAATTCAATGCATGCGCCACCGGAAGCAGCCAGTCCCACGCCACGGTGCGGGCGCAGTAAATCCAATCGTTCCGAAAATGTCCGTCCGTCGAATCGGTTTAACATTTCACTGTTTTTATGACGTTTCTTCCAATTCGTATTGGATTTCTTGTTATAGCAGTTTCGCTTTAAAGATAGTTTGGCGGTTCGGTGGGAAATGGGTAATGGATGCTGTGCTGCTGAGATGGAGAAACGTTCGAAAAAATTTACGGTGACATCCGTTGGATCGCGGTCGCGTTGAATCCAATTCTTGGAAAGAAATAAACCAAAAATGACAGGTTATGTGTGCGATGAATTTGGGCTGTGGTTTGTACTTGAAAGGAATGCGGTAACGGAACGTAGGGGGGACCGTTACAAATAATTTTTGTATGTATGTAATAATGAATGTAGAAAGAGAACTCTGATTTTCATTATATGATTTTACTATTTTTTGAAATAAACAAAAGATTTGCTATTATTGGAATTATGGTTAGCGATCACGATTTAATGAACGGTGACTATAAATAGTGTCAGAATCACAAACTGTGATGAAAACTATCAAATTTTATTGACAATTTCGAATTGAAAAAGAAATCTACACAAAAAATCAATCTTTGGCTGGTTACCGTTTTCTCTAGTCATAAATTTCTGTTTTCTGTTAATAATTTAAAGATTTTTAGAGAAATAAAAAATTGAAGCTTTCATAAGGGTCACAATCGCATTCATACGAATATTTATTCAAAGCTTATTTAGTACAAGTGCCTGCAAATGAATATCAGAGGTATATGCTTGTCCAAGTCATCTAACAGTAAGTCCGTTTTCCATCGAAAAACACAAAAAGGCAAATAATCAGTGCGCTTGAAACAAAAGGCACACTTTAATTTGCCTTGGGCCAGCTGTAAATTGAGTGCTTAAATTGCAATACTGTTCAAAAGCCAACCTTTTATTGCTCGGAGCGCTGTCATAAATTTTGCATTTCTAATGTAAGCTGCATCTGCAGGAGGAGGTTATGTCTCAATAGATTTATGCGTTCATGAAACTCTTCGAAAAGGATGTAGCATTTGAAAACGCAATCTTTTGCAACGGAGTAAATGCAGTGAATGTTTACTTTTTAACTGACATGCGACATGCAAACATTATCACTAATGAATCAGTGCACCTAACATTTGCGAAAGTATAACCTTTCGTCTGCTTCTTCGTCGATTTTAATATGCCTCGTTTTTTGCATGGCAATAATAATGATGAAGATGATTTTGATGATGATGATGGCGATGATGATTATGATGATGATTAATGATTAAGATAGGGTGCATTGCTGTTTTGGTTTTGGAAACATACACGATACGCATTCGTTGTCAAATTTAAAATCTCATTGTATATTTAATTTTTTTACGCACTTTTTATTACTATTTACTTTCAGGACATCATATTGAGCTAGGTTAAGGGAAACCAATAATTCTCAACCTGTGGGGACGGGGAAACTCTATCACTTTTTTCTCAAATGTAATGTTAAGAATTGAAATCACGCTATACAGAAGATGTAATTATCGTTCATTGTTCAGTTAGAGTAAGATGATCCCACAGAAAATCTATGGGAGAAGTCGACTTTGAAATTTGACATTAATTTTCATTAATTATATCATATTAATTGGCAAAACTATTAGCCTTTAAAATCTTTAATCTTTTCATGACTCTGTCATTTTGAATTGATATCCTGCAACAAAGGATGGTAAAAGGTTGGGTAATGCGCACCATCTGTGCCTTGCGCACTCACCCAGATAATGCACGAACACGGTTTTCCGGACAAAATAATGCGACTGATCAGAGCTACATTAGATCGAGTGATGTGACACTCTCGAGCTCCTTCTAGACCCAGCGAGGGTTGAGATAAAGTGGCGGCTTATTCAGCATGCTTTTCTACATTACTTTTGAGGAGGTGACCCGAAACGAGGGGCCACAATTTTAGCAAAGGTAGCCAACTCCTAGGCTTCGCGGTTGACTTTGATCTTATAGCCAGGAACCTTGCGACGACAGAACAAAATCTGCGCCAGCCTGTAAGCAGAATCTTGGAGGATTGAACTAAAAATAAGCGCGTCGAAGATAAACGCGTATTCAAGTAGGAAATCGGTCCTACTTTGCCCGTTGCAAAACGCTACGACACCACCGTACGCAGTAGACATAGCACAAAACCCGGTAGTGCTTTATGGACTTAAAGCTGTGACATTGCTCATGGAGGACACACGCGTCCTTACCGTGTTCGTGCGAAAGGTGCTGACGACGACTTTGGCGGAGTATAAATTAAAAGTAACACCAGTAACAAGCACTGCTTGAAGAGAGTCTTATCGTACATTTGGCGAAAGTCGGTAAGTCGACCAGACACGTCGTAAGGATGCCGGACGACAGTGCGACGATAATTGTTCTCTTCAACAAACCCACCGGCGCTGGGAACATAGGGGCGCATTGTGCGAGATGGCTCGAAAGCGACTTGCCACTTCAGAGAGGCCTGGGAAATGGGTGGCGAGTTGCCTAAAATCGAGTTGAATGGAGACAACTGCTTGAAACAGCACGAGCCACCCCGGCTTTCAGCTCTTTATCCAGCATCTCCTATGCCTACCTACTCGTAGTACCAGTCAGCAACTTTAGCGAAGGTCGGTTAATAAACCCCGGTGGAAACCAAGGTCAAGCATCTAAGACAAATACTAAGCGTTGACACGAGGAATTGTTTTGGCAGCCTTCCCAGACGAGCCGAACGGATTCCCACGGAGTCTCTGGGGTTCCTCACATGGGAATCGTGTGAAGGAGCTCTGCAGACGATTCATCCAGAATGTCTTGCTTATAGAACATGAGGATTCAACAGTTGTATCCCCGGAATACCTATAACTCGGTGAAGGAATCACCTTTACTATAAAATAGAAATCCTCGGGATTCTGAAAGCAGGAACCCTGATGTGTTAGTAAGAGCTGAACCGCTGTCCTCATGCCAGGGACAGTTTTTAACGGTTATTGCCCTAAAATACCCCCCACAATCTTCTGTGAGTCTGCACTCAATATTAAGAGCGGCTAACGACAGCGTGTGTCCTGTAGCGATCGGGTGCGTTAAGAAACGCGTTGTAAATGGTGAAGCTTGGTACCTGGAGCAGCTAGAACCTCAAAAGTTCGACACCGTAACATTGCAGATGATCTGTCACAAAGGCGAGAAGACCTTGAAGATTCGTGGTGGCTAAGCCACATTTTTTTAAAACGAGGGGGCCTCCAACGAGCTTTGTAGTATTGAGCAAACTACAGGATAGCACTATAAACTAGATGATGACCAACGAGAGAAGGCGTCTGTTGAAGATAGTAGGCAATTTCTCCAATTATAGTCCTCAACATGCACTGTGCACTGCTAGATTCTACGCTCAACTGGATGCATAGGTCATCATGATTGTCATTGAGGATATAAACGCCCTACCGATCTGGGAAGTGATGTATAAACCGGCCTCATAACCTGCACATCGATACGAACAATAATGACCAGCGATACATTAACTATGCATCTTCCTGAGGCCCAGTGTTCAGAAGCATTTTATATCCTAGCAAAGATATGTACGATGCCATCTGAACATCGCTAACTGCCGAGAACTACGCGCACTGACTAGATGAGATGCTACCCTCCTCCGCGAAGATAGCTGTTTCGATGGTGCTTGGTTTGGTAGGAAATTTCAGCAAGCAAAGGACAAGAAAAAAGAGCTTAGAATAGCAATCTGAGGGTTGCCCAGACTGAGAATTGGCTCAAGAATCAATGAGCGCGAAATGAGACGATCACGATCCTGAGAAGAAAAAAAATCCAGAAAGCCTCAACGACGAAAGAAGATGTAACGAAAGTAAACCTAGGAGCGCCCATAAATGGTAGTAGCGTAACGACTCCTGATCTAGAGGAGATCCGGCGAAAAATCGGACAGTTGAAGACTAACAGAACCGCCGAAAAGAATCCACTCTAGCCAAAACTCTGCAATCAGGACGAATCACCATAGTCGTACTGTATCCTGCCACCAATGTCATCCCGGTCTTGTGGTCGGAGTCGCATCGAGCTTTTCTCAGTTTGTATCTCCAGTGACACGTTAACGAAACCGTTAGAGCCCAGTAACCCGAGATGCTAGAGCCAGCTGCCGAAGTTCAACCGAGACGCACAGAATAAGGCACTATGCGAGCCTTTGTTGGCTCTGATCCAGTCGTAACCCTCAGAACGAATCACCACAGCTGTACTGTATCGTATATTTCATACGGTAGTTGTGCAATTAAGCAATTGTTTTTTTTTTTTGTTAAATGTGGTAATTATGCACTTCCTTAAGAGTTCTCACTCACTGGAA
Source organism: Sabethes cyaneus (assembly GCF_943734655.1). NCBI lineage: Eukaryota > Metazoa > Arthropoda > Insecta > Diptera > Culicidae > Sabethes > Sabethes cyaneus. The sequence continues at coordinate 87,096,118 of NC_071354.1, forward strand.
GTGCAATCCATTGTAAATGACTGAAAATAAAGGAAGGTTTTGTGTCTGTGGGAGAAGAGGCTAAGCAGCTTCACTCCCAGGGGTTTTCCTTCTCCTAATAAATAATGAAAAAAAAAAAAGGATTTTATAGGCTTGGAGGAATAGATGAAAGGAGTGGATTCTACCATAGCATTGCTCTGACCAACTCTTCTCACACTCCGACAAATCCTTAAAAAATATCGGTCGTGCAAAGTGATCATTGATTTCAAAACAGCATACGATACAGTCGAACGGATATAGATGTGACTGATAAAGCACTAATACAGTTTTTCTGATGCATTTGATTAAAGCTACTCTGGAACGAGCACTGTGCTCTTTTCGGGTCGTTGGATGTAAACTGGCGAGTGAGCATCTAAACGAGAAGCATCCAGCACAAAAACTTCACAGACGACTTTAACGTTTACTAGAATTTTGGGACGACGGAGAAAATCTACGCCTAAAAGCGGAGGTTGGATTATAAATCATTGCGACTAAAACCAACTACGTGAGAAGTACAGACTTAAGTAGACAGTGACTACTGACGGCGATGACCTTATTGTTGATCAGTTCATATATCTGAGAGCTTCAGCCACCGCTGACGAATTTAAGCTAAAAATTGTTTCTTTGCTAATCATATCGATCAAGGAGCAAACAGCATAAACTGACGCACGAAGCTGACTCTAATCAGACCGGCAGTTCGCTACAAACTTGAAACATGTGCGTAGATACCGTATTCAAACGAAAGGCACTGCGAATTACATTGGCGAAGTACGAACGGGAAGCGGATAGTGGCGCAAACGTATGAACTGCGAGCTGTAAGGAGACATTTTCATCGTACACCTAGTGAAAGCCGGAAGGTTACGACGAGGCGAAATATATTTTCCTCAAGAACCTTACCGGTACCAGTAGTAGAGAGACCAAACGTGCTAAAGTCGACAAGGATTAAAACTAACTTGCCAGTGTCAAGCAGCTTGAGGAATTGATGACAGGTAACTCAGGACCGAGTAGACTGGAGATAAATTCTTCATACCGTACGAGCTACCCAGTCTAGACTTTGAAATAATTACATCGGTAAATTCTCTATTCCAGTAGCACATGCTATTCTTTGAAGACTGTAATCTCAAAATAAAAAGTACAAGGGTCCATACCTAGTGGCACGGGCGCAAGCTAGACGTAGGACTACGAATGTAGAGCAATTCGTCTCCCAATGTTAAAGCCGGTGATTTTTGTACGAGTTTCATATATAGATGCCCAAGATGCGCATTAAAGTATTGTATTCTCATATGTGAGAAATTCATACTTCATTTCAACTCTTCAGCTAATTTAAATGGTGGACCTGAAAAGGTCCGTTTGTTAAACTCGAATTCTCAAATTTCTGACTTGTGTCCATTGTCTACTTTCGTCCATCAGATAGGTTTTTGGTGTGTGGATTAATGGTGGGAATACTGTTTACCGGACAAACGCTACTGGTAGGATCTGTAATCAAGATAGACTTTTATGTTTATGATGATGTTATGTGTCGCAAGTTAGCTGCTTGCCGATGTGTCGCCAACCAAAGCCGTTGACTGGATGACGATGCGCACCGTAAGGAAAACAATGTTTCAAATACAATCTTTAAAATTATAACACAGATGTGACTCGAAAGCTGCCTGCCCGACGTGTCGCTAACCAAAGCCGCTGACCGAATGACGATGAGCAGCAAAAGGCAGGCGAGCAGAAGCAATGTTTCAAATACAACCTTCCCTACCGCACCAAAAGGAATGTTTCAAATACAACCTTTCCTGCCGATGTGTCGCGATCAAATGACGATGCGCAGCAAAAGGCATAGCAGCACATAGACTCGCTTGGTGAATTTGGATGCCTTCGTCCGGGGAAGCTGCAACAGCTGGGGCGTAAATTAAATACAACCATAAGGGAGCTTAACCCATAGCTCATCTCCTACATATTTCTGTCATCCGTGGTAGGGAAGCATTGACGTAGGAAGACGAAAAAATGAAAATAATGAAATGATGCATAGTCGTCTAATATTTTCTCAATTATTAAGTCTGTTAGGGAAACTTGTAATCTATTGTGTTGTAATGGATTTTTTGACAAATTTCCAATCGATTGCTACCACTATCTCTAGAATCTATTGACGGATGACTGAGTTATAGCGTGCAAACTATAACCACTTTTCGTTACATGTTTCCTTTTCGTTTTTCTAAAGTGCTCCCCCATATAGATAGAATAGAAATCAAAGACGTAGTCGTACGTCAAAAGAAAAGGTCCCAAATGAGAACCTTTAGGGACACCTGAAGGGACTTGAATTATATTTGAGTCCTGTCTATTAATTTTAATTATTTGTTGGTAATTAGTTACATACGATTCGACCCATTTTAGGAGCCTTGGCTCAATTCCAATTTTGTGCAATTTTAACAGCAGCATTGGTATGTCAATGCGGTATCAAATACCTACCGAAAACAGACACTGACGAAACATGCTAGTCGTAAGCAAAATTCATATCTGTCGCCAAAAAATATACATAGTTGAATTTAATTGGATAAGTTTTCTTTTTCGTTTAATTTCAGGCTTCGTATTCTACCAAGAATATGCTTCTATACGGCTTCCATTGCATTCAATGAAAAGTCTATGTATTCCAGTAAATTTGTTGTAGTCGAGCATCCTTTGAAGAAGCCGTGTTGCATTTCAGTAATTCTGTTTTTAATTTGAAGGATAATTTTTCATTATAATTGCTTTGGTGGCAACCACTTTATCAATAGATTTCTCGATGATACAAAAGTCGCGGAAAAACTGCTCCGTAGAAAGGAAGTAAAGAATGACGCCAAAAATACACAACACAATCTTCACTTTGAGCAGGAGGCCCGTGCCGGCATGGGATTATAAAAATCAATTACTAGCTGTCGTAATTTTGGTGTGATGGACTTCGAATATCTCAACCGCTTAAGTTTATGTAGTTTCTTTCAACATCAAACGTGCTTTAATGTTCAATGTTGAAAGAAACGCCGAAAAAACAGAACAATTATAAAACAGCATTTCGCTCTAGCGCTGATGGAAAAAGATCAAATATAAACCAAAACGTGCAAATCTGAGAAACATAGACTTAAAACTATCTCATTTTTTGTCGCTTTGAAGAAACCAGCTATACAAAAAAGATGAGTTTTAAAACCGTAAATGATTCCAAGCTTTTCCAAACAAACAGAATCTCGGTTTGACATAAAAACAGACTGCAAACGAAAGGATTACAATCAACCAATTTAACCGATTGGAATATTGTCTGTCATTTTGGGTAGTAATCTACCTTAAGTGAGAAAATCTCCCGGCACAATTAACCCATATTAAAAATCCCACACCCAGACAGACCCAAAAAAATTCGATCGGTTCTCGAATCGGTCACAAATATTGCCCTATTACTAGGTCAAGCCACTTTGATCCATCCGACAATGGTTACTATAATGGTACGAATTAATTCCTTCTATGGTTTCCATATGTTTTGTCTCTTCCTCCGACTATCGACGGGTTGGGATATGAAACTCAATACGCCCAGCATAAAGCACAACAATAGCGACGAGTGGGCTGCCAACAGCCAACACCACTCACTTACTTGATTGTGGTGTGGTTTCTTCCGATTCGTTTTAATGGATTTTGCGGATCAAAATCGGAAGGAAATTACCTCCACATCATCGTCGTCGTTATGTGCCGTTGTCATATCCAGTAGCACCGTCATCGTGGTCGATATTTCGTCACCGAGCGGAGAAACAAGAACTGCACCAGCATACGCTAGCAGACGGGAACGAAACCATGTATGTGTGTGTGATTTTTGTTATTGAATGATTCGAATTGAATAGATAACCAATTAGATTTTCTCGTGCAAGATTGCTATTTAATGATGCAGGGGGAAATTATCTGACCCATCGCCCATGTCCCGAAGACCGGTAGCATACGGGGTCATTAATCCAATTAAAACCATTTCTTTCTCGTTCGGTACAGAACTACCAATCACTGGGGTTTGGTTAAATTTCCTACATATTCAATCGCCGAGGGGGCAAAAACAATAGAAAACCTCATGCCGTTAAGGCATGAGAACCTTATATCCATTGAATGCAAGCATGACATCAGTTGATGAGTAATCCTCTCGCACTGGGTTCGTGCAAGTAACTAATTTTCTTCACAGCTTCTTTCCAAACAACAACAATTCAGCGCACTGTTGGGTGGAAAACGTGGTTCACGCCTTTTCCATGACCGTTTTCCACACTCTCGTGAAGTTCTCACAGCTGTACGTATATAAATAGATTTTTCTAAGCTTTTCTCCCCGCTTCGGGTGCATTACACTAAGAAACTCACTTCTTCGAGCGACTGCATCACCTAGATCAACACTTTGTCTTCACTCTGCTATTAAACTCAATCCACAAGGTCTAATAGAGAATACTTCGCTATTGAAACCGACGAAGAGAATGACGCACTTGTTTATTGTTTCGGCCACTAAATCGATCGCGAGCTGACACTGAAATTCCGCGTGTAACGCGAACCCTGCGGCTGCCACTATTTTGGTGCAATTCGCACAAAGCAATTTGCTCACGTGCAGCGTCGTCTTCGACCAATTATTTACTTCTATTTCAGATTGGCGAAGTCCTTTCTGCGGAAAGTAGTCTACGTGTCCACTACTACTACCACTACCGGGGGAAGGTTTTGCGGTTGTTCACTTGTCCAAAGCTCACGATGTACTAAAACAAACTCTCTTGCCGCATCGTATCACAAGTGCTGCTGAATCAAATTTCAATTTTCCTTCCTCCTGTAGGTTTTTTTTTCTTTTTGATCGCATGTGTTTCGATTCTCGGCCCTCTCTGCCGGTTGGCAGAGTCATCAGCTCCGCGGTCGGTCGACGGTATGTTTGCCTCTCGCGGCAAGTGAACACCTCCCGCAACAATTCGTCTCGCAGGGCCGCTTATGCTAGCGGAGAATGCATTCATGCTTTTGTTGTTGTTTCCTGACACTCTGCGTATATGCACGTTGCACGGGTTATGCTAAGCTCAATGCGGCGCGACGCGAGAGTGAGAGAGAATTGGAAAAAAACATGCTCCCGTGAACATTAGTGAATATATCGTTTTTGTTCATTCGACTGACCGACCTCATGTTCTCACTCACAGATTGCTATCGGTGCTATTCACCCTATGTAAGTAGGGCTGGTGAAATATCAAAACCAAAACAAACCAAATGAGAAAATTGGAGATCGGACTTGAACAGCGCGTAGCAAATGTTCATGCTCCATGAGCTAGCCGGGACTGTGAGCAGATGCAGTGGTCTGTGTCAACACAGAGTGAGTCATTCGGACACTCTCTTTTACGGATTTATCAATTGTATGCGCATTCGGTGATTTGCAGTCATGGTGTGGTTCAATCATCAGCTCCATAGAATACCGTAGGATTTTTTGGTATGCAAATTACTTTATGTTGCAGGGTACTTCCTGATAGGTTAAAAGTTTTTGACCAAGGACTACGTCTTACTAGAAAGTAGTGAAACTCGTTATGTCATTCCAAAAAATCTAGAAACTAGCATCACTAAAAGTGGTCATAGTTTATGCACTGATAACTCGGTCATTTTTCAACCAATTTGAAAGAGATTTCAGACTGAAAGAGATCAGTCGATCAGAAATATTTCTATCAATTGAACTGCATACGCTTTCATTTACGAAAAACTGTGACAAAGTCTCCCTGTCCCAATAGGTCAAGAATTATTTCCCTTATGTCAACCTAAACGAACTTGATGTCCTGAACGAAAAATGTGTTCATAACATGGATGTGCAACCATCCTTCATGTTCGACAGTTTACATCAATATTCTATTACAACCTGCTCAAAATTGAAGTCTCGTGCGAACATTTTGTGTATAAAATTTGTGCATTGTCCATTAATATTAATAGTTCAATGCCACATAGTAAGTGTATATAGAAATGTATGCTCACATATTAATTAAAAAATTAAACGCATTAAATTATCAATCTCGTGAAAGGGGTCAGTCCCAGCGTAGTGGTTAGAAATCACGCCTCGAATTTCACTTCTACCAGCCTTGCAGACTTTTCTATTTTATGTGACTTTCGAGTCTCTTTCGAGTTCAGGTATTCCCAAAAATCGTCATTTTTGCCCATCTTTGCCTTTAGACATATTTTTTTAAAAATTCATTACTTTTAAACTACTACTTTTAAACCGATTTAATTGATTTTTGTACCGTTAGCAGTATAGATATTTTATTAAGAATTTTTAGGAAAAATATAGGTTTTATAAATCCGAAGCGTTGAAAATATTCTTCTCGTGTTTTTATTGTGCAAAGATAAAAGAGACCCCCATTTATTACATTTTTGGGAAGCGTTTTAGACAAAATACCAACAATTCAGTAAAATATATTTCTTGTTTTTGAAGAAATTGCGGAACCGCAAAAAAAAATGCGGTAGCGAAAATAATTGTCTGCAGGACTGTAAAAGTTTATTGTTTTCGTGCAATCTATATATATAAGTGAGTGTGAGTATGTTTGTTTGTATGTTTGTATGTTCTACCATAACTCCAGAACGCCTTGACCGATCTCCACCAAACTTTGGCACAAATGTTCCTTGACATAAGAGAATCAGCACTGGGGGGTCATCAAAAAGGGAGGGAAAGGTTCCCTAATAGGTGGGGGAGGGTCTCTAATAGGGGGGAGGCCATAACTCCGAAACGGCTTGACCGTTCTTCATTAAACTTGGCACACATGTTGCTTGCCATAAGAGAATCAGCACTGGGTAGTCAACAAAAAGGGGTAATAGGTAATTCGTAATAGGTGGGGGAGGGTCCCTAATAGGGGAGGGAGGCCTTAACTCCGAAACGGCTTGACCGTTCTTCATCAAACTTGGCACACATGTTCCTTGACATAAGAGAATCAGCACTGAAGGGGTTGACAACAGGCAGACCGAAATGTTTAGACGGTTCTCCCATAAGGACAGGACAAAAGGAGGAGCTGATGATCGGAGGTTGCTGATGAGAAGGGGGGAGTAACGCCCACATGACTGTAACAATTTATCCGTACAATAGAAAAAATCAAAATACGAAACACCAAACTGCAATGCTCGCAGCTGTAGATTTGTCAAGTGTAATTATGCACCGAATCAAAGTGACCTGTATAAAAAGTGTTCGATCATTAGTGCTAATTGTTGTTGGCCGACTCTGTTTGAGTCCCAGGGGCAATCATTCAAACAGCGTGGAGTTCATCTGAGAACACCATGTTTTTCCCTTGGTAAACTTTATGTGGCATGCTGCAGAATGGGCTCAGCTAATAATTTGTGCATACTTGCTTCTGGTGGTGACACTAAAAATATTGTTTACAAACAAGTTTTGTCTTGAAGTGAGATGAAAGGAATGACAGGTTTTTTGCATCCATGGAAGAAACACTGTTTCTTCTCCTTTTTTTATTAGGATAGCATGTAATACTAAACTAATAAATAAATAAAAATCTCTGTTTAGAAAAGTACAATAACAAAACTATTCATTACCTATGGGTGGGGTGGCCAAGGTGCAAATAGGAAAAATGGCTTTGTTCTTCTTTCTTTATAGGGTTTTATAGGGATTTCTGTGAAGAAAACAGGTGCGAAGGTGACCGGGTAGACAAAAGAGGGGGAGCTAACAAATGGGGAGGAACGTCCGAAAGAGAAATAAGTGTTGTATTTTTGCATTATAAGCATTTCGGTTACAATAACCGATGTACAAGTGGCTGTGAGACAAAGGCTCCTCGAGTAAGATTGGGCACTCAGCTAGTATGAAATAAATAAGCTTCTTTCTGCATAGCCCACTCGCGAGTCAAACAACTTGTGAGCAACAAGCTACCCGTGAGGGCTAGTGGCGCACACTGGAATATAAATTTTGCATTACTTTTAGTTCTCTTCTTCATCTTCGCCCTCGATTCTTCTCACGGGCGGGAGCGCGAACCCTTACGAGTGATCGGTATCAGCAGCTCGGACTGCAATGACGAGCGAGAGAGACGACCGTGGCTGTTAGTTAAATACACACTCGTAAAAACTCGTCGCAGTGCATGAATTAGAACGATTTCGTGTGTGTAAGAAAATTAGACAACACGTGTGGGCCTCGCAACACTGATCGAAAGACGGCTTAAGTGATGAGTTTGTAATGTTTGATTATGACAATGCTCGGCCACATGTTGCTATATCGATTAAAACTTGGACTAGAATGACTATAGGAAGCTATTGGATTCCATTTTAATGGAAATAAAGCAATTTTTTCATCTCAAATATTTAGGTTTTCGATACATTACATCATTTCCACAGGAAAAAGTGCTATCGTTGCTCCGATTTTGTTCGAATTCACCATGCTTTCTCCATTTTGAAAACCATTAGATCCGCAAATTTTTTACTTGGCAAGAGTATGAGGAGTTGGAGTGGCTGAATCGTTCCCAGGAACCGCGAAAGTACTATCAGAAACTGAACGGATCCCACAAAGGCTTTCTGCCGTGAGCCGGAATGAGTCGGGATAATCAAGTCACTATTTAGGCGGACACCTCTTGGTTGGCCTCAAGGTATGATGCTGGCGTAATAAGCCAGTCGTAGTATGGTTGTATGTTGGGAGAGGCTGTTATAGTCAATAGGATCGTAGTAACTGGTCCTGCAATTGTCCTGCACTCTAACAGCTGGCTGTTAAATCTGGCGTATAAAAACAGAACCCATCAGGCAGCTACGGAACAATAAATCGACTGAGAAAGTTGGCATTAGAGCGAAGATTATTAAAATGGGCTCAGAAAAGCTAGTCACTTATCTGCACCGGCTGATTGTTAGAATTTGGGGATTATAAAGATGGAGTTATCTACCGGATCTACAAGGAGAGTGATAAGTTGAACTGTGAGAACTATCGTGCGATCACCGTTCTCAATACCGCCTACAAAGTGCTGTTCCAAATTATTTTCCGCCGACTATCACCAACTGCGAACAGATTTATGTGAATTTTTGATGCCGGCTTCGTGGAAGGATGGTTAACAACGAATTAAATATTTACATTGCGGCAGACCCTCCAAAAAGGCCGTGAATACAAAATTCCCATTTTGTCTCCGACTTCAAAGCTACATATGATGCCGTCAACCGAAAAGAGCTATGGAAAATCATAGACTAGAACGGCTTCCCCAGGAAGCTTATCAAACTGATTTATGCTACGATGGATGGTACACAGTGCTATGTTCGGATTTCGAGTTGATTGGCGAGTTCATTCGAACTGCACAGATCATAAGGGCATGGTCTTTCATGCGAGCTGTTCAATTGAATAGCGCTTCAAGATGTAATGAACCGAGCAGGAATCAACACGCGGGCAACAAAGCTTCAACAAATCTAGTCAATTCGTCTGTTTTGGCAATGATATTAATATTATCGGCAGAGCGTCTGTGGCGGTAGCTGAATACCGAAGTTGAAACGTGAAGCAGAAAAGTTTTGGTTAAAGGTAAATACGTCTAAAACAAAGCACATGCTAGCCGACCGACGCTGCTAAGGCAGTAATGTAACAATCGAGGGTGATGAGTTAGATGTAGTTGACGAATTTGCCTATTTTGGCTCACTGGTAACGACGGACAATGATACCAGCCGTGCGATTCGGAGGCGTATTATTAGCGGAAGTCGTGCTTACTATAGGCTTCACAAGCAATTGCGGTCCAGCCGACTAATCCCCTGTGAAAAATGTATTCTGTACACGAAAGAGGCTCATTAGACCGGTTGGTTTCTACGGGTATTTGTTTATTTGTTTATTTGATGGTGAAATTCAACTGACACAGTTGTCTTATTGAATATTACAGTCATGCTTATAAAAAACTACTATTAGATAATTTCTGTGCAAACTTATGTGTAGGTTCGCCGAACTCAAAAAGGGTTTCAACTGCAGCGAAAGTTCGAATACAGGCAGTTATTAGTACGTTGCATCCAAAAGTTGTTCGATGAAAACTCGGCTGCAGTAGTCCGGTTGATCGCAGGGAGCGTTGCGACACTCGACGGAAGCTCAAAGCAGATAGAATTGTCGGCAATTCGATCTCGCCATTTAGGATACAGCTTGCTGAAGCTTCCTACGCCGCTCGAGTGTTTGAAGATCCAGAAGACGACAACGTTCGGGATACAGTGGTAGATTTGCTGGATCACGCCAATGTAAGTTTCGTAGCGCAAGCCGGACAAAACGTTTTTGCACCCGTTCCATACGCAGATTCCGTGCCAGCTGATAAGGACACCAAACTATGCACGCATTTTCGATCAGTGGACGTACCAGGGAACAGTAGGTATAGCGCCTTCAGACAGTGAGGATCACTGCTGTCTGGAAGCTTTCGATATTGCAGTGGTGCGATGTAAGTTGAACGTCAGCTTGACATCGAGCAGTACTCCGAGGTCATTGACTTGGTCGATTCTCGAAATTACTTGTTCATTTATTTAGTAGTTGAAAAAGATTGGACTAGCGATACGATGGAAGGTCATTACTTGGTACTTCGGGATGCTGATGACCAGCCAGTTTTTCCTGCATCAGCCAGCACACATATCCAAAAGCCTCTGAAGCCGCATGCAATCATCTATAGAACGAACTGGTGAATACAATTTCAAATCGTCAGCGTAAATTAGCTTGCATCTAACTCCAAGCAGCGGGGCGATAGCGTTGAAAATCAGCACAAACAGTAGAGGTCCCAAGTTGCTGCCTTGAGGCACACCCGACAAATTAGTAAACCGCGAAGAGAAACAGGAGTTAAGTTGTACACGCAGAACTCTGCCGCATAAATAGGAGCTGAGCCATTCTGAGAAATTCCGAGATGCGCCAAGTCGCGAGATTTTCTGCAGTAGTATTTTATGGTCAATACGATCGAACGCTGCTTTTACATCACTATAGATTACATCGATTTGCGCTTTTTGCTCCATGTGGGAAATACAGGTAGACGTAAAATCCATAATATGGGTATGAAACGTAGACAGTGCTCGAAGCGAACCTGCGAGTGCTCGGAGCGATCTTCGGCGGCGTACAGGAGAACGGAGTATGGAGGCGAAAGATGAGCCATGAACTCGCACAGTTCTGCTGGACCTATACAATAAGCAGGCCCTGTTGCAAAAATGCCAGACAACTATCCTGCAACAATGGTGTTTGCTTCAAATCCGGTAGGAACAGAACGATTATGGGAACAGCGAGCAAGATGTTTAGACCAAAAGGAGTGAGATCTGGCGCAGAATTGGAGATCGGTAACCCACAACCGAGTGAATTGGAGAAATTTTGTCCATCAGGCTACGTCTTAGGATAGCCAGCCAATTCAGTAAGTAAGTAACGTAACCCTCATACTATCAGAGAACTGTTAAAAGATAATCTCTATAATCATTATACAAGCGTGCGATGTTTTAGATTCTGCCTAAACTAAAAGTCGTCGCAAACTTATACCAAAGGCTAATCATGTGAACCAAGGAGAAAAGTTGGTTCGAATCCGATTATAATTGGCTCCCATTATAATCTGCTTTAACCCTCAGATCTCCTAGCAGACGAAAAAACATGAGGTTTGCCCCCCTATTCTGTATTTCGAACGAATCTTTAATTCGTTCGACTTGTTTCGAACGATGTGTTTTGCCCATTTAATTTTGCTGGCGGAAATTTCGTTCGAAAAAACTTTCGTTCGAAATACCAACTAGATCGAAATATAGAATAGCGGTGTAGATCTATGTTTACAAACATTCAACAAAGGAACTCTATTCAATACTTTTAAACATTAAGTTTTTTCCTGATAATAAAACGTTCTTGTAGATAAAATTTCCAAAATATATAGATTCACGAATGTGTTGAAACAAGCACACAAGCGATGCAAAGTTTAGAGCGGGTCTTACTACATTGGAGTGATATTGAGCATAGATCCCTCTATTTCTAACAGCAAGATTTTCATTCGAGTGTTTGAAGATTAACCCCTTTGAAGTTGAAATGCAATCAGAACGGTATTTCAAGTTTATAACCACTCAGAATATACTGAAAAAATAACCTCTTTTTCTCTTATAGATGACAGAAATAATTTAGTTATATAAATGCAGTGCAGTATTACACTCCCTTCAAAAGTGCAAAATAACATCTCATCGTAGGTTGAGTAGGCGAACAGATTAATGAATCGAAACCTCGATACCTTCACTGCCAAGCCACCATCACCACACTTTGGTTGCGATAGCCATGGCCTTCCTTTTGCCATACCGTATCGTCAGCCGAAGAAGGGTACAATCACACATAAATGAAACATCGTTTCTGCCAACTTTTGCTTGCACTTCGTCGTTTCGTCATCTACTCTGTTGCCGGAGGCTTTATCAGTTTCACCACCAATCAGCTCCGAACGATATTCTTCTTCGAGCAAGGCGTTGCTGTATGACACAGAAAAACGTGCGGCTAACCAGAGCTAGCCTCCCACACGGCACGGGTGGCGTTATGTTGGGGAACCACTCCGTTCGTATCGATTGTTGGAGAATATGGCAGTATTAGTTTGATAAATTTCAAGAAGTTTATGAGCCGCTCTATTTCTTATGACAGTCCAACGCTAAAACCAAAATTAAGCCAGAGAAAGATGACATAACCAACGGTACTAGGACGACACGTGCAGATATTCCATTCTCAGATATTACGGCTTCAAATTATAGACCCAAACTCTACCAGAGCTGTATGCCAAGGACTGTGACAAACAGTACGCGATAAAAATTTAATGGGAAAATGTGCACTGCCCTCACACTGTCCTCTCCGTCATTCTGTTTATATCTTTTGCGCTAGTGCAGCAGCAAGAAAGCAAATAAAAAGGGAACCAGATGAAACTTTTTGATAAAACTGCATCTATACAACTCATACACGTACGCTGGACGTTATCCTCCCTGTCCCGCTCGTCCCACGCGGGGTCGCTTCCCACCGCGTTGCAGCAGTGCATGTTGTTGCATATTGTGAGCACTGCTTCCTGTTTGTGCACTGTTTACATTCTCCGAATGGATAGGCTAACGGTTGTGCACATCCCCCGTTTATTGGACTTACATTTTATGGGAAAAAGTTTTTAAAGGATTACCCAATGACATTTAGTGAGTTGAAAAGGGCCGTTTCCGATGGCATGTACCCACTATAGTAGTAGTTCGCTGTTTTTGTTTTTTGTCATGTGGAAAATGACCAATTATGTATGCACCGTTTGCAGAATTAATTCATGAGGTTCGGTTACTGGTGGAACAAGTCTTCCGGAACGTACCTGTGAAAGGGGAGAAAAAAAGAAGAAAACGTTAATGAATAAAATTGCACCTGGAGTAACTCTTGAAAGTAACACATTTCACAACGTAATGAGTAAGTGGGATTAGTTACTTAGTAGGAAAGTGGTTTGTCTGTTGTTTCACCTTGTAGTGACATGTAATTAGTAAACTAAAAGCGTAAGAATATACAGTTTGTTCGTTCTGGTAGAAAACGTTAATTAAAGGAAACGTTTCTTTAAATTTTCGTACAATTCTGCGTATTATTCCCTTAAATAAAATAAAACAAAGATCGATTTTACCGATACTAACTAACGGTCAAGACCTGACCACTGCCATTGGCCCACAAATCCTATGCCACATCACACACAGTCGACAAATGTGGTAATTGAATCACAATTATCATCAATTTACGCTGTGGGGGTTCAAAGACTGTCGCGAACAAAACTGTTGCCATTGGGTCTAGCGATTAGAGTGCATCAAGTACGACATGATTAATGACTAATGGTCCTTCACAAAACCGCGGACAGACAGACACAAGTCCCATTCAGCAGTTTACACAATCGAAGCAACGGTTTCGCGCTAATCTTTCAAAACATTTTAGATAAAGTATTTTCAGCGCGTTCGAAAGTTCATTGTTTGATAAATTGCCACTGTAGCCAATCTGGCTAATCCCGTTTATGAATGCACAGACACGTTTCAGCCTACATGCAAATGGGTAAATATTTAATCACAAATTATTAGTAATGATATTTTCGCTTTAATTTATTCTAGACGGGAGACGTGTCCGCCGGACCGGCAGCATGACTGCACAATAACAAACGAGACAAATTAAATATTATTAAAAATTCGCTTCGCTTTTACTGGCGCGCGCGGAACGCTACCGGACTGCAATGGTCCGAAAAGCAAAAGGACCAGAAGCGCGATAGTCTGCTTGCACACCTTAATAAAAGCCATCAATACGCACCATCCAGCAGCAGTAGCAGCAGCAGCAGTTTGCGCTTAGCACTAATAAACAATGCAACCCATTGATGGTCGTTACCTCATGGAAGTTGCACACCGGTGCGCGGTGCACCGGTATTTCTCGGACTGTAAATTCGCCTGTCAAGAGTTGCAGTTTATTAGCATATATGCCTGTCCGGGCAATAATACAATTCTTCCATAGAGGAGAGCTCTAGTGTGGTTAACAAAAGAACGGTTGCAGCAAATCCGGCTCAGGTTGAGATATAAGAATAAAAACCAGTGGCTGAGTAAGAATAATGGCCCGTGATTATAATACACTTTGCTGTGCGTCGTACCAAGTGCAACCAGCTCCCGGAATCAACAATGATACTCGAGAGTTTGACGTACAATTACGCGATGGATCCGCGTGAAGAACAATGAATATCTCTTGATTAAAGGTCAAGAAGTTTGAAGCACTCACAGTTTGGTACCCAAATTCGTATTTTAATAATCTTATAGATTGAAAGAAAATCCACAAGGGATATAGTAGGGATCAGTCCCGGTGTACTGGTTAGCATTCACGCCCCTCACGCCGAGAACTCGGGTTCAAATCCAAACCCCGCAGAAGTCACGAATGGCCCAAGCTGTGTGTGACCCAAGTGATCATTTGTAGTCGATAGCGTTCAGTATTACCAGTTTGTAGATCATACCGTTCTGATCCTACCAAATACAAAGCATTGTCTTTCGTGCATAGTGTTTTGTCAACCGATGGTGATGGTTCCCTTGAACTTACACAAGATATTTGACGCTTAGAATTCTCGAAGTACATCCTCTTTTCATCGCCAGTCATAATCCGATGGAGAAATGATTTCCTTTTGTATCGTTCGTTCGTTCGTTCATGTGGAACCCATATTTCGATCTTCTGTATCTCTTCGTCTCTCACGTCAAAATTACCATTTTTAAATTTTTGAGCCACTCAAAGCACTGCGAAAATAACATTTTTAGTGCAAAACTACGAGAAGGATTCGGTGCGATTCTGCATAACTGTTTTTAAATGGCCGCAGAAAATCAATGCTTACCGAAAATCAAACTTTCCAGAGGCAAAAGTCGACAGGTTCAAACCTCTTCAAACAGTTTTGAAATCCTTTGTTAGATGTCAAAACAACCCTTCTTAATCAGCTCCAGGCTGTAGTTTCCTCTGCTGTACGAAGAAGTCGTCTCCATTCCACTCGGTCCATGGCCGCAATTCGCCAGTCACGTAGTCTGCTTGGCTAGCAAAGGGTGAACATGTGCATTCCATAACCTCTGTTCAGTAACTTCTATTCCTACCTCCACGAGGTGCCGACTGGGGTACGCAACTTCGGTTGTCGTATGCTAACAGGAAAGGGGGCACAGTGGCTCCCGCCCACATTAAGATGGCAGCCCCGTCAGCCCCGTCAGATGGAATCGGAACATGGAATATACTGACCCTTGCCCACCAGGGCAAGCTGGCTCAACTTGCAAGGGAAGCTAGCCGCCTGAAGCTTGAAATCCTGGGGCTGAGCGAGGTCCGCTGACCGGGTACTGGCGAACACAGGACATCATCCGGGCAAGTCTTGCTCTACTCTGGCATACGAGGTGAAAATGCTACTCGAGAAAGAGGAGTTGGATTCCTACTGAGCCCAGGAGCACATGCGGCCCTGATGAAGTGGGAATCAATGAATGAGCGAATAATCGTTGCCAGATTCAGAACACGGGTTAGGAACCTTATGGCAATCCAGTGCTATGCGCCAACAGATGCTGCCAACCTGCAGGAGAAAGAAAGTTTTTACAGCCAGCTGAACAGCGTGGGTGAGAAAATCCCGAAGGGGGACATCCACATTCACATGGGCGACTTCAACGCGAAGATTGGCTCAAACAATGCGGACCTTGAACCGGGACCATGGGACGCCATGGCCTAGGAGAGATGAGCGAAAACGGGGAGCTGGTTACAGAATTCTGTGGTAATAACGACATGGTCATTGGTGGATCGCTCTTCCCCCATAGACCAGTACATAAAGTCACGTGAATTTCCCGCGACGGCCGAACAGAAAACCAAATCGACCACATCTGCATCAGCCGGAAATGGAGAAGGAGCCTTCTTGATGTACGCAACAAACGTAGCGCTGATATTGCATCCGACCATCATCTTGTTATCGCTGAGATACGTCTGCGCGTCGCACGTGTCCAACGACGGGAGGAAAAAGTTGGATGCTGCTACGACGTCCGCCGATTGGAGAATTCTGAGGTGAAAACGGCCTTTGTCGAACAACTTGAATCTCGAGCCTTGGAGTAGCCACCTGGTGGAACCGTCGAAGGGCAATGGACAGGCATCAAGAACGCCTTCATCACGACCAGTGATGAAACCCTGGGCAAAGCGCGCAGCGGGCGGAGGGAGTGGATTTCGGATGAAACTTGGAGGAAGATCGACGAGCGGAGAGAGGCGAAAGCCGGCATTGAGCGAGCGCGGACCAGATCGGCTAAGACAGCTGCCCGTCAACGATACGCCGAACTGGAGAGGGCTGCTAAACGTGCTTGTAGGCGGGACAAGAGAGCATGGACTAACTCCCTAGCCGAACAAGGAGAAACCGCCGTCGCCAATGGTGATATCCGTTTGTTGTACGATATTTCTCGCCGCCTTAGTGGTGCCAGGATGAATACAAAGATGCCGCTAAAGGACAGAGCTGGTCAGCTATTGACTAACCGTACAGAACAGCTTAAGCGATGGACTGAACATTTTGAACAACTCTTCCGAGTTTCAAATGTTAGAGACCAACAAAACCAGCAGCGTATGACGCCTACAGTGGAACAAAAACGGATCTGAGGAACCACCACAAGGATGCGAAGGTAAAACAAATATTACGGAGGAGACCAGATCTTTCTGTACGTTCTATTGCTCGTGAAATAAAAATGTCGCCAACATTCGTGCACACTTCTAAGCAACGACAAGGCATGAAGTCTTTGAAGGTGAGGACTGGGCCAAACCGTAATGATAAGCAAAATATGACGGCCAAAACACGCGCTCGTAAGCTTTATCGCGAATATATAAAGAAGTTTCCATCGTCTCGGTGCGTGAACTATTGGGAAATAATTCTGATAATAGCACTGTTATTGTTTGTGGCGACTATAATCAGCCACGTATTGCTTGGACTATACAAAACGGTATGACACAGAGTCATAATTCTGCGCAACTTTCGGCCGCCAATGCAGCACTGATCGACGGCATGGATTATTTGAACTTATATCAGGTCAATGCACAGCGTAATCATTTTGGTCGCCTGCTGGATTTGGTGTTTACAAGTGATACCAATCTGCTCGTTGAAAGGTCCGTTGTACCATTAAGGGGACATAAACGTCCAAACATTTTGAAAAAGTTATTATTTTTTTATTTCAGATTTTGATTCTGCAGTTTTTTCCGCTTGTTTTGATACTAAATTTGTAATGATCCTACCACGGGAAGTGGCCAAAAAACGATCATACATATAAGCATTTCAGTGCGGCGTGGAACAACTTCAGCGGAATAAAACGCTGCTCCTGGAAAACCACGATTTTCAAACTTTATGTACCTTTTTCTCAGAAACTACACAACGTATTGGAACAAATTTTTTTTGTTTTGTTGGTAGTAGCTTGGCAAAGACTTATAACTTTCGAGTTTCGTAAAGAAAACACAGTTTAAGAAAAACGAAAAAGAAGAAAAATAGATGCCTGAAAAAATAAAGTTTTGTCTTTTTTTCCCAGCAACTGTATGCCAAGACGCCGTTCAAAAGTGTGTTGTTCCTGTAAGACGCAAGTTAAATTATCGCAAAATTAATTTCGACGCCTTTTCTGCATATCGTTGCAATATTGATTGGTCCGAATTATTTGAAACTGACTCTGTTGATACCATGGTCGTGTGCTTTTGTGATACCGTTTGCTTATGGCTCAATGATAATTTGCCGTTTGTGAGACCCGCTTCCTCTCCTGTGTGGAGCACACGGTTGTTACGTCGTTTGAAGCGTATGCGTAATAAATGCCAGCGAAAGCATCGTTGGTGGCGTACTATTCAAACAAAACACGACTTTAAACGGGCCAGTGAAGATTATAGGCGGCTAAATGCTAATCTTTACAAATCGTACGTCTTAGGTGTTCAAAAAGACCTACGTAGAAACCCGAGAAAGTTTTGGACGTTTGTAAACTCGAAACGAAAATGTTCCTCGGTCCCTTCTGAAGTTTACTTCGACGACACCGAATCATTCACTGCGTCTGATTCATGTGAACTATTTGCTGCGTTTTTCTCGTCTGTTTTTGCTTGCGATCCTGGACCATCAAGTGCTGCTGATTATGCTACGTTGCAGGCCCCAGCCGATTACATCGATTTCGATGTCTTTGAGATTTCTCCGGATATGATAACCGCCAAGAAATTGAAAACATCGCACTGTGCTGGTCCTGATGAAATTCCTGCCGTTGTCTTTTGCCGTTGCCCCGAAATCTTAACTGTACCGCTTTGTTGCATTTTCAACAAATCTTTTGCGCAAGGAAAATTTCCTGAGATTTGGAAGCATTGTTATATATTTCCGGTCTTTAAGAATGGGGATCGCCGAAGTGTCAGAAACTACCGTGGTATTACAAATTTGCCTGCTGCCTCGAAATTGTTCGAAATAATTGTGACTGCCGCATTAATTCAACGTACCAGACACTATATTTCCTCGGACCAACACGGTATTATTGCTGGCCACTCCGTGACTACAAATCTTCTAGATTTCACTTCTAATTGTATTATCGAAATGGAACGTAAGGCACAAGTGGATGTGATCTATACTGACTTAAAAGCGGCCTTCGACCGCATAAATCATCGAATGCTGCTTGACAAAGTCTTACGTTTGGGGGCTACGCAACAGTTTGTCACCTGGCTACGATCATATTTGTGCAATAGGCTCCTACAAGTGAAACTCGAGTCTAAATTATCGTCGCCGTTTACAAAAAAATCTGGTGTATTTCAAGGCAGTAACTTGGGTCCACTTTTGTTTATTATATTCTTCAACGACGCTGCCTCTGCTCTAGGAACTGGATGCAGACTGGTATATGCTGATGATCTTAAAATTTACTTGACGATTCGTTGCATCGAGGATTGTCGTCGTCTTCAGACACTTTTGGGCACATTTGTGAACTGGTGTAAATCAAACTACTTGACTATCAGCATTGCTAAATGTGAGGTAATGACATTCCATCGTATTAAATCGCCGATCGTATTCGATTATAGAATTGATGATCAGATATTAAAAAGGGCCGATTGCGTTAACGATCTTGGTGTTTATTAGACCCGAAAATGCCGTTTGATCGACACGTGCGATGATAATTTCAAAAGCAACCCGTCAGCTGGGATTTATCGCCAAAATTAGACTAGATTTCAATGATCTGCATTGTTTTAAAGTACTCTATTGCGCGTTAGTCCGTCCGATTCTTGAAAACGCTTGTCTGATTTGGACACCGCACCAGCTCTATTGGAACCTTCGAATTGAACGAGTGCAGAGAAGGTTTATACGATTGGCCCTACGGAATCTGCCTTGGCGTGATCCAGATAACTTACCTCCATATCCTGACCGCTGTCGTTTGCTTGGTCTCGATACACTTGAGTGTCGACGTAAGGTGCAACAGGCGTTGTTCGTGGCCAAACTGCTGAATGGCGAGATTGATTGCCCAAAGTTGCTGTCGCTTCTAAATTTCGCATCTCAAAGGACTCTAAGACCGACGTCACTGCTGACTAACCGATTTCATCGCACTGAATTTGGCCGCAATGAACCAGTGGCATCGTGTATAAAAACTTTCAACCAAGTAGAGCAATATTTTGAATTCGGTGAACCGTTGAATTCACGTTCCGAAACCGTTCAAGCGTTTGGTGACAATACAATTGTCGTAGATTATTATTAGTGTTAATAGTAGTTCATTTAGACTTTAAGTCAGATGGGTTGTAAAACAATAAAACAATAATGGACGATGAAACGTATGTCCTAGAAGATTTTAAACAACTTCCTGGTATGTCTTTTTACACTGCCATGAAACGGAATGGCGTTGCAGAGCATTTTAGGACAAAGAAGAAAGCCAAGTTCCCCAAAAAATATTTAGTATGGCAGGCCATATGCAGCTGTGGTCGAGCAAGCAAAAGTTACATCACTACGGGAACGGTTGACAAGGAAATATCCTGTCACTAAGCCAAAGATGTTTTGGTATGGTATGATGCTAATGGAGTCCATATTGTACCGAAGGAGGCGAATCCACCCAACTGTCCACAGTTACGGCCCATCGAGCGGTATTGGTGTTTGGTGAAGACAGAGCTGTCCCATCACAAACAACAAGCAACAACTATAGAGAAATTTCGAATATATTGGACAAACGCAGCTAAATTGGTTGCCAACAAGTCTGCACTGACCCTCATGGTAAGGGTAAACTCCAAAGTTCGTCAATTTTTCATGCAGACCAAATGAGTACTAAACTAAAGTGAGTACTCAACTAAAGTGAGATACAAATAAGTAATGTTAATTTGTTTGATAATTATTAACGATACGCACATAAATGAAAATGATATAAAATTGTTTCATGGATTAAACTTCTAGCAAATTTGTTTTATTGCAAAATTGAGGTGTCCAGATTTTGTTGCGAACAAGCCTTATGTATAAAAACATGCTATACTTCATGATTCATTCGAAGTTAATCAGGAAATATGAGTATACCCGGGTTTAGCCACTCAATCATCATATGAATAATCTTCATGGAGTCATCAGACCCTGGGATTCGGGACAGCCAGAGCTGTCCGGTTTCATTAGCATTACGATATTACGCCGTTATTACTGCACTTTCTAGCCATTCACTAATTCTTCGAACAGATTGTCTCGTGAACACTCAGTTTTCGTCATTTTGCCATCATCACGGCCAGTTTGATTTAAATATTAAGATCTGTTATCTAAAAACAAAATCGATCAAACAATGTTTTTGGGGTAAGAAATTTGTTCTCTAACATATAATTAACTCTCAATCTAAAACTCTCAAACTTTTTTTCTAACGTAAAATTAGCTAAAAACCAAATTTGGTACAGATCTTCAGGATTTTTACACTTGATCCAAAATTGCTTCGGAAATGCCAACTAAAAGCTTGTTAGCAGCAGTAATTTTTTATGCTGGCACGGATGGAATGCTGGCAAATAATAATACAAATATTGGCATTATCGGGAAACCAAATTCGTATGATAATTGATATCTTGATTAGCGAAACTTTAACACCCACTGACGTGCCATTCTTAAAACAAACAAAAACTTTACATGGGATATTAATGCCGCAATGCCGGGCAGCTGTGTTGTTTTTTATGTGAACGCATCGGATGGCAAAATCTCAAAAAGCGTATATAATAAAAATTTATATGTGCCAACCAAACAAGGTTATTAATAATAAATTTATTTTTGTTTTCTCTCACCTGATTAAATAGTAAACGATCAATTATTAATTAAGGCAGGAGATACGAAAGCGTTTGCAGATTAAAATTTAAGCATGCTGACGTGATTAGTTGTGTGTGTGTGGGGTGGGCGACTTTGGGGTAAGAGAAGGGAGGTAAACTGAATGAAAATTGTTGAATATTATTGACATTTTGGTTCTCTTAGGAGGTTTCATAACGGATACAAACGCAGCACAAACCATATGCGATGTACGTTATTTTTGAAATGATTGATTTTTCCAGTTTTATTTCAGCGCCTCAAATGACGTTATTTTAACACATCGTTAAACGCTGTCGTGCCTATCTCGAATACAAATTCGAATTTGAATCGCTTGAGGTGGTATGCGGAACTAAACCGGCTAGCTGACTGGGCTAGAGTGTGAAGGATTACCTTTTCAGCTCATGGTAAAATAAGGAATTCAATGATAACTCAAAATGGAGCTAACACTGTTGCTATTAAGAATTTATTATTCTGGACCGTTAAACGCAATTATACCTAATTTGCATTGTTTTTCACTTCTGGGTGGATGCGACCACTCGCTCTCGTAATTACCAGGTGTCTGAAAGTCTTCACATGAGTGATCATGTATCAAATGTAAAATTAATAATTTTTCCCAACTATGGCTCTGCCGTCTGCCAAAATGATTGTTCGATAGTGAAATCAGTTATAATAAGGATCACATCGCGTGTTAATATATCTAAATTTGAATTATGAAACCACAGACTTACGGACGTAACACTGAAGCCTCACTCGATCGTCAATAAAAACGATCATTTCAAAAGTACGCTTAAGCTAAGACTCAAACAAGTCGCTGCGCAAGAACGCCGCTCGCCTGTGCTGGCGCTGTTGTCAGATAATATATAAGTAAATTTATGGGGGTGTCATTGGAACGATGTTTTGTTAGAAAATTTGTTCCAAGTGTTACGTCTGTTAGTCGGTGATGAAACTATTTGTTGATATAATCGAGTTAATGGTCCTTCTATTTTCCTTCCGAAATTAGTTTATTGTCTCAAATTCTCAACATGGTCCAATGGATCACATAGTACTGTCGCTCGCTCTTCGCTTTTTAGATATCTTGGGTAGCACGGAATCACGGTCTAACGACCTTGCCGTTTGTCGTCTAGCTGTGACCGTCGATTTGTCAGTAGGCAGATTTCGGTGAGTTACGCTATGTCTTCCAATTTAATGATACAGGAGAACATTATAGTTTACGTTACCAGTATCTTCCAAAATGGTACCAAGCATTTATTTCTAACTATCTTAGTTCGGCCAATCTCAAGTTTTTAGTCTTGACCTTGAAATGCGGTCATACATATATATTAAGGCGGAACCGAAAGTGGCTAACGTTGTTGTGTTAGTGCGACAAACACTGTACTGTACATCTCATGTGTTAGTTAAAAAACCTAAACGTTTATTTGCATATTGCATTAGTATTGGTAATATATGTCAAATAGCGGAGCTTGCAAACATAAACAGCTGATCCGCAGCCAACCGCACTGACTACAAACATCCCAAAAAAGGGTTTTGTTTTCTTTATCAAGGCATTCCGATTCAATCAAAATTAACAGCAGCAACTGAATAATGCGTAGGATCACTAGGATGTTTAATTAATCCGCTTGCATCGGATTGCGTTTTTGATTCCTGCGTTTGCGTGTTGTTTGTTTACTTCACTCTAAGCTCATCGATGCGGCGAAAGTTGAAAGCTCTTTAAAAGCTCATTGATGTGACGAAAGTTTGATACTGTGTTGCTGCTTTTTCCGAAATCGCTAGTTCAACGAAATATGTGCGTAACCAAATATCTATTAACTAATTCCAAATTATACATTGGTCGCTTTTATGAACACGTAATGATCGATGTGACCAGTTAACTTTTTTTTCCATTAGCAATTATGTTTTGCTGAGCGTTTATTGATACATAGCAGATCGATAAATTGAATTACAAGTTTTAGGAAATTATAACAGCGCTGGAAACACTGATTACGTGGCGAAAGCGTGCTCTGCCAATACAGATGCATTTTTAAGGCGCAAAACAATACATGCTTCGAATGGTAGCCATTTACCCAGCCATCTTTGAGCCACTTTCGGTTTCCCCTTAATATTTTTTGAAACGATGGTTCTACAATTGATGAAGGGACGGTAGAGGAAAGAAATGAAAAATTTTTGGTGAAGGAGGGGATGAGCGGAAAGGAGGGGGGGGATTTTGGTAGCTACGCTGGACAAGTAGTCATTTTGACTCCTACCTTTTGTCCAAGTCTGGAAAGTGCATGAGTCGAACCAAGCTATAATCTGAGATTATAACCGTATTTGAACCCACAGCACCAGCCAGGGCATGTGGTTCGCTGGTACTTGTACCTTTGAACCATTGAGGCGCTGGACAAAAGGAGACTGCAAACTCCACTTACCAAGATAGCGACGCGTTTGGTTGGGTTATCGACACATATTGTGCCTCTTCCTACATCTATTGCAGATTATCACCGAGCGAGAAGTTTAAATCTAACTGGTTTTTACTGGCAGGACGACGACACTATGCCGGCCCTTACGACTTGCAAGGTACTGCACGTGACGTTGTTCGTCTGTCAGCGGATGTTAGCCGCGTTTCTCGGCGCGGGTTTTCGAGGGAAGGCCCCGTTCCTATGAAATAGACTAATCTCAAGTTTTTAGTCTTGACCTTAAATGCGGTCATACATACGGTCATGCCCCCCTCCTTTCAGCTCTTCCCCTCCTTCACCAAAAATTTTTCATTATTTTCCCCTACCGTCCCTTCATCAATTGTAGAACCATCGTTTCAAAAAATATTAATATCTTAGTTTGAATAAAAAACTTCAGCAAAAACCCCTGATCTCTTCCGCAATTTATTGCGGCAAACTGCTTCGGGTTGAACAGAAGCTATGTTAATTGGTCGAAGATGGTACAGAGTAGCTCTTATGATACGTACGAAGCTGATGACATGGAGAGTTACCATTAAGCACTACTGACGATGTAGCTCTGAAGACTTGCAAAAATAACTGAAGCGCAATTGACGTTGACATTTCTCCTTCCTCAACCATTTTCTTCATGGAACGTTTCAATGTATCCACGAACCATTAGATTGCGGATTATACGGTGCAGTACAAACAAAAATGTAGTATTTCCAATTCTTTACAGAATTGGCGGAATTCAGCACTTATTAATTGGCTCTCTTATCGGATACAAGCGAAACGGGGACTCCAAAATGGAGGAAACTTTCGCGCAGGAAAGATACAGTTGTCTAGTCTGAAGCATCTTCGGCCATTTACTACAGGAATCCACGACGACCAGATAATATAAACATTTTATTCGCCCAGAAAAATCCAAAGCGAAGACATCCAGCTAGTGTTGGAGTACGACGCAGTCTTCAGTTTAAGGGATACGGAAGAATATTTTCAGATTAGCATTTACCGATAATCGTTATTCTTCAAGCAGGCATATGAGCGATCCGAGAAGACTGTCCTGCGGAATAGCTCAGGTGCCACAGAATGTACCGGATCTGCAATCCCCGATGGCAACCATCAGCAGACGATCAGTTAGATAAGAACGGAACAATCGCAGAAGAGCTCCGCTTATCCCAAGTCTTTCGAATTTACGATTACATGGCTTCAACTCCTCATCAACCTTTTCGCTCATGTGGTAAGGAACTGATCGTTTTGGTCGGGATACAGGTCGTGCGTTTGGAATCAGGCGTAAAGGGTGTCCATTGCAACACACAAAATTAATTCGCAAAATTCCTTTTTTTTTCCTTTTTTTCGGGTTATCCAACTGGTCGCTTAATAGCGTATAAAACTCTGCGCTGGGCCCTTTCGTGATGTCAGCAAAGTTTCAGGGAGACCTCAAACATCAGTTCTACCTGAGAGACAGGCACTGTCGTCCACTAAAACACAGGTAGAGCCCCAAGCATAGCCGTTACGCCTAT
This sequence comes from Sabethes cyaneus, assembly GCF_943734655.1. NCBI lineage: Eukaryota > Metazoa > Arthropoda > Insecta > Diptera > Culicidae > Sabethes > Sabethes cyaneus. The sequence goes on from NC_071354.1 coordinate 87,121,705, forward strand.
ACCCGCAGGTGGAGGCGTTCTGGCCCTACGCGGACTCCACGAACTGACTCTAAGATCTCTCTGCCAAAGGCCGGAATGTCATATTTTAAATATAATTATGATGATGAGAAGAAAAATGACAGATCGAATTTGTAAATGTGCTTTGGATTTTTTGTACCACTCGAGTTGCAATATGTGGTATAGTGAAGAAGTGGAGGATTCGTCAGCCCCGCCTGACACCGGTCTTCAACCGCCGCCCGCTTTCAATTTTCCAACACAAACAACTACAAATGAATAAATAGGCAAGACAAATTTCGGAGCATTAGTGGTTATCAACTTATCAGGGCAAATTTAATCTTTCATCCCCTTAGCATTCATGCACTGTCCCACGATACAAAGGAAATTTAGCGCAGCACAAGCTGGACGTTCGCGGTAGTCGACAGAAGCTTCAAAATGTAGAGACTCACCCGCCTTCCAATCTTCGAGACCAAAGAGCTAGTGCAGTAAAGCTCTGGGCTTAAACATCTCTCTAAGACTTGACCCCTTCCCATCGACAGACCCTGCGGGCGGCCATCAGAGCACAGGACAACCACGGGGCCAGTGCAAAAATCCTACTCTATCTAGCAGCACCCATTTTCCCATCTGCTACCTAAGAAGTGCTATTACCCGTAATCATTACAGAGTGGTCCTTCGGCATTCAACCGGATCTGGTATCCCGCTTACATCCGCTTACTAACCCTAAGCCCACGACCGACTCAATCAATCCGACATTTTTCGGAGATATTTGTGACAGTTGTGATAAATAGGGATGAATCCCAGAAACATTCATCTATTAATTATCAGAGATCCTCATATTGGCCTTATTCTTAAACGGAATAAAATCACTTTCTGAACAACGCAACAATCACATTTGGTAAATTTTTACCCCGAGTCCCACTTGAAATCACAAAAGTATTTTGACATATACCCGCATTCAGAAGTGAACGTCACCGCTGTTCATTTACTGATTAGTTAAAAAGCCCTACACCACGACAAGGTTCAGTTTTATCGTAGAGAAAATTAATTCGCAAAATTCGAGTTTTTTATCCGACTGTCATCAAAGTTTCAGGGCATAAAATGAAGCAACTAAACTTAGTTTTAGCGTTTTTATTTTATTCAATTTCGCCTCCGTATCCGGATGCCCGTACTTTGGCCTTAACTCCTCTAATACGACTTTGCACAACCACAAAATCGACATGTTTTGCATATTTACCCATACTTTCTTCATTTCTTCAACTGTTTTGACTACTTTAGGATGTTTCAGAAGATGCATCATAATAGCCTAGTATCTCTCGATTAGCCGCAGCACCTGTGTATTTTAGGGGTTATGATCTTTCGGCGCGAAATCGACATTATTTGCCTTATGCCACTCCAGTTCGACTTTGCACAATGGCATGCAGTCAAATCCTACCAGAAGATCGTAAGACAGTTGTGAGACTTCAAAAAAGGAAGAAGTCGCTTTTGGAGACACTCTTTCAAACACACCTGTCTATATTTATGGTACCTGGGGTCGCGATAGGTGTACTCCGCTTTTCACATGAACAAATCAAGAATTTTGGCAAAGTTCGACATTTTCTGTTTTTGGAGGTTCTCTGAAACATCAAACTTATCCAATGCCGTAAGTAGAATTTGGGATTCCTTACTTTTTACCGATGGCACGATGTGACAGCTTCTGGTTTTCGATGTACCTACTTGTGCAGAACTTTTTCGCAAACGAGCTGTTCTTTGACAGCATTTTTCATATCTTTGCGCACCTGATAAAAGGACTCACACAGTATAAACAATGCATTTTGAACTTTCTTCAGGCAAATTTTGCTAGAGCAATTTGAGTGTGGTGCAATTTTACCGTGGACACCCTTTAAAGCGATTTTCGTTTTAGTGAAGGTGTTATCCCTTAGCGCCTCCGGAAGCTCATCGTAAAAATTTAGATTGTTTAAGCTTTTTACAGAACGAAGCTAACGACTTTAACCATAAATCAAATGTATCCATCCAATTTAATGGAACGACATTCAAATCTTCTATCGATGTAATATAGCAAGTTTCTTGCTGTGTTTCTTCAGTGATTGAAATACTACAGGTCAACTTACCCACAAGCTCTAACGGATCACCAGATGCTGTTGTGCCACCCACATTCGTTCGTTCGGTTGCTGGTCCGTCAATCTGCTTTCAGGCTTGTTCCGGAATTACGGAAATGTCAGAGCCACAGCTGACCTGCGACTCGCATGAACGTCCAGTGAAGAAGACGGTTACAAACCGTCTTTTGCACCACACTTCATTAACAGTTTGACCACAAACGAGTGGTCGTGGGTTCGAATCTTAGTACAATCAAGCCATTCGATATCAAGTGACTTTAGCATGGGCTTATTCTCAGGTCCCTCATTTACCCTTGCTTCATGCTGAATTCTAAATTTACACACTGAAGCCTCTTGACAGTGCAAAAGTTCCTCCTATAGTAAAGTGTACCGGTCAGAGGAACGAATGAGTCCTCGCCAGGGCCGGCTATAATATGGGATAGTTCTGCCAGCGAGGGATAAGTGGGTAAAGTAGATCAAGCGACGAAGGAAGGGTAAACCCCAATACACACAAGCACGCATAAAATTAAGCATATTGCTCATTCAATAGCGATTATAGCAAAAAGAAATGCAGTGCAGGTCATACTGCAAACACCCGGGCGATATCACAATAGATCAACTATACTGGTCGCAGTGATGGGTCCACACAGGAAAAAAACCGTTTTTTTGGTAGTTTTTCTTTTCGACATCCGAAAGTATAGAGTTTTCGTCGAACAAATGCAGTAGCCTACTTTGTAGTTTGTTTTTCCGCATTTCCAACAAATTTCTTTGAATGTGCAGTATTCTGATAAAACCATATTCCTGCTAACCACCTCCTGAATACGCTGAAGCATTGATTGCTTGAAAGGTAAAGATTAGGTTAAAGTAGTAATTTTAATTACATTTAGCAAGTAAATAACATGGTTTGTCATTCACGTTTGATTGGCGAAATTAATACGAATTATTTTTAATCTATAAGTATGATAGATAAACAAATTATTGTTTTAGTTATTTAATAGATTTAGTATTGCCAGTTAACCGCGTGACTTTAAGCTAACAAAAACTTTTGAAGTCAAAAATCCCTAGGTATCTTTAGCTCAAAACCCATACTCATCCATGCTCTTGCCGAAGCGCTGGCAAACAACAGCTACCGTGGAACAAGTTTTACATTATTTTGCCTATGCCAGCACAAAAAAGTGATAATATGTGCACAAGCAGGTGTAGAATGGCAAACAAACTCGCAGTCCGTTTGCAGTATTAAAGCACTACGCTATGCTTCCCGTGACCATGTGTGGCGCATTCCACGATACGTTGCGCTGATTACGTTTTCGCTTGATAACCAAATTAAACTTTACATTGCGATCTCAACGAGCACAGTTGCAGCAACTAGCAGGAGAAACGTATCCATTCAGGCATTATAGACTCACCCGATCAATGCGTCAGTTGTAAGGGACAGATCTGCGCGTTGATAGCCACCCCTTTCCATATCGACGGGGATACACACAAAAATATATTCAGGGTGGGATGCTGCTTATGCTCGTCTGTTTAGCAGATGTGCTTGTGTGTGTTTGAATTTTCTTCGCCCTGAAACACAACTTGCTTGTGATCAAAATCACTTTTTCATAAATAGAAGTGCACTAATGGTTATAATGAAACCATTTATAACACCTGTTCGGTAATTTATATTGCCTTTTCATGTTCTAGCATCAAGATGCTGTAATTTAAAAGCCAACGTGAGCATTTTCATTACCTAAAAAGAAAATCATAAGTTAGCATTTCGATACAAAGTTTGGAAGTAAAAACTACCTGTGAGAAGAGAATCCTTAGTTATTGCGAAGAATGTTGCATAGCCAATACAGGATAACTGCTTTAAGGAACAATTCCTGCCAAATGTTACAAGAATCAAAATTGTTCCTCCTCTCAAGAATAGCACCCTCCCGAAAATCTCACACAATCAGTAGATATCCACTTTTTCTACGGCACACAATCACAAACTCTTATCGCTGCGATAAACTTTTCAAAGCGCTTTTTCCACCAAAAATCGCCTTTCCGCGACTGATCCTATGTGACTGAAATTATATTTCCACGCACAATTCAGAAAATGTACAACATTGATTAGTTTGATAAAGCCAAAACAGTTTTTTTCTCTTCACGATACGCACAAAACTCGACACGGCACAAAACGATGGGGCTGGAACAACACTGATCTAGCAGAGTAGCAAGCAGCAGCCGAACGTCGCATACGCAGAACGCAACACACACAAGTGCAAAAGCGATGCAAACGTCAACTCCAAGAGAAATGTCATATTGTGACGACTGCTCGTCATGTAGGTTTGTGTCTTGGATCTCCTTTACACTAGCGAAACTAGCGGCAGAGAGAGAGACATTTTTCAGGAAAACACATGAACCAACGCGAGTAGCGCGATCTTTCTGCTCATTATTGCTGCTGGAGTTGGGTTCTACTTTCGATACAAGCTGGGCGGATCACTCCTTCAATAGCGATGTTGAATATTATATTATACAGGACAGTCCATAACCTTTCCGCAGTCCTCTGCGCAAATCGAACGGACTCGAAAGTCCGAATCCTGCCCCATCCATTTTTGTCGGTTGATGCATTTGGATCCACAAAGGATGGTAGACCGTGGTAGAGCCTCATTCAGCAGGCGCACGTAGTTCTCGGCAACTTGCAAGTTGTCTAATTTAACCGAGGGGGACTAACGTATGCATTAAAAAATGAACTTTTTTCGGATGGTGTTAAAACAAAAACTAAGAAAGTTAATCGAGTTTGATAAACTTTCCATGGATGGTAATTATATTAGCTTACTTGCAAAAAAAAATCTACAGCTCTATCCGACGAAGCCTAACCGTGATGGCGAAAACAGTGAAGCTACTCCGTTCAGAAGTGTGTGCGTTCAAAGAACGGTTTTGCCGCGCCGAAAATAGACATCGTGCGGCACTTTGTGGCCCCGATCCGGCATCTACAACATCTTGGCACCATTGAACAATAATCAGAGCATCAAAAGAAAGTCCGGTTCCGGACGGCCTGGATGGACGGAAGGATGCTGAAGATGAAGATCAAGGCGAAAGTGGCTTCATCGCTGTGTGCGCTTGGCCGGGAGGTCGGTGCAATCAAAAGTACCTGGCGAACATGGACATACATGTCAGGAAGCGGCAGTCCCGTCCACTGGTCTCGGAGCTACAGGTAATAACGCAGCGGAAGCGGCTGAATAAGAGGTGATGATGGACGACAAGACCTATCTCATCCTGGATGGCAACGACTGGCAGGGCACTTCGTATTTTGCTTTCCCATGAAGGAAGTGAGCTCAGAGGTGAAGTTCGTTTCACACACCAAGTTCCCCAAGAAGGTGTTGCTGTAGCTGACAATCAGCGAAAAGGGAATGTCAAAGCCGCTCTTCTTTCGCTCCGGACTGGCCGTGAACGGGGAAATTTATAATACGAAGTACCTGGGGAAATTTATAATACGAAGTGCCTGCCGGAAGTTGGGTCATTCACCAAGAAATACCTCAAGGGCGAAGACGCGGTGTAATGGCCGGAGCTGGCATCGGCTCACTGCTCAAAGCGATCATTGATCGTTGGAGGAGATGGAGCGGCTGAATATCGTAGTTGGCCGGTGCTTTGTCCTTAAAAGTTAACTGACAAATAAATTATAAGCGTGTAGGGCGCTATATCTCTGCATATTAGCGTTGATAGGAGGAAATGCTTATCAACTTAGGAACTATATTGGCTTGTTTCATTATGCCTGATTTTTGTTTTCAGGTATAATAAATTCAAATTTGTCACGAGGTTTTCGAGTCATTTTAAATCTCGCATGTGCATAATATTTTTAGATATAAATTATCAAATTATGGTTGTATATGAGCACCAATGGCATTATATTAAATTTATTAAAAGGTATTTTTTAAAGGTATCTTAATTTTCGTAATTACTGGCTTTACCAGAAAATTTTTGAATAGTCAGGTTAGTCTCATATAACTCCCCCATCTACTAACAACAATTCCTTTCCCGAAATACTTGTGAAGATGCAGAGGATTCCCTGGTCTTTAGTAGCAACAAGTATTGGACTAACATTCCTTCCCATCCCACCAGGACCCGCATTCGGACGTGGCCGGCGTCGGTATTGATCAGCATGCAGGGACCTGATAAGGTTGCACAATGAGGAATAGCGTGCTGTCCCAAGCATGCTCTTTCCAGCCATCATTTTGCAATTTTCATCGGTCCTGGTCAATAACGGAGTAGCAGCACACGGGCGGTATCCTATGCTTATGCTTATGCTTAAAAGTTAACTGACAAATAAATTATGCCTTAAGTTATTCTACTCCAAAACAATTTATTGTTTTTGGATAATAGTCATACTTTTTTTTAAATACTGCGATTGTATCGAAAGAAATTATTGAATTAAAAGGAATTGGATTAATAGAAACATACACTGTGGGGTCAACTAACTATATTTATTTGGACACCTATAATTTTATTTTTGAATACAGTAATATAATAAGTTTATGAGCTTTTCAGAACGATTTGCGCTGAAATATAACACAATTTAGCTGAAAATAAACAGCAATAATTTGATATTAGGTAACATAGAATTTCTAAAATAACATACTTGATCGAATAAGCGTCACAACAACTCAAGAATATCTTATCTCGCTAGGTTCGGAAGACGGTGGATTACAATATGCTCTTTAAAAGTTTCAAACTGTTTTTTTTCTTGGAAGACATGATTTTCGATATGAATGCTGATAAACGACTATAGTTATTTCAAAATATCGAAAACATTTCAATAACTCTAGTGGCTGTAGACTTATAACGCCGCTCACTTATATCTGTTTGATTTTGCGCTTGTTTTGTTCCTTTTTCTTTATTTTTTAGTCTGCCTGTAATTACAATAGGGTTGATAAATATAACCATTCAAATACGTTTTGGTTTGATTTATTGTCAATACACGATTAATTGATTCCACTTTCTTATCTTTGTGTTTGCATAAGTGATTTTGTGTCTTGCATTCTCTATAGTAACGATGTTTAATTTATTGCATTTTTGTTCCTTATATTCTGTTCAAACCATCCATTACTAGCTAAAAGCATTCGTTTCATTCGAATAGATATAATTTGTTTGATTGGAAAGATCTCCTTGACAAACATTGGAAGACAGTTGGATTAACTGATTCTATTTTGCTTACGCTTTTCCACTGCTATACTTTGGAAGACAATATTTTTCTGGCCTCAATCTAAGAATTGAAGATTTTTTTTCCTTATTAATTATGTTTCGTACGTAATTTCTAAATTTCTTAATGTAATATACAATTGTGTTTGGATATGTCTTACTGGTAAATACTTCTAATAAAATTCCATACGATAGTAAATATTTAACTGAAACAATAGATCGTTTTGCGCTAAGACGATGGGTGTTTGCTACTGGAATCCTAATCCGTAAGTTGTTTGCGGTATATTCACTGTTTTTAGAATTAACAACTATACATAACTTTAAATTTGCGTTATTAAATAAAAGCATGCGCGAGAAACAGAGGGCAGTTAACAACATATTTATTTCTGCAGTGTACTTCTGCTAGAAGCCACTTAGAATGGAAGACCGATCTCGAAAGCTTTGATCAGGGCACTGCCGGAGTCGTAGATTCCGACGACACCGAACAGAACGCCCAGAAAAATGATAAAGTAGTTGTAGGCTCGCTCCCTCTGATCTAGCAAATGGCCTTTGAGTTTGAGATGGAAGTAGCATGGCCAGATGAAGCTCAACATCGTACCGGTAAAGCTTCCGATAAAGCCCATTAAAATCGAAAAGTGCGGAATAAAGCAAGCCATCATGATGGTTCCAATGATAACAGCCAGTCGCCAGGCTAATCCCCAAACTTTCAAATCGCCGTCCAGCTCCCAAACGACGGGGAAAATAGTTTTAGGTTTTCCACGGAAGAATGCACGCTCCAATAATTCACATGCTGCAAAATACGGCAGCGGATAGCTTAGGACCGCTTTGATTACCAAACAGAAATTCACCAAACCCTTGAAGGCAGGGGAGTGCAAATTATTCGTAATAACCTGTTGGGTGTCATTTTGAAATGTTAGGAAACAGATATAGCCAAAGAGAGCTTTGAAAGCAGCGGCTGCAATATGTGACCAGTCAAGCATCCAGTTAAATTTAGAACGGTCCTCCATGTTTCCTTCTAGTGTCGGTAAAAAGATCTGCGACGTGTAGGAGAAGACAATAACACCAAGCGAGATTGGAAAGTTCTCAAAATCCATTCGCCACTTGACCTTACTCCAGCCCCAATCGCCGATCTCCAGCAAGCAGTAGCCAACAATGATCGCATTGATCAACAAATGCGACATTGTGCACCAGAAGGACAGCAACGAGACATGGTGAAGCGATTTAAGGAATGCCAATGGTAACAGGAAAATACCGCAAAACATCATCCAGGATCGGCTATCGAGGGCTCCGTCCGGGAATGATCCAGCCATCAGATCACCGCAAACCACCACGTACAGAATACAGGTCATCAGCAGTTCGATGATCTGCGCTATACTCACCACTCGTGCTCCGACTTTTTTGCCGAAACATACCTTAGCGATTGCTACGTAGCTGTCGCGAACACGTGTCGGCTCCCCGGTCTGTGGATCCGGCTCGTAGAGACATTGAACCAGAATCTTGCCCGTGTAGCAGCAGATGTGCGCTATGCCGACCATAGCAATAATGGCCCAGTAGCCACCGCGCAGTACCGCGAAAGGAAGCGATACGATGAACATGCCCTGCAGAGAAATTGACGCAAGTTATTAGTTAGGGTAAAACAGTATTGAAGATATTGAGTGGAAATATGTATTAATTGTGAAATATATGAAGCTTTACCTGTACTGGGACAATGTGCAAGCTGTAAACTGTAATGTATTTAAAATACTATATGTTTGTGATGGTTTCGAGTTTACAGGGATGGACGTACATTGTTTAAAAATCGCATAGGGCTACGTCTCTGGAAATATCTACCCGTTGCTATGTCTCTGGAATCCGTCGGGTACGGATTACTTTACTCGCAAGAGTTTTTTTTTAAGTTTTTTTAACCGTCAATTGTGTATGATGCTTGATCAGTTTTGAATGTGAACGCATTCATACCAACGGGGTTCAGATTAAAAATGTTCAGATTAAGGAAGGTCATTCCAGCGGGGGTGCACGGTATTAACGATAATAAACTGGAAGTGGTTGAAAGGTCCATTTATGCGAGATCTCTGGTCACCGCTGATAATAATACGAGTAAAGAGATTTAATGATGCATTCAAGCTGGAAGTCGTAGCTACTTTTCCTTCCGGAAGATACCTCGATCAAGAAGCATATGCCTTCGCCCAAAGCTGACAATATTCAAAATTATAATCAGGACGTTGGGTGTCGGTGGTGTCGGAATAGTCACACCGGTCGGAACCAGGAAGGGCCTAACGTGCTAGATAGCTCGACCAAGTTGTAGGAGATATAGTAGGCATAGCGTGGAGTAGAAGTATATATCTCGGGTAATTATTCAAATAGACCTGTGTGACATTGAGAGATTCTCTTCGCGTCTCCTCTTTTCCGCGTTTCACGGCGATACTAATGCATTGAAAAGAAAATTTTCAAAATATTTAGCTAGCTAGTGACTCCGGCAACCGATTCATGCAAAGCTGATGTAATAAAATGCATTAGTATCGCCGTAAAAAGCGGAAGAGAGGAGACACGAAGAGAATCTCTCATTGTCACATACGTCTATTTGGAAATTTACCCGAGATATCATCATGCCATTTAAGAGTGACATTCACTCTAAAATTATTAGTAGTCTTTCAGAAGCGAACGAATAAACCTGTTACTAAGAATTTTGTGGAATATCGCCTTTAAAGTCGACTTGAGAGTGCCGAGACGGTCAACGAATTGGCGACAAGTAAATAAAATTAACGATGACAAGTTCTTGTTACAGAACAAGCTACCCCCGCTACAGGAGGAGACTACAACCACTTCCAGGAAATGGTTTAACACAGAGTATGTCTGACGTGCAGAACCGAGATAGAGTACACGAGTTTGCTGTAGCAGTCATGCTCCAGAGTGTTTGTCATTGTCGATAGTTTTTCTCTGTGTACTACCCAATAAGAAGCTAGCAATTGGCAAACTCACCCTACGTACGCAGCCCGCCACCCATCATAACAATAAATCCCATCACCAGGAGGAAACGGGCGAAATTGGGGCCGTCTGGATGACAGAAAGTGCGCAAAGCAAATATGACGAAGTCAGATGGTAAGCTTATGTACTTGGCGAGGGCCTTGGTCGTTGGATTAGGGCATTAACCTGTGTAGATTTTATAAGCGACCTTCAAAAGTGAAATCCTTTTCTAAGAGATACTCGAGTTGAACAATTGATATAAGTAGCAGCTATATCCTGCAAAGCAAAGAAGTCCTATTATTTGGAGATAGTGCACTCGGAACTCTGTGGTAACAGATAATACCCTGCTCTACGCCGTTTCATTATTTGACGCCTTAGTCAGTCAGCTTTCGATGCTTTTGTCAATCCCCTAGAAGCTAGAACCCCGCAGTGTTGGTTTAACTCATATAATATTCTCCGTGGAGGCAAACCCCTTTGGATCGGCAAAGGAAAAATGACATCACAGTGTTTGGTTGAATCCAACTATCTTCCGCGGAACCAAAAACCCTTTGGTGGATCGGCAAAGCCCGAATAACATCGCAGTCACTTCTAATCCTGTGCGGAAAGATCGGCTAAGGCCGAGCATCCAGACCTGTCATCTAGCCCGGGAGGAGCGGCAAAGGCCCCTGGTTGAGAATATAGACGTGCATCCGAATACGGCGATCGCGATCAGATGCGGCAGCGATTGGTGAAGATGAAAGGTGGTGGAAGCTGTGTGTGTGGTGAAAAAAGGGGCCCCGTAGCAGAAAAAAGACCAGGCTAGATAGTTTAAGGAAGTGAGTAGTAGAAGATAAAGTGAGAATAAAATTTGTGAAACGCTAAATCATTGTAGTTTTCCCTCGGCTATTTAGGCATTTCCCGGCTTTCCCGCGAGAACACAGGATAAGCGTGCAGGCTTGGCTGACACTGAGGCTTTTTCAGGGAGTCTCGGCAACGCTCGCGACTGAAGCTAACCGATAACTCACCGTGTAGAGATAAAGATGGAGGTATATTGACTGACGACCGTGCGGCGATCGAAAGATGGAAACAGCATTAGGATGAACATCTGAATGGCGAGCAGGCGGAAGTCCATAATACTAAAGGAAGTGATCTCATTGGTGCAAGCGCGATTTATGCGATTTTCGGAATTTTCGCGGATGTGCTCAAAACGTCTATTTTTTCGTGAAGTGTTGAAATCCACAAAGTTTTATTTACGCGAAATTTTGTTTTTTTTACGCGAATTTTGGAATTTACGCGGTTTTTTTACGCAAATTTCGAAATTTACGCGAATTTCGGAATTCACGCGCTTTTTTAACGCAAATTTCGGAATTTACGCGGTTTTTTACGCGAATTTCGGAATGTACGCGGTTTTTTAACGAGATTTTCGGAATTTACGCGCTTTTTACGCAAATTTCTGAATTTACGCGTTTTTTACGCGAATTTCGGAATTTACGCGTTTTTTTACGCGAATTTCGGAATTTACGCGCTTTTTTACGCAAATTTCAGAATGTACGCGGTTTTTTTACGCGATTTTCGGAATTTACGCGAATTTCGGAATTTACGCATTTTTTTGTGCGATTTTCGGAATTTTTGCGGATGTGCTCAAAACGTCTATTTTTCGTATAGTGTTGAAATCCATAAAGTTTTTTTTACGCGAAATTTCGGTTTTTCTTACGCAAATTTTGGAATTTACGCGGTTTTTTACGTAAATTTCGGAATTTACGCGGTGTTATTACGCGAATTTCGGAATTTATCCATTTTTTTACGCGAATTTCGGAATTTACGTGGTTTTTTACGCGATTTTCGGAATTTACGCAGTTTTTTTTGCGCGAATTTCGAAATTTACGCGGTTTTGATTTACGCGGAACGTATCCTTTGCGTAAAAGCGACTTGAGTGTATTTATATTTTCCGTTTTTTTTTTTGAGTGGTTTTAACCCAAAGGGTCCATTATATTTTCTTGTTTATTCTTTTTTTTTTCTTCCGCTTTCCCTCTTTTTCTATCCAGTCTCCTTTTTTGAAATGATATCAATTCCTATTTTTTTTGGTTTTCTTTTTTCAACTTTTTCTTCTCTTTTTACGTCTCGTGTTTTCCCTTCGATTCTGTTTCGACTAATACTAGGTGGGACTAGGTGACTAAGTGGTACTTAAAATCTTGAAATTGAACTGGAAATTGGACTTAATTTTGGAGTAATCTCACAGATTTCACTTCTTGTCTGTTCTCCTTTTTCCATTTTCCAGTCCCGTTTTTCCACTTTACCTCCGTATTTTCTTCTTTTCTTGGTTTTCTCTGTTTTTGTTCTCACTTCTTATCCTCGTTTTTCGTCGTTTCTTGTTCCTTTCTTTATTAGTTCCAGTTCCAGTCCTGGGTTTCTTTTTATTTTTCGTCTTGTTTTTCGCTTATTTTCTTTCCCGTTTTGCGTCTTTTCTCTTTACTTTTCCTTTTTTTCATTACCAGTTTTCGTCTTATCCCAACTTTTTTTTATCCCCTTTCCTTCTAGTTTTTCATCTTCGTCTGTTCCGTCAAAAATATATTGGGTCATTAAATGGCAGGTGGGACTCAAGCCCACACTCTCTCGGTTGATACCCAAGTGTGTTTGCAATCAAACTACCGTTGCACCCTTATATTAGATAGTCTCACATCTTCCCAGCAAACATTTTCGTACGTATATCAAAGTAACAAATATGATATATGTACCGATATATATCTAGAAAAATCGCATTCGATGCACGAACCCAGCATATGCGTACTGTTTTGGAGGCGATATACATACTGTAAATTATATGAAAACAATTCACATGCAAGTAACGAAGATTTTCCACCCCCATCGATAAGGGCAGTTAAAGAAGCCATCCATCGGCTGGAGAGCAACAAAGCAAGGAAAAGGATGGCATTGGAGCAGAACTCATTAAAATGAGCCCGGATAAGTTGGCCGGCTGTTTGCATCAACTGATTATCAAGACTTGGGATACGGAACGTCTACCGGAGGAGCGGAAAGACGGGGTTATTTGCCCTATCTACAAGAAAGGTCGGTCTACAACAGACCAAATCTTCATCCGTGAATTCGGAGTCCCCACGCATCACCTGTTCATTGATTTCAAAGCCGCCTTTGATAGTGTAAACCGACAAGAGCTATGGAAAATTTTGTACGAAAACGTCTTTCCGGGTAAGCTGGCTAGACTTTTCATGGCAACTTATCATTGTGCTACTCATTGAGGACCAACAGAATGTTAATACACTTTGAATACGTTGCGATGCGCTGACGTGTGACAACTACAGATAGTATCAACATGGGAAGTGCGTTGAGAAAAAAACGACGATTGTAAATAGCGGTCATTACCATCTGAAAAATATTAATCCATTAATGCAGTTGAATCATGATTCTTACATTTAGTATATTCAGATGAGTTTGGCTGCCCGTGGACGCAACTGCATCTATATGGTTAGGTATGTCACAACGGCAACAGTGCGAAAACTGTTATTTAGATATGGCAACGTTGGAATTTCCATGCACTTGCTTTTTAACGCGCACCTACAGGACAGTCCTAAACAAAGGTAATTCTTCGCTAAGATTCAAAATTGAACGACTTTTGATTGCCTTGACGCCTCTGAGTCTATTGTTCAGGGTTTTGCATGAGAAAAAAGAAAGGGAAGAATTTTTGCTTTTGTCAACACTCACGCGTGGACAGTTCAGCAGGAGGTTTCTTGTAAGTGCGAGCAGCCTACGAAATCTCTTTCACTGCTGGCATCGCCAATAGTCTCTGTCGCGCATCGGCTGTTTCATTTTTATGCTTATACTACTGTAGCCACCGAGAGCAAAACCGAAAGTTTCTCATTTAAAGAGCGCAAAGAGAAGTTTTCTGCGCGTCAGTTTTTCTCTTTATGTTTAGTCTGTTTCTCCTTGTATGAATTTATTTCTCATTTCTGATAACAGTTCTGCTCATTGCGTTGAATAAAAAAGTTGCACGTTTTGCACAATGAATGAGGAATTTCCTCATTTCAGAGGAGATTTCCTCTTCAGAGGAAATAACAAGCCTGATCAGCGGAAGTAGGGCCTACTGTGGTCTCCACAAACACTTGCTGTCGAACAATTTGAATCCCCGTAGAAAGTGCACAACGGTTGTCTTCTACGGGCACGAGACGTGGACACTGCTAGAAGAGGACCTAGGAGCACTAGGAGTTTTCGAACGGCGAGTGCTAAGAACCATTTTTGGCGGCGTGCAATAGAACGGTGTATGAAGGCGAAGAATGAACCACGATCGCGCGCGTCTCTACGGTGAACCCAGTATTCAGAAAATGGTTAAAGCCGGATGGATACGTAGGACTGGACCTGTTGCTAGAATGCCGGACAACTATCCTGCAAAAATAATTTTCGTATCGAATGCGGTAGAAACAAGGCGAAGAGGGGCACAGTGAGCGAGATCTTGCGAGTACTGGGTGCCTGCGGAACTGAAGACCAGCTGAAGACGTTAGGCCAACTAAGTAATGTAAGCCTAAATTGGTATAAAATGAAGTGTAATTTCATGCCAAATTTTATGCCAATGAAAAGCCCAATATTACGTACAATTTTAAGTAAAACAGAATTTTTGGTCCACATGCAAGTTTAATTTAATTTCCCTTACAAACTCAACTTTAAGTTCTATTTCAAGTCCAACTTCATATCTAATTTCATTCAATTTCATATTCAATGTTAAGACTAATTTCAAATCTTATTAAATACCAATTTTAAGTATTACTTAAGTCCTATTTCAAGTTTAATTTCAAATCCCGATTTAAGAGCTATTTAATGTATAATTTCAAGACCAATTTTATGTATGATTCCAGGTTTGATTTCAAGACCAATTTGAGACCAATATCAAGTTAGTTTATTTCTAATTTCGAGCTCAATTTTAAGTCCTATTCCAAGTCTTATTCTGAATTGTGGTCCGTAATCGGCTGTTCGGCGAAGCTTCCGTTTGATGTCCAAACAGAAGCGTTGTACGGTCGTCATGTTGCGAATGCATCTGTTGATTCTACCAATCAACTGTTTGCAATTCGTGGCGCTCCAGTTATTTTTGTACGCCAATAACTCAAACTCAAAATCCTGAAGAGATCTTTGATTGGGCGCACTGAAACAGATTTGTCGGGTCGTGGCTTTTGGGTACAAATGGGATCGAATGGGTATTCAGGAACGATTGTGTT
Organism: Sabethes cyaneus; assembly: GCF_943734655.1. Taxonomy (NCBI): domain Eukaryota; kingdom Metazoa; phylum Arthropoda; class Insecta; order Diptera; family Culicidae; genus Sabethes; species Sabethes cyaneus. Next base: position 87,137,117 of record NC_071354.1, read on the forward strand.
TTTTGGCGTAATGCGATGATGCTCTATCCGCCCAAAACACGTATTGTCCATCTGCACGATGTTTTTGTAGAAACGGGATCAAAATTTTCTTCAAACATTCGTCTGGCACATCTTAATTAATAGCCAAACCACAGGGCTTGTTTTTGAAGGCACGAGAAAAAGAACGATGTCATTATGTGTCCATAATGTTGACACTACCTTGCTTGCGAATAGTTATTGGGCATCCTAGGATATGGTAAACAGTCGAAGCCGCAACATATTCGCTTTTTAAATGTTGTACCATACAGTTTTTGCCGAGACTTCTGTGGCAGTTCGTAGAAGTATATACAACGCGCTCCCGAAATGGTTCTATTTTCGACGTCATTTTAAGCAAAACCAGGCAAGCATAAACAAAACAAAAAATATTGACAAAAAAAGGAGATAGAGGGTGTAGTAGATAAGCGAGGTATTAATAAAAGTTGGCATCCGCAAAATATGTATGCCCGCTATATATACTTCGAGTCACAGGTCTCAAGCGTACATACGCACACAGGCAGACGGCAGCCTTTCCAGATAGGAAAGAGTGGAAACCGATCAAATATGATATGCGAGAATAAATTGCGTGAGTCGTAGCTTTCGCGTTGGCGGTATTGAGCGAACACTTATAGAGCTGCGCGTGTGTGAGTGTGACTGAGGACTTGCGCAAGTTGGTTTTGCCTCGAGCGCTCTTTGGCGGGAGCCGATCCCGACTTCACACATACAATATCGATGGAAGCCAGTAACGTATTGCCATCAATAAAGATGGCTTGTCCGATTACTGAATATTCTCTAACGATGTTATTGGCGGGAGAGAAATTGTATGAGCGGAAGAGAATTGGTCGGTATCGTTGGTTCTTCGGAGCGTTCGGGGAACGGGTGATTAAGAGAAGCAATTCGGCTTTGAGTTAGAAGAGCAGCTAAAGGTTGCTAACATTTAAAAAGGGAGACGATTCTCATTCTGTTGGCTAAGTTTGCATTGAATGCACGTATTTCTCGTGGGTTAAAATAAAATTTCGAAAATGGCTACGAAACGGGTTGATAAGCACGACAGAGGGTACGTACATAAGGCCCGCGCAGAATTGGTACTTTACGGTTGTGTTTGAGTTAACCTGACAGTTCTCCCATACAATTTGACAGATTATCTGTCAGATCTACGCAAACGCTATTATAAAGTACAGCAAAGTTTCGTTAATTGGTGGTTCGTTAATTGGGCGGTTCGTTAATTGGGCGTTCGCTAATTGGGCTATGTGACAACTTGAATGTCAAAATTGTATGGAATTTTCGAGTTTAGAATTTTCTAACAACTGTCAGTCGGCCCAATTAGCGAATCAGCTGGAGTGCAGTCGTGGCCCAATTAACGAATTCAGGCTGTACTAATTCTGCGGGTGCCTATACTCTCATTTCTCTCTAAGCTGGTTTGTTGTTTAGAATAGGGGCCTCAAGAAAATTCCAAAATTTTAGTTGTCATCCGTTACAATCCGGAATCCTGGAGTTTTTAGTCTGTCACTATCTGCCACTATCAAATTATAATTGCAACTGATTTGACTGGCATCCCGTAAAACGGATTTAATTTAATACCTGTTATAATCCCCATCCGCTCAGTTAGCTTCGAGGTACGATGCTGGTCTAACAAGCCAGTCGTCGTATGTTCGAATCTCGGCTAGGCGGTGCTTGCTAGTTAGAGTCAGTAGGATCGTTGCACTGGCCCCGTAATTTTCCTGTACTCTAACAGCCGGCTGCGAAGTCTGTCGATAAAGAAGGGTAATGTCTAAAGACGGTATAAGCCCATAGCTTTGCTTATAATCCCCATAGTTGCTGAGTTAAGGCTGAGTAAAAATAGGTTTTTTATAGCGAGAGTTTTTTATGAGAGCTAACATATAAGCTTAACTTTGCCAAACAACAATTAATTCTTATAGGAGTTACCTTTTTCCAATTTCTATTATATTTATTTGATCCCGCGAAAATACTGTGTTTTGAGATTTTGTGTCTAACATAATGTAGTTCTTTCCCCGCGGGTCAAAAAGTAAAGTTACCGCAATTGCGCTCACCTGAATAGCATTTGTAACATTCCATGCCGCCTGATATTCGTTGATTTTAGCCCCTCCTGGCGCTTCCCCTTCGACACCACCGGCAAAAGTACTGTCTGAGCCAAACGATTGGACGCTACCTTGCCTGAAAAACAAAGGCAACATTCAATCATTGTTATTATTTTTGTATCGAATTGACCAGTATATCAAGTAATTTTGTATTTTCTTGACTGTCCAGGTGAAATTTGAGAGTTGTGGGTTCAAATCCCAAATGGATAGTCAATTAATTTTCACAATTTGCATATTTTTCCCAGTTCTTCCAATGTCTGTTTTTCGTATTACTTCGTATTACTCTCTCATAAGGAATAACATTCAATATCTCATGAATTGTTTTGCTAATCGAATGCTTACCGTGGATATGCACCAGATTGGTAACCATTTTCAAAATCTCTCGGCTGATTGAAACCCGTCTCCTGGTACTGGCCTGCCGACGTTTGATCCATTCCCTCTTGATAGTAAGCTTTCGGATTGGTGAAAGGATTTAACGGGTTCATTTCGGTTGTCCCACCAGTGTCTCCTGTTTTGGAAATCGAATGATTAACAATTTACTCAACTCATTAGAGTATTTGAGGCGAAAGTACTTACCATCGACTTCAGCAAAGTGAACATTTTGTGGCCGAGGCGGAACCTGTGGCGGTGCCCGCATGCTCCCACCCGGTGCTATATCTTCTCCGCCGGGCTGCTCGTAGTCGTTTTGTTTATTCTTCGACGGGATGGTCTGACGAGCGGTTTGCAGGGCCACGTTCAGTACATTTTTCACCGGTGGCAGAGGTGTCGAACGAAGCGTGTTGAGGAAAGACATCTTAGCTAGGTAGCCTCGCAACTAACTTCTTAGTGTAGATTTCTTACGATTTTACGCTTAAATAGGTTTATTTTTGTCACTAAACAATTGCACAGTTGGCTAATATATCACTTTGTGTTGTTTGTTTGGAAGACTTGTAGTGATTTTACTGATTACGTTAATTTGATAGTAAGTGGCTCATACACTGCTCATCCTGGTGAAGATATCCTTTGAAAGACAGTAATTAAGATTAGAAAACAATTAGTACTTTTTTCATAGTTAATTGTATAAATTACAAGTTGTATCTGACAACGTCGATTAGATCTTCATCATTTCAACGCATTCTAATAGAAATCGCAAAAGCGGGACACTACTTTTTAAATTTGCCTTCAAGTTTCGAAATGTTGTAACATTTTTCTATTAATATTTGTAAAAATAAAAACTATCAAAATATGAGATAAAATAGAGATTTGCAACATTTACTACAAAAATATTGCTTTAATATTCACGCCTTGCTAACTAAACTCCCGTTTCTTTAAAATCACCTTAACTAATGCCACACTGTAAGATCGATTTTCCTTTGGGCTTTTACGTCAAAACACGTTTCAGATTCTCCCCCAAATGGCAGATTGGGGCGCTCAAAAGGTACACTAGTACAATTGCTCTCCCAGCATCAGTGAAACGGCAGGATGTACCTACCAACACTTCAGTTCCAGCACGAGAGAGATTCTGTACAATTGTGGGTGGGAGAGGAATAGCAAAAACGGGGTGGGGTGGGTGAAAAGAATAATTTTCTTCTTCATCAATGGAACATGGGTGCTGTGGTTACGAGTTGGAAAATTGTACTTTTATCCATTTATGGGTACACTACCGGACGATCCGATACTTACTTTCTGTTCCGAGATGGAGACGGAAAACGATTTTCTATTTTACACTGGTGGAAACGAACCGCAGCAGAGTCCTTTTTGGGGGCGATTTTCTGGCACAGCGGGAACACTACCGATTACAGTGCCATTTTTGTGGAAAATGATTGCTCTCGTGATGTACTGGGCTGATCGCAGGTGGCTCCGGTGAAAGAGTATGTAAGAGGAAGACGAAATGACAGCGGGGATGCTGGACTAACGAGGATAAAAAGACGGATATCAGGAGGCTTTTGCCACTTGAAGTGACAGTTTGATTGGTGTTGGAGCCTGCAACCTAGAAAAAGTTTATAAAATTGCAGATTATTTATCTTATTTAAATCTTAACCACAATTATCTAAAGGATAAAAACCACTATATTGAAAAACAGTTTTAACATTTTTTTTAAATATAGCTTTCCTCTTTGAGATAGCTATAGTAGCAATCTATCCATCATATATAAATCACAAGTTTTTCGTGAATCTTAGAATTCACGCCATTGTGCTCTACGCGACTATTTTATCGCGTATTTTTTGAGTTTATCTCGTAATCGTTTTATCGGAAATTTGCGCGGTTTTCCACACGAATTTCCAAGTCTAAATTGCTATAACATGAAGTTTAATTTCGTGTCAACTTTTATGGCAATGAAAAGCCCAATTACATGTATAATTTCAAATTCAATTTTTGTAAAATCTCAGATTTCAGAATTTTTGGTCTTCCTTCAAGTCTAATTTAATTTCCATTACAACCTCAATTTTAACTTCTATTTCAACCTAAATTTCTACCGCCCAATTAGCTTCGAGATCGAATCCTGATCTAACAAGGCAGTCGATTGTTTGAATCTCCGCTGGGCGGTGCTGCTAGATAGAGTTAGTAGGATTGTTTCACTAGCCCCGTAATTGTCCTGTATTCTAATAGCCGGCTGCGAAGTCTGTCGATAAAGAAGGGTCAAGTCTTAGAAAGTCGTTTAAGCTCAAGGTTTTGCTTTTTTTAAGTTCAATTTCATATCCAATTTAGAATTTACGTGATTTTGACTCGGATAAAATCTTTGAAAAGTGCATCAAGCTATGGTCATGACTCATGATTATTCACTATGGTTAGTATTTGTACAAATTCTCTGGAATGAAGTAAAATAAATCAGATTGCGCCTTTTAAATAATTATCGTACAAAATCAACAAAATCTTAGGTTTTCAGCAGTCCAAGGAAAATTTTATCTGAAACAGTTTGCAATGATGGAAAAATCCAAACAAAAAATTGGAAAACCTAGCTTTCGGCCGTGCCTGCATTCTGTTATGTGATTTTGATTCAGGACTAGGAACTATTTATTTTTTTCGTTCATAAGTTATTAACTATGTATGTGTACATAGTTATTTGTTTATTATTTTGTTTGTATGTGTAAAAATCAACTGACATGGATTGTCTAATAGAATGTTTCAGGTGTAGTTTATAAGCGCTTAGCACTATACGTTCAAAGCAAAGCCTTGGGCTTAAACGTCTTTGAAGTATTTGGAAGAAGTATTTGGATCATCCAAACGTTAAATTTTCCGTGACATTTACTCACCTGATGTGTTTATTTGTTTAAAGTTGACATATTTTTCTTTATAGTAGTGAAGAATGTTATAAGCGGTTCTCCAATGCGGTATTTGCAGGAAGGAATTGTTTCGTGTTAAGCGAGGCCAAGCTAAGATGTCGAGTCTTTCTAGAATCCAAGGGTAGTCAATCCGGGACATCAAGACATCCGATATAATGACAGTTCTGATTACGTCCCGATGTGTTTGTAAGGGAACCAGGCTGATTAGTCTGCAGAGCATGTTCGTAGCTTGGCAACCAGGCTGACACCGTTTTGGTAATACGTAATACGGGCTCCATACGGGTACGCAGTAAGTTTTTGGCGATACGCATAATGAACCCCAAGTTCCTACAAGCCGTGTCGATAACGAACGAATCGTGCTGTTTTAAAGTCAATTTGCAGTCGAGCAGTACCCCAAGATCTTTGACGCAATTTACACGACGTAAAGGTACGCTTGATAATCGGCATTCGAACATTATCGGATTCAGCTCGAGCACATAATCACTTCGCATTTGTTAGCGGATTTTTGTACCATCCAGCGAATATCAACGAGAGTGCCTGATAAATCATTAACTTTTAAGAACAGTTTCAGGTCGTTAGCGAACACAAACCGAGGACGTTTGAGCACTATGTTGATGTCGTTAAAATAAAAAACTACAAGGTATACAGCCCTAAGGGTCGTACGAAAGGGTGACGTAGGGATATATCAGATCATTTGATCAAAGACTAATGTAAACTGCATTTCTGGCATATGTATGTTTATAAGAATCTGTGAGTGCCATTAAGGTGAAATTAGCAGTCATCGATTCTGCCAATTCCCAAAGCAGTTTTTTTGTTTGAAACGAAAATTCTTTTCATGAAAATATATTCGCTGTGTTCAGATTGACAAGAAGAGAGCAGTATTTATAATTTTTCAAACAGAACCCCGCGTTTGGGCCCAAAAACTGCTTCCGAAATTGGGTTCTCCGACGAAAAGTTAATGACTGCTAATTTCCCGTTAAGAGAAAAATACGTGGACGGGTGGTCATAAGTACAACGCCTACAACCATTGAGATATAGATTTCTTTTAAAAATCACTTGTGTGCATCATAAAGGTTAAAATGGTAATGAATGGTCAGCCCACAGGTTATTGTATTAAATATGATTATGCGTAGCTTGACATGTTTCAATAATCTTCCTTTAACTCCCTTGTGGTCTTTAAAAGGGCCATTGGTTACAAATAACATTAAAGCCAAAGCACGTTCATCGCAAATATGATGTGCCATTCGAATGTCCTTCTCTTTTGACATGAATGGCAACAGGCACGTAAGTAAGCGGCGTTTATTCACTGTCTTTTGCTCCTAGAAGGTTTAACTAGTTTACTTTCACACCTTACCGCTTGTTACATAGCAGAAATGGCATGGCACTACGCAAAAATTTCTGTTTTATTTGTATGACAGTCCTTAGCCCCCTACCACTGGGGTGAGGGGTCTCAAACCATCGTAAAATAAATTCATGCCTCCAAAAACCCCCACATGCCAAATTTGGTTTCATTTGCTAGATTAGTTCTCGAGTTATGAGGAAATTTGCATTTCATTTGTATGGAAGCCCCCCCTCCTAAACAGGGAAGAAGTCATAATTCATCTTAGAAAAAAATCTTGCCTTCTCAAATCCCCACATGTCATACTTGGTTTAATTTGCTTGATTAGTTACCAAGTTATGAGGAAATTTGTATTTCATTTGTACTCCCCCTCTTAGAAGGGGAAGGGGTCTCAGTACACCATAGAAAAAATTCTTACCTTGACCAGTATTTTTCGACTAAGATATAAGTATCGAATGATTGGGATTTTGGCCGTTCAGTCATTAAGTTATAGGAAACGTTATATTTGCCTTTTTACGCCAACGTTTCGATCCGGATTTGGATCTTCATCAGGGCTTAAAGTGTTGATCGTCTTTGTCTAAATTCTTTTAGCCTACAGTGTTGTCTGGTTTTGGATTTTGGTACAATTTGTTTTATGGTAACTGTCATTTGTTTGCGTTATATTTATTACTATTTTACCCTGTCGTAAATTGTTCTTCCTATATTGGGCACGATACTATTACTAGTAAATAAGTAAAAACAAAAGAAAAAGCAATAATAAAAGTAAAAGAAAAAGCAATAGTAAAAGAAGTATTCAATAATATTCAGAGACCTACAGGTTCTTCACTTCCTCAACGGCTTATCGGAATCATTAGCGGATCACTACGGTTTACACGAATGATCAGTTACCCTGATCTTGGGGTCAGTTCGTTTTTCCTACACGTATTCACTGATTCGGCGACAGTCACCTTTCCAAAACACGTGCTTCTCGTTGCTAGGATGGACGAAGGATTTTCTAAGCCGTACTATCGACAAACGTTCGCACCTCGTGCGAATAACCCTAGTTTTCCGTCCAACAATCTGTTACTCAACCAATCGCGTAATTGCACTTTTAATCCGGTCGCATAATTGAACTTATGGAAACCATATTTCTTCGATTAAACCTGCGAACGACGCGGACGTGTTCTCGGTGGTTAGGGAAGCAATCTCTCGATTGAACGCGGATCTTGCCATTTTTGGAGGTGCTTTTTAGTGAGGATTCTAGTGCGAGCTCGGGTGTTGATTCGGGATCGGCTCATTAGGGTGAGTGCTCTGCTGCATTCGTCGTCTCACCGCGTTAACCTAGAGTATGTACCCTGGAATGAGAGTTTTTGCTGTAGCCACAAGCGTGACTACGATCATTTGGTTTCTTTCGAAGCCGATCGTTTTAAGTCCGCGCAATCGTTAGAACTTTGCCTTTTTTCGGTTTTTTCTGCTCTCGTTGATATTTAACTACCATTCAAGTGTACACACTAATCATCCCGGGACATTTTTCCCCCCAACCCCGCTGGCGTCCTGAAGCCTTGTGCCTATGAGATGAAGTGTTGATAAACACGCGTCAAACACGTTAGTGGATTATGCGACTATCTTACCATCTACTTCCCCTTAATAGTAGCAAGTGTGGTTGAGAAAATTCCGACGGGGAGATACTACTCCAAACTGCTCAGCGGGAAGGATAGGGAAGGGAAACGGTATTAAAACTCGTGCAAGATTTTGCACAACAAACGTTGAATCCATACTGCATTAAATCGGCCTGCGAAATGTGGTACGTCTCAGCGGAGACAACGTAAAAACTGCAGCTATTTGTTAATCATTTCTGCGATAAATCATTCTTGCCTGGCGGCCTGACGGGATATCCAATTGGGAAGTCCGTCATCAACAGCCGATAGCAATAAAAATTCGTGAACGTACATAGGTGGAAGTGGATCGGACATATCTTGAGGAAAGGAGCGAACAAAATTTGCAGAGAAGCACTCGACTGGAAGAAAAGGTATACCTAGACAAGTATCATGGCAACGCAGCTTGGCCAACAACACCGGGGATGTAGACGAGAACCTGTCCTAATGACAGGTAAAAACCATGGCGAATAACCTTCGACGGGATTTCATCCCGTTGTTCTGCCGGACCGGTTCCGATAATATTAGCTTACTAGCTTGGTTGCCCCTATCCGAATCGATATGCAGAGCAAGCTAGATAACCTCTCCAAGAATTCACAGACAGCAGGTCACACAGGCAGCGTATCACTGACAGGACAGTCTTATTCTATATTCTGACATATAGGTTTTTCGAACGCAAGTGGACGCTAGCAAAACCAAATGGGCAAAACAACTCTTCGAAACAAGTCTAGCCAAATTAAGATCCATCGAATTTACATTCTCAAGAATGAGGCTGTAACTCTATACTATTGAACACTGGCAATCCCTTCAGGGAAGAATCCATTTAACATCTATGTTGTACTGGTTAGAAAATGGATAGTGGCACTGAAATACAAAGATGAGAGATCACTGTACTCTAATGTTAAAACTGGCCTGAGAAGATGAATTTCTTTTATATTTCTTGATTAAACTGCCTATTTATTAGCAGAAAAATCAATGAGCAGATTTTTGATGAATCGTAACAAATTCTTTGCAGTAAATTCATAAAGTACCCATCTGTTGTATGCCGATATGATGTCAAAAAAGGCATGCAAACAACGAACAAAAGAGGTGTTCTCTGTAAACACAATTTACGATGACGAAGTTACGTTATTAACTCAAATTTTCAACGGTAATATATTTTAATTGACTTATATTAGTCATTTCAGCTGCCAGTAAATTCCTAAACACTTGTAAAATATCTAAAACTACTCTTGATCTGTAGGGTTAACAGAATACAACAAAATATGGAAAAGCTAATTACTTGCTCATCTTTATGCACCGCAAATAAAGTAAACAAGAATGATAGGTTGTACTGGTTTCTCTATAAATACCATTCGCTAGATACGTTTTAGGCTCAGTCTAAATTCTGTCTACAGCGCATTCTACTCTGTCATGAATAAGTTAATATTATTTGCGTTTGTGGCATTGTGTGTAATATGTAGCTTCACCGATACTGGAGAAGCTAACCCGGTACCGAAAAGGAGAAAAAACCAACCTCATCGTGACCCAGAGGTAGATTCTGGCATACCCAGCAATGGAGGTTCCCGTACCAGGATTCGGCATCGTTATGATTCAATGCTCGACTCGAACAAAGGAAATAATGTAACGACCACTGCAAGAACCGATATTAGTAGCTCTAGTATTACGCCTATTTACCAAGTAAGTATTATATTTTATGCAGCAGATTTAAATTAACCAACAGCCCAATTATTATTACAGCCACAGAAATAGTGCAACAAGGAAATCTACTGCCCGAGGGAGGACTTCAACAATTCCAGTAAACAAATAAATCAATCATCACTCAACCAACTTATAACGGCTATGGTTTCTTAATCAATATCAGTATTTGTGGCTCGAGCAGTACGTTTTTCATAATCAGTCAACAGCGATCTGCATAACGATTTCTGCTAGTTCACGGATCTATGGAGTTCGGATTCTATAAATGGAGAACATAAAAACTAATAAAGCTTGGGATTAGTAGTAAAATAATTCTCATTTACTTAGAATAATGACAGCAAACACGCTATTTTTCTCTGTAGTTCAAGTTAACCTAGTGCAATTGTTTGTATAAGAAAACAAATTTGCTTTTATACAGTCGTTCTGTAGTAACACCTCTCGCTAAACATTTTTCAATACGTGTATGTTGACGAACAATGTGCTAACGGGATCTCTTAGAATCCTCCGAAATGGTCTAAATCGCTCGAGAGAGTATCCGGATGTTTAGGACCACGCATGCACAAACGAATAAATGCATGCCGCTGTCATCCCACTCGGGAGAAGATTGAAGTTAATATATGAATATAATGTATAAAGTTAAAATAAACACGATTTTTTATTACACTTTTGCCTACTAATAATTAACAGTTTAAATTGGTTTTAAGACAATTATGCTTGTTTTAAAATTTACAAAACTCATTTGTAGAAATGCTTTCCTCGTTTCCGGTCTTGGGAATTTTAAGCCCAAAAAGCCTAGATTTTCAAATTTAGTTGACTGCCATGATGGCAGACGACAGTCTGATTCGGTCAAAAATGTTTCCGAAGAACTTCCGTTTCCACTAGTGTGCACTATTACTAGCAGAGGAAAAAAAGAACTTCTAGTACATTACAAAATAGCTGTTTGGCGGAATAATCACCTTTTGCTTACCTTGCATCGGTGCGAAGCCTATGACAGTAGTAGGAAGGATTCATAATTCATTCCAGATCGAATTCCTTCTCCCAGCTTTCGTCCGAATTCGAAGAAGAAACTTCGTCTTTAGTGAAATGATCTTTTTCAATCTTCAAATCGCCCTTCTGCTTCTGTCCTTGTTGTGTCGAATTGTTAGACGCTTTCTGCTTCCCGGCATTACCGACGGTCCTACCTGCGTTGCCGCTTTGCTGTTGATTTTTTTGGTTATTATTTCTACTCTTAGCACTTTGTGGTTGTGATTGGGGTTTCTTCGTTGTGGTTGAGCTACCGCCTATCTTGCTAGAAGGAATGGCCGACGACTGTTTCTTCTGTGGGGACCTGTCTCTGTCCGGCTGAACAAGCAAGGATTCGTTATCTAGATCGATCTGGCCTGCCACGATCGCCTTTTCACGCTCCTTGATTTCCTGCTCGTACTCTTCCAACAGGCGAGCCTGTTCCTCCTCGGATAGTTCCATATTGGAGGCATCAAATTCTGGCACCTCGGCCCAGGCGATGTCATCTGGAATAACCTCTAACGACACAGATAAAATAGAGAATTAGAGTTTGATAATAAAGTTTTTTTTAGGTATATTAGCGGTAGGATTTGTTTCTAAATGTTAATAAACTAATCATTATTGTCATGTATGATATAACGAAAAGAAAATTAATTGTTATGTTCAGTCCCACCTTCTTCGATCGTTCTCTTCGGTTGATCCGTCTGCACGATCACCTTGGATGGAGCAACAGTTTCGTTGCCGGCCACGGCTGCCTTAGCTTTACGTTCGGCCAAATCTGCGTTGGCTACAGCGTCCTCTAACAAAGCTTTTTTGAAAAGATATCTGCAATAAGCAAAAATAAAAAATGCTCGTAAAAATTACAAAAAATATTTTAAAAATGGGATGTGAACACACAATTTTTTCAGAGCAGTCTCCAAAGAGTAACACATACCTTTTCCAAAAGTCCATGTGAGCAACTCTACCCGGAACAAGCGCACAATACTGATCGTTGAGAATCGCACTATTTGCCAGATGCCGTGCCAATCGAGGTTCGGTGAATTGTTCCTGTTCCACAACCTCCATCCAACGTTTGTACTTTTCGCTCAGTTCGTCCGACGGTTCCTCCAGATAAGTGGTCTCCAGCGATTGCAACTCCGCGAGATGCCGATGGAATCCAGTTAAGTCGTCGGCTCCCTCGTGGGTAATCAAAACATCAATTCCTTCCTCTTCTTCCTCCAGTGAAGGAACCAGCGCTTCCGATACCTGACCCAAGAACGAACTGAAACTTTTCTTCATTGCTCCAACAGCCGAATCCGGTTCGCTAAGGCTAAGCGAACGACCAATCGCTTCCGTTGCACTCGTTGCCTCCGTCTTAACAGCCGTAGTCAATTCTGTAAGATCATTTTTCACAGCTTCCAGTACCGAAGCGGAGCGAGTCTTGGCCGTATCTAGCCACGAACCCCACCAGCTTCCTGAACCAGACATACTTCCGGTAGGGCTAGCAGCTTCTGTTTGTGGGGTTTTCTCGCCCGATGAACTGTTAATTTGCAATGTACAAATAGAAAGTTATGTTTTATTGCAACATATGTAAACACACCCAGAAGCGCAGTTTATGAAAAATGTCGACCAAAAATTTTTCTCACCTTTTGTCTGCCATATCGACACACTTTTTTCAGCAACAACAAATTTGTTTCACGAAGAAAAAAGTGAAACACTGTCTACCAGCTGCAACGGACTATAGTGATATATTTGCCAATGTTCTCTGCAAACTCACAAGGACATTTTTACTGCAAACTTCGGGGTAAAATAAAAATTTCCTACGTTAATTATCAAACGCAGTATTTATTTTTTTCTGCCTACAATCTTAACTCGTTCAGTCAGATGAACCCACACAAACACGAAGAATAAGGTAAAGTCAATGTTGCCAGAATAGTTGAAAACTCGCGGGATTTACAAGCACACAGATCCAATACAGAGTTTATACTGTGGAATCTTCACGGAGAAAAAATTTCGGTCAAAACAAACCAAATTTAGGTTAATTCAAACAAAATATCAGTTTGATTTGTTTGTTACCAAATTCGGACATTCGGTTAATATTCACAATATTTGTTGTTTAAGCCTAGTATCGACCTGAAAAGAAATGGGCAAAAAGATAGGCCAAGAAATGCTGAAGAAAAGATTTTCCGTTTGCGATTTCTTTACCAGTATGCACCTCACAAGAAATATTGTTTTACTTTCAGATGGCGCAGTTTTACATACACGGAGCGAAAAAGCTCCGGTTTGTTTCAAACAAAATGATTGTTGTTTTAAGCCTCAATAAAATATTTTTATAACAACCTGAAAATATTGTTGTTTCCAAACGAGATTCTGTTTGAATCAAGTAAATAACAGTTTTGAATTAAAAGTAAAGTATTTTCAAATTTGAAGTTGACATTGATGTAACAATAAATATTTTCATTTCAATCATACATTTCAGTTTGAAACAAAACGAAATTTTTGTTTGTGCGTAAAACAACCATAAATATGGTTGAAACTACATTTTTATTCTCCGTGTACTAGTGAATTGAAACGTCACTTTTCCGTACGGAATAATATCCGGCGCAATTATTACCACAAGAAAAAATGACAGATAATTGCTTGCCTTGCAGTTGTCAAAATTTCTTCGGTAAATACCAGGATTTTTTCTTGAGCTGTTTTCTTTTCAGCTGGATACTAGGCTTTAGAATATAACACTATATTACATCATTACAAACTTACAGATGTCAGTGCGTTATTTTTCGTTCCAGGTTTGACAGTGTTGTGGGGTTTATTTTGATTACATATTCGCAAGATCCAGAAGCAAAAAACTGCAAGAAGGACAAAAATATATGTTGTACAGAACTGTTATCATTTTCCGGCCTTGGAAAAATCGGATATTTCCGGTTTCCGCAAACAAGTGGCACGAATTACAAGTAATAAACCCACTAGCAATAAAATTAGGTTACAAAGGGAATCAAAACAAAACACACAGAAACGTCAAACCAGGGTTGAGGTTAAGTAGGCACCGTGCACAGTTTTATACACTTGCACGTAATCGAAATAATTTTTTTACTCGATGTCCACTAGCGAATAATTCCGGTAGGTAGAAGTCAGCGAAGTTGAGACATTAATGGGATGTGTGCATTTATGAGAGAAAGCAAAACCACTGGAATTTTGACGTAGAACTACGTCTTACCGCAGGATGTCAGTTCAAAATTTGGATTCAACCCAGCGTCACGAAAGAATGAAAGATTTTGAACGCCAATAGCTCTGCTAATTAGGCTGGTAAACGGCTTGGTAATGCGTACCATCGGTGCCTTGTGCACTGGGCATAAAATAGACCCCACAGTGGTTCACAGCCTCTTACCTAGCAACTCCTACCCCTACCTCCTCGTGGTACCAGCCGGGATACGAGCAACATGAGAAAAAAGTGAAGGAATTATTTTTGCTTTTGTTTTCACGCAAGTTTTGACAATGGGTAAGTGCGAACAGGATTAAAAATCTCTTTAGCTTTCGCAGTTGCGAATAAGTACTGCAAGAATATTTCGGAACTGTTGTCTTACACGGAAACACGGCTGAAGGGATGTTTGTGCATATGAAGTAACGCAGTAATTCTCAAAGTGAGGAAAATCAGCGACTCTTTTATCCGAGAATAGCTTTGAATGTTTCAACTGCTGTTTTGCGTCAGTTAGTTGCCTGCAATGACTTACTATTCAAGAGTCAAGCAATAATTTCTTTCGAAAATGATGGAGAAGACAAGGCAGAAGGGATGGGATCTGTAGTGGTGCTAATGTTTATTTGACCGTCAGCTCAGTATAAGCCCGAGGTTCCACTATAGGGAGAGGGTCCACTATTGGTAGATATACCCTAGTTTAAATACCTATTTTGGAATACTTCACATTTTGGAATACTTTTGGGCCAACATTTGAAAAGGGCGGATAAGCCAACTGTCAAACAGACCGAGCGAGGGTTATTTTTTGCTGGAGCAACATAGAAAAATGAACTCTCACTCGTTCTGTTTGACAGTTGGCTTACCTGCCCCTGGAACTTAGGAATTGGGAAAAACTAAAGGTACAGTCTAACTGGAATATTACCTCGAATGCCCGGCAATCGAAACGTTTTATAGAGCCAAATGCTCTTCAATCACAAAAACTATTAAACCTTTCAAAACCCGACTTGAGCACATACACCGGTTTGATAACAGGACGTTGTCCTTGTAAGTACCACCTGAAACTCATCGGTAAACTTAATGAAGCTAACTGTCGCTTTTGTAATCATGAAATTGAAAGCTCCGAACATTTGTTGTGCGACTGTGTTGCACTATATCATAAACGACGTAGATATCTTGATAAGGGGCTGACTCAGCCCTGCGATATTTGGAATGCTGCTCCTAATCAGGTGATAAATTTCATACGAAATGCATCACCTGAT
Organism: Sabethes cyaneus; assembly: GCF_943734655.1. Taxonomy (NCBI): domain Eukaryota; kingdom Metazoa; phylum Arthropoda; class Insecta; order Diptera; family Culicidae; genus Sabethes; species Sabethes cyaneus. Next base: position 87,152,598 of record NC_071354.1, read on the forward strand.
TGGGATAAATACCGACAGTAGTTGAGGTGGCTCATCAAACTTTGATAGCTCACCGATACGACATGGCGTAAATTAAAAGAGGACACACCACAATAGATCAAAATAATGGTCGCGGTGGTAAGTACCCAACACGGGAAAAAAATACCCGCCCTTTTCAAATGTTGGTCGACATATACGCTTCGTAGAGTGACTATATACAGAGTGGCGACAATGTCAAAATTGGAATGATAATTATCTGTCAGTGTCATTCCAATCGAGCAGACAACCTATCCAACGCGTATGTAGGAAAGAGAAAGAAAAACCTTGGAAAAACCGTAGCTCTGTAGCTTAAACGCTACGGGGATTTAAAAGGAAAACACAAGATGAGGGTGTAGAAATTTATTCCTAAAATCACTATCTACTATCCTAACCCTATAACGCTTTCTAGCCCCCGTTTTCACTTGGGGTAACATCTTCCAAAAAGCAACAACCTCTACATACAGTTGTACCTCTACAAACCTCTGCTTGAGGTTTTAAATTATCATTACACAAAAACACCACAACTGAGTCTGAATCCCACACCGGGGATCCACCTTTCACTTGAGTCTTTAAAATCATTAATCTCTCCTGCTCGTGGCGTTGCCGCCCGTATTTATAACAGCTTTTAATTGCTCGTAGCAAGAAGTACTAGAGCAGCTGCTGAGAAAAACAAAGAGAGAGTAGAGCGGAACTTAAGTTCTATGAGAGTTTCAGTTGGCGCGCGAAACTTCTCACACATGTACTTCTCACAACGTACAATGTTTGTTATTTTCCATGTGCAAACATTTGCGCGTGCCCCTGAGCCTGGCATAGAACTAAACCTTACAGCCATACAGAAAGGTAAAACTTTCGCTACCGCGCAGCTTCGGTCAATGGTAACCGTCGCGGCCACCGGTGGTCAATGTTACCCGTACTGGGCACTGACGCTGCAGATCCCCCTTCCGAATGAGGTCGCAGAATTTGTCAACAGATTTTGCGAGGGTACGTTAGCTGGAAAATTTTAATTATCTCTCTCTCTCTTTCTTCTTCGGTGTTAAAAACTTCCCTATTGTGGACTACTGGCAGATAATTTGTTATGTTGTATGTTGTTCAACTATGTAATATAAGGTGTAATATAATATGTAATACAATTTGCCTTAAACACTATTCTGGAGCTCGTCTCCGCGGTGCTGCTGGCGTCTTCAATTTATTCTTAATTCGGGTCGGAAAATGGTGCTGTATGGCTTGAGTGGGGAAGAACGGGGAAACATTGAGTGCAGAGCCGCCCGCTGGAGATCGTAAGTGGTTGCTGTGGTTCCGTTTCTTCTGTTCCTCGCCTTCGCTTCTCACGTTGCCTAATTCTATTCGGTTATTTATCCAAGAGCTTGGCGGAGTAATGGCTTTCACTCTCCGTACTTCGTATATCGTACTAATACTTCGTATTATTGATACTGACTGTGATAGCATTCGTCTATTAGCTGGACGAAATTGTGGTTCGCGGTGTATTAATAATGCCAAGTTCTATGCTTGACCATCTTTACGTTTTCTGATGCACACTGTATAGTTATAGTGTATATGTGTAGGGTGTATAGTGTATGTTCACCCGATTTGGGAAGTAGATTCTGATCCCACCTGAATTGTGTTTTAATTGCGTTTTACTTCTTGTACTATTTGCCGGGCTGTGGTCTTTGCGATATCTGCATCGCCCCTATTAATTGTTTAGTGTAGTGCGTTGCCCTCACACTGAATCCGGAAACCTCTTGTATTGGAATTCGCCTGGTTCTGCTGTACTGTTACGTATTCCTGGGCCTTCTACACTCGTAGTTCCCCACAGTCCTTTCTCCTCTCGCGCCTGTGAGAACTCCAAGCTTGAGCTCACCGTTACCCGTACTGCAGGCTGTCTTCCCTCGTCTCGGGTCGTCTTCCGGCTGTTGGTCTCACTGATCTTCATTCCTTATATCTACACTCGCGAAAAGAAAAATCTATACCAATCACAAAAGAAAATTAAAAATTTCTGACTTTGCTGTGATGCTTCGATCGCACCGAATTTTATTGTCCTTCTCTCTGTGATTGGTTAACAATTAAACGTTAATAATGGTATTACGCACTTAGTTTCAACTCTTTTTTCATTAATATTTTATGGCGACTTATGGTTTTATCGTACTCTTCACGCCTTTGATATAATTTACTACTGTTCTTTATTACTTTCAATTTGTTCACCGAATTACATTAAATTACATTTTATCTACTGTTTCTATTGAACGTTTTTCTTATGTCACTAAGCGTAATATCACTTTCGATTTTCTATCAGGAGTTCCTCTCCCTCTTTTAATTCTTCTACGGAGTCATACTTGTTACTCTCCTTTCTTTTAATTCTTCTACGGAGTCATACTTGTTACTCTCCTTTCTTTTAATTCTTCTATGGAGCCATACTTGTTACTCTCCTTTCTTTAATCTTCAATTTTCAAAGTATGTTTTAACTTTTAAAATATTATTGTAACTCTCTAAAAAAAAATTTTTTTTTCTCAAATCTACTACACAACAAAAAAAAATGCAAAAAATAAAAGAGTAATAAAAAAAAAGGTGCAAACTGTAAGGCTTCGGAGAAAAACAAACTATCTTATTTTAAAACTTTAAAACTTTATAACCTTAAAACAAATTAGCTTCCGTTCTATTTGACTCTAACTAATTTATTTTTCTCCTTATGCCAAAATATACTCTACCTTCCTTTCCTAGCCTTAGCCGGAAAGACTTACTTACTATTCTCCGTTTGCATAGTTGCATCTCTCTCTCCCCCTTCCGATCAGAGGTTCGCGCGTCCGCTTCCCTACTCTGAGGATTTCCTGGAAAATATAAACTGTTAGTAAAAGAATAGAAAGGTTTGAAATCCCCCTTCTCGTGAAGGTTAAGCCATTATTATATGTTCGTTCCTGTCTATCCGGTTTCGACTTCTCCTCGCTCTTGTCCATCCCGTAATTGTCTACTTTATAGATATTTATATTCCTATTTTATCTTATCAATTGCATTGTCCGCAACTGTCACAAGAATTTTATCGTCGTATAAAATTCTTTCTCCATAACGATACTTTCCGTACTGTTACGTTAACCCATTGAATTTGACCACTGCCGTATTACCACCTTAAAAACGAGGTACTTAATTTCGCCTATTACCAGCACACCCTACGTATAGGTATACGGTTCGTTCAACTACATGGATAAAGCTTTGAATTTGCTTGTACTGTTTCTTTCACAGATTTCGTACTGCTATTTCCATTGATGTGTTCAATATATATGTTTCGTTTACGACTTTAAAATTTTGAATTTACTACTTTTACTCCGAATTTCAGCTACCATCTGTCATTTTATTAGCGCTCAAAATTATGTGAAAATTACTTATTCTCAAAATTTCTAAAATTAAATTTTTTTTTTTCATCATTAATTTTTAAAATTAAGCGAGACTATTATTTTGATCCTTCTGTTGGAATACCCTTTCTCCGTTAAGTTAACAATGGGGAGTTAGGTTTTTTTAAATTCATTAAAATTGCTTAATTTTACGCTTTCCGTCTGGATACTCATATTTGGTTTTAATTGAAACTCCCCGTTTCCGGTTACTTTAATATTTGTTGAACTATTTCCTTGTGAGATATTTACAACGATTGTCTGTGGGCTTATATATTTCCAAATATTTCGATCCCCTGTCGAGAACCATATATCATGCTTAGTCTTGAAGCTTTTTATCTTGCAGTTACTTGTATTGTTCCTAGAGATTATGTTTGTCAAGCATTCATCGCTTTCCCTGAGATTTTCTTCTTTAGCTGTTGAATTGCATACTTTTATATCCCCCAGTTTTGTACATCCGTTCCATTCATCGTAGCTTAGTCTGTAACCCCAATTTGAATCCTTTATGTTCAGGATTGTATCTTTATTTATTTCTACCATTGTGACAATTGACCCGTTCACATGCGGCTCTATTATCACCCGTCTGGTTGTAAGTGGTTCTCTTTTAACTAGTGCCACCTTGAATACAGTTTTAATTCCAAACTGGTTTAAAGAGAAATCGAAATCAATGAGCTGTATTATTGCAGCGTCTATGCCGCCATTTGTGCGTTTTGGCATATTTAAGTTATCTGGTAAGTCTAAAAATTATTTTTTTTGTCGAGATATGTTTCGATAAAAGTTGGTCCCAAAATTGAGAATATGACTTGTGTTTTACTTTTTCCTAGTAGTAAGTCTAAGGTTTGTTTTTTGTTGGTCTTTAATTTTCGTTATTAGACGCTCTATCCCAAAATATTACTCCAACTAAACTTGTTTCTACATACATTTTCTGTTTACTTTTTTCAAATTTCACAAAATTTAGAATTTTTTTTTTTTTTTTCAAATACTTTTTTCAAATCTTGCCATTAGGCCTCAGCAACTATAAGAATAAGAAAAAGTATGCTTCGCGGGAACCGTAAAGCATCGAAGTTTAGAAGTGCCAAATACCATCCCTTAAGAAATATATTGATAATTAGTAACATGTTAACTAACTGCTGATTATTTTTTTAATGAATATATCATAAAATGTATTCATTCTTACTAGTAAGCTATCAAATTAACTTTGAGGTGCAATATATTGCATGTCCGACCATTGGACCATAAGTGTCCAACTATAGGACAATACGGTTTCAGAACTGCTCCACGATTGGGCATTCAAGCGTTGTCAAAAATCGCATATTTTTCCACGAAAAGTATATTTATTTCGTGTAAATGGCCATGTAATGTGAACATATTTTGTATCTGATTCAAATTTTTATGTTTCTGTCTATTTGTAATTATTTGTTTAGCAAATATCGTTAAACTTCAAACCGCAGCGGTTTAGCTGTGTGATCATTGGCAAATTACTCTACTCTACAGACTATTGTGTCCAAATATTTAGCAAAAATAAAATTGTACAAAATATCGTTGTTCCGCATTACACGAACTAGTCATACACTATTCCGGATATTGTACACGCTTTGGAGCAATGACCTGTGTGTATGTCAAGTTGATTCTCCGATGTTGAGTATGTTTTTGGAATATGCACCATTGCTATGATTCACCACTAAACCCTAATATTACTCATACGCATTTGATCCGAACGCACACGCATTTGATCTGAATAGACCCGATTGATATTTATACAAGGGTAAGTCACTGAGAACATTCCGTTCACCTCTTTCATGGAAATTTTGTTAAGTCTGTGCCTTACTGTGCTGCCGAGGTGCTCATCATGTGAAACCTGTCAAATTCGCCTGCGCTCAGCTTGACCGTTTGATCGTTTTGACATTAACAAACATTGGCAGGGCTGCCAATTTCTCACATTTAAAAAATTAATTGTCAAAAAGGTGGGCTACAGTGTGCCATAAACTGTGAAATGAATGTACCGCAATTGCAATCAATGAGGTCAGCTGTTCCCTAAATTGAGCCTGCCTCAATGTTTTAAGCGACTTACCCTTGGTTATACGAGTTGTAAAAAATTTAGAACTTCGCTCTGGTATAAAATTAGATTTACAACACCGGTGCGGAAACGTTTTTCTGTTTGGTCTAAAAATTTGGACCAAAACTAGGATTTGGATCACCGTAGAAGATGCCCTAACGCTTCGTATTTACCAACACTCTTAAATGATTCTAGCTGTAAATAGGTCGGATTTAGTTAAAGGTTGAAACTACTCAAAATGCCCTGAAAGTGTTCAAACTCAAACTTTGGGTAAAAATTTCAACCAATTTTGGCTACTTGCTACCGATAATTGAATTACACTTAGGGTTGCCAAGTCTGAAAATTACAAAAACCGGCCGGTCGGTCCTGCCTTAAAAAAGAACGGGGGGGGGGGGGGGGGGGGGTATGCAGTTTGCTGGATGAGCAATGTTGTGGAGATCAACCACAACGAACATTGAATGGATCAATGGATTATTGAAGAAAGCTAGTTTTAGAGGGACAACAACTGGCTTCTGGCGCTACTAGACAATTTATTGTACTTTACCGTCAGAAGCAAGATATTGTCACTGCAAAACTAACTATCTTCAATGATCCACTGCTCAGGATTGCTAATAAATTTATCAGAAAATTTAACAAATCAGGCAAAAAGTACAAATCCGGCTTCATACGTTGGAAAACCGGCCTTTTTGCCGGATTGACCGGCCACCGGCTTTGTAAGTGAAAAACCGGTCGGGCCGGCCAAAAACCGGCCACTTGGCAACCCTAATTACACTCAAGTCGCTTTTTACGCGTAGGATACGTCCCGCGTAAATCAAAATCGCGTAAATTCGAAATTCGCGTAAAAAAACGCGTAAATTCTAAAATTCGCGTAAAAAACCAAAATTTCGCGTAAAAAAAAACTTTGTGGATTTCAACACTACGCGAAAAAATAGACGTTTTGAGCATATCCGCGTAAATTTCGAAAATCGCATAAAAAATACCGCATAGATTCCGAAATTCGCGTAAAAAAACACCGCGTAAATTCCGAAATTCGCGTAAAAATAGTCGGGTAAAACACAAACCGCGTACAAAAAATCGCGTGAAAAGCGACTTCAGTGTATTCTCTATGGCAAATAACGCATTTTTAAGTTCCTACTATACCAATTTTTTGGTTGAAAAACTACTCAAAATATGAGTTTGTACACTTTAAGGGCATTTTGAGTAGTTTCAACCTACACACTTTAAAAAAGTACAGAGTTCGGTAAAATTTACCGAACTTCGGAACAGCTGAACGTTCGGTAATTTTTTTTTTGATACCAAACATTATACTAACGATCCGTAAACGTCGATTGGCACCATCGAAATTTTTACCTACCTCATAACAAAGTGACAATTATTTAACAGTTCCCCATAACACAGGTTTCCCATAACCATATTTATAGGTAAAATCATTCAAGAGTGAAGGTAAATATTTACCCATTCTTTGGATGCGCTTTTCTATCCGTGTATACCTGTAGGTAATCCTGTCCTGTCATATAAATAAACAAAACGAAGCAAAACACGGGTATATTGAATTTTCTTTTCAACTTAAAAAGTGCTCTTATTTATCGAACACGACGACTTTGCTATGGCTACAAACAGTCCCGTTAGTGCGATAGTGCCAGTGTCCGCAACGACAAAACCAAAAAACGGTCAACAACAACAACCGGTTCACACAATTTCCGGTGTCATCCTAGATGATCTGGGTGCGCGATTTATTATCAATGTTCCAGTAGAGGAGCGGCAGAACTTAATCCGGATTTGCTTTCAAATCGAGCTTGCTCATTGGTTCTATCTGGACTTCTACTGTTCATCTGTTCAGAAGCAAAAATGTGGCATCAAGCAGTTTGCTTTTCAGTTGTTTCAGGTAAGTGTTAATCATTTTAACTGTTGGTTATTTGTTTTACAAGTTGAATTTCATTTTAGCGTATCCCTTTTCTTCAACCGCATTTGATGTACGTTGATAAAATTCTGGAAGATTGGAAGCAATACAAACTTTCGGTGCCAACCTATGGGGCTATTTTACTTTCAGAAGATATGGAACAAGTATTGCTAGTACAATCATTCTGGGCCAAATCGTCATGGGGTTTCCCGAAAGGAAAAATTAACGAAAACGAAGAACCGATCAACTGTGCCATTCGAGAAGTGTACGAAGAGACTGGCTATGATATTAAAAATCTGATTGTTCCCAGCGAATACATTGAACTGGTTATCAACTATCAGTATACAAGGTTATATCTGGTCAGAGGCGTGCCCTTTTCCACCGTTTTCGTTCCTCGTACTCGTAATGAAATCAAATGCTGTGAATGGTTCCCAATCGAACTGCTTCCTGTGACGAAAACTGATAATTTTGTAAAGGACAATCATAGCTTGAATGGAAGTTCGTTTTTCATGATTCTGCCTTTTGTCAAGCGGCTTAAGAAATGGCTTGAGAAGTTACAGAAAAATAAGCATAAACCAGGAAACAATAATTCGCCAGTTTTTGGCTCATCTGGCAAACAAAGCACTAAATATTTTGAGAACAAGACTCCCGGGCAGACCAACAATCGCCAACGTCAGCGGCATAAGTCGATGGGAGACCTCGATCAACAACGGTCAAAATCCAGCGCCACTAAAAATGCTTCAAATAATTCCGCTGTACCGACCGAAGGCTATGCAGAGTTTTGCCTCAATACTGCGGAATTTTCACTTAATAATTCCACTGCAAATAAAAAATCCAACAAGAAGCAAATCCACCATGAGACAGGACTCAATTCTGTGGCTACTCCGGGTGTTGGTGGACGTGCGCAAACCAAGCGAAAACTGTTTGATGCTGCAATTGAAGAGAAGCCAACTGAAGTTTTGGACAATTATGGATTGGCAGCATTTAACGAGGCTAAATCGTGGATTAATTTTAAACTTGACTACAGCAAATTCCTGTAAATGTTTGTACAATGAAGTGAAATTGTACCTTTGTGTTTGTGATTCTAATAACAGCCATTTGGTATTTCTGAATGGACTCTTTTCTAGCAGATAATCTTCGGTTCTTTTATAGTTCATAGTAAACGTTGACGTTGACGGAAACGTTGAATTGCTTTTTATTGTTTTTATTTAATGATAATGATTGATTCTAATAAAATATGATCTCTCAATAATGATAATGATTAAAGTTTCTAATTTGTGTGTAAGGTGAAATTATTCGTTATCGATTCTCCAAATTTCAACAGCGGTTTTTCTGTTTGAAACAAAAATTTTGTTCATGATCGATTTTCTCTCCAGCAGAGTACAACCATCGCCATGGAAAGCTGTACAAAAACAAGTGATGGAGCATCCAACGACTTCCAAGAGTTGGTGATAAACACCGGAGTAGGTGTAGAGGTGTCGCACGACAGTAGACCGGAAGTGCGCACTCCGATCGGCACGGTTGATACTGGTGGAGTGATGGACACAGGGATGGAAGAGGACTTTAACCTCGACAGCATGTAGCTGGAAGGATGACTCTCGGCTTCATTCCTGATCCTAAACTCACCAACAGGGAAGGCGGAGAGTGACGCGGATAACCTTCCCGATCCAGCGACGCTGCCTGAAGTCAAGGGGCAGCCTGAGGCTTCCGGAGATGTGGCCAAGCGTTTCTCCAATGCGCAACGGCGACGGCATAAGTGGTATCGCAGCAAGGGCTACTCAAAGGAGGAAGCGGAGGAACTCGTCCTTCTGCCGGCCGGCCAGCCTGCCCAGCGGGACCTGGTCGTTACCAAAAGGCAACGATCTGCTGATACGGCGTCCCCGAATATCAGCAAGAAAGGTCCCACCAAAAAGAGACCACGCAACCGAGTCTGCGAGGTCCTTCGGCACAAAAACCACTCTCAGGGTGCACATACAGGGAAATAGTGGATGCTTTCAGCGTAGCCATAACTACGGCTGATTATCCCGTTTCCCTGCTCACTACGGATCAGCTTCAGACTGTCCGCGCCGTTCTTCTGGATAACACTGCTGACCAGGAGACTCCAGACATTAGTCCAAAGTGCAGGAGCTGCCAGTTCAAGAACGGCTACTTGACACTGGCGTGCTCTGACCAGCGTGTGGCATTCTGTCATTTATACTATATCGTTAGGTTTCGCCTGAAGTGTGATAAGGTATGTTTGACACGATGCTTGGGAAATATGCGGTAGCGTGTAACTGGTCGGTTGACAGAGTGTGGTCGAGCGTGCAGGAGATGCCCGCGAAAAGGCAGTGAGGTGAGTGGCTAGTAGTGGATGTTTGGTCAGATGTCACACAGAGCACGGTCAAATGGCTGGACCAAACGGCATCTACTCTCATCCCGTGGGAAGGGGCACAACTACGGGCTTACGACACGAAGGACCTGCCGAAGGCACACACCTTCATAGGGTACTTCCAGGACAGTGTCGGCACAACGGACGAGAGAATTTTGAGATTCCTCCAGAATCAGAACGACGGCTTTTCAATACAAGCGTGGCAGATACACCGTCGCAATGTGTTTGAAAATACCGTCGAACTGTTGATAGAGGTTGACCAAAAATCGGCAAGCCAGATCGCCGAGCAGCGCTTTATGCTAAACTATATGTTTGGCAAAGCACGCATTGGACAGGTTGGCAGAGGTCTGATCAACACAGGCGCAAAAGTCTCTGCTGCAAAGTCGAGGAAGGAACGAGCGGAACTCCCTTCTGGGAGCGCCCCGCCACCACCAAGACCATGCAATCCCGCAACGTTCAGGTTGGAAAGTGCGGAACTTCCCTCCGGGGGTGCACCGCCGCCACCTAAACAATGCACTCCTGCGAAGACTAGACGGGCGCAACGAAAACCTCGCAAGAGGCGTACGCAGCAACCACCAGCAAACCTCAGAGGCTCAATCCGCCGTTAAGTGCGGGTCGGATATCTGTGGCCTGTCGCCTGCAGCAACTGAAGCCTGCCGGTGTGGGCGACTCGGGCGCTCAACTCAGCGAAAACGCTGCTGGTATTCGTAGGCCAGCAAGGCTCGATCCATCAATGAATCAAGCTGAAAACGGTAATCCTGCCATAAAATGAGCAGCTTTCGCTACGTTCAGATGAACCTGTTCTGTTAAATAAGAAAATAACATTTTCTCCAATTACAGAATTCATACAACGCGATGTCGTTGCCATTACGGTGGTAGTCCCGACGACTAGAGGGAAGCAGGAGATAGTCGTTGCGTCCGCCTACTTTGCAGGGGATAAGGACGAAATACCACCGCCCGAGGATGCTGAACTTGTGCGGTACTGCAGGGCAGTCAACAAGTCGTACGTGATAGGCTGCGACACAAATGCGCACCACACGATATGGGGCAGCTCGGACACAAATAACAGGGGTGAGTACCTACTTGAATATACTTCTTACTTCTTACTTCTAACGATGTCAATGTAATCAATGTAGGGAATGACCCCACCTTTATAAAGGCTATCGGACAAGAGGTCCTAGGCCTTACTCTATGTAGCGCCTTTATAGCTGAGAATGTCAAAAATTGGCATGTCTCTGATGAACCCAGTTTATCAGACCACAGAGATATCATTTTCGACATCGAGGCTAATCCTCTAAAGAGAGAACAATTCAGGAATCCGAGGAAAACCAATTGGAGTTCCTTTAGGGAACATCTGATTGCTTCACGTAATTCCTGTCACAATAATATGCGATCTCCAGTTGAGCTGGATATCGCCGCTAGTGACCTGCAATGTAGGATCACAGACCGTGATGTGCCCTGGTGGAATGAAACACTTAGTAATCTCCGTCGGAAGACAAGGCGTCTGTTCAACAGGGCCAAAATCACGTCTAACTGGGAAGACTACAGAGCTTCCCTCACCAAATACAACGCTAAGCTACGCAAAGCCAAAAGGAAATCACGAGTTAAATTTTGCGAAAGCATTCAAACTCTGCCAGAGGCTACGCGTCTGCAGAAAGCGATGTTCAAGGACCACTGCAATGGTCTAGGGCAATTAAAAAAAGAGGATGGGAGTCTCACTGTTACCACCAGGGAAACTCAGGAAGTTCTAATGAACACGCACTTCCCTGGTTCGACAGTGACCACTGGACAAGACATAGGTGGGCAACATTGGAATGGGTCATTACACAATGTGCCAAATGATTCGGTTCTACTTGCACGCCGATTGTTTACGGAGGCTTCGATCAATTGGGCACTCAGCTCTTTTGAACCAATGAAATCTCCAGGTCCGGATGGTATTCTACCCATTTTTTTACAAAAAAACGGACGGTTTTATAATGTCCTCAACCTCTTTCGAGCCAGTTTCACTTTGGGGTATATCCCAGAAAATTGGCGGAAAGTAAGGGTGGTGTTCATACCTAAGGCTAGCAAAAAAGACAAAACCATGCCTAAGGCTTTCAGACCGACAAGTCTGACTTCAACACTTCTTAAGCTGATAGAGAAAATCACGGATAACTATATCCGCAATGAGTTTTTAAAAAACTCTCCGTTACATGTAAATCAACATGCATACCTACACGGTAAATCTACGGAAACCGCACTGCACTGCTTAGTGACGTTAATTGAGAAATCGCTCAAATACCAAGAGACAGCACTTTTTGCTTTTCTTGATATTGAAGGCGCTTTCGATAACACGTCCTTCGCGTCAATTAATACGGCTCTCTGTCAAAAGAGAATCGCCCACACTGCAATGAGCTGGATTCAAGCAATGCTCTCGAGCCGAGAAATTACAGCATCATTGGGAGATACGTCGGTCACGATTTCGGTGATCAAAGGATGTCCACAGGGAGGAGTTCTCTCCCCCCTGCTCTGGTCAGTGGAGGCCGACGCACTCCTTCACAAGCTATCACAGTTTGGTTATGAGCCATTGCTTACGCCGACGACGTTGTACTTATCGTCAGAGGAAAGTTTGACGCATTATTGTCAAGTCGCTTGCAAGGAGCTCTAAACACCACCATGTTATCACAAACTATAGTTTGTGATGTTATGGTGCTCACAAGAGGAACTTAATGTTAACCCCACCAAAACAGTCGTTATACCATTCACTAGGCGAAGGAAACATACCATTACTCCCCCTATACTGAATGGTGTTAGACTGGGCTTCAGTAATGAAGTCAAACACCTTGGAATAATTCTCGATAAAAAACTGAACTGGGCTGCCCACCTAGATTATGCTGTTAAGAAAGCAACTTCGGCTATCTGGGCATGCAGTTCACTGTTTGGCAAAACCTGCGGATTGAAACCTCAACTAGCCTTTTGGTCATATACTACTATTGCACGGCCTAGGATAACTTATGCTGCAGTCGTATGGCGGCCAATGGTGAATGGGGTGACAGCCCAAGCCAAACTAAACAAAGTTCAGCGCCTGGCCTGTCTTACAGTTACCAGTGCCATGCGTACAACACCTTCTGCAGCCATGGAGGCAATGCTATGCTTACTGCCTTTGAATCTTCATGTGAAGAAAGAAGCAGAGCTCGGCGCACTACGGTTGCAAAGGAGTAAAACTATACTCGAAGGTGACCAAATCGGCCATCTTCGATTGAAACAGATCGCTCAATGTGGAATAATGGAGGGCCCGATCTTCCATCGGGAACTATCTGCTTTTTTACAGATGGTTCAAAAATGGGGGCCTGCACAGGCTCCGTAATCTACGAACCCGGTATCAGGGAAACTATCTCATTAGGAAAGCGTCCCACCGTTTTTCAAGCAGAAGTATACCCAAGTAACCATAAAGCTTTCTATCAATTCAATTGTAATGCTTTATAGTGCACTACAAAACATATAATATAATGTATAATTTTCTTACATGTACAATTAATGCCGTAATAAAGTGGAAAAGGGCCCCACTATTGTCAAATTAAAGCTGCATTGTAACAGCAATTGCTGCGGCGTGTATTAAACATCGTTTCGCCTGCATTATCGACATATCGTTATTTTTAGCTTGTTTGTGAAAAAATATAAAAACATCATTTTGCCCGGCATGTCAAAAGACAAAAATGAATATATTTTCATATTTATTTTTCAAATCCGCAGTTTCTATTACAGCTTGTCAAGCTATGCGTTCCATTATTTACGATGAATGAAACACATTTTATTTCGCATTTCAAATGTGTCCTTTAATTAGAATCGAACCTTGGTGCGTGTATCCCTGCATCATTCATTTGCTGGCGCTTTTGACATCTCAACCACAGCTACTGTAGATGAGTGGGTTGTAATCAGTCATACTTAAATCGTCGTTCGTAGTTCGTTTTAGAATTCAATTGGTTGAAAAAAGACAGCAGCAGTTAGGTGAAACAGAGCATGAGCAGTGACCGTAAATAAGCAAAAACGAAGTCAGGTATCAGCATTTTATTAACATTTACGGTACGTTTTAAAGATTTGTCCTAAAGCTTGTAAGCAACATATTGTAACATTATATACGCAAATAGTGTTTTTAATAATGCTAATTTACGATAATGCTTAAACGCATTAGCAATGTTTATACAAAAGCTTTAACCATGCGAATTGCTGATACACCGCTGTCTGGTATTAGCGATGCCGAGCTACAGCCAATATGGGGTTATGCGTTAATGCTTGTGGTTACCTGGGTATGCAACATACATCCCTGCAACAATATGCTTGAAACGAAAGTACAGGCATGCGAAAATCGGTATCTTTACGGACAGCCACGCAGCACTATTGGCACTCAAGTCCGCCAAATGCGTGTCCACATTAGTTTGGGAGTGCACCACAGTATTGAGGGAGCTCTCCCGCCAAAACAAAGTAACGCTTAACGCAGAAAGCAGAAACGAGTCATCTATTCACCGAAAAATATCAATAAAATCCTCAATTATAATCGCACGGTGATTCAAACAACGGGAATAAAGTTTTATTACTTTGGGTGCCCGGTCACTGCGGAATCGAGGGCAATGAATTTGCTGACAACCTAGCAAGACAAGGAACAGCTCAGCATTTATTGCTGCATCCCGTTGGAATCAAACACAGGGTTGTAGACAAGCGAAACCGTTTATCTACCCAAACCCTGCAGTAGCTAAAAAACTACTCCATTTAACTCGTAGTGAACTACGCACAATCACGGGACTCCTATCAGGACACAGCCCCGCTCTTTATCATTTAAAGAATATCGGCAAGGTATCATCCGACACCTGCCGCTTTTGTAGCTCTGAACCCAAAAGTTCAGCGCATCTGCTCTGATATTGCGGAGCTCTTGCATTATCAAGGCACAACTTCTTAGGAAGTTTCCTTCTTACTCCATATCAGGTATGGAGCCTAAATCCCAAAACGGTCATTGGCTTCATAAACCATGTGGTACCGAATTGGAGAACAGGATTACAACTATTCCGCTCAACTCCATCAATGGGCATGAGCGGTCCGTAAACTGTGTACAGCAATCGGGGCCTGCCACAAAAGACAATCATTAGGACTGTCGCAGTGGCCTTTTAACCCAATACCCTTCTGGCATACAAAAAAAATATATTCGTTGTGTTCAGATTGGCAAGAAGAATGCAGTGAATACATTTCTATACACAGAACCCCGCTTTTGGGCCAAAAAACTGCTTCCGAATTTGGGCCTTTCGACGAAAAGTTACTGATTGCTAATTTCCCGTTAAGGGGAAACAAAAAAACTGCTTTTGAAATTCACAAAATCAATGACGACTCATTTCTCCTTAATGGACTTACGCTTGCACTCGCATCGACTCGCAACTGTATTCTTCAACCTCTCTCCCGTGCGAGGTCGTTCGTCTCCCGTCGTGGATCCTTCCAGTCGCCGCATGTAAACGGTTTCCTCTAGCGTTCTGTTCAAGTATGAGGTTTTGACATCGAAGTGCTAGTCTATGGATCCCCTGCAGCTGGCCACGACTCGGTGCCGTAGTTCTGGATGAAGCTTTGAGCAACGGTTCTTACCTTGTGTCGTACTACGTTTCTTTTCTCGTCCTTCTTGGTCTTGAATTACCATTTGCAACTGATAGGCTTCTTTCCTGGTGGCAATTGTACTACTTGTACGTTTCATTCTCCAACAGCGCCCGAAATTCGTTATCTATGGCGGCCTGCCACTGGAACGCCTCGTCATTTCATAACTGGACATGTTGGACGGTACTTGGACCAACTCCGTCAAGTTGAACTTGGGAACTATTAAACGGAAAGTTGTTCGTGAATACAAAAATTATGCGCTTCGTCCCAACATTTGTTACTCGGGTGGATATGAAGATTGTCGCAAAGGGAGCGTCGGCATTGTCTCATCAGTGATGAGTTTCCTAAGCAGCCACGCCCGGCGGGCAACGTCCCATGCTCATTCGGCACTGGCGTCATGGATTCAAATAACTCTTTCAACTCGAGATACGTCTACGTGATTACACGGTTGTTCGGTTTGAACGCCTACTACTTCTTACAGAAAGCAAGCTTTTCAACCTGCAGAAGATTGAGGATCTTATCTCCAGAAAACAAAAAAAAGGGTTGAGAAGTTTGAAGAAAAAGTGACGCCTTCGTAACCTCTGAATGCATTTATCAAGAAAATGTGTTAAAAGGAATGCTTTTATAAGCAGTTGGTTGCCTTTTCTAGCCCGCCTTGGCTCTTCCAATTCGACAAAATAGTGGTACAACGACAATGGTGTCACTGTGATACCCAACGAGTGAAAAACGGCCGACACCGCGGGGCTGCGGCCGATTGAGAAATATTGGTCAATTGTGATGGGCAACTAACGAAGAATGGTGGAACTGCAAACGACGAGAAGACGTTGAAGCGAAAATTAAATTTGGCTATTAAACAAGTGGGAAACCAAATGAATGATGGCCATGCTCCGGAAAAGTTTGAGCAATAGGCTATGCAAAGAAGTAAGACTGGAATACTAGTCCTGTAATGAATTCAAAACCTTCTACAGATAACGTAATGCAAAATATAAAGGTTTCATTTGTGGAGACAAAATTTGAACAATAACAGTGTTAACACTTTGGAGGGCGGAAAACTAAGTAACGAAAAACACTTATCATGCAACCTGAACTTTATTGCGTCCTCCTTCAACAATGGTACAATACGGAATTCTCTTTCGTGTCCTATCATGTCGGTTACAATAATCTTTCGTACACACACACACTGAAGAATTTTGGCGCGTACTGATTTGACAAGTTAAGCCAGTGCGCCCAAAATAACGGAAATATGTGTAACGGAACATGAGTGAAACGGAATAGGGTAGACAAACATATTACATAACGTTACGTAACCTAAATCATACTACACATTATATTGACTAGATAAAAGTTTTGTAGAATTAGAATTTATTCACTAGTCAAACCTCTAGTACTAAGGTTGCTTGGCATATGCATATAAAGCAAAGCATACGCGCAAATGCAATTGTGTAAACAAATAGATCGGGCAAAATTTATTTTTGAAACATGTTTGAATATTATCTAAACAATATTAAGGGTAAATCTAAAAAAATATTTCTGTTCTTATTCCAAAATAAAAATTAATCCATTATTAATGTCGAAAAACAATCAGTATTGGTATTTATCAGTTGAGTTTGGTAAAGTGAACTTTTTCGTAGCTACAGTCTTAACGAAAAACAACCAGTACTCTGTCAGGTCACTGTGACAATGAACCAGCCCGTCTCGTATTGGCATCCAGCCCGGTGAGCGTAGATTCACACCGCGCCGTTGATTAGCGCCACTTTTGCTAATTCCTTTCGGCAAACCTTCACTCCCATCAGTCCTTGCGCGAGCCGCAAACCTCACCCCGGTAAGTACATAAACTTGTTGAAGATTACACGTTGCATACATGTGTTATCTTGGGCAGGCTCTGCAACCGAGCAGTGAGCATTCAAGGTTCTCTACCGACCATGTGTGTCCACTGCCTCCTGCCAAGCAAAAAACGGCTTCCAGATTCCAAATTAAGCATTTCGCTTATCACTGAAGCTCGACTGAACGTTGAGCTTTAATGCATCTCGGACAAAATGTCCAGAGCTTCGGCAGGAGATTTCACTATAATTGCGGTAGTGTTGCTACGGGAGTGAAATGTTTCCAGTAAAAAGACGAGTATTGCTATGTTTTTGAAATTACATTTTAGCTTTGTTAAATTGATTCAGTTTCATGCAGTAGTATAATAGTAGTATTTTTTTATTCTATGCTACCAGTAGTTGTCATATTAATCTTGCTGGATTAGTTGACGTACAATTCTGTGAACATTTAACCTATTAGTCCTATTAGTCCCTGCACTGGAAACGCCACCGTTGCAATCCCTGTTGTTTGCGTAGGAAATGCGTAAGACGATGCTGACAAAGTTGATAAAATACCTGTTTTTCATCCACTGAACCACGTGTTTATCGGTGTAAAACTTTTTTTCTCGTTCCCCAAGGTACGTATGCACCGTAACGAGAGGTAACTTTTGCCTTAATGATTTCCGTAATATCACAAAAGCAGGAAAACATGAACAGCATTCGGCCTGAGTAGAACTTCTTTTTGAGAACGACAGATAATTGATATTTTAGGTCTGCAATTGGCTGCACTAAGAATTTTAATTAAGAATAGATGCGCACCTAATTCTGCGTGCCGTTTGTTTAATTAAAAATTGAAATATTCTCGAATTAATAACAAACTGTACACATGTTTTGCTAGATGCGTTATTTATAGACAACAATTCGTAGGAAATTAGAAGTTATAGCTGAAATGTGAGGTGCGCAGAATTAGGCGCGCTTACGGTATTGCCGCTTACCCGTAATACTGAGACTGGGGTCGGAATCAAATGTTGTTTACAATGGCGAGTTTCAGGTGCGTCTTAGCTATCGATAAGTATATTGAAAGCGATTCAAGTCAACGATAGCGCTTTGACAGCATTTGAAGTCAATGACGTCTGAGAGGTGAATGCTTGCTGACATTCTATTGCTAACGGAATTCGGTAACAGCCTTGAGCAGCTCATCTGATAGGTTAGCGAAGAGCTCTCACCCTACGGATGAATTTCCCGTAGTAGTTCATCGCTCTGAGGAAGGAGCGAACGCCGGAAATATCGGTAGGAGGAACTATTACGGTGATAGCTTAGATTTCCGCTGGACCCGGCCGTAGACCGTGGACATCTAGCAGGCAGCCCAAGTATTTGATTTTTGTGATTGAGCAAAGTGTCTTCCAGCAACGGGAGCGGGTACCGGTGTGGGTGCAGAGCGACTTGGAGGAATCCACAAAGGCAAAAAGAACTGCTGACACGTTGGCAGTAGGTATTGATGGAAACAGACCACAATCCAAAAGATCATGTAGCAGAAGGGATTTTTTTCACCCCGTTAAACTGCACTTGATGTTGCATGCTGTTGATGGAAACGGTGCAGGCGAACTCGAAAGCAGCTTCAGTGGATGACGCTTTTTTCCATGTGTGAACTCATCACTGCGACCAGTATAGTTAATCTATTGTGATATCGCCCGAGTGTTTGCTGTATGACCAGCACTGCATTTCTTTTTGCTATAATCCCTATTGAGTGAGCGATATGCTTATTAAATTTTATGCGTGCTTTGTAACAAATGGCTAGCCCAACTTACTATCCTCGACGAATTTGTTCGGTTCCGTTGATCACGTGGACGAGGGTTCTACTGCTCGTACTCGGATGTGGAGGAGAAACTCATCGGACTCAGCGTTGTTAAGCTTTAGCCTCCGAAACGTCCGTTTCCTCCTGGGAACGACAACTAAAGTGGCTTTTGTTCCAAACGAACGTCCACAGCCAACTGCCTTTTGTTCTTGATTCCCTTTTCTTCGTCGATTCTAATCCAGACAGAGAACGAACTTCACCTTCCTTCTTTGTCAAAATCCGGTTACCACAAGGCTGCCAATTTTTAGGCGAATTCCCTTGTGCGAGATGCTAGACGTTTTCTTCAGAGGTGGGGGTTAATAGGTGCTATTCACAGTTAGTATTTTTCTAACCTTAATTGTTAGCTTTTGTCCCTATTATTTCGTAAAACTGCGTAGGTTGGTAGTATCGTAGAGCGAAACTATTGTTAACGGTATATCACTGGTAACAGCTTGTGTGTATTGGGGTTTACACTTTCTTCAAAGCTTGATCTATTTTACCCACTTATTCCTCGCTGCCAGTACTATCCTATATTATAGCCGTCCCTAGCGAGGACTCATTTGTTCCCCTGACCAGTACACTTAACTTTAGGAGGGACTTTTGCACTATCAAGAGGCTTCGGTGGGTAAATATAGAATTCAGTATGAAGGAAGGGTAATCGAGGAGTTTGAGAATAAACCCATGCTTAAGTCACTTGACATCGAATGGCTTAATTCTACTAAGATTCGAACGCACGACCACTCGCTTGTCAAAGCAGACTCGGTAACCTTGCGGCTAGGGAGTCCCTGCCCCATCCCAGATCCGCTAAGATACGACGTTAATATCAGACCCTGTGTCCAACTGAAGGCGTACTTTTACGCCTTTGACTTGAGCTTAAATGAAACTATGCTTTTTGTTAACGGTATTTACCCGGAGACTTATAGTAATTGTTGAGACTCCGAGTTGACTTTTCCGCGGCCTTCCGAGTGCTCGAGCAATACCCTTCAAGATGTCCGCAGCAGTTGTATCTACGCTGCTTGAATGTACAGCCTCGGTTGTAGTGCATTGCACCACAGTACCAGCAAGGCGATGCCGGTTTCTTCTTAACTGGTTTTGTTCCGGTTGTGCGGTGGGTGCTTGTTGAACTGTTTCTTGGCTTGGCTTGACGAACTGCACTGCTGCAGATGTAGCTACTGAGAATTCAATCTCTGCCGTATCGTGTTTCAAGCACAACAATCTTTTGACAACTGGCCGAGTGTGCAGTCCGTTCGTTCCTCCATCTTGGACAGCAATCTCGTTCGGATCTCACCGTCTCCCTCAGATTTAAGATCACGAACAAGCATCAGGTTTGAATTTCTCTTCCGCCATCGTCCTTAGTTCGAATTCAACCCAGCTTTTGTAACCCTCCGTGGGGTACTCCGCATTTTGCAACAGCGATATCTAGCTCGAGTGTATTGCTACATCTCTGATAGATGATATAGCTTCCTCCCAGATATTGTGAATTACCCAGTACAGTTTTCTGTCTTGCGAGTGTTTCGCTATCTTGTATATTATACCTCGGGAGATCGGAGAGGTCTCTTGCTACTACTTTGAGTCCCTAGTCGAACTAGTGGAGATCGGGGACATAGAGTCCGAGGTGGACACTCAAGGTCTTTTTTAAGGCTAGGTCGATCTAGAGGAAAAGATTCTCCTTCTCGAGGTCGGCTTTATGACAACGCACAGGTACACACTGCTTTTTTTACTTACTTATGTATCCATGTCCGCCGGTCCGTCAGAACAAAGGGATGAAATCAGAGATCTCCACCGCCGACAGATACCCGCCATGGCTACCTGTCGCCAGGACAGGTTCTTGTCAGCAGCCCGGATGTCGTTGGCTAAGCTGCGTCGCCATGAGTCTCTGGGTCTAACTCTTCTAGGCTGTCTTTGTGGACTGGCGGATTTCAGTCGACTGCTTCTCTGAAGAACTCGAAACGCGGAAAACGCTGGCTACTTTCGGTGTTGGCTACTTCTTTCGGCGTTGCGGAGAATACTGCCGCTTTCAGGGTTGGCAGCTGGTGTTAGTCGAGCTCATTGTGCTTTACTGGCAGTGGGTTGCTTACCATTGCCGTGATCTATGAAGGAGTGACGCTTAAAAACCTAGCTGTCGTTGAGACCATCAGACCATCTTTCGTTTATCGGTTCCCACTTTGTCAGGGCCTCATGTGCCCCTGGGCTGAGTAGGAATCCAACTTCTCTTTCGAGTAGTATTATAACCTCGTTTGCCAGAGTAGAACAAGAGCTGCCAAGACGGT
The DNA here is from genome assembly GCF_943734655.1 of Sabethes cyaneus. Classification (NCBI taxonomy): domain Eukaryota; kingdom Metazoa; phylum Arthropoda; class Insecta; order Diptera; family Culicidae; genus Sabethes; species Sabethes cyaneus. Next base: position 87,173,830 of record NC_071354.1, read on the forward strand.
GTCTGGTGATCGCCAGTATCCTGCCAACGGACCTCGCTTACCATTAAGGCCCAGACACAATGCATACGGATTTTACTACGTTGCGGCAATTTGACAGTTTTTCCATGGGTTTTCTGTCATATTTCCGCAATGTAGTAAAATCCGTATGCAGAGTGTCTGGGCCTTTAGGATTTCAAGCTTCAGGCAGCTATCTTTGCTTGCTAAACAAGGGTCAGTATATTCCATCTTCCGATTCTTGTGGTGTCTTCAAGCTAAAGGTCGCTGCCAATAATCCGGATCGATTTCTGTTCTGTAATTTTCGGGGACAGTAGGTTGTTAACCTAAGGTTTCCCACTGGTAACCCACTGATGGTGTTGCCATCTGAAAATGGACGGAAGCCACCACTCCCGTTTCCCTGTTTGTGTAGGACAAGGAAGGCTGCGTCCACTTCTAGGGATAGGTGCTAGTGAACGGAGGTGGCAGATTCCCACATGTTCCCACCTTGCTATGTTCTCGATGAAGATCTCAAAGTTCCAACGCTAGCAATTAATCGTTACTCGTACTCATCCTTTAGTCCCACATAGCGCGCTTTCTTCTGATCATGCATAAAATGTGCTTTAACAATGCAGTAATTATAAACCCAGAGCCGTAGCGTGACATTGTTGCGCTCTTGGCGGAAACCCACTTTGGCGCCCCCTTGTTTCCTAAATCAGTGTTCCTTCCAGGTTTATCATTTTTTCGTATGTGCTCCTTATCCAATACTGCACTGCATTTAACGTATATATTGAAAATATGAAATTCAATCAAACCAGTTTTTCTACGTTTATTAAGCCTTCTATAAAAATACTTCGACTCCCAGCCAAGTGGCTTTTCAGCGACGGCCAATCAAAAGATAGACGTCGGAATATTATTCAACTCTTTCGTGGCATTGGTGATCAGCTCCTTCTCCATTTGCCCACAAAACTATTGGAGTAAATGCTCGGTTTGAGCTTCGTCTGAAAATTTTCTATTGGTCGCAGTTGGGGACGCTGCAAGAGTTGGTGATCTACGGTGGAGTGTTTATCTTCAGCCGGTTCATCTCCTTTATCTCCTGATCTCTTGGCATGATGGACCAAGACCAGGTCCGGCCAAAAGACCACATGTTTTGCGCAATACTTCTTGATGAAGGCGTCAACTTCCGGTAGATACTTCATACTATATCTTAGTATCTCCTCGTTCACCGTAAACCCCGAATGAAAGGAAAGCGGCTTCAACATTCTCTTCTCGCTGATCGTCAGCCACAGAAGGATCTTCTTCGGGAAGTTGGCGCAAAAGATATAGTTTACTTTCTTGGTGGGGGACGTAAAGCACTCGGTCCTCTGCCGGTCGTTGCCATCCAGCGTCAAGTAACTTTCGTCGCTTATCGTGACCGCGACATCGTGCTTCATCGAAAAGATGTTCATTACCAGCACTTTCTGGCGTTCTCAGGGCGACTTTCTGCTACTCTGACACAGCCAGCCTCGACTAACGCTTCGCTTCCGTATAAAAATGTCCATTTTGGCCAAGTACTTTTTCCCTGTTTAGCCGGTTACTCCAACCTCCCGGCTCAAGGCGCAGAACTATGAGACCAATTTGCTCTCGGTCTTCGTCTAATAAGCTTTTGCTGCACGTTACAGTCACGCAGCAACTTCGGACGGCTGGAACCAGGCTTCCATTCAACGTATGCGCCATTCTTGCATGAGAGGATGATGTAAATGCCAGATTGGATCTGTTCAGCGAGTCCCAAGTAACATTTTTGCTGTATAATAGCTTATCAAGCACTTGTTCCATGGGAATTAGCTGTACAGTAGTTTAATAAGCTATTATACAACAAATATGCTGCTTGGGATATGAAGTGCTTTACCGTGTCCAACTACTTTGCCTCGGGGTGGGGCTATTAGTACGAACAAATCTTCGAGCGTAGGTGTTTGACTGTTTCCGCCATGGCTGTTGCATGCAAATCAACTGATGACGTGGCATGAAAAATTGCTAAATCAGTCCAGTTTTTAGTGCGTATGTTATTGCTAATGCTTTATTGAAATGAAGACCCTTTCTGGCGCCTCCAAGAGCTAGCGCCCTTGGCGGGGGCAAGTCTGGCCAACCGCACGCTACGGCGCTGAATAGACTTGGGTTTTATCGTTTATAAACACATCGCGTCGCTGAATTTTCAAATTATGACGTTTATGGCGACCCACCATTGCGGCTGTGGTTGTGCTAGTGTGTTTGTGAAATTGAGAGTCATTTTTTCGAATTTCTCAGGCGGAAAAAAATTAAAAAGTTTTTTTCAGTGCCTATGGTCTTCTATTAAATTCGGAATCGTAATTTGACTTTTTTGTTGAATATTTTTTAACATCTGTTTTTCGCAAATGTATTGATTCACCTGCAGTGACGGTTTCATTAACACCAAAACATAAAGTTATTATCAACTGCTTGCTCCCGAGCACTCTTCCTTGCGCGGCGTGGCTCAACCGAACCGGATTAACCGTCCGCTCACCGTAAAAGTGTAAGATTCGATAAGCATTCCTGCAATTAAAATTGCTTAAACCATCACTTTTGCATGCACCTCGTGCGAAGCCACGGTGCGATGACAGTCAATCGGGCGGAATTGATCAAGATAGCTTTCCGCCACAGCACTCACTGGTGGGCAGCATTAACCTGTAGGTGCTCCGCTCAGTCTGTCAGAAGATTGCCGGTGGTACAAGTTCAAAGATATCAATCACAGCGAAAATAAATTAACCTGCTTCCGTAGGGGACAAATTGTTCGTACAACATATACACCAAATCCACCTTCAATGATCCAATCCCGTACAGCAGGTTAGAGATTTCATCTGCACAGAAGCAGCCGCAAAGGTTTATTAGACAGTTACACTTCTGAGTTTTATGTTCATCTTGATTCAATCGATCAGCAATAGTTTGCTGTTAAGATACTGTCCGAAGCAGACAGCAAACTATCAATCCACCATCAATCAGAATGGTGTCAAGACAGAATGTCTGTGCATTTCGTTTGAAACGTGTCAATGTGACCGTAAAGGACCGGTACAAAAATGCAATTTCAACCATTTATAAACCATAATCATCAATTTGAATTGCAAACTGCAATCTAAAACTTCAGCTTCAAATGCAAACTTTTACAGTTTCCTAAATGGTTTAGTTAGTACAACATAAAAAAGTGAAACCCTTAAGTAGCTTATACCTACTTGTGCAGCATCCACCCTCCGGTTTCATCCGGTGCAAACTCGAAGGGGAAATGAACGCAAGCGAGAACAATCGCTATCATTTTTCTTAATGTAGCCCAATTCACACGAATTTATTATTTTTTATTGCCGCCACACCACCAGCAAACCACGACACGTACACGGAGAGAAATCGGAGCAGGGAATTTATAGGATTTAGCTTTGCATAGTCGTTGAACTATTGTAAATAAAGGCTGATACGCTGTTTTAAAAATTAAGGAAACTGAATTTGATTAATTGTAAAGTAAGATTATTTAAAAAAAAAATCTCGTTAATTTTAGTGTTTATTTTACTCTGGTGTATCCGGGGTGTATTGGAGTGATATCTGTTTTTTCTGTCTGCTACTCCGGCTACTCCATAAAGTACCTCGTTCGGGCCTTGGTTACATTCTGTGCGGCCGTCAACCGTAGAGTTTAAAACTAGTTGGTGTCTGTTTGGTTAGGAAACCATAATTGCTGCCGCTCGCTGCCATTCGTCGGCCACCATAGACTACACGAAGCGCCAATCCAGTGGTGCTCTTGTACTTGGTTGCCACGGCGGTGGTCAATAAAAAATACAATAATTTAGGGTTCCACTTGACAGTACATGGTGGTGCCGGTAATATAAGCATACTTTCACAGGTATTCCATTAGACGGCATCTGCTGAAATATCAATTTTTGTAGGTAAATCCAAAAATTTGGTTCTGATGTTTTATCGAATAAGAGTTTGCTTATACAGTTCATTCATGGGACAGTTTATCTCAAGAATGGTGTCGTGAATAATAAAGAGTTTTGCATCTGAAAACAAAATATCATACTCTCCAAAAGCACTTTGCATCTTTTCATTTCTGCTTGCTTATGACGTTCTGTAAAATCATGACCATTTTGTTTTTCTCAATTGATGATATGACATAGAACCGCTCAGACCAAAACGCCCCCTTCCATATACGGACATACTGGCTGAGTTTCTTTTTCTTCTAGCAGCATAGAGTCGCGATGGCTAGTGGCGTTTCAAAAACTTGGGTTCACTGCACTTGGTTCTGGGCCTGTTGCCAATTCGTTGAGCGTCTCGATACACGCAGGTCGGCTTCAACCTGGCCGAACGAGATAGCCGGCAGGGACCTTTTATTCCTGGCTCTCGAATAGAACAGATTTCACTGCAGTACAGTCGCTCGCATCCTTGCGACGTCACTGGTGCATGAAAGCTCTATAGTTCTCCTTATGTGGATTAATCCATGCTTAAATAGCTCGTAAAGGAACACAATATAATTTTGTACATTACCAGCTTTGTGTGGTGGCGTAAGCTCCTTAATCGAAACATCTTACGAAGGGAAAGGTAGGCCCGATCTCCAGCTTGAATGCGTCGTTGGATCTTCTGACTCATGTTATTATAGGCGATGACCAAAGATCGCCAAATATATGAACTCATCAACCACTCCAAGTTCATCGGTCTCAATATTATCTGTGGAAACGAACGTTGTTTTCTTTGGAGTCTCATCCTATCACATATTCAGTTTAAAACGCATTGATCTTTAGCGCAAGCTGTCTAGTTTCCGTTGTTAGTCTGGGGTAAATTACCTGCACCGTTATTTCTATAGTAATGAAGCCAAGGTCATCTGCGAGGATTTGGTGTTGGTTACGTTTGCTGAAGATAGTTCATCTCGTTTCGATACTCGGGTAAACTGAATAACACCTTCATTAGCGATGTTAAATAATATACTGGATAGTTCATCTCCTAGCCGCAGCCCTCTACGCGTTACGATGGGACTCGAGACTGTCCCCGAAATATGTACGTAGCACAATACTTGCTCCCGGATAGCTTTGATCAGCCGCGTCTGTTTATCCGAAAAACCGTTCTCATGCATTATATGCCATAGCTGTCTGCGCTCGACTGTATCGTATGGTGCCCTGAAATCTAGTCGGTCGCCCTTTTTGAGATGGGACAGACTTTTCCATCCACTCCTCCGGTAGTTTCTTCTCCTCCCAAATACTTGAAATTATCCAATGAAGTGCCGTTGCTAGCGGTTCTTGGCAATTCTTGTAGAGTTCTGCCGGGAATTGGTCCTTCCCGGCTGAGCTATTATCTCTATAGCTCAACTGACGGATTTCTAGCCGGATTTTTTCGAGATTGAGAGCCGACACACTGTTATCATTTGTAGGCACTCCTAGGTTAACTTCCGTTGCGTCTCCTTTTTCTATATCGCCATGGGGGTGCTCATCGAAAAACTGCTTCCACCTGTAGACCACCTCGCGCTCGTTTGTGATTAGATCCCCTTCCTCGTCCCTACACATGTCAGGTTTAGGGGTGTGGCTATTACGAGTTTGGTTCACCTTCTCGTAAATCTAGCGCGTGTCATTAGCCGGGAATAGTTGTTCCAGCTTCTCGAGATCTCTGTCCTCTTTTTGGCGCTTCTTCCTCCTTAGAATCGTGATCAACCCATTCCGCGTTCGTCTATACTCGGCTAAATTTTCTATCTTGGATATACTTAGATAGTTTTTCCAAGCTCTTCTTGTCCTCTCTCACTTGTTGGCTTTCCCCGTCAAACCAATCATTTCGTGCACTCGTGGTTTCCACTCCTAGTACTGCGGTTGTAGCCTCGTTGACAGCCGAGCGTATCATGCTCTATCCCTTTTCGAGGGTCGAAGCATCTAGCTCCACAGAGGAAGGCAGAGTTGCATCCAGTACGCGAACGTAGTTTTCGGCAATTGGCAGGCTGTTTAATTACCGAATGTTTCACCGAGGAGGGCGGCCGCTACTCGCATAATAGTTGTATTCTCTATGGAGTTTCCTATATAAATGGGACTGTTATGCGAGTAGCAATATAAACCGCAATATAAACCGTCGATAGTTTTGAACGCCCTTGTACTGTTACTAGATAATGGTCCAAGTTGATATCCGCAATCTGTAGGGAATGTACGTTGGTGATATTCAAGAGTAACCGGCCCTCGATGAGAATATGGTCGATTTGGTTCGAGGTTCGTTGGTCAGGTGATCTCTAGGTGGCTTTGTGAATATTTTTGTGGAGAAAAAAGTGCTTTTGATCACCAAGCCTCGAGAAGCTGCAAAGTTGATGCATCGCTGGGCGATATCGTTCGTGTGGGTGTGCAGGCTATGGGGCCCGATCACCGGTCTATACATTACTTCCCTGCGGATCTGGACGTTCATATCTCCGATGCCGATCTTGTCTTCGGACGGTCTTTGTCGATGACGATCTTGTCTTGTGTAAACAGCTGTCGTACGTTGTCTCCAGCTGCGAACGCTTCCTTCACGTCGTCGGGTCTACCTTCGTGTTGACAATGCACGTGTATGATGGTGTAGTTAAAGAAACGGCCTTTTATCCTCAACACTTTTCTACTATTCAACTTTTCAATCTATTCTTGCGTGCGGATTGCAACAAGTTCAGGATGTGCGGAATGTTAATGAGCGATTACTTGACCTAGCATTCGTTAGAATCGAACTTTTTTAATCGCCCTGCGGACTTCTAAGAATTGACGCCAATCACAAGCCTTTTGCCTTTCTACTATATAAATATATAGTATAAAGGTATAGAAATCACTTGGAAAACCGGAAATGGAAAGAAGGTCCTGCGGGCCGAATGTCATATACCATTCGACTCAGTTTCGAAAACTGAGCATTTTCTGTGTGTGTGTATGTATGTGTGTGTGTGTGTGTGTGTGTGTGTGTGTGTGTGTGTATGTGTGTGTGTGTGTATGTGACGCTTTTAATCTCACTCACTTTTCTCGGAGATGGCTGGACCGATTTTAATGTTCTTAGTGTCAAATGAAAGGTCTAGGTGTCCCATTGGTCGCTATTGAATTTCATACTGATCGGACTTTTAGTTCAAAAGTTATGTATAAAAATACGAAAAATATGGGACTTCATTATCTCATAGGTCTCTTAACCGATTTGAACAAAATTGATTGCATATGAAAGAGGAGCCTTGCAAACCCTTAACTTCCAAATTTCATGACGATTGGACTTGTAGTTTGAAAGTTACATAAAGAAATGTGAAAAAAATTTAATGTGAAGTATTTAAAACATATTTATGTAACATATAAGCATTAATTTAATGAAAAACATCACACATTTTATGATTATTTGAAAATTACTGCTGAGATCTATCAAACGAAACCGAGTTATTTAAAATCGGACGGTTCATTCAAAAGTTATATAAACTTAAGCGCCGTAAGCACACTTAAGCACCGTATATTAAACCGTTAAAACGTGTGAAATCAAAACAAATGTTGATTGTATGCAATGTGTGTGATGTATGTGTGTATGTATGTATGTATGTATGTATGTATGTATGTATATATATATGTATGTATGTATGTATGTATGTATGTATGTATGTATATATGTATGTGTGTGTATGTGATGACAATTTGCAATTTTTAAATTTGCATTGAAATTCAATAAAAGTGAGAAACATGTCAATTGACTGAAGTTTTTGAAGCCTCTTAATGGAATACGAAACGTATACGCTTTGAAATAAGACACTGATGAAGCCTGCGCGTCGTAGGCGAACTACGTATCTGTTGCAAATAAATATTAAATAGTGGGATTCAATCGAAAAGCTTTTTCTTTTCTTTGATTTCAGATTTCAATTGTCATTTTGTTCACTTGCTGTTACTCACAATTGTACAAGAAAAGCAAAAAGCGAAGAAAAGCAGTTAATTTAAGCATGTAGATATAGTAGTGTATAGGATTAAAAATACTAGTGAGACAATTTTTCCAAATAAATTTATACAAATTTCAAACAAATTCTGTTTGATCAATAGATGCTCTTTTCAATCAATAGATACTAGAGCTTAGAAATGTTATATGAAAAATTGGAAGTACACGTTGCACGATAGTAATTTTGTAAGATTTGTTTTCGTTAGTGACATTTTAAAGGACAGATGTCTTATGTCATGTATCATGTTTTAATAAATAAATCAAAAAAAGACAAGCACTGGGAATCATATCGATCATATTTGCCATTCTCAAGCATGTTAATGGCGCAGCTTTTGCACTATTTTTCGACCTCATTTTGTTTTCCTAACCCTCTAACATTGTAAAAACGATGCGATCAAGCTAATGACTATCTTTTCATGAAGGTACATTCAAAAGAAGCTTAAGTTTTGATTTTCATGCAAAAATAATTATCTGAAGGAGCGCCAGCTAAGAAAAAATTCAATTTCTCTTTTTCATATCTAATGCTCTATTTAGTTATTTTTTCTAATTCAGACATATTGCAAAATTGAAGCCAAGCAAACTAATAGTAAAATTTTGAGATTAATCATCTTGTTGTCGATATCCTTTTTCTTCAAAAGCGAAGTATAATAATAATTTTTCTGAACTCTTGTTTTTCAAAGATGCTAACCTTTTGAACGCATGGTATTAATATCAAAATATCAAAAAATCTTGAATTGTCAATTCAAAACAAGTTTCGTATATGGCTCTGAATCCCGAAAGTTAAGGCCGTCTGTAGACCCGTTAGTGGGTTAATTTCTAATTTTCTATATATATATTCATTCAAATCTGTAAAAATTATCTTTTGTATTATTTCTCGATAAATCACGTAAATATTATAAAACTAAATAAGGGGTTCATCAAGTAACATAAATGACGCTTACAAGTATTTACGCACCCAAGGAAAGAAAATATAATTATTCTACGCAATACGTTGTGAATTTTACTGGCAAACAAGGATTTTGAGGAATACGGAACGCATATTTAAAAATATAGTCAAGTTAATTATAGATGTTCCTGAGAAATCAAATAGTGATTATTGTGGCAGTAGAAAGGCTAGGTCACGCCGCTAGGTGGATTAATTCGGGTTTTTTTATTAAGCTTGACTATATTTGTAATACTGACGACATTGGAAAAGACTGGTTTAATTACGACTTTAACTCCTGCGACGAACCTTCGATTCACGCTCGCTTACGCTCAATAGATTGGACGACGCTACTAGCGGATTGTGACGTCAACAACGCTGTTCATCAGTTCTGTGACATTCTCTTCGAGATCATCCACGAAAATACTCCTATTCGACGACGTAGGGCCTGCGTTGTTTACAATCAACCTTGGTGGACCTTTGAACCACGGAATCTTCGGAACAGACAGATTGCGTAAAACGAGAAACACTATTTTGAACAACGTTCAGAGGAAAACATGCGCTTACTTCGTGACATGGAGAAGATTTTCAACAATCGGCTGAATACAACCTTCCACGAATACATATTACGAAATGAGTCGAATCCCAGGCAGGATCCGTCGTCGTTTTGGGCTTTCGTAAAAAAGCTGCGGCGTAATGGCGGTGTACCTCATGACGTGTTCTACAAGGAAGCTCGCACTGATGCTGCTGAAGGAGCTGCAGACCTCTTTGCAAACTGTTTTGGCAATGTATACTCGAACACCCCTCCAGTCCATTCTCCGGACGAACATAGAGATTGGTTGAACAGTATAGTGCGTACCGATATGCATCTGCTGCAATTGAACGTTTCGGTTGAAAAAGTGAAGGAAGTTCTTTTGAATGTTGACTCCTCTAAAGGTCCGGGTCCAGACAGATTGCCACCTTCGTTCATTACGCAATTCGCCACGTCCCTAGCCTCGCCTGTTTCAATTATTTTCAACCTGTTAGTTAGTTAGTGGAGTATTTCCAACAATGTGGAAAGTCGCCTCCATCACCCCAATACATAAAGCTGGTTACATCCATAATACCGAAAACTACCGTGGGATTTCTATCTTAAGCCGTCTTCCCAAAGTTCTCGAAAAAGTGGTATATGCTGTGGTATATTGTGCGTTCGGCCAATAATATCTGAGCATCAATATGGCTTTGTAAAGAAACGCTCCACGACAACTAATTTGATGGTATTTGTGAACTCGTTAATCTCCAGCATCGAAGAAAGACGGCAAGTTGATGCGATTTATATTGACTTCAGCAAGGCCTTCGATATGGTTCCACACGCACTGGCAGTTGACAAAATGAGATGTTTTGGATTACCCAACTGGGTTACTCAGTGGATGCTGTCCTATTTAATCGATCGCTCAGCCTTTGTCAGCATTAACGATGTTAGTTCGACCAGTTTTGTGATACCATCGGGTGTTCCTCAGGGAAGCCATCTTGGGCCCTTAATTTTTATTCTCTTCGTTAACGATTTGTGCAGTAGACTACGATCGTCTAAGCTTATGTTCGCGGACGATTTAAAGGTATTTCGTGAAATCAAAACCTCGCTTGACTGGTGCGCCCTCCAGGAAGACATTTGTTCACTTTTACGCTGGTGTATATTGAACGGCATGCAAATCAATGCTTCAAAATGCTGGGTCATATCATTTTGCCGTTTACACGCGCCACTGCATCACGAGTATAGCATAGGACACAGTGTCTTGCTTCGTGTCCATACTGTTAAGGACTTGGGCATTTACATTGACACGAAAGTCAGATCCACGATTATTGCTAAGGCATACGCAACGCTCGGTTTTTTAAAAACAAACACTAACGACTTTCAACACATCTCTGCGCTGAAATCGCTATACTGTACACTCGTTCGGAGCTTGCTTGAGTATGGGGTCGTTATTTGGGCCTCTTATTACGCGGTACATGCGAATCGAATTGAGTCCATCCAAAAGAACTTTATAAGATATACGTTACGTGTTCTACCGTGGAACGATACAACGAATCTTTCTCCATATGTAGAATGTTGCAGGTTTATTGACATCGGTACGTTAGCAGCCAGAAGAAAACTACTTCGGTGAATGTCTATTTTCGGACTAATCAACGGATATTGACTGCAGCCCACTTCTTAGTCTGATTTGCATACATGTCCCTCATAGGCAAATGCGTAACCATACAACGCTATGGTATCGTCCTCGTACTAACTATGGCCACAATGAACCGTGGACTATGTGCTGCCGTGCTTTTGATGAAACGTCAAGCGTGTTCGACTTCAATATCAGTAAATGTACCTATAAACATAGATTTAAGGCCTTAAGTTAGTGAATAATCTGTGCAACTATATGTTGATGAAATAAATAAATAAAAACACGCACAATCTCTCGTTGATCGTTTTCCATTAAGCGATCCTGCATTTTGCCCAACACTACGAAGGCCGTTTCCAGCTCGTTGGTCGCTTCACCGCTCTGGAAAAATTGGGCATTGCCGCCACGGATTCTCTACACCTTCACGCCTTTGCGATAAATCTTCTGCAGTGCCATGATGGCAACCTTCTGGGTTTTAACTGAACTGATATGAGTTTTAACTGATCGTGCAGCACCCTATCACCACCAACGAAATTTAGCGATCTGCATTTCCAGGTACCAAGTCTCCATTCCATGTCCTTATTTCGTCGTCTTTGTCCATGCCGAATGTTCCGAATAGAATTTTCTTGACTCTTTTTAGTTTAGTAAGTTTAGATAGGTAGCCGTACTAGGGCTTATGCTACCGAGTCTCGTGATGGGGCTGACATTTTATATTGTCGAGACAACACTGTGCTTCCTGTTGGTATACGACCTTAGTTTCCTCCGGGGTTAGTTACCCGATATTCGCTAAAGTTGCTCGTATTCCGGCTGGTACCATGTGGAAATAGTGTGAATAATATATTTTGGACAGGCCTAACGCATACTTTATTTTGGGCTTTTACGGCAAAATCAAATGGAAAATATCCAAAATAGAGGAGGCGCAACGCCTGTCCAAAATACATAAATCATCCTAGGTGTAGTTGCTTGATAAGAGGCTAAGAACCACTGTGGGGTCTGTTTGGCGCATTATCCAACCATTTACCAATCAACTTCCTTTAAATATTAGGTTATATTTTAACAATCCCATTTCACTTAGGAATCTTTGATGTACTGTGAAATTCACAAAATATAGGTTAGCGCCCAACAACTAAAAACTACTCTTATCCGCCCAAATTTTTCTTTTCTTCCTTATGATCCATGAAGCAACTACTACGGGAGGTATTTTAATGTTAAACCGAATTCAGGAACGCAAGTCCTGCCATCCAGCAATTTGGCTTTCAGCTATCATAAAAACTCGAAAGCGCAAAAAAGAAAAGATTTATTCACCAGCAATCCGCAAAGCTTGACTTATCACGGCTTCATTATCGCGAAAGATGTCATCGTGAACATTTTCTGCCGGCTTGCAGGATAAAGGCTAGCGTTTCAAAGCCAATACGCACAGATCACGAGGAGAAAATAAACAGCTTGCTGCTCAAGCTACATACAAACGTTCCCTGCAGTGGGTAATTCCGCTGAATAATACACAAACCGAAAAGAACCATGCCACAAAATACCAACTTTGACAGCAAGGCCCTTCAGCGCAAGCAGTTACGGAAAATCGGAGCAGAAAAAAAACAGAACTGCACCTCACCGGAAAAAATACGCGAAAAAGGTATAAAAGAAATAAAAACTTTGACACTTATTAATGTTTATATCGGTCTCATGCATAAAACATAGCAAAACGGCAGCACAAACCGGCAAAAACGATCAAACCCCTTCCGAAAAAAAAAAACTTGGAGCAGCGAAAGCCAACATAAGAAGGTAGCATAATTTCCGCAGCACGAGACCTCGCGATGGGTTCCAGCCAGCAGCGTTGGGGACAAAACATAAAACTACTGCCCGGTAAGAGTATACATAGATAGCCAGAGACAAACGAATAAAAAAAGAAAATTCGAAAGAACGCTACAAGAATCACAAAAAAAAAAAAACAAAAACAAACATTGCATTGCCGCGCTGCCCTTGGACGATTTATTGGTATCGATTTTGCGTTACCATCAGCTTGGGTTGATTTTCGGAAGAACCGCCCGGAATGTGGATCTCAAATATCTCCGGCAGTACATCTTTTTACAACCAATCTAATTAGCTACTGTACTGCACATTTATACTGCCAGTTTAGTATCTTAGTGCTGCAATGCGCCTGGAAATGATATTTGTGTAAAATTTCAGAGTGCTTTGCGGTTTATATTATATTTAAATGATTAGATATTATATTAAAATGATTAGTCTCAAATAAAAGTTAAGTCACGACAAATGAACAAATTAGACTAATCAATTCAAGTTGTGATAAGGTCTCTTTCAACTACAGTGAAGGTTTATAGAGTACAATTGTTATCCTTTTTAATGTTTTCAACAAAAATGAAAACCAGATAATAAACGTATAAGTGTAGAACATGTTTTGAAAATAGTTGCAAGCAGATCAGCTCGCTCAGCTCCATCCGAACGTTAACTTCCAGAAACCCGCATATTCGCCGGAATACCGGATTACGCTGCAGCATGGTTTCGCTTTGCAGCATCTTTGTAGCTGATACCCTCCACTGTGACCCTTCAATCGCTGCGACGCTGGCTGCCAAGGTTTCAATCCAAAGCCCGGGCATCGCCAGTCATCCGGCGCGCGGTGAAATCAAGTTAAGTACAGAGAACATGCCGACCAGCAAGGCGTATGTACAGCTCGTATCATTACTTATTTTTTATCTCCTCCCTCTAAGTAGCTTTCGGCATCCCGCGCTCGACTGCGCCGGCTATCTAAGAGTTGTCAAAGCTACTGACACACTGCGACAAGGCTAGCAGGCAGGCAGCCAGGCCAGCAAAGGCTTCTCTGTGCTTATTAGGACTGCGCGTCGGCACTTCAAGATTTGCTCCTGCTTCGCGCTTCTCACTGATTTCCGAAGACCCGGCCAGTTCACTTTTCCGGCCGGGACAATATTTTATGTGTGGTAGCCGGCCTGCCAATGTCTAGTCGTTTCGTAAATATCGGAAAGCGAACCTCACTCAACATTCTGCCGGTCTCTTCCCGCGCGCCGCTCGAGCAACGCAATTCACGTTCACATGCGCTAACGAATATGCTTATGTTGCTGCGCGCTTTTATGTAGATATCTTCAAGCGTTTGTAAATTTTGCGCAAAAAGGAAATCTAAAAAAAGAGCAAAATATAAAGTTTAACAACATCAATACATCCGCCACCCTCCGATATGTAGCATCTTTTTTGCAGTCGGCTGCTGCGGCTGTTTGTCTGACTTTGAACTTCGTACGGTAGGTAGGTCCGGCGGGGAGTTCGCAGTGTGGAAGCTCCATTGAGTCACATGCCCCGGTAGAGCTCCACCGACGATCGGATCGGACAAGAAGGGGAATATTTACAGCAGACAGAGGCTTTACGCAAAACCGTTCACATGCACGACATTTTAAATTGTACTTTTGGGTTACTCGTTTCTGGATTAAAACAATAAAGTAGCTACATAGGTTCCGCAATTGGTGCCACGTGTTTAAATCACAGATTTTTAGAATCGTTCAAATTTGAAGTTGTTT